>NC_049170.1:10553255-11196709 GCF_009769625.2 Cygnus olor | reverse complement strand
TTTGCCTATCCTGGCACTAAATACTCTTCTTTCCTTCTCTTCTATAGAATAGCAGTGTTTTCAGTGAGCGTGCTGCATGATGAAAGGATAGTTATTGTTGCTGAGCAAAGGCCAGATTCCACAGAGGAAGACAGTTTTCAATGGATGAGTAGAGTTCTCCAGGTAATGCTTTTTATGTACATTTAGAAGCTGGTTTTCCTGCTTTATATATATATATATATATATATATATATATATATTTATTAATCCTTTAGACCCCCTAAGTAATCTAACATTTGTATTTGAGTATTTGTAAGTACAGTTTCAGTCACACTTCCACCTACCTAATGAGCACAAAATTAGCTTCTTCTGAGTAGGCCACCCGTATCCAGAGAGTGATCCCTTCCCTATCCAAAATGCTGTAAGAAAACAGGGATGAAATGAGGCAATAGTAAGAAGAGAGGAGTCATAAGCATACAGTCATTCATTACTTCAAAAGGGTAATGAATGAATGCGTATACTGTTACTGTGAAATGCTACCGAAGTCTCTTCCTAAACAGTTACTGGCACTGGCATGGAGTTGACCTCATCAAAAGCAGACATACGTATCTGAGTTAGATCTCTAGATTTCTTTTTAATCAATGGGAGAGAATTAGGTGTGTTCTAGTGCACCATGGTGATACCTAAAGTAAACTGAATGAAACACAGCCTAAAAATACCTATTTCTCTCCACTGAAATAATGGGAAGGGATTGATTAGCTCAGATGTAGGCATCTATGGTAAGGTTATCTGCATAGAGGACGCCTATTGCAAGGAATCCCATTCCAGCTGTCTGGTGGATCACGCAAGGCACATACCACCATGATGAAATCCACCTTGGTAGGTTTGTTGATACTCTGACCAGAAGACAGAAGCCACTGTATGCTAAAAAATTCTTCATACGTGTAGCAGTCCAAGTTAAGACAAATATCATTGTCATACTCAAAGGTTTTTCAGTGTGAATATCCACACAATAAAAGTCAGATACTTCAGATAGAAGTCATTTTCCATCACCATGGCTAAGCCAATTCTCACTCAACAGTAATAGTTCAGCAGAGATGTAGTAAAATGAAGTCAGTCTGTTGCTACCTTTCTATGGCTGGGCACCTGTTAACTTCCATTTCACTTGCTTACCCCTCTTTCTGTCCTTCCTCAAGGTTCCTTCTCAAGTAAATATATTACAAATACATTTTACCCAAGCTTTACCCAAGAGCTAAAGAACTCCCACATAGTTCAGAGAAGGTATTTTTATTCAGTATTGCCTTGTGCTGAGTAAGAAAGGGAATCTTTGCCGTATCCTTAAAGAAACTGAACAAATAAGCTTTCATCCATCTCAAGACATATTTGTATACTCTCTTGGTTTAGAAGATAGCTACTTTTTATACAGTTAGAAGCATCTCATCTTTACAATTAACCTAAATTGTTATAAAGAAAAGCTAGAACATCTAGCTTGTCCATCACACAGAAAACCATTGAAGCACACAATATAGGTTTTGGATTGTCCATGCTTTGAAAATATTTATCAAGAAACAAGCTCCTGAAGAAGAGATTGGAGTTCTGGACTTAGACTTCTCCTGGTTTTTCAGCTGCGCATTTTTGTGACTTCCACAGAAATCATTCATACACCATTATAGCCAGTAGAGCTCGGTACTCAGACTCTGTGGGAGTCCTGTGTCAAGTTGCTCCTGCCAAAAGGCAATTCTTATTATTCTGACTATAAGCAAGTCACCGCAGTGTCTAGGAATGGTGGGCCATTCATTGAAGTACACGTATGTGTGGCTGCTTTCATCACCCATGCATGAAGTCTGCAACTCTAGCACGTGTCACTATGTGAACAAGATGTTTCTGGTTCCACTTCAGCTGAGAGCTGAGATGGAGAACAGAAGCCAGGAACATGCAGGATGCGTTGTGCCTGCTTCCCAATCAGAGTTTCAATGACAGATGTCAGGAAGTGGTAACCAAGTGTATCTGAATCATCTGCTAGGGAAGAGCAACATAACAATATCACACTTGTGTCATGACTCTCAGGGATACTCTTGATAACAAACTGTAACAAATTGTTCCTCATTTCTCCTGATGCTTGTGAGACTCCCTCCATGTGCTGCCCTCTGCCAGTCCTTCTGTACACCACCTGGCTTGCTGTGTTTCTACTTCTCTTCCGTGTATCTATTTTCAGGACTTCTTTCCAGTGGGTTGTACCTTCTTCTCACTCTCCCCAATCCTTCCAGCTCCTCAGCAAAAGGGCTGAAGGACAATAGAGCTGCTGTATGTACAAGACTATGTTGGGCTGCGTCTGTGGGTTTTAGCAGAGGCATGGTTGGGAGGGATTTGTCAGGCTGAATACAGGGTGTCTTGAGAGTAGTGAAATAGGAAGATATGTTAGTGACAGTGCAAGCAAAGGTCCCAGGTCCCCTGAGTTTAGTCAGATAAATCCTAGATACTCATTCATCTCCCAAGGCTGCTTTAAACAGATCTGACCCTTCAGGCAGAGATACAGTTCCTGTTCCTGGCAAATTGGATGTTGGTTTTACCAGTGCCAGCACACTTGGCAGGACTTGACAAGACTAGGCAAAGCTAGGAGATCTACTGCAGAACCAGGGGGTTTCTGCTAGGAGAATTTTGTCAGAATAGGATGTTTTCTTGTCTTGAACAATGTAGCAGGTCTGGGCTCTGTGCAAGTTCTGGTTTTCTCAATGAAACAGAGGAATGAAGATTTCAGGTACTCTGTTTACTGGCTAGATTATGTCTTTGAAAAACCATGCCATCTCTTCAAAAGGCATAAATACCAGCAGTATTAAAAGTTGACTGGTACCCTTCTCTCAGAATGTCAAGGTTTAGTTCATCAGTGTTCATCCTTGTGAAACAAAGTCATTCACCTGCTTCAGCAATGTGCCGAATTCCAAAATGGGAAAGGTAACGATTTTGAATGGTCCATGACATTTTATCAGGCATTGTGCCACAGAGGTATCTATCAAAGAAGACAGTTTGGAAGTCACTCATATATAACAGCCTATATAACAGCCCTAATCCCACCAGAGACGGGCATTGCTCTCCATTCACGTTTAGGAGCCACTGTGATATGTTTCAATAAGAGTGGTTACTTACCCTGTAACAGTTTTTCTTCAAGCTGATGTTAGGTGAGGATCCCATGATTTATCACTACTTTTCAGAAACCTACAAATAACATTATCATTATGAGGTCTGACGCTTCATTTTTCTGCCAGAAACATGAGACATTGGTTGTAGGCTGTCATGCATATCTAGCTATTGCTGGTCTTTAATGTAGGGTGTAAAAAGACCAGCAGTGAGGTCTTCTAGTAGTGCCATGCAATTTACCGCTACTTAAACTGCAATGTTTGTGAAACAACTTACTGCTTTATTATTCTTTCTTACCAAATTTTACAATCAAACGGAAAAAATGAAGCAAACAGAAGTCAAAAGACAAATATTATTTAGAATTTCCGTAGAAGTAACCGGTAATTTATTGGTCTACACTTAAGTACATAATTATAAATAATTTGTTTCTTGGAATATAGATTGTGTCTTCGAAACAACAAATGTATGCATATACTTTTCTCATGGTTAAAAATTAAAATGCAAGTTAAGTAAATTATATTTTTAACATTTGACTTCTCATTAGAGATGCCGTCTGTAATTTGTTTCTCAGTCTGCTTGGATGTCTTAAAGTTGTTTTTCTAACTCACTTACTGCAAATTTTTGCAAGGAAAATAACCAGTTAAAATGTGTATGGAATTAAAATCTAAGTGCATATATATTCATGTTTAACTAAATAAATTACATAGATACTGAACTTACTGCTTTTTTGGAAAGTGATGCAGTTGACTCCACTAACAGACAATGAACAGGGTTACTATATGATTCAAAAATCCTTATTTTTCAGGTCTGCATTCAACAGATTTTTTTCATGTCAGTACTTTTGTAGTTTTCCCTTAGATTGTATCTGTTCTCATTCCTACCTGAGGATCTTATACACAGTAATCAGGGAACAAAACAGCTTTGAACTTAAAAAACAAACAAACAAACAAACAAAAAAAAACATAAGCTACATACATCAGTAGCTGTACGGTGATACACATGCAGCATTTAAAATTTTTCTTTGCTCTGCAAGGTGGACTGGAAGTTGATAGGAATCCTTTGAACTTTAATTCGGAGAAGTATGCAGGTTAAAGATCAGTTTCACATGAGCTCCCAGACCATCTTAGTAACAAATGTCTATGATACTTACTACTATCATGTACCTAAAGAATGCCTGTTTAGCATTTGTTAATAGATTTCCATGTATATATCACGAGGTTTTTGTTTGCCTTTTTTTTTTTTTCTTATCTTCTGTGATGAGTGTAACAACATCAATGTTAAATTTCTATCCACCTGTTCCCAATGAAAAGAACCTCCTTATCACAGGCATTGCTGAAGTGTCTTTCTACTGCCAGTTAATTATTAGGGTTGTTTTATGCAGCAATTCAGAATAATGTGTTTATTATGATGATGAAAAATTAGCCTTTCATTAAAATCGACTTCCTGCTTTTTTTAGGCTATTGACAGTATTCATCAAGTGGGAGTCTACTGCTTAGCACTGGTACCAGCAAACACGCTTCCTAAGACACCGCTGGGAGGAATACACCTGTCAGAAACCAAACAGCTTTTCTTGGAAGGATCGCTGCATCCTTGTAATGTGCTAATGTGTCCCCACACATGCGTAACAAACCTGCCTAAACCAAGGCAAAAACAACCAGGTAAGATGAGTGAGTGCAAAAGGACAGTGACTTAACACTGTGTGTTCATGGCACTGTACAGAGTAAAATCAAGTAACCGTTAATGCAGGTGAGAATCAGCTCCATCAGCTGTTCATGTTAAATATTATAGGTGTTTTAAGGACATGATCCCTTCTGGTGGAAGGTAGGAGGAGTATCTTCACAAGGAAAACTGCTCTAAAATGCTTGCTCAATAGTAAAGATGAAGAACTTTTTATTGCTCTAAAACGCACAAACTGAAGTTCCTTGCAAATTCCTGGTCAGTCGTGTTTAAAGTGCATGGGCTGAGACTCAAGCAGAAAGAGAAAATCTTGGCTTAAGTAAAGAGGTAGAAGACCATTGACATTAAATGACAGTGTTGGAAGAAAAGCAAATGGTTAAAAACTGATTATGAATAAATTCAAACCAAGAATTTTTTTACCTGAGGAGGGAGGTTCTGGATTTTTCATACATATTTGAGGGGAAAACTAAACTAGTTTTAAGATGGTTCTTTAGCAGTTCTCCTGCGTTTTATGAAGAATATCATATGAAAAGGTACAGCGAGGCACGGACTCAAGAGACCAAGAAGGGTTCTGTAGCCTGCTGTAGTACCATCTCTGGTTGCTCATGCCCAGTGAACAAGAACCTGCTTTTTTTTTTTACATTGCATTTTTTTTACTTTGAATCCAATTGCAGATTTTAGTACAGAGATTAATTTCAAGGATTTCTCTGTCTGTATTTTTCCCTAATGGCAATCAACAAAACATCAATGGAATCCACCTCATAGAGAAGTGTCAGTCTTGACATCTACCTTTCTTCTGAATTTACATTACCTTCAGTTTCTACTGTGTGTTAAGGGTTCTGCATATATTTTGTCATATGCACCATCTGCCTTCCTGATTCTTGTCACTTCATGTCTGTAGTGCTTACAGAATTGCTAACACAGATGCAACTTAGCCCTGGGAACAGAAGAGAGTAATAGGAACCCCATCCCTGAAGGCTGGACACATCTCATCTAGGAATGAACATGCCTAAATTAGGAGATGAATTTTCATAGGAATCCTCACATCAGGACAGACAAAATGTGTCTCTGACCCTAGAAAGCCCGTGCTAAACAGGCTGCTTAGTTAAATATATAGTTAAGATGAGATGAATCCAGGCCTATGTATCCTTCAGCTACTTCTGGTCCATCAACCAAAGTTTGTGTCAACAGAGATGTGCTCAAGGTTTTGTGTTGTAGCAAATGATATCAATGAGGAAAATTTGTGATTCAAAAGGAAATGCAAATAATTTTCATTCACAAGCAAATAATTCTTTATTGCATTTAACACATTTCTGATTTATTCTAGAAATTGGCCCTGCCTCTGTGATGGTGGGGAACTTGGTCTCTGGAAAAAGAATTGCACAGGCCAGTGGTAGAGATTTGGGGCAAATAGAAGATAATGATCAAGCCAGAAAGGTGAGTTAAGCTTTTCTGATATGGCTTATATTTAGCTAGCTAGTATCAGAAGACTTAGCAGTACATAGATCATATTGTTATTTCAGAACTTGATGATTGCATTTTAATTCAAAGAAACCTATTTCAGGACCCTCTTCACAGAGAAATATGAAATAGACATGAGGGAATCGCTGCATTTCATGTGTATGGATTATTTTACAAGGATACATGGGACGATAGAAAAAACATGGTAGAAAGTGTTAATAGGGCTTTCATCGGAAATTATTCTCTATTATATCTTTTTAGTAGGTCAAGTAGAGTCCAGGAAATTTTGTTTGCTTGTATGGTCCTGACCTTATTTTGTTATTTTATTTTGATCCTGTAAAACTATGTTTCAGTCCAGCTTCTTTGGAGGCTTATGCGAGTAATTAAATGAATAATTTCTAAGCTCTACCTATCTATATTTAATATAGATAGGTAGATAGATTTAATGTTATAATAAGATAAAGAGAGGAAGCTAAAGAATAAAAATTATGCTTAAATTCAGAGAGATTAGTAAGAACTATTTTATTGTTCTGAAAGTATATGTAGTAGTGCATCATCATTCCAGTAGTGCCTCGACTTCCAGAGAGGCCTCTGTTACTGCACAAGAGCACCTTGTTGTAAAAATGTATGATGACAAGAGAATTAATTTAGGTTTAGTGCTTCATAGTTATTGATGTAAAATACAGAATACGACTAAAAACGACATATCTAAACTAGCAGAAATAGTTGTATGTTTTTTAAAGCTGAAAAGTTATTTAGTGCCATGACTATCACTCTGCTTTATTTCAGTTCCTCTTCCTCTCAGAAGTTTTACAATGGAGAGCTCAGACCACTCCTGACCACGTGCTTTACACTCTACTTAACTGCAGGGTAAGCAGAGCAGTCTGGTACGCTGGCAAGTTGCAGTATGGAAAATGACACGCTGATATTTCAACTGCACCTGCTTACACTGTGGCTGAACACAACTTCTTTGTGTTTCTTTTCCCATTAATACTCAGCTTCTGTATTTAATGTTCATTGTGGCAGAGAGGAAAAGAGGATAATCGTTGCCAGTTGCCAAAAAAAAAATTGCTTTTGTATCAGGCACCCCACCTTTTACGTTTCTCATTTCATTTTCTACCACATACATGTTGAGGATGAGCTGACACTGCAAATCTGTTTCACTACTGCTTGTTCTGGTACCAAAGAGTGGTATTTAGTACTGCTCACAGTCTCAATTTCTAATTTGAAAAATACAGGCTTGACAAAATGAAAGCATTTTTGTAAATACAGCAATGATTGTTGGGTTTAAGACTGGACCAGCCGATGGGAGGTGAAGGAATGGGGAAAGGAATTAAAAAGAAGAAGAGGTATGTCCAAAATCTCGCCAGGTCTGCAAATGATCACTAATGCATTTCTCTGCATAGCTTACATGAAGTGCCAGACTGGCACAATATTTCATTGCCTATCAAAAATGATTTACTGCATGTCACATGGTACAGAACTTGAGTTTATTAAGAGTGGATGATTACAGGCTGCCTAGACAACTGTAGACATCAAGCCAGTAATTCCCAAGACCACTGCAGAGCAAAAAAGCCTGATTTCAAACCAGACCGCCTCAGCATATCTAGACATATCTGTCAAAACTGGGAAACATACCTAGTATGTGAGGTTCTCAAGGAAAGGAAAGGGCTCAGAATATTCACCTGTGCCACCTGGAATAGCTGGTGTTTGTTCTCAGCTCATGTGGCACTTAAACAACTTAGATGAGATCACAAACCTCCAGTGAACATTTGCTGAATGACCAGCTAGTGTATTTACCGGATATGCTTCCCTAGTCCATATTACAGTGCTGGTACCAAAGTTCAGTTTGAGGCTACCAAAGAGTCGTGAAACCAATTTGTTTTCATTCAGATTATCAGCCAGCATTATATGAACATTTGCTACTTTAGAGATGACAGTGATGTTGTTATTTAGCTGTCTGTAGCAAAGCAGAAAATCCGAGAGGCAATGCTGTACACAGATGCACTATGACACCATTAAATGAGTGCATTGTCCTGACCTGTAAGTTAGGAGCAAGGATGCTATGAGAAAGAGACAGTGACACGTCCTGTCCCATCTCCTCCACACAGATTGTTGCTTTTGAACTTTAAATAAAGCCAGACTTCCCATGCTGACAGAAGGGTTCAAACAGTGGGAGGGAAGGACACAATATGGAGAGTGAGGATTAACAAAATAATTTGTCATTCCTTAGAAGTGAAAAATAGTTGAATTTTGAAATTCAATTTCTCTGCTCCTGCTCCTTTAGTATTCTCAGCGTGGAGTATGGCATCGTATGAAATTTGTTTGAGAGTTTTGTAGTTTTATGAAGACATTTAATGTCTACTGGAAAGGTGTGACAGGTTTGGTAGGTTTTAGCCTAAGCAAATTTTATTGCCCATCTTGAATTTTAGTTCTGGTTTGTAACTTTTCCCTTTTTGTCTTTCTTGCATATTGTCTGTACACTTTATTCTAAAACATCCAGACCTCTTGCGGTTGATGTCTAATAGATAGATACATGCCGAGATCAGTGTTTTTGTGTAACCCGAGCCTTTTGAGAATTTGGAAGATTTCTAAATTAGCGCAGTGCCTTGTTTTTAGTGTGTTTCATGAAAGATTGCAACGCCTTCTCATTGTGGGACTGTTCATGTATGAGACCCAAAGGGAATGTTTCCCTTTGCTTGCCAATGATTCGTGTCCAACAACAGAATTCTTCTCTGCACTTCATATAAACACTGTCTTTCTGCCGGTTCACCTGCGGCAAGTGCCAGAGGTCTTAAATGAGCTTTGCACAAATATGTATGATTTGCAGCAGTTTCCTTTCTGTGTCAGTGGGGCCTGTGATTCTGGGGTATGTGGGGGAAATGAAGGGTCCTTCTCCCCACGAGTATGCAGACAGGCAATTTCTTGAAAGAAGGAACTGATTCAAACACATTCCTACTGCTACGTCTGCAGTGACTAGGCACCCAGACCTCAGGTCACTTTGGCCATGGAAGCCATCTGTAGTCCAGAACCCCTATAGCTGCACACGTCCTTAGACAAAGTTTTCTTGGTAGAACAATTCTGAAGACATACTAAAACTGCCTGAAGAGAGTTTCACTAAATGTGGTATCTGAACAGTGTGAAGAGGAATGCAAAACCCTGACTTTGCCCTTTTTTTTTTCAGTTAGCTTGTGCTCTTTCTTGACAGTGTTTGACATATAAAGTTTGTAAATGCCAAGTGATACATACATGATAACACCCTACGTCCCTACTTCCAGTGCTAGACATTTATCAGACTGTTCTCTCCTCTCTGAAGCTTGTGATCAATCAATACTGTAGTGGTGTGAAGGATAGTGATAATGAATGGAAATCAGCAATCAATCCAAATGCTTATTATTTCTTGCCTTGTTAAAATAAAGTTTAAAGAGTATATAGTGGTCTCCTGTAAAACAGAAGACCCTATTACTTTATCTCTTAATAAGAACAGTGATACAATATTTTAAATGATATTGCATTGCATTGCATTTTTGATGCATTGATCTTTTTAAGAGTATATATTACCTTTTTTTTTCTCTCAGTTTCTTCAGCTTCTCTATTTTTAAATGAGCTCAGTGCTTGTGATAGTTGTCAGGTGTATCATAGCTGCGCATCAGGTGTATCATCTCTTCTGAGCTGTCAGCCCTGTTAGTGCATTTTGTGATAACAACATATATACATATTTCTCTGTATGTGTATTAGTGCATGTGCACATATACAGACGAACATATTTTTAGGGAATGCAAGAACCATAACACTCATCCAATTTAAAACACTATGTCTGTTTGATAATTTTGAGTTAGTGCTACTTGACTTGCTTCAAAAAAAGACTCTGTAGTAGCGTATTGTCACTTTCCTTTTTTTTCCCATGCTGACCAGAGCTACTCAAATTCAACAAATGCCTTTCTTTTCTATTTCATTCATATGCATGTGCTTAGCTTTCGTTCCAGACTAATTCTTTTCGCCTGTCACAAAGTATTGTTTTCTCTGGTGTGTTTTGTCTCTTGCCTTTGAAAGTATTTCCACTGTGCCATTTGGCTTCACTCCAGCATGCAGACAATGAAGTGCAATTGTCAGGATTGCTCTCCACAGATTCTCCAGATTGCTGCAGGAGACCCTAAAGGCAGGAATGCCATGTGTGTAGCAAGAGGAGTACAGGTTACATGTGCATGACTCTAGCATGCTTCTGTGACTTTCTTGGTTAGAAAGAAAGCTCTGCTGAGGGCAGAAGTTACAGAGAGGGGGATGGAGAATGATCCCCTCCTTGACAAACATCTTTTTTCCTTCCAACTACGGTTTGGCATAAGGCTGAAGGTTTCCTTGCTTAAGTTGGTGTGACATATTGTGGCTTTAGAAAACTGCAGCACCTCATCCAGTAACTTCTAAGCTGCAGGAGAATATAGAGTTCAGCACACTGCATTATCTTCTGTGACATTCATCTTTCTTCCTGTGCAGGGAACAATAGCCAACTCGCTAACGTGTGTCCAGCTACATAAGCGAGCTGAGAAGATAGCTGTCATGTTGATGGAAAGGGGGCATTTGCAAGACGGAGACCATGTGGCTTTGGTTTACCCACCAGGTAAAGAACCGCCATGTTTGGTACCTTGGTGCTCTCAAAATTTTATGAGCCTGTAGAATGGTGCTGTACCGGTGTTGTTACCAGCCTGTAAACCTTGTTAATTGGCAACACACGAAATATTTGCCATATATACATTTCTTTGAACTTAGCCAGACGTATTTAAAAGATTTTCTCATGTATGTACATATTATTTCTCTGGGTTCAAATTAAGATTAACCTGTGATTTTAAAACCTCTCTTTCATAATCAGTCAAATTTAAACACTGACTTACTGCTTTTCTTTTAATGCTGGAGACATACTATTTTATGAGCACATGGTTCTGCTAAAATATTCCATCTGCTGAGTGTTCTTCTTAGATTCACCTGTTGAATTCTCTTTTGGAAGTGCTGCATTTCACGAGGGTAAAGCAACAATACCTGGAAAGTAATCCATTTTTAGAAATATGATTAATAAGTAGCAGATAATTAAAAAATACTGAATTATTATAATTTGTAGATCATTAACCTACCCCACTATGTGGTTTGGATTTTTGTCCTTTGACATAAGGGCTTTTAAGCTTATGTTAACCAGTAACTTATTTTACATTTGCTTAAAATTATTTCTGATCTAGTGCTGCTTTTATCTTAAGCATTTCATGTGTTTTGGTGAAATAAGCAGTCTGATTTAAAGTCTGGTTTATGATATTTAGGCTGTAAGGACTGCAAGATACTGGTTAAATCTTAATAATTTATAAGTGTAATTTCACAGTGGTTAATATGAGAAAACCTTTCCCACAGAAGAGGGCAAGTATTTTAAACCTCAGTTTTTATTTCTTGTATTTCACTTTCCAAAGATTAATCGTTTTACTGAAGGAACAATACTGTTCCTGTACTCCAGATCCTTTTCCACTGGAAGAGTAAAATAGTCCCCATTGTTACCTTGGCACAGCCTGTGTACAGAACAAAGGAACCATCAAACAGCCAAAGTCACAGGGTCTTTGTGCAGCTGTCAGTTCAGCCTCCTTACATGGGCTGAAGTGTCCACAATCTGTCACCTGCAGTCGATACAGAGCAACACTTAGTTTTATGGTAGGAACAGGGATTCAAAATCGTGGCTCCATTTTTTTATTGTGAAATTTCAGGTAGTGGAGTCAAAGCCGCATAAGTGAAGTTAAAAATGACATGAGAAAGAAAGTATCATCTATTAAAACCTCCAGATGTTCCTTGTACAGCTGATAGGAACAGGCATGGTGCTCCCTCATCCTTTTGCTGGGACATCCCACTTCTTGAAACTCTCATTAGAAAGATAATTAATCTGTACAAATCAGTCTTTTTACCAGTTACTTCCTGATCATAAAAGTGGTGTTTACCTAAATGATGATATCTGGCTGAAGCTTTTTGTGTCATCTTTGAAAGGAATCGGTGAAGCTGAACAAATCCTGACAAGGGTCTGAAAAAGATGTCTGTTACAGGACTTAGTTCCTAATTTAACCTTCTGAGTTGAGTCCCAAATAATATTTATGCTGACATAGGTGTCTGTGATTAAAAGATTTGATTTTCAGGGGAGGATTTTTGTTTTGTTCTTCATGCAGGAATAGACCTGATTGCCGCATTTTACGGTTGCCTGTATGCAGGCTGTGTGCCAATAACAGTTCGACCTCCACATCCCCAGAACATAGCAACGACGTTACCTACAGTGAAGATGATCGTGGAGGTGAGCAGACAAAACCTCTCAAAGTGCACAAGCAGATGAAATGGGCAGTGGACTTGCATGGTCTTTAGGAACAGTAACTTAAATGAGTGGTGTTGTAGATTAAAATGTTGTATTCTTTCCAAAGATTCACGACTTCAGTGTGTTGCAGTCATCACTCCTTGACAGCATGCAGCCTTCTGACTTCTGCTGTCACATTTTACTGCAGTTGTGCTACACCATCCAGGAAATGTATTTGAAGTGCTTTCTCTTATTTAGTTAGGAGTTGTGGGATTCCCCACCCGGCAACACTACACTCGACGTTGAGAAAAATCGCAATGGAAAGCTGAGCTTGGCCTGCTGGTGCTTTGTGCTCACCTAATTGTTGTGCAGTTTGAATCAGTTTCAAAGTTCTGTTGGGCAGATGTTGGTTGATGGTTTTATTTCCATCCAGAGCAGCGTTATTTTGAATTTTTCATTTAATGCTTTAGTTTGGCATTTTGGCTTTATCTGATAATACGTAGCCTTGTTGCTCATAAATAACTTCGTTCTGCATGTTACTGAGGGAAATAAAATCGTTGTAAAAAGATAACCTTTTATATCTGACAGTTCCTAATCTATTGAATGGAATTCTGAGTCTCTGAAATAACAGAAGATGAAGCAAATGTGATTTTATTGATAATTTCAAGCAGTAAGTACTAGAGATAGTTATAATTTGTTGCTTTCCTCACGGCATCAGATGCTGCAAAATGTCAGTAGAGGTATGAGAAATTGGCTCGTTGTCTTCAGGATTCTCGTTATCTAATATTTTGCCAATCACTGTTTTTAAGCATTGGTTGTTAAAATTATAGAAGTGATGTAAAATGTGTTATACTGTTTTTACTTTCATGTCTAATAGGCAAACTAGACCTGGTTGGTTTCCTCAACCTCAACCACTCTGTGATTCTGTGATTGAAGTGGTGAAATTTAGTGTATATATGGCTACTGATTTCCTTAGGTTGTTAAACACTGGGAAGTCGATGTGCAATCAAATGTCTCAAATTCCTGGAAGAAAAAAAAATATTCTTAGCAATATTTCTGTAAACAGATTCTCAGACTTCACGGAAAATAAAAATGGTGCTGTCTTTTCAGTTTTTCCTCCGTACTATCTTCAGTGATTAACAGTGTCCATGTTTAAGGAAATATTCAGACAAATATGTAAGTTTTTTATAATCAGTAAAAATATTGTTGTAGTTTCTACTTACATATTTTTTTAAAATAGCAAATCTAAGGAGAATACCTTGAGCAGGCATCATCAGCACAGATAGCAGTTGCAGTATATTCACCATTTCATTTCTTAGTGTCACTTGCACAATTTTTGGTCTAGAGTTGCTTTTGACAATAACAGACGAGTTCCCAAGGCTTTATCACTAAGCACAAGAATCAGGAATATATGGCTAACATAAAATTGACTTACGTTAGTAAAATTGCTCACGTAAGTGTCAGGCTGGGTTTTGGTTTGTGTTAATGCATAATTTATAAAACAGGATATATTACCATCACATAGGAAATGTTCTGGTCACTGTCTTCTGTACTGGCATCCTGGGTTGATAAGTGATACAATGTGTTGGAAAAGTCATATTCTCACTGCTGACGTGCCTTTAGTTTCATTACAACACTCTACTCAAAGTGCAGTTTTCATGTAATTTGTAAAACTCACATGACTTTGTCTGCTTTGTGAGCTGAATTTTTCATGGATTTTTTCACCTCCTGATTAGAAAACATAAGACTAATTTACATGTGTCCTGTTCTGGCATAAAGCAAACCAGTCTTGCTCATTTTCACAGGAGAATTAATCAGTATCCCATTGTGTTATTTGTTTGTTGAATTCCTAGGTGAGCCGCTCTGCCTGCTTAATGACTACACAATTAATATGTAAATTGTTACGGTCAAGAGAGGCAGCAGCAGCAGTGGATGTCAGAACGTGGCCTCCGGTACTAGATACAGGTAAATACCAAGGCTAGGGGACTGTTTTGCCTTCATTTGTTATTGTGTTTGTCAAGCATTCAGAGGTCTGTCTGTCACTGGAGTAATATTCCCATGTTCTTTCTTTACTTTCACTAGACGACTTGCCAAAGAAGCGGCCTGCACAGATCTACAAACCTTCTAACCCTGAAACACTTGCTTATCTAGACTTCAGTGTCTCCACAACTGGAATGCTAGCGGGGGTAAAGGTAGGGGCTTCTTGCTAAAGTTGTCATTCCTGCTCTCACGCCTAGCTGGCAGGTGATGCATTGCTCTTTATTTGTAAGTTCTATTGATTTTTGCTAGTAGAAATTGAATTGCTACTTCCCTTGCAGTCATTATTTGATTGCATTAACATTAAATAAGCTATTCCGTACCGGTGTCCTGAGCGCAGTGAGTTAAGCCTCTCTCCTCCTCTGATACACACACAGATAGCCTAGTAACTTGTCTGCCTGGGGCATTCTTTTCAAAGAAGCATCTATTCTTTCCATTTTATGAAGGAAACGAGACTTGGTTAATCCTTTTCTACTTGTCCCAGTGCCCATTTATTGTTTGCTCCTCATTGCAGCTCAGCTGCTCACCATTGGTTTTCAATATTCTCTTCTTCATGTGATTAAGGGAACTGCTAATGTTTCTGGTATATTTACCTGGTACAATACTAATGTAATCAGCAAAACATTTCTTCATAGATTTGTCTTATAAACTTAGGTTTGTTGAGCTCTTTAAATCTCTATTCTGGCCTTTACTCCAACACTCTAGCCACAGTTTATCAAAGGTGATTTTTCTAGCTCATAACACACTTATTATTCCAGTGCTGGTTTCAGCAATGCACAGGCAGAGGTAAAATCACCCTCTTATTCTTACCTGTTACTTCCTTGCTCTTACCTGTTGCATATCCAAAGACTTCAGCAATTTTCCCGAAGTATCACACTCACAGTTTATATTGAATTCCTCATCCTCTTTGGCATCATCCATCTATTTTCAGAAGCTGTTAGCATACTTTATAAACAAAGAAAGCGTCATTTACCCAGTTCTCAGATGGAGAACTTGATCCGCAATGTGGTGAAATGACCTGCCCAAGGCTAATAGCTGAATGACTGAGCTGGCTTATGGTTGCCAATCAGACACTCCTAGGAGATACGTATCATCTAACTTGAGATGATGAGCTACATGCCTACTAGATGTGGACTAGTCAGAGAGCTCCTCAATAACCAACAGAGAGAAGCAGAGACTTTTAGGGTGTAATTCTTCTGGCTTGCTTGAAACATCTATTTTTGAATGGGGTGAATGTTGAATGAGTCCTCATTTCCTCTACAGGAAACCTTAAGTGATTGAGACACGCTCATCCATATTAAATCAGGTCTGAATTCTACCTTGTCAGACTTGTAGAAATGACTACTAATTATGCAAAGTTAGTACTTGGAGAGCTTCAAAGATAGTCAAAGCCAGGGCAAGGCAAAGAACCTTTACTTAATGTGGCTAAAGGGAAATCCAGATAAATCACTAATGGAATTCTTAATTAGCTTCAGGTATCTGGGTCACAAAGCCTCCAGATCACTATCTCAGCAGGTCAATGTAGATAGTGCCATCTACTAGATCACCACTAGTGATTAATTAGTGCAAATGGATCATCAGAGGCCACAAGGCTTGTCATAATGCAGCAGTGATCAATTAAAAACAATGGCTAAACAACTTATGTGGCTTCTGAAAAGTTGATAAATGTTTCATAGACACTTCGGAAGTAGTAAATTACACTTAGGTTAACTCTCAACTTTCTCACTAGCTTGAACCCAGTAAGGTGTCAAAATTCACAGAATAACACTGGTTCTTGTCCAGCAGAGTTCAGTAATCCCATATGAAAAACATGGTCTTGATTCAGCTAGAGAAGAATTAATCTCTTCAAACTGAAGACTTTCATAGTGCGGACACCTCTTTTGAGCTGGTCTTTATGCATCTCTTGGAACATGTTCAGCTTCAGTTACGGAATTCATGGTGGAGAAAAAATCACTTCTAGAGCTCTATCCTGTTTACTGAGGATCAAATAAATGTTACGTCAGGTGCTTATTCCCTTCCACTGACTATAATCATATTTAAGACAATCATATTTATTTAATCATATTTAAGGCAAGAAGGCCAATATGTGGCAGAGAGCAGAGGTTAGATGAGTTAAATCCTACTCAGGCTGTCTTTCTAATACAGGTATCTTTCTTGTTATTAGCAGAGAGGACACAGATTAAAAGAAGTAATTGTGTTCCCACTGTAGTTAGAACTTCTAAGTCAGGATGGGTGAGTTTGTGGGAAACATCCTGACACAGCTGTATTTACATGTAGTCAGTAAGAAGATTTAAAATGACTTAAAAAAATGGAAAAAACATCTTTTTGATCATTTCTTTTTTGTTTCTACTTTCTTCTGGTTTTATCTCTGAGAGCTTCCTTACCAAGATTTAAAAAACAAAAACAAAAAACTAATGTTTCTCAGCTAGGAGCTGGTTAACATAAAGACATTTTCAGCATGTTTACAAAGTTTATTGGGGATTCCTGTGGCTGAATGATTAGGTCCTTAGTACCATTTTGCACACAAAATCCTCTAATTTAAAAAGTATATTGACAATTTTCTTTCTTTATTATATAAAGTAGTATGTACTTTGAAATATGTTGCTGAAGATCAACAAACTACTTCAAATTAGATTCATATCCTGCAGTCATTCATTCCTTTGTTCTTCCAGAAAGTTTAGCTCATTATCATTAGCTTCGCATACAGCTTGGAGCACATCTTTAAAACACTCACAGATTTCTCCCTAAATCACTTCAAACTTATCATTCTTTCTGTCTCCCCTTCCCTTTCATGGCTATCTGGATGCCCTCTTGAAGGAAAATTGTTTCCTTACTATAAATTACATGTGTATTTACACTGAGCACAAAGTCAATATTTATTTGTTTTCTTATCCTGTAACTGATTTAAACACTTGGCGCAGTTTGGGAATGAGCCTTCAGAATGACATAGTTGATCATTTTAATTACTTTGCTGTTGTCTTTCAGATGTCTCATGCAGCCACTAGTGCCTTTTGTCGTTCTATTAAGCTGCAGTGTGAGCTTTATCCCTCCAGAGAAGTCGCTATCTGTCTGGACCCGTACTGTGGACTTGGGTTTGTCCTCTGGTGCCTCTGCAGGTGAGGTTTCTCCTCAGCATTTTAAAATATCACTTCCATTGTACTACACCACAACAAACAGGATGGGAGTAACAGGTAGAACCTCCAGGACTAACACAGGCAATTGGTATTGCCAGAAGCTATATGGAGAATGCTGTATGGAGAGTACACTTGCTTTGAGTGGGATATAGACTCATAGAATGGTTTGGATTGGAAGGGACCTTAAAGACCATCCAATTCCAACCCCCCTGCCATAGGCAGGGACACCTTCCACTAGACCAGGTTGCTCAAAACATGGCCATAGGTATTTAAGGCTTATGAGTGCAGAGCATCAGCATGGCTGTTCATTGAACTTCTGCAGTTTCACTGCTGTATCTGCAGAGTCTGGCTAGCTTTATTTGATGAAGGCAGCACTCTACCAAGATTACTTTGAGGAAGTGGTTTCCTGGTTTCCTCTTTTTTATTCTTTAATCTGAAAGTACAAGTGGATATTGAGGACTTTCTCATTTGCGGGACATATGGATGTGATTTTTGCAGAGACATGGAAGTATGTTTTGTTACAGAAGGATACTTCTCTGACAGCAGCTAAGCTATCAGAAAAAAAAACCACCACCAACAAAAAAAAAAACACAAACATTTCTAGGGAAATGTGAATCAGCTTTTTTTTTTTATTAATAGGAAGTTTAGAAATTTAACAATTCTGTCAATCTCTATACTCCAGGGAAGTTACAGTTCAACACTGAAAGCAGTTCCATCGATTTTTTTTTTTGGTGCTTATTCTTCTGATTTTTTCTTTTTAAGATAGCTAGGTTGATGTAGAGGCAAAGGGGAAGAGCTATGGGAAGGTTAATGGAGCACATTTTTATGAAGACATATTAGAGTCACAGTAGTCCAGCATCTGTACTCTGTCTATGGAAAGCCCTTTGGTATTAGCAGTAGTGCTGGTTTTAGTTACTGAAATTAAGATAAGCCGGGGCAATAAAGATGCTGCAGCTCTGGATCAGCATTTTACCAATTTAGTAAATACATGAAGGAAACATTATAGAAAAACTGTTGCAGCAATTTGTATTCAGCAAGTACTGTTCATTTAAAAGCATTCTATTGGCCTGTTGTTGCCCTTACCTTTTAAAATATTTGTTATTAAATATGAAATGGGCCAAAGATTAACAGTATTATCCTATTCATTCATGATCAATATTTCTCTAAGTTGTGCTTGCCCTAATATTATTTTTTTTTGTTTTGAAAGTGTTATTTCAATGTCTTAGTTCTATAAAATAAAACTCAGAAAACATTTCAGCAATGTTGAAATTTTAATTAAACCACTCTGTAATTTTTTTAAAATATTGATATTTTTAAGTCAGCTGCATATTTATTATATAGAGTTATGTGTCAACACTGTTCAGCCTTTGCTCTGGTGGGTAGTCAAATTCATTGTCTAAGCTAAATCTGCTGTGATATATTCAGCGAGGTAAGACCAGGGAAGGACTGTAGAGAACTGTGGGAAAATCCAGTTAAGGAGTTTATTTCTGTATCGGGTAGTGTAGAACATGGGGCATGCAAGAATAACTTCTATGTAAGATCATTATAGATGCATAGAATAGAGATAAATTTTGACATGTCCAAAAAACAGGTATTTTGTGGTGCCCATGAGTCTCCCAGATACACAAATTTTTATTTATTCCAAAATAATATTTGGAATAAGTAGGCATTTGCTGCCCTTAGATCCTTCCCAATACTGATAATGTTCAGCCTGTTGCAGAAGATTGTTTATGACTGGCAATTGAACAAGGCAGCAGACCACTGGGAGAAAGAATCAGTCTGTACGCCTCTATAAAGTAGAAAATTTTACACCATTTTCAAAGAAAAGAAGGAAAAAGATGGAGCTGAAGGAACTGAAATCAGGACAACGACTCTAATCTTGTGAGCCATTGTGTCAATCTCTTCTTTGTCACTGATATCTGTCCCTATAAAACCAGGAAGATTGCAGGCTGCTTGAATTGCGACTGTCATTTAGAGAAGGCTGACATCAGATACAGCTTCATTAATTCCACTTACAAACTTCATTTCCATTTCATTACTATTTTAGAAATGAGGAGTATTTGATGTGTTCTGTAATAGCAAAAAATACATCCGGGAAAAACTTTGCAACTTTGCATTTTACTCTTTGTAGTTTAGCATGCCAAAATACTTCCCAACATTTTTCAGCCCAGATTCTACCTCAGAGGATTCTGCTGGAAAGATAGGGTTGTCTATCACCAGCCCCATTAGCCAAATTAATACTTCTAATGGCACATGGAAATGAAGTTAGATCTTCAAATTTTTATCAGCTGTAGGGTTTTGAGAGTTAAATAGGAAGTCTTTGTTTTAGGAACCCAGCAGGAAGAGAAAGCAAGCCCCTGTACAGAAGTGCAGTTAAAATAACAAGTACGTTTGAATCCCTTTATTAACTAGACTAAAGGAGGTATTGAGTGAGCAATTGAAGAAAAACTAACCTTTTATCCCCGTTGTAGGTGCGTGCTTAAACATTGTTCTGGCCTGCTCCACTGCGGTGCCCCAGAATGCACCAATCTATGAGGTCAAAGCTACTTAGGAAAGCTGCTAGAGCATGGAGCCAGACCTTTGGTAAGTCTGGAATATATTGCATAGTTTTGCAAAGGTTTTTTTATTATTATTATTTAATTCATTTATTATTTTATGGCCTAAAGGGTATAAAATAATAAAGAAAAGAAACCTTGCAAAGCAGAGCAATACATGAAAAAAAAATTGGATTTATCACATTCCCTCTAAACTGGCTGCATGCTCCAGCAGGGTTTCCTTCGAACCTTTGTCATAGAACAGCACATCCTTGGTGTGGCAGCAGTCATCAGCCCCGTGTGAGTTTATAAATCCAAAACTTCTTAATTGTAACAGTTCGCTACTGATTGCTCAATAAAAATGTATTATTTTTGCATTTTTCTCTTTAATAATGAGAGGGTGATCAGAGTGTTCTACTTTGCATCACATTACATTTTAAAGTGCATCATGTTCTTTAAAAAAAAAAAAAAGGCAAGTTGAAAGTGTCCTCCAGTTTAAAAACAAATGATGCTAAATCCCACTGTTCAAAAATGCTTCCTGAAATTAAGACGGCCCTATCTTAATGCTGATCACTGTGGGGCAGAATAGAAAGTTCTACATTTCATTAATGAGGATTTTCTTAATTGATAGTTGCTAAGTGATGCAGTACACTAAGAATTTTCCTTCCATTTTATCCGTATTATAGTTCTACTTCTACCGTTGAATGATAAAGTTGTCCTTGTAGAAATTAAAGTTAACAAAATCGATGATTTAAAATAAATTATATATTAGTAATTCTCAGAAGCTGTGATTAAAATGGTGCAAGTCAGTAAGACTCAAAATGGACCAGAGAAACTAGATTTTTCCAGTGCACAGTGGCCACCTAATAAATATGGTGAATGCTGTGTAATTGTCCTAGGAAAGCTTTCCAGGTAAGGTGTGATGAAGTGGCTTCCTGCTGTTCCACTTCCGCTGTCTCTGTTCCGTAGCCACAAGCACCCAGTGGTGCTGGTGGGTAGCTTCTACAGCAGGAGACCATGGGGTTTCTTGTTAAGCAAGTGGGTGGAGTTGTGCAAGATATATGGAAGGAATCACAGCATTAGCATGACAGTTGCAGTTTACAAAAATGTAGTGCTAGAATCATTAATTACTGTTAGGTTGACCTGAAGATATCTGCCAGGCATGAGCATTTCACCCAATTTCTAGCCCACCTGTAGCAAATTAAAGGCAGGGCTACATAAAGAAGATCAAATGCCACGTCAGAAAAGAATAATTCTGGCATGGGAAATGCAAGATATGGACATAGCCAGCTCTCTTGTATCTTTTGCACAGTGCACAAGTGGTTCAGGCAGAATGTAGCAGTGCTGCGCACAAAAAATGTGCCAATTTCCCATGGCCAGTAGCAATTTATGGAAGAGGCAATTTGCATTTTCTCCACTTTGCAATAGGTCTGTTCAACCTGCCTTCAGTCTAGAAGGTTCAAGGGCAACTGAAAGCCCTGAGTTACCTCAATATGTGAATACAACAGATTAACTCCACTGACTCTGTAGCTGACTGAAGGCACTAACAGGCTGGAAGTGTTTAACCTTTGCCTACCTTAGGATGGCTCAACTGCCAGTACCAATAGAAGTGACATTGCTGTCTATAATATCCAATTAATCTCAGGTTATAAGTTCTGTTTGCAGACTTTTGGGGGAGTTAGGCAAGGTCTTAGGGCATCAGAAAAGGTCTGTGGAAAACTCCATTAGTTCAGAGCAAGATTGCTGTCTCTCTCTTTTTTTTTTTTTTTTTTTTACCAAAACAAAATCAAAACAGTGTCCAAAATTTTAAAACTTGCTTCCTTGATTTGGTTGCCTGCTTTGAAGTTTTTAGATAAAGGGTCTTCGTGTTGGAATGATGCTAAGCACCCCAAATTGTTTCAGGTGACTTTATGTGATTTCCGCTCCCGATGCTGCTGCGTAGGATGCTCAGGAGCAGTCAGCAACACACTTCCCAGGGATGTTACACACCAGTTCAGAAATGCCCAATAGCAATCTAGAGCCATGTTAAAAACTGTCCCTTACAAGGTTAGAGTTTGATAAAACATTTCTCTGAAAGGTGGAGGTTAAAGCCTTTTGAAGAAATGACAGTAGCTAGAAGTTCGAGTTACATCTAGCTCTCATTCAGGGCAAACAGCATGGTCCCAGCAGGCAGTAATGGCATTTCGGCATTAACCAAAGGCATACGCTTGTCTGATTAGAGTACCTACACCAGAGCTCGAGTTAAAGCAGGGTCCTGGGTTATGGCACCATTCTCATTGGCACCCAGTACTCTGATATGGAAGTGGCAAAGTCTGGATCTGTTCTCAGCATTAGAAGCCTATCAAAATTTATGGTTGATGTCTTTTCCTTTCTTGGAAGACCTGCATGCTCTACGCAGTGTTCCCTTTTGCTCTACATTGGCTCTTGGTTGAACTTCTTTGTGAGATACTTCTGCGTCTCCAGTACTGATTGATTATCTGCTCACCATGTGCAGCAGTGCTCATAGTATGCCAGGTTACGAACGCTCTTTTTCATCTTTGTTGTTCTCCAAAAGTCCCCTTTTAGTGCATGTAATGGATCTTCAGGATAACTGAAGATTCATTTTGGCCCAAGTCCTGTGATGTTTACGTGAGACATATGTCCAAGCAGTCTCCCTTATGTCCTCTTTTGTCCTTTCTACCAGCTCTGGTCCAGATGATTGCGAAGGCTTTTGCTTGGCCCTGTTGAGATTCCCTTGGCCTGCTGACTTCCTTCACAGACTTTGAATTATGTGCAAAACAACTCAATTATTTTGGGCCTAACCAAATGCCAAGTACCCATAGCTGTCCCTCATCACCTATAGAAATGCAGAAACTAAATGCATCTACTTATAAGACCCGACAGTACCTACCTGCCTCCTGCAGCTAAGTAGAAAAGCAGCTAATACCACCTCAGAAGGAACCAGAAGTGAGGGCAGCAGTGTGTTAACAGCCTGCCAGAATACAATTCCAAATTGCAGTTGCCGTTTGTCAGCATTTATTGCCCTGCTAAAATTTCTGGAACTAAAATAAAACCTCAGTTGTTTATCAGACTTTATTGTTAATCTGCCTTAGCACAACATGAGGTAAAGCTTTGATTCAGTGGAACAGTTAATTGCCAAGATGTCCTTCCAGGCATCGCCGTATGCTGCCAGAACAGCCTGCCAGGCGGTGGAACCAGAGCTGTGATCAGATGGCGCCGTCGTACCAAAATACATTCTGGTGTGTTTACATGGAGTATTCCTGTCCTTGGGCAGCCCTTGCTCAGGCAGACAGGGCTTTTCACTTGCTGCCAAAATCCAAGGCTTTGTCCGTCACCTGAATACTTTTCCCCCAGATTGCTTTTCAGTCCTCTGAAGAAAGACATAATTTCTAACCGGGGGTCTCCCACCTCAGCTACTTCAGCATTTCACTCTGCATTTGCATCCCCAAAGTCATTTTTACAAATGTAAAAATGCCCGGATACAGGTGCGGGGGTGCTCTGAAGTCAGTCTCCTTTTTTGTCTTCTTTTTTGCCTATTCCTAAACATGACAGAGATGTCCAGGACTGTCAGACAGTCTCTGCAGTTCTACACTGTGTCTACTGCTGTTATAAGGCTTGTATCAGGGGAAAGTCACTTTTGTGGCAACAGATCTCTACAGAAGTGGAAGAAAGAATCTTGTTTCAGTTCCTTCCCAATATTTACATAACTAAATTTTAAAATGGCTCTGACTCCAATACATTATGTACTGTTTCAATTTCAGAATGGTAATTTTAGCTTCCAGAATTCATATTTAAACCTCCAACTTTTCTTAATATCCCACCTGATCACCCTGATACCAGTGTTCACCACAATTGTGTTGTTTTCCAGTATGAGACTAGCAAAGCTAACCGTCTCTTGATGACTGTCTTCTTTCATGAAGGTGAGATAGTACTATTTACCTGGAGTTCCTCATTTTCAGGATTAACTCTACCATACCTAGAATGTCCCATATCTAGATGTACCAGAGGCAAAGTTGACAAAAGTTTCTATACGTTTGGGACCATATACAGCTTTATCCAGCATCCTCCAAAGCATCCTTCCACAACTGCAGTCTGTTCAAGCACTCTGCTCAATTGTTGTTTTCACGCTAAGCCAACACCCTGTAACATTTCACAGTGATTTGAAATCACCAGAGTGGTAGAAGCATTTCAACCAGCCATACAAGGGAGTATCTTTTATTTCTCAGCTTCTCTCCACAGAAGCATTGGTGACATACAGCTTCTTTGGGGTTAATGTAGAAGCATAAAGTCTGAACATTCACAAGGATATGAGGCTTCCAGGAATGTTTTGTTGCTTGGAGTGATTCACAAAACCTGCTCAATGTTTCTGAGATTAATTCAGGAAGGTGAGCCAAGTCGTGGCTGACATCATGGTGGCCAGGTGTTACATTAACCGGTTCAGCTGTGGCACTGGCACATTCCCCCCAGAAATGTGTCTTTGTAGTTCCTTTCCTAGCTCCACCAACTACTCTAGCAAATCAGATGATGCACATGGCTTATTAGACCACAGCTATGTAGGCAAAGGCTGTGTTGGTAATCAAATTTCCAGGCATGGTATTCATTCTTTAGGTTTATGTACTGTAGGCAAGAACAGCACACATCTGAGGTTCTGCACAATACAAAGTTTCCTTCCTGCTCCATATTTCCTGCTGCTCTGCATTTCGGTTCTAAACTTCTCAGTATTTCTGAGGGATTATAAAACTCGGAAAAGGTACTAGCAGTATCTTCATTTATCTAATAAATCAGAAAAAAAAAATCTAATCAGAGTGAAATTTCTGGTAAAAGTGTGCTGTTGCCTAGTCTGATCATAAGTGTGTGTGTTTCCCTCAATCTCAAGAAGATGGGGTTATTCTGCATCCAAATCCAGGCTCCCTCATGCTTTGCTGCATGGCTTTTGGTGGGATCATGAGAGAGAACAAAAGTACGTTTCTTACTTGTTTAGCTTAAGTTGATCAAGAGGGGGAGACAGTTCACCCTCTCTTATTAGTGTTCCTGAGGAGGGAAGATTTGTCTTCGTTATGAATTTGTATTCCCAAATTTTGGACTATTTTCTGGTAAAGTGCACTTGGAATCAATGTTCCATTCTTCCACTACAGGTAACAAGTGTTTTCCTCCGTTGTTACTCTGCAGTTTGTGTGGGCACTTTTCAGTACAGGGATACAGTTTGTTCTGATTCTGTTCTTATCTTGGGATGTTCTGTCCTGGTGAATAAGTGGCACTTAAGGGACCTTAATGCAGTTCTGAATCATCTGATAGTTCTCCCATACTTGACCCTTGGCAGCCTGTTCCTTATTGTGCAGATTTTTTTTCTCCTGATAGTGGTCACATCAACTAGAAGAGTTCAGGGATGGGGGAAGGGTTTGATGCTGAATCTGAAAAACTTAATGGAACTGGCTGAGAAAGAAAGAGTGAAGTAATATTTATAGTAAAATCTGTTACTACTCCCTTGCTGGGTTTGATCTGTCAGTTGAACTCAGGACGTACTCCTTTCAGGCTTTGGTAGCTTTGCCAACATCTCTTTTCACACTCTTTCGAAGCTCATACTCCTGGTTCACCCATACTTTACTCTGATTCCATAAAAGCAACATGAAAGCATAATGCTTCATTTGACTATCGAGTGCTATAGTAGTTATGTTAACTGCATCTGAGAACACGTCTCTTCATGGCAAGTCACAGCTTATAAATTGCCAAGAGTGGCATAAATGTGGGCAAGCAAATGTGGACAAAATAAAATTTTACTGTATGATAAATGAAATTATTTGAACTGTACTTCATACGTATTCCATGACATCCTCTGGCTCCTACTCCAAAGCAGACCTAAACTATTTGGTTTATTAACTGCCTTTGTGGCTGGACTTTACCATACCACATAAAGACATACAGGTCACACGCACATTGTTCCAAATTGCACAGCTTTTGCAAGCACTCTGATCTCAGCTGTGGGGGTAGGAGGCGCTCATTCACCAAGGACGGAAACTGTGTGAGCAGCACATCTTCAAAAATTGCCAGGTGTGTATCTTCTCTTCTTCCTAGTATCAAATGTTATGGAGATGCTCACATTCCTGAAAATAAAGATCCATTTGGTGTCTTACCTAGGGCACTTGGATTTGAAAGCGTCAGCTTTACTTTAGCAAGCTGGCATTTCAGTTTTTCAACTGACAAATGAATTTCTCTCGTGTGCATCATAAATCTCTGGGGCTTTATGGTCCTTTTTCAGAACTTCTGTGATTTGGGAGGTTTATGCTATGACTGTTCTGATCTGAAATATCTACAAATCACAGATTAAGATGTGATGGAGACTGTAAAAATGACGGTAAATCTGGCTGTCTGAGATGAGTGAACAACATAGGACCCACAGGAAATAAAGACATCAGTTTGGGAATACGTTTTCCCTGGGGAAGAGTCTTGGGTAGCAAGGAATTAGCTCTGACATAATTATTTCCTTCAGGGACCCTAGTGAGTATCTTTCTCAATACTTGTGCTCCCTGGGTATCCAATAAACAAAAGATGTAGAATATTTGTTTTTTAAAAAAAAAACTTTCACAGCAGAAATGTAAAGCCCCAAGTATTGTTGAAGTGGGGCCAGATTTACATCCCTGAAAATGATTGCAAACCGCTTGCTTGCCTCAGCAGGAGAGAGGTTATTTCCATGTTAAGTAATCAAGAACTCTTTTAATCAAGGTATCTTAAAATGGTAATTACTCAATCTTAATTATTTGTCAGCAACACATAATTTTTGTTGATATTATAATACTGTTTATTAGCACCATCAATAACCTAGCTATTTTGCTCTCTTCAGTCAAGTTCTAACAGCAAAGCACATTGGCATTTTGAGTAATGTAGCGTTTCAGGAGCGTGTTCTGCCTGCATTCCTCTTTGTATCCTCATAGATTCCAAATGTACAGCAAAAGGCAGAATTTGGCCCTTGAAGTTAAACTACTGGACCTGTAGAGAACTGTAAGACATTGCCATGGATCAATGCATATTTTGATAATCTTTATGTTTTAGTACCACATAGCTTGTAAACATCTGCAGGCACAAGCATTTAGCATGTGTTAACAAATCTTGTATCTTTACAGCGTTTATTCAGGACACCAGTCAATTTTGATTCCTCCCTCAGAACTGGAGACCAATCCTGCTCTGTGGCTTCTTGCTGTGAGTCAGTACAAAGTGAGAGACACTTTTTGTTCGTATTCAGTCATGGAGCTTTGTACTAAGGGACTGGGTTCACAAACAGAGTCACTGAAGGTAAGTAATTCAGTCCTTCTGCATAATCTGCACAGTGTTTGGGTCTTCTCTGCCCGGAGTGGCTATGCTAAATGTATGCATTGAGGAGAAAATCATTAGAGGGCAAGGGCAGCTTCCACAGAACTGATATTATTCCTTGCCAGAGGCTGTATATTAATATCAATCATTCTCTTTCAGATCACAAGGCTTTTAAACATCAAGGAAAAGCTTTTATTTAACTAAGCTTTCTGATCTGTGTTACAGTCCGTGTTAGTAGGCATATGTTGGAAAACAGAGGTGTGAAAGTCCAAGATACCCAATATACGACAAACATTTGTATATTATGTTTTATAAATTCCATGATTATATGAGGTACTAGTTTGGTTTTGATCATATAGTTAAATAATCACATACTTAGAAGTACCATATTGCTTTAACTGGATTTTCCTCATTAAATAATCACATACTTAGAAGTACCATATTGCTTTAACTGGATTTTCCTCATTGTAGGGGAAGGAGGGTGGTTGGATTTTTTTTTTTAAACTCAGAATTAAAAGCCAGGTAGCCAGTTACATTTCTGAAATCATCTAGAATTTCCAGTATGCTACTGAAATAAATTAGATCTTGGGATACTAACATTTTATGATGTCTCCAGTCCTTACCATCCTCAGTTAATAATTTCCTAATCAGTTTTTCCAAGGCTAGTCAATGCTTCCTGTTTGCTGTTATTCAGTGGCATTCTGAATTAATACTGCTAAATAGCATTGCCTCCCTTCAGAATGAGCATACCCATCTCTTCCTAAATGCTCCTGCTGAAATGCCAAGAAAGTATGTCTGCTCTTCTACAGCTATTAGACTGTCATCTGGCCATCCGGCTTCCAGGAAAGATTGAAATTATACTGGCACCTTACCCTCTATCCGTCTTGAATCATTATACCTGCAGTTAAATGCTACTGACCTTTTTTCTTTAAGTCTGCCCTTTTGTGGCCTTTGTTACATTTTATCTTCCTTTTAGGCAAGGGGACTGGACCTCTCACGAGTACGGACGTGTGTAGTAGTGGCTGAAGAACGACCTCGGATAGCTCTTACTCAGTCATTTTCAAAATTATTTAAAGACCTTGGTCTCCATCCTCGGGCAGTCAGCACGTCACTTGGCTGTAGAGTTAACCTGGCTATATGTTTGCAGGTAAGATTTTTAACTTAGGCTCAAATGAAAATGGTTTCCACTAAGAAATACTCATTGTATTCCCTTTGGCAGCTTTGTTGTAGGCATATTAAGAAAATGCATGTAGTACTTAATGTTCTTCTTGCATATACAGGTAGTAACTTCTGTTACTTCGTCAGTGAACACTATTCATCCCTCTCATGTTGCATTCATAGCATTTATCCTGCCCATGAATACAGTAATTCAGAAAAGTGCATGGTAGTGGCAGAATGTGTACTCTGTACTCCAAAAATATTATTGAGTTATGTAAGGTAAAATCCAGTTTGCAAGTGCTTACTTTTAATATGGTACAAAATTGATTCCTTCTGTTTAGAAAATAATTCCAGCCCTTACTATAACTATATATATTTTTTTTTTGCATGCAATTTATTGCTTAAAATGAAAAACTATTTTGCAGCATCTTTCATTCTGTTTTGATCCACTAATCAGAAGAAAGTACCCAGGGATAATATGGGATTTAACCTCCAGGAATCTTTATTGAATCGTGATTTTAAGGACAGATGGAGCACTGTAACTATCTGATCTGAATAGCCTCTAGGCTTTCACCCAGTGATAGCTACACCAAGCAAATAGTTTTAGGCTGAATTATAGCATATCATTTTATCTTTCAGGACTCCAAGTGATGAAAGTAAACTTCCCTTTTTATAAGGTGTTCAATTTTTAATTATTTCTGCCTTATTTCTAGTTTAAATTCATGTGGCGTTAGACTCAGCCATTTTTTATTTTAGTATGTTTTTCTAATCTGGAATAAAGAATTTCATTTCTTTCATGATTATAATACAAATCTTAGTCTTTGATAAATAGATAAAGAATCTTAAGACTTCTTTCCTGATCTGTCTCTCATTTTTATGACTCCTGATCTCTTCCCATCCTTCCAAATCTGGTATCAGAACCTTACATACTATCCCTATAATATTACTACAGGTGTCCTACTCAGATAGAATATGATTTCCAATTTATTAATCCTTTAAAATCATGCAGAAATAATCTTCTGCACTGGCAACTGCATAGTCTGGTAAGTTCCATATCCATTTGGGTTACATTAAGGAATTTCTTATGCATGTGACCTACATAATTGCTTAGGTGTGGAAGCCAGAACAGATCTTCTCAGTGACACTACAAATAAGGCATTTGGATTGTCATCCATGTAAAGATTTTTTATTTTATTCAAAAAAAATGTGACTAATACAGGTGATGGGTTTAGCACAGAACAATTATGTCCGTGTGTTATGCGTGCCTTACCCTCTTGCCCTCTTCAACATCACTGAAGAATCATGGCTCTCATCAGGCCTTGGCTAAAAGTCGTCTTGTTGTTTAGCACGCTATCAGAAGATAAATACAGAAGGCATCGCACAGCTCCACGACTACTTGCTTTCTCTCTGATTGTCAGCACAATATCCCTTCGGCCCACAGTAACTTTAATTATTATTATCAAACAGATGGCAAGGCACAGTTGACCAGGGTTAAAAGTCATTTATTCATATATAAAAAATAAATAGAAGTCATTTATTCATATATATCAGAATTCTATAGTTTGACATTCTGTAGTTGCTGCCATAAATATTCTCCAGGAATAAAAATTCAAGAAAGTCTCCTGTTTTCTCAAAAGCAGCACTTGGATCCTTTAAAACAGATATATCTTTTCCCTAATGAGAAATAGTCTTGAGAGAAAAATGCATCTTTTAGATCTTTTTAGAAACTTCAGTGGACTACAGCAACATGTTCCCCATGTTTTTGTCATGGGTTTGGAATAAAAAACACTGACCCAAGTTTTGAATTCTCTTCTACTGAATGTTTCCTTGCAAGGATACAGGCCTCTTTGTTTCTTTCTCCAAATCTAGACTGCTATATGGTGACAAGGCAGAGAGGACAACTCAGAAAACATCTAGGAAATCATCAGGCACTCTGAGCTGAGACAACATAATTTGGAAGGTACCAGTTTAGGCCAGTTAGCAGGTGCAGGTTGGTGTGCTTTCCCAGTCAGCAATCCAAGCAACTTGAAACAGTTCACTGGGAGGAGTGTTGCAGGCAGCAAGGACACCTGTGGTTGACTCTCATTTTCCCTCAAGTATAAAGGGAGATCAGAGGAGAAAGATGGGCTAGTTACTTGGTAACAACAGCTTTCTAATTCATTCCTGTATCATTAGCCATTCTGAAATGCCAGCACAGGAGGGAAAGAGGGAAATGATGGCATACATCCATGGCCAACTGCTTTGAATTCTCTGACAGACCAGGACGGGGTCCATCAGCTTCTGTGGCCAGCTGAAGTGGAGCTTTTTCTGAAAAATACCATGACCTCCCACTGGCTTCTGGTTCATGTACGGACCAAGGATGAAGATAACAAGGACAGATCAGTGGCAGAACTTTGCTTGCCACTAATGAAAGTCTCCTTTTCAGACTTGCAGGAGTCTGGACTGTTCATAAGTAGTGGCTGCTTCACCTAGGAGGTAAATCATTTTTTCAGGACAAGTAATAGAATCAAGCAAATGACACTAACCCAGATTCAATGCCCAGGGCTCCAAGTAAGCCCCACTGGAAATAATATTGTACTGGTCTGCCTGTGATGGGGTGGAATTAACTTCTTCATAGCAACGCTTTTGGCGCAGTCCTTTGGATTTGTGACTAATACAGTGCTGATAATACACCAGTGGTCTCACTATTGCTGAACAGTGCCATGCAGCAGGCAGGCTTTCTCCGTTTCTCACTCTGCCTACCTCCCTCACCCAGCAAAAAGGCTGGGGATGTGCAAGAAGCTGGGAGGGGACACAGCTAGGACATTCCCAAGGGATGTTCCATACCAGATAAAGTCATGCTCAGCGATAAAAAAAAAGAGAGTGGGAGGAGCATATTGGAACAAATTGTAAAATTGGATAACTCTCTGAAGGAATATTATTGATAATACTGGCTATGAATTTAAGAACAGCACTCAATGAGATCCTAGTGCGAGGTGATTAACAGCCTGGCTGATCATATAGCTTAGTGTCAGCCTTCATTTACTTGTACTAAGATTTTACATTTCAGTTCACAGGACAAACTAAAAGCCATATGTAATTTAAAGAATGGTGTGGCTAGAATGAAAAAAAAAAAAAAAGCCATTTCAGAACATTCTATATTTGGTAACATTACCCTTCCAAGTAGAATGCTTTTTTGAAGCATTTTAAGCCAGGAGTAGTTTGGCAAGTTCTAAAGGGGATTGAAATATAACTAAAGATGTAATAATGCTCATGAGCATTACCATAAAACATGTCATTTTGACAGAGAATATAAAGAAAGCTACAGGATTGCATCCTTTGAAGCATCTGGTAGTAGGCACTGCCAAAGACTGAATGCTGAATTAGACTGAATGCTCTTTCCAAATGTTCTGGAAGATTATGGCTAGTGATACTCTACAGTAGCTTGGGGGCTATTCCATTTTCTGGGCTGAGGAACAGAATGAATTTTAATCCTTGGTCAACAATGTTCCTTAAATTAACGTTGTCTCCAGTATGTTCCAGAAATTGCTCATGATTTCTGTATGCTTCACATCGCATAAAAATACTTCTAAACATGTTTGAGTCAATAGCATCTGCCTTTCCATTTTTTCTTTCAAGTTATATAGTCTGTGAGGTTAGCGTGTGTTTCCTGGGACACCATCTTTCACAGCAACAACTGTGATCCAGCCTATTCTAGTGTCATTCTAAATCTTATACCTACTTATCACTTTTCTAAACATATCTCACTGTTCAGCTGCGGCCCCGTACCAGCAAAAAGCCTGTCCAGGATTTCTTCTCCATGGACTGCCTCTAATGCAAATTGGATGTGGTTTTTGATACCTTTTTAACTTCCTTTTTTTTTTTTTTTGTTAAATTAAGGCTCAGGTGTTTCAAGGGGAAAGTACACTGATTTTTCAAAAAGCTTTTACTGTTTTCCACCCCTATTTGAAGAAGAGATGTATCTGTGTGTATGTGTATACAACTTCACAGCAGAATTTGACCTTTTATTAAAGATTACTTTGAAAAGGAAATCATTATGATAATCTCTTTGGTACAAAAGAGTCTTAGCCTACCAAATGAATTATAATTTCAGGATTAGGATCACTGACAGACTAATGTACTGTCATTTGTATTCATTTCCTCTCAAATTTAGAGCAAATGTGCTATGTGTCTTTTGATGTAATCTCTTTGGACTAGATTTTTAGAGGTATGCTTTTGAAAATAAATAATTTTCTCCATCTTTAGGGACTTAAATACCATTAATATCTGACCTTTTATGACTGTACAGTCACCGATAATTGTCCAGCTATTTCTGAGATGAAAAGATTGAATCCAGCATATTCTAATTCTCATTAACTAGCATCTTAGCATTCTCGAGAGAGAGAGAGAAATAGATATGAAAAGTAGCCCCTTTCTTACAGCAGCACAGATGGTTTTCTAGGATTTTGGCTAATTTCCATTTAAACACTTGAAATAAATAGTAGAATTTTATTCAACCTGCTACGTAATTTCAGTTGAGGATAAACTTTGTTTCATTTTCCTTAGTTATCCCTGAAAATGTGCAAGCTAGAGCAGGGGAGCAGGATTCATCTGGCTTCATTTAATTCGCCTTGAAGTTAGACACTAGGACAAAGTTAGTTATCTATTGTCCATCTATAAGCAGTAGAGACAAAGAAATGGTTCCAAGGAGAGTGTCATTCAGCCGATCTCAGGTGCACATCTTGGGATTCATCACCATCAGGAGGTACTTCCTGTCTTACACTGCACACTTTCTTCTCTAATGACTGAAATTATATGAAAAGAATCCCTCTGTCACTGTCTAGCAAAGGGAAGTTTGTCAGTTAATTTAGGGGTTAAAGATAACATTACTTTATCCTTAGTGATAGATTGCACTTCTTTGAGGATCCTCCATATTAAAAGTAGTAAGAGCTTGCTATGAGAGGAGTGCAACAGGCACTCTGTGTATGATTCACATTCAGCACCGTGCTGCAGCTCTGGGTGAGCTCCATCAGATTCTGTTCTCCCACCTTTATTATGAATCATGCTCTGAAGTTCTTTTCACAGCTCCTGCTGCTGTGCTTGTGTATGTGAAATCGGGAAGTGTACATCAAAAAATCTTATTTCTGAGCATCACTAGAGCAGGAGTAGTCTCAGAAGTATAAACATTGAAGCCACAACCCTAGACAGCAAAACGAAATGAAATGAAACAAAACAGTTATTTTTAAATTCTTCGGACTTCTGTTTGCCAGGTAGATGGTTTTTAACTTTGGGGAGGGAAGGAGAGGAGAGCACATAGCTGGGCCTTTAACTGCAGTGGAGATTAGGTGCAGGCTGAGTGCTGGCACATTGTCATCTCTCCTAATTGTTATGGTGGTTCTTGGTGCGGTTTTGACCTGCAAAGTTTTCTCAGAGAATAAATGCCTGGCATGTTGCAGAGATTGGCATCAGCCTTGGATGGTTCCCTGGTGGCATCCTGTGGGCAAGACATTTATTTATTCCAAAGGATATGACTGATGATGTGCGAGTTTTCAGGCAGAAAAAGCTTTTTAGCCCATTTTATTTCCTTGAACACTGCCTAGCATGTCCTTACTAAGTATCAGACACAACAGAGGTTATGTTGTGATTTTCCTGTTACCAGTGTTACAGATGCGCTCCATCTCTGTCTCACAAAATAAATGTGCACAAATTGAGTCAGTCACTCAGGTCTTGGATAAGATCCTGCTTCTTTAAAACAATGCTGAGACCTCAACTGCTGTTTGTTAAGGCCTTAGATAAAATCAGTACGAGGCTCAGACACTCGAAGACCTCTCTGGACCTGCAGTATAGTCACAAGCAATGAATTATATAACTGAGGAATTTCATCAACTCCCCTGCTTTGTTGCAGTTACACTGCAGTGTTCAACCTGGATTATTAGTAAGATTTCTATTTTTGGGTAGCAATGTAAGAAGCAGATCCATCCTATTTTTTAGAAAGCTTCATCTTCCCCCGCATCCAAAATATATCTATTTTTATATGCTGCTGTGGCAGCTTCCTGTAGTTTTTAACTTTGCTGGAATTCAGAAGTTTAACAAAAGGGATGTGGAATGGCAGTGCTCTCAGAGCTACTTATTTTCGCAAGTTGTAAGGTTAAGTCCCGCAGCAATCATCTGGGGTTAGGAATTCAACATGACAGTAGCAGCTTAGGACTAGTCATGACTGTGTTTTGTCTCTTCACTGCATTATCGATCATGGTGGAGAACTGATGGGTTTCTGTTGGTTTTTAATTTTACTGTTCTATATAAGTATTACATTGTTTATAGTAGAAAATAGACTAAGAATGAAGAGTTACTGAACTATGAAGTTACTCCATTTAGTTATGGTCTTATAGTGATTAGATTGCGCAAGAAGCCTTAATTTTATTTCACTCTAGGAGCAGGTTAATCTGTATGAAAGAAGTTGTAAGTATCATTCTCTTTTCTCCATTGTATACTAATTATTTTTTTCCCAAAAGAGAGCTTACTTATGGTTTCTACAGGACATCGCTTACAAACTTCTAGTAGTGAAATGGCAGACTTGGAACCCCTGTCTCAATGGATGTGCATTAAAATAGCAGGGCCATAATGTTTACTGACTTATTCACAAAAAAATAAAAATAAAAAATCAGTATGCTAGACACATGTTTTCCACTAACAACATTGTCTGTAGTGTCCTAAAACCATTTAAGTCTGTTTGTCCAAGGTTAGCAGTCTACAGCTGTCTCTTCTGTTGCTCTACTAAAATGTTGACACCTCATTTTTTACTTTTTTTAACCTTTAATGGTATAATGGTTAATTTGTAAGATTCCTGTATTTGACATTGTTTTTCTTTTTATTTTACTCCCTGCTTTTTGCATTCTCCTCTTTTTTTTTTTCTCCCACCCTTCATTCCCATTTTTTACTATTATTTTCGTCTTGTGTTACCTTCTTTCCTTCTCTCCCTCATCCCTGCTATTCCTGCTGCTATAGCCTCACAGGCTGGGGAAGCTGGCCGAGCAGGTAGGGGATTTTCATGTTCCCTCAATACCCACCTATCAGCTTCCAACAGTGGGACAGACTAGAAATTGAGTCTGGAGATTTGGGGATTTTCAGATCCTATGAAATTATATACAAGTCCATTATAGCTTTATCTGGATGCAGGTTTCATCAAATATTAGTTGTCCATTGTAACTCTTTCATTCACACTGAAAATAACAAATACCATAGTGATTGTCTTTGATTTTCATTATTTTATAAACCAATTCAAGTTTAGTTTTATTTTTTAAAGATAAACAATTTTTTTCTCGTTTTTTGTTTTTAACATTGCATATATTTGAAATAAGCTCTCCACTCAGCACTAGTCTGTTACACTGCTGAGTTTACTAGTAGACTCAAAATCGTGTCGTTAATAGCTAGAGAGGATATTGTATCTTGTATTGTGTATAACAAGCTAAAGAGGCTAACATGCATGTGCAGCTCTATTACTCTTTTTCTCCTCTGGTGGTGGGTCACTATCAGTGTCTGTACAGTAAGTATCAATCAGTACTGGTAGCTCTTTTCCCCTTTAGATACGAAATTATGTATTCATTGAATTCTCTCACAATTTTTAGTGCTAAATGAATCATGGAGCTACTGGCCAGCATTGCAGAAACACAAAATTTATCCCCAGACATACTTAATGTGAAGAATTGTACTCTAATATATCCCAAACAGGACCGAAATCACTGGGAAATAATGCTGTCTGCTGTTTTAAATAATTAAGATCTAAATAACTGATAAAGGAGTTCCTGCACTTGTACACTACCTGGGCTAGGTGAATTTATCTGATGGAAAAAAAAGAAAAAAAAAAAAAATTTCCAAAGTTCCAGTGTTCAAAAATGAAGTTGTGCTTTTCTTCTAGCTTTCTTTTTAGCAGTGATGTGAGCTATGCAGCAGAGAGAAGAGCCTTAGATTACAGCACTGAAAATTCCAATGAAGTTGTATAGTGATGAGTTTGAAGTCTTGGATAAGGGAAAATCACAGCAGGTTACAAGACTGCAGCAAAGCTGTAGGTGGAAAGGCCTAAAAGACTCTATCATCTCTGCATAAAAGAAAACTTGAATTAGCCTACTATTATTCAAGTAACTAAATATTATGACATAAAACGAGGGCTTAAATTATGCAGTGGAAGACCGAAAAGGAACAGAATAATTGCTTATAGATCTTCAGTCCACACTGGTTCGTGTCATGCGTGCTACCTTTAATATCTTTAGCTTCAAATATATTCTCTGTTGCATGTGTGGAAGATTCTCAGTAAACCATGCTTCACATTCCTGACCATGTGCTTCTGCCATTAAACTATGTCTCCTCTTGCTGTTTCTGCATTCCTTTATATGGCAAAATGTGTTTAACATTTTTGTATGTATCCACATGCTGAATACTTGGCCTTTAGTAGCAAGTAAAACCTCTGTTGACATGTGTTTGGTTAAATAGTATGGCCGCTTGATGCGTTTTACCAACCACGAGGTAACAAGTACCTGACGGTAGGTATGTTTTCAGGTGCTCTGTAAAGCTGACTCTGTAAAGCTGAGCTTTGTTTGATGAACAGCTTAAATATAACTTGTCGTTTGATTAGTATAATTAGCAGTGAAATGAATGTTCAGTTATTCGGGGGGTAAATCTCTTTTCTCCTCCCAGCCTTCAAGCTCTGATTAACTGATGTTGTTGTTTACAGGGAACATCTGGACCGGATCCAACCACAGTCTATGTTGATATGAGGGCACTGAGGCATGACAGGTCGGAACCACCTTTTTCTTCTATAACAAACACACTTAAGAGTTTCTAGCAAAAAAAAGTCAGCACACCTCACCCTGAAAGCCTTTGTAATCCTCATAAATAATTTGTGATAACTCCTACCTGCAAGCAGAAGTAGTTATTTTTATTAGTTGGTTAATTAAATAATGTTACTATTGATAAACCTGAAGCATCAGGCATAGCAAGTCTGTTCACTAACAAGATTCCCAGCTTTTCAGGGTTTTTGTGACACTTGTTTCTGGTGGGACAGCCTAGCCAGTCCCTAAGGAATGGAGTCCTGTTGGGCCTGTTGGCTTCACAGAGGTGTTTGTCCTTGTTGGACAAGGCCAGCGAGGAGACCATGGGGAGATTTTGCTGTAATTCTTAATGCTGTAAGACTGTGAAGGATTATCGATTTTTGGCCATTGTGAGCAACCACATTCTTTGACACTGGATGTTTTCTAGTTTTACATTTAATGTTAAATAGTCATATAACAAGTGACAACTAAAATTTACATGTAGTGTTTGTAAGGAGATATATGAAATCTTCTGGATGGAAGGAAATTGTAATTTAATGTGTAATTTTAGAAAGTACCCATGCACACATTTCAGTTTTCCAATACAGTAGTCAAAATGCTAGCAGGTAGTCTCTTTGTAAAATTTTCTTTTAACAAAACAGTTTTCTGTTAACTCTGGAAGAGATGAACATTTAGTTGACAGCGTTCACCACTGCTGGTGTCATAAAAAATCATTATCCAAATGGGGCTTCTTATTCTTTTTTGGTCTTTTTTCCCCTCTCGTTCATAAAAGCTTAACAACAGAGAATTTGTTCACCTTAGGCAAATATTGACTTTAGCTATATCAAAGTGATTGGGTCAGTTTGCAGGATACCAACCTCGAGGTAGTGCTGGCCTCTGCCCACATCACCCCCTGCATTTCCCAGTACTTCATAAATGCTAGTCATAACAGGTTCATATTTTTGGACAACACATAAATTCTAAAATGAGCATGACCTTCAGTCTATTACGTATATGTAGTTTGGACCTGCTCAGCAACTATTTCTTATATTTTGCTCTGTCGCAGTGCGGGGCTGAAGAGGAACAGGGATTTGTCCTGCACGTGCAGAGACATCTAGCTCAGAGCCGCCTGCCTAGACCCCATTTAGTGAAGAGGCAAATGGGAAGTTTTAGGATGTGATTTACCTGTTCTCATGTAAGTTTTCAGCTTAAGGAAACATTAAATGGACTCAAAATTGTGTGCTTCTTTCCATTAACTATAAAGGGAACATAGAATAGTTAAGTCAAATACAAATATAGGCGTCTTCTTACAGGACACGGAGTGTGGCAGGTGGAAGGAAGGAGCTGTAAGATACTTGACACTCTCACCATTTCTCTCTTCCTTTTACACACTATATTACCAACAGTAATACTCACGTTTCATCAGTCCTCTACTATACTGCTGCCTGCATAACCCGGCCTCAGAAAACTTGAACTACCTGGCCCAGCAACTATGGTACTGTGTAGACATGCTCATACTCAGCCCAGGGAAAAAAGGTCCTGACATTATCATTACAGGAGCCTATCATCTCTGCAGTGCTCCGAAGAAAGGGGATTTACTTGAGAAGTTGAATGATTTATTTTGTAAAAAAAAGGGGTGAGGAGTGGAGCAATTTTTTCGCTAAGAGCAGAACAAACACTGAGCAGGATAAATCTCCTCCAGTCTAAAGCAGTCTCCTAGGCTCCTTCTGCAGTCAATAAAAAAGGACACAAAACGCTGGTGTAACACAGCTGTCTCAGACATGCATCAGCATGGGATGAATTGCAGTTAAGGTACCATTCTTTCTTTATTGATGAGGAAGGAAACTTAAACAACTAACTTAAACCAAATGTTTATTTTTTAATAGAAGCATTAAGGTGAGACTTATTTGCCCATAGTGTTTAAACTAACATCATAGCTCTAACATGGTTGAAGTTAAGTTGAACACAATGTAAGCGTATATCTGTAAGCATCATTCAAGTGCAGGAGAAAGAGCTAGTTATATCTATAGAGGGGAGAGAATGAAGCAAATATAAATAGCTTTAAATTAATTTTTCTGAGAGAAGTAAATTTATGTAATATTTACTGGAAGTAAAATATATAGAAACATATTTATAAAGACAAATGAATATTTACATTTTTATAATAATAGTTATAAATAATAAAATTATATTTGTAAATCTTTATATAAGGAAAATAAGATCATGCTTCATAAAAGCTGTATATGGCATGGGTTTACTATTTCCTTGCCTTACCATGTCATTGAGAAGCAGGCATCATTATCAAGACCAGACTTTGCAGTGTGTTAATTTATATTTAGTGACTAGTTCTACAGAACATGAAAGATGATCTTTGGAGTTGCCTTCTCACATTGTGGTAATGTAGATTTTAATTTGATGGATTAAAGCTGTGCCTCATTTACTCAATCCTGTGGAATTTAGAATTAGATCCATGGGTCATAAATTAGGGGACAAAACAACTTTATTTGGCACAGTCTCTTCACACTTGCTGTTTCTAACCATTTTAGTGGAACTGAATGTCACTATCACTTAGCAGCAACTGAAAGATTGTTTCATGTAGCTGTGAAAGTGTACAGTAACAACCGACTGCATCTTCACAGGTCAGCCAGTCTCCCAACAATATGGAAAAATTACACTGTACACTTAATGTGAGGGATTTCACTAGAACAGGCTGCCCAGGAAGGTTGTGGAGTCTCCTTCTCTGGAGATATTCAAGGCCCGTCTGGATGCCCACCTGGGCAACCTGCTCTAGGGAACCTGCTTTGGCAGGGGGGTTGGACCCGATGATCTCTGGAGGTCCCTTCCAACCCCTACAATTCCGTGATTCTGTTTTTGTTTTGTTTTGTTTTGTTTTTGTATTTTATATTTTGTAGGATATTCTCCAGAATTTGAAAAAGACTGAACATCATTCTTTTGTTTTTTTCTTGGCATAATAATGCTTTCTAGTTACTGCAAAAAGTAGCTTTGACAGTTTATCAAAATATCATTGTTTGATAACAGTTTAGATCAAAATACCTGTGCCGTGTATGATCTAGACTGAGATCTAGAGCTGCTTGGTCAACCAGACTAGACATTTCCTTCCAGCTTGCACTGGATTCTGATGGTTTATTTCTTGGGCTAGGTTAGATGTTCTCAAACATCTTTTGAATCTGCCTGTGTGTGTGTGTTTTAGCCCTCAGTCCACAGGTTTAGCTGCTGGATTCCTAGAGCTCTAGCCATATTACTGCCAGATCAGGGAAGTGCCTGGGACTGGGCTCACATGGAGATTCAGGAAGCTGATGCCAAGGGGTGCAACCACTCAGTCATTAGCAGGCATCGGTTGTGGTACTAGAAAAAGCATTGAATTGCCTAACAGTGATCATCCAGTGGAATTTTAGGTGCTACAGCTACTCCATCAGGCCTTGCCTGCTGTATCTGGTAGCACTAATCAGATGGCCCAAGCACCAGATGGCATTAGACAGCTCTGTCTGGGAAACTGAGTAACGTCCTAACAGCAAGAGTATCCCACTCCAGTTTGCTCTTGGGGGTAATGCATCAATACCATTCTATTGGTCATCCCACCAATTTTCTAAAAATCAGTGTCCCCAGAAGGTGATGTCAGAAAGAGTGAGAAGTAAAGACAGACTTGTCCCACCTATGCCACTTAATAAAAAAATAATAATAATAATGAAAAAAAAAAAAGAGAGGACACCTAGCAGGTGATGTATATGTCCCTGCACTATTAGAGAGGTTAACTCGCATCCAAAAGCAAAATAGGTGGATTAATGCTTCACTGTGCATGAGCTGGCCTCTTGGCAGGCTGCGCTGGCCCAATGACTTCCTCACTGTGCCTCCCAGGTCATGTAAACATGCACATGTGTGTGCAACAAAACTCCAGGCATCAGCACCCTGTCATGCCATTGACTGCAATTCTCTGCCAATGCTTCTGGGAAAACAACTTTATATTAAAAAATAAAAATAAAAAAGAGAGAGAAATAGAACGAATATATTCTTTTCACATTTGTCTGAAATCCCCCGGTTTTCAGATCCTTCCATCATCATTTTGGACCAGTCATGTTTTCCTCAGAAAGCTTTTCAGGTGGTTAAACACAAGATACCTAAATACGCTAAAAGCCGAGAAGTGCTTGGAAGAAGAGACGGAGATCCCTTTCTCATTGTACCAGAATACCACATATTGAAAGATGTACACTTTCTCATATTTCCATGCTTTTATGGCAGGAAAGATGTACATTTCAAGCCCAAGCATCCCTTTTTTCAAGGATGATGTAAAACAATATCTACACACGTGTGTAAGGTTAAAAATGTACAAGATAATCAATTTTAACAGCAAGTTATATCTTAGTAGAAAAATAATTTAATTGGCAAAACTGGCCACTTCATCAAACTGAGACTTGTGTGTTCCAAAATAAATGTTCCTTTCACATAGACAGGGAAAAAGTATTTTTAAATGCTCTTAGGACGTCAGATTTTCAAAAGTTTCAGTATAGTTGCATATATTCTAAAAGATACTTATCATTAAATCGTTCAAAACTGTTTTCAAAATGTTACTGATTTAACCTGCTAGTGTAAATTTTGAAATTGCCATAAATTTGAAACTCAGTTGGTATGAATAATAAATACAGCATCATGAAAAATGTTGAAATCAGATATTTTGACTGCTTTGAAATTTTCCTCAAATTTTAATATAGGAAATTCATTTTTTTCCTGCATTTCTGTACCTTTTGTATTTAAAATGTTGTATAGAAGTTTTCCGCAGAAATTAGTGGGCTGAAGGATCATCCAGTGATGCCTGAAGGAGATTGTTGATCTTCTAAAACTGAAACTTCTTGCAGCCACTGCAAAGATAAACATCGCCTTGCATCCTGATATTCTTTCCTGTAGCAAAACCTTATCAACACAGAAGACAAAATTATGAAAATAATTGTGAAAGACCTACTTTGAAATCAGAGTTTGTTTTAAAAGGATAAAAATGAAAAAAACAAATTCAGTTCAATCTGTGTCTACCCCCAAAAGCAGGCAAAGATGTCCCTAGTTTTCTTGTTCAGTAGCTGATAGTGACAATTTGTGAGCTCTGATAGAGTGGAGGCTAAGACTTCTAGTGGGGAGAGAGCCACTGATCGAGTTGTGTATGTATTTATAATGATTTCAGTATTATAATTTAACATGCATTTGGACAGCTTGCTCTGATTTTGGCTACAAGTTGCATTTAGGCTGATTATTGGATTGTATCCACATCTTGTACCAAAAATGGGCAAGAATGAAGACTTTGTCAGTGTTAATAAACACTATTCTCATTTATTTTTTTTATGCTATCTCTATTTTCATAAATGCAGGCATCCTTACCACTCAAATCCTTCTGATCCTGTCTTTAAATTCCAGTATTCCCTTTAGTGAAACAATAGTTGCATTAAATGATCATTCAGATTATTCTAATTTCATCAAGTTAAGTCTGGCTGCTTTTTTTCAGTGCAGTAAGAAGAATTGAATTATTAAACCCTTTTGTGGTTTACTCCATTCCCCTTTGAGCTGCATGTAATGGTGAGCTGCTTGGATAGTTTCATGGTCACAGACACGGTGAGACAGCTGGCGCCAAACGGGGAGTCAAATCCAGCTGTGGGATGTGGCCAGGTAGAGGCAGTGGGATATATGTTGGTTCAAGTTACTCGTTTTTTATTCTGGCAGGTACTCATGATGTCGCATGTGGTATCCAAAGCCTTTCACTGAAATATTCCCATTCCATCATTAAAACAAATTATTTTAGTCTGATTTTCCACTGTATTTATTAAACAAGCAGTTGGCAGGTCTGTAAGAATAGGTCTCTTGTCTTCTTATGGGGTCACAGACATCTTTTGGGAATTATGTAAATTAGTGAATCTTTTCAAAATAAAAAATAAATGATCCCTGTATTACTTAAGTCATTAGCAGACTTATGTCTTAGGAAGGTATTTATATGCTGTGCTATATCTGATTTTTCATTGTGGTCTTCTGGGGTGTTCAAAGAGCTCTGAACGTCTGTCAGCTTTGCTGGGAGACATTGTTCCCCTGAGAATGGTGATTTCTGAGGATGGAAATTCTGAGTCTCGTTCCCCAAGGAAATAAAAGAACAGTGGTAGTGTTTCAAAGATATGTGAAAACAGTTACTTAGGATTTATTATTATAGATTGCTTATACACTGAGCCCAGTCTCAAATACAGGCTCTGTCAAAGGAAATCAGTTAAGGCTTTGGCTTCATTTTAATGTATTCCAGCAGTTCAGACTTCATGCAGGAAAAGAAAAATAGCCTTTTATCCTGGCTGTCAATTGTTTATCATTCTGCACTCTATTTTATTGAAACTTTCATGTTGTGTATACATTGTTTTGAGTAATACCAAGCAACAAAACCACAGGAGCTTTTTTCTAATTCTCAAGCACTTCTTTTCCATCTACCTTGAAAAATACCCTTATTATAGGGTTACCAGACAAAAGAACTACTTAGCTAAATTATCTAAGCTACAGCCACAGCCGTGCTCTGTAGCACAGTCACAGCATGGAGGAGAACTGTTTTATGGTCACGTAGCAGAGAAAAGAGACTGGGGGGAAATATGTCAGAAAGAGACATGCTAATGGCAAGTGACAATAAAATAGTTACCTTTGTGAAGCATTAATTGATTAATCATACTTGAAAGCAATTTACCAATGGCAACAGAAAAGAAACTTCAAAAATTGTTCCCTAACGCTCTGGGGAGCAGTGCCTTTCCCAGCTCCTGTAATGGGTTACCGCGTACAGAATCGATTTGCAGGTTACAGAAAATCCCAGTCCTCAATTATTGACTCTGTGTGAGATCTGAAGGGGTAATACGGATCTATTACTGTCCCTTTTGACACTTCACCACCTTTTGCCTTACGTTGCGATTCAGTAGGCACCGTGTGTAGAGTGTGTTGAGGTTTGAAGTGCTGGATACCTGGGGAACTGTTCAAAACACCGACCTGGTAAATCACTGGCCTCAGAAAAGCATCAGTGCTTTTAAGCAATAAGCTCTTTTATGAATTGTGTCGTGTCAAGTGCCACCTCCAGCAGTGCCATTCCAGTCATCCTGAGCTTCAGGGATCTTCTGGTACAGGTAGCTTTATTTCCAAGTGTCACACATTACCTATGACTTTTTTTTAAGATTGTCTGTTGCTGTAGCTTTTTTTTTCTCTCTCTTTTTTCTTCCTATTATCATAGAAACAAATTGTCATGGAAAAATGAAAAGTCTTTCACCCCTGTAAAGTCAGTAGAAGAGTTTCATTCTCCATTGAGAGGAGGAAGGGTTGAGGTATTTAAAATAAAGCTTAAGTCCCTCTAAGTTTTAAGTAGGCTAAGTTGTGATGCAGTTTGATTTTGAGGATTCTTTGTAGAAGTGTATGGCTTTTAGGCATTCTGCCCATTGACTTGTAGAATCTCATTAGTCAGTTTAAGCTGTCTGTCATGGTACTGGCAAAACCTTCCTTGTTCTTCACGTATTTACTCAGGAGAAAATCCAGCCTTGGCTTTTTAGCGGCATTATATTTTTGTTTCTGTCTCAAAAATCCTGTTGGCACTATTTCTGATCTCTGAGAAACAGATCTCCCAGAAAGAAAAGTTCATTCTGGATGATGAGTTTAATAGCAAAACTTCAACTTTTGGCTTAGAGGAAAAGTCCTGGTGTGTCTGACCTGGAGGAAGGGTCCTCTCTTGCAGTTGCTGCCTGCACCAGGGGATGAACCAAGAGCCTTGCTCAGCCACTGTGCGGCTGACTAGGCTGATTTGGAAATCAGCTGATAACCTGGGTAACTAAACTGTCTAGAACATTGAGGGATTGCACTGTTTATATAAGAGGATCCAGAGTTATAACAAAAATTGTAAATATGCCTATCTTAAGAGCTTTGAAAGATGTCTTATGTTTCCAGGCATAAATCGTCTTCAGTTGTAGGGCGGGAGAAAGGGACAAACATCCATTAACTTTCAGATGGGAAGCCACCCTCATTGTCCCAGTCAGGTAGAATTATGAGGCTCAACTAGGGAGATGGGAGTCCTACAAAGCAATTTCTGTGCTCCCTAAGAACAGGCCCTTGAGGTATTTGCTCCCTTGAGTCTATTTTTAATTTTATAGTCTTTTTCAAGGGAAGAGAATATTATCAATTTAGTGGAATAGGACAATAAGATTTGACTCTAGTGGTGTTTTTTTGAAAGAGGATGTGGTTTAGAATACCTTAACTATAAATGGAGAAATTCCAGTTATATTTCCATGGAGGGGCTGGGAGATACTGTAATGTGTACCAAGACAAAGACAAAGAGAAGACAAAAAGCCTTAGCTTTCGAGGAAAGTAGGTGTACTGCACCTGAACATTTACATAATTGTTTGCAAGTGCCATTTGCATGTCATTTTTCAAACATTAACAATAAAAGTAGATGAAAAATGTTCAATTTTTGTTTTTACAAACCATTTTTGAATTTTCCAATAACATTCCAGTTTATTAAACCAACACTTTTATTCCTGAAGAATATCTGATGCTATCTAAAAAAAGGGATTGCCCATTTCAGCATATACTGACCTTCTCTTGGTGTTCCAGGTCCGTTTCAGTCTTGGAGGCTGGGAATTGATATAACAAGGTGGCAGGTTACCTTTCTGAGGAGTATTTGTTAAAAATTCTTCCACTTCCTTTCCTAAAAGCCATACTTCTCTCTTTCTTTCTCTTGGAATTTGCCATGAGTCTAGCCATACACTTAGAGGAAAGTCTTCCCAAAAAAATGGAATTTTCATTCTTCCGTTTTCTTTGAAGATAACATGTATTTTGTATTTGATTTTTACAGACAGTGTATTCTGAAGCATATTTTGCTTTGTTTTCCTCATTGTGGTATATGCAGGAAGTTCTGGCTGAATATGAGAGGGCACTTCTTCACAGGGAGGGTGACAGGGCTCTGGAACGGGTTGCCCAGAGAGGTTGTGGAGTCGCCTTCTCTGGAGATATTCAAAACCTGCCTGGATGCCATCCTGTGCAATGCTCTAGGTGATCCTGCTCAGCAGGGGGATGGACTAGATGATCTTCAGAGGTCCCATCCAACCTCAGCCATTCTGTGATTCTGTGATCTGACGGACCACTAAACAGTGATTCTTTAAAACTGCCAAAAGTCATTGACCTAGAGTACATTTACGGCTTCGGCAGTAGAGGAAAAAGTGCTGCTTTCCCATACTTCAGCCTTAGAGTGCATTTCACAACAGAAACAACTGTTTTGGAAGGAAAAATACTTAATGAATACATGTAAAATTTGGAGCAAGCCTTTCAAATTCTGCAGACCTAGCTGCGGTACGCTGTAAGAGATGTGTATGAGAGATGTACGTAAGAGATGTAGCTCCCTAAGTGCCTTCCATCCATGTTTTCTTTCTCCCCTTCTCTTGCCAGCCTTTGCAGGAGGACAGACAGGGCTTTTGCTCTCCCACGCACTGACAGTTATTTGCCATGAATACCACAGCAGTGGGTGCCGTGCTGGTGGTTACCCCTGGGAATTGGGCTCTGTCACCTTTGTGACCCACTCCAGCTTTGCTAGCCTCAGGCACTCATTTGGCTCCTGTTGTCAGCAGAGTCTGTGGCTGTATGAATGCTGAACGACTCAGGTGTGGGAAGGAGAGCTCAGAAAAACAGTAAAAGTGTCCTATATTTGTATAAGGATCCCTCCCTAACTTTGTTAGAGATGCAATGTCCTTTCAAATGGCTGTATTCAATAGCTCTTAATATACTGCTTCAAGCCTCGCATATCCTCCTGAAGATTTTATATCCTAGAAGCATCTGTTTGCAGATGATGAGCTTATTTATGTGAAGAGTCTTATGCAGCTCAGCCAGGGTTCCCAGTGAGCCTCCTCTAGGAAGGATGGTCCCTCTCCAGTGACTTCAGGTGTACGTGGCACTGCAGTCCATTGCACTACTGCCTTTTCTTCAGACTGTTCATCTGTGGTTTTAATTCCACTAAACAAGTGTCTCCACGTGTTGAACTTCATGCACTGGAAACGTCTCTGGTGGTAGGTAAGGAGAGGGAACTTTCTGCACGTTCTTCCCCAAAAATGCAGGGTGCCCACTCCATGAGTCAGCTGGTGGTGTGAATCCTGAAGCTTGTAGCAAGAGAAGGAGCCTTATAGGGGGGACTTGATTTTAGAAATTTCACCTTTCAAAATACTGTGTGAATGTAGGATATAAACATTGCATCGGGGAAGCTAAAATTGTTTCCATCATTTGTTAACAATAAATAGGGTAATTCTATTCCTTGAAAAAATTTTAATGTCACAGATTTTTTAGAATGAAAGTTTTCTGTTCGTGTGGAGTCTCTTTTTCCCAGTTAGAACTGAGAAGACAAAAGATTACAAAATAGGAAAAGCACATTGTATCAAACGGAGTCATCAGCTCCCAATTGTGATTATGAAAAGTGCTGTAAAAACAATTAGCAATAAACACTGTGTCCTGGGAGGTTTGTAATCTAAATAAAAAGATAAAAGCTGAGAGCAGCATTATACATGTTTTTGCAGATATGAACCTGAAGCACAGAGAAATGCGATGCTGTGCCTGCTGGGGCACGACAGGTGTGAGATAGCGCCAGGGGGCAGATGGGGCTCTCCAGTCCCAGTCCACTGCACTGACTTTAAATGGTTGTACATTACGCTTTGCACAATCTGTGAAGTTAAACAAATTAAATGTAATGCCCGTATAATAAAATCTGAACATTTTTCAGTACTTAAAATCTGAAAACAGACATAAATATGGAATTTATTTTTACACATTTCCATAGCCATTTATGATAAAACTACTCCTTTTTTTTAACTGAAGTTGTTGATTAAAGAATTAACAGGATTAAAATATGTCCTAGACAGACAGAAGATTTAATGGTTGTTCATCTTGTTGGATTAAGTTTGCCTAAACCCAAAAACTCCCTTTTTCACTCTCAGTTGTCTTTTATCTGTTATCTGAAGTTGTCATGCAATGAGAAGAAAACTGCTTTGAGGAAACCAGGATGATGCAGGGAAAGTTTTCTTCATTATCTAGGTTTTCCCTTCAGCCAAAGTGTTCAGCAGTGCCATCTTCCTACTTTTCTGATCTGGCTATTTGAACAGGGTATTTCATCTTGAAAGGCAGAGCTTATCTTCTTCTTTGATCGATATTTTCATTTTAGGGTAGAATGAGCTCATTGACATGTAAATTCTGGAATAGTTTATTTACAAATATTTTATTGTTTGTGTAAAGAGAAGATGCACTGAAAGCCTTGAGTGTCAAAGACTTCTTTTAGGTAGTGGTATGTGTCTGAAAGGTGTTGATGATGGCATTAATACAGGGCCATTTAAATCACGGCTGGGTTATGAGATATAGCTACACTAAAGTGCATGCCCTCTGAAATTAAATGTCTTAAAACCAGGTTTTGGTTAAAGTTTCCGATGAAATAAGAGTTTTTTTTTCCATCAGGAAAGACCATTTTGTTGAAATTAGAAAAGTCAGTTTTTACAGATCTTTTACAGCTTAAGAAAAAAAAAGGTAAAATTTTCAAAATGGCCAAAATATCTTCCTTTAATTTTTGAATTTTTGCTCATGATGATTGTTAAAACATTTTTAGTTTGGAGGCTTAATTAACTTAAAAGACAAATACTGAAACTAAACTCAAGTAACCTCTTTTTTTTGGCCTGCAGCATTTTTTTCAGATTAAGTTTACAACTTCACTTCATATTTCTCCTCTTTGTTCCAGTTCAGTATACAGAATTTTTCAAAACATCAGTTTCTTGCATGATAAGAAAATATCCACTTTTTCCCCACAACCTCAATTTCTAACATAAGATGACAATCAGCAAGAAATCTTAAGGAATAAGGCTGGAATGAAACCAAGGAGCCCATCAGCTGTGTCTTCCTGCCACAGAAAGGCTGTGGCCAAGGAAAGGGCCTAGGAGACAAATATCAATATTTTTATATATTCAGTGTATTTTCAATATGTGTTAGGCTGTACTTACATCATATCGTATCTGGTTTCCTTTAGTTTTTGTTGCGCAAGTTTTTCAAGCATGACAACGTTCGAAGTCAGCTACTGAAAAAAAGTAAAATACTAGCAGAATAGGTAATATTAAGGAAACCAAAGAGCTGGACTGCCAAGCTGGCATGACTGCAAGGCAGCATGGTGTGAGAACAGACCACTCAAGATAGGAAGAAGAAGACAAATTAAGGGTTGGTAGGCTAAACAGGGAGATGAGAGCTGGCAGTGATGGAAGATGCCGTTAGAGGTTGGCTAACAGCAGAAGATGTTGGCACGCTGGCAAGGAGGTGGAAGGCAGTTGCCATGCCTCGGCCTGCGGGAATGGCTCTAAAGGAAAGGTAGAAGTTGAAGGTGTGGGGTTTTGCCAAGTATTAGTTTAGAAGGCAACCTCTGTAGCTGAAATATTTAACAAGAAAAGTGGAAAAATCTTTTGAAGTGTATGTGGGGAGCTAGTTAGAAATACCAAGAGGAAGATAGAAAAAGTTCATGCCAAACAGGGCAGTAAAAAGGTTCCTGACTATGAAATACATTCAGCTGAGAAGTAAACTCTGAAGGGAAGTGGAAGAAACCCTATCATTCAAAATATTGTAACCGGAGTAGACAAAGCATTCGAAAGTGCACTGCAGGGAACAGTCTTTTTTTGGCAGGGAGCGAGACTTGGATGACCTAATAGTTTCTTTCCATCTCTATTAGAATCACAGAGCCCGAAGTCTCTCTCAGTGCAGTAACACAGCCCTGTTTGAAGGTTTTCCCAGTTTTGGCATCGTAATGTTGGTTACTACCACGCTGCGCTCTCCAGACTCCTGATTAGCAAAGCACTCTTTAATAGCTCTGCTGACAAACTCGTTGATTAAAGAGAATACCAATAAGCTGTGGAACACATTTTGGAGAGTTTTTGTCACCAGATAGAAAACAAAATTTGTGGCTTTATGTAAATAGTTAGGCAGAAAGACATTGTTACTGTATTTCTGTATCCCCTTCATTACACGATTATTACAGTGCCAGTTGGTTATAGCTTGCCAGTTTTCATTCTGAAGTCAGATTTCAGTCCTATTTTTCTATAGTAAGAGTGGAGGAGATGAAATCCATCCAATATATTAAATTGAACAAGAAAAAATGTAAGCACATATTAATGCTATAGCTGCCTTTCATATTAAATCCCATTAGCCAGGCTTTGAAACATAAGAAGCTTTCTCAACTGCACATCACCAGTTATAGATTTTTATTTTTTTAAAAAAGACTAATTCTTAGGAACCAGAGAAAAAAAATTAATAATTACACTCTCTCATACCCTACTACATAAATACTGTAGATTCATTATGCATCATCATTGCTTATAGCTTTGTAACAGTCCAATGATTCTTAAACATCTTCTGCCTCTCCTCCCCAGCGAGACATTTTGGTGGGAGAGAAAGCCCATGTTTTCTCTGCATTTGGTCACTCATTTATGTTTTCCCTCTCAGCTTGGCTGCAAACCACCAGAAGGTGCAAAACTAGCTTTCACGCCCAAGGGCAGCATTTTCATCCCATCCACTTGATTTTCGGGCTCTTTGCCCAGGCTGACTCTGCTGCCATGTTCTCTTCTGCCCTTCCCAGCATGACTCGAAGGCAATACGAAGCAGTGGGAAGGCTCTACACTCACTTCATAAGAGACTTTTTTTCACAGCCTGGAGCACTGCAGAGAAACGGGACTTGCCCTTCCTGCAGCTCTGATGCCTGGGAGCATGTTATGATTATTTGTGAACTCTAAATTTTGAGAAACAGTGTCATAAGGAGCCATGAGTTCCTTTGCCAGCATCATCTGTGTGATGCAGAGGTGGTATTTCTCCTGGGTCTGAGGAGCCCTGCGCTCTACCTCTTGCCGGCCAGGCAGGCTTGGGGATGGTGCTGCTCGCTCAAGAGGGAAGGTGAAGAAGTTCTCAGTCATGTCTGCTGTCTGTTTGTCAGTGCAAAAATGGAAATCTCCAGGGAGAGGAGTGGGAACAATTGAATTATTTTAAGATGAGACAGAGCAAAACTAATTTTAAAAAACTATTGTATAATGTCCATAATTTATTCACAGTACTAGTCCCCATAGAGTTAGTAAGACTATTATGCACTTAAAATTAAGTATGCACATAGGAGACAGTAACATCAGAATCTAATGTTGCGCTTCTATTTTTTTTAAATCTCTCTGTGGCAAAATATCTTTTATTATTTCAGAGTTGTTAGAGGTTTAACAGCATGCTCCCAAATGTATTGTGAGCTTAGCCAAAGCTTTTTAAAATGGAGTCTAAGTTCTTGAGCACTACCAGAGCCCTAGCAGAAAACCTTCAAAAAATGTTTCTATGTTTAGTGCACTGCTGTGATATTTCTGTAGGGATATGAGGAGGAAAGCACATAGTGGGAGAGTTTTAACAGAATTGGAAACTGAGAAATTGCACCTTCTGGATCTTCGTGTGCTAAAATTCAGACAAGGTTAAAGGAAATAGCTGGAGAAAGGAGCTAGAAGAGTGTGCTAGCAATAAGAACAAGGTGGGAGGCACAGATGCTGAAAGGACAGGGGAAAGGGATGGTCAGAATTATGAATGTTGATTCATTTCCAGTAGTCACTCACTGGTTTTTAAATGTATAGCTTTGTTATACGTGCTTTATTGTATGTGATTCCTACTAGGCCTGGAATTCAGCAGCACATCATTGAGGCACGTCTTGATGCCAGAAAGGGAGCAAAGGCCAGCAGAATTCCTACAGAACTGGACAGCTCTAAGATAGGATTTTCCTGTTCCAGAGTGTTTTTGCTCCTGTTATCAAAATGGAATTATTTTTAAACCAATCTCAAATTCAAATAAAGTACTCCCTGACATTGGTCACACCATCCTTTTACCAATTCGTATGGCTGGGTTTTTTTGAACTGTCTCTTTTTTAAGATCAAATCTTTGTCAAATCTTGGTAAATAATGAATGAGGTAACTCTGTTAAAGGAGGTACCAAGTGTCTGGGATGGTGACTAGTTCTTCTAAGAACAGCCACCTGTCTGTAACTACAGATCTAAAAATCAGAGATGTCAGTTGCTCAGAAGAGTTCAGTTAAAGGTGTTTTTCATTTCTACACTAATAGAGATTTTACAGAACATATATATATGTGTGAAGGCAGAAATGTAGGCATTAATTAACAACTGCTTCTTGCAATATTTGATTTTTTTTTCAATATGCATAGAATTATTTTCAAACCATTTGCTGCATACTCCTAAACACCTAAGATTTGGCATGCCGTTTGAATAGCATTTCAGGTGTCTTATGTAGACATGCCCTTTATAGAGTAGCATGACTTAAGCCATGCACATACACCTTATAGTGAAGTTCCTGGGTTTCTGCTATTCAGTTTTGGGCCCCTCTCCACAAGAAGGCCATCGAGGCCTTGGAGCATGTCCAGAGAAGGGCTACGAAGCTGGTGAAGGGCCTGGAACACAAGTCCTGTGAGGAGCGGCTGAGGGAACTGGGGTTGTTTAGTCTGGAGAAGAGGAGGCTCAGGGCAGACCTCATTGCTCTCTGCAGCTACCTGAAAGGAAGGTGTGGGGAGCTGGGAGTCGGCCTCTTCTCACAGGTAACTAGTGATAGGACTAGAGGAAATGGCCTCAAGTCGTGCCAGGGGAGGTTCAGGTTGGAAATGAGGAGACATTTCTTCTGAGAAAGAGCAGTCAGGCATTGGGACGGGTTGCCCAGAGAGGTGGTGGAGTCACCGTCCCTGGGGGTGTCCCTGGGAGCCGGGAAGGGGGGTTCGTGTTCTGCGTGCACCTTCAGGAGAGCAGGTCAGGCTGCAGCTGCCTAACCATGCTTGCTCCAGGCAGCCCCCTCGTAGGGCACTTTGCATCCATTTCATCTCAAAATTACTTAGAAAAGTGTTCTGAAATTGCTGGGAACATGGGTCATATCTCTTGCTTTTAGTGTGAGAAACTGTTCACAGCGATGTGCCCTGCCTCCGGGCTGTGCCCTGCCCCATCCATCAAGGCTGAGAGACTCCCCAGCAGTGCAGATAAAACGCTCTTCACTATTCCTGCCTTGACCTTGACAATCCCAGCTTTTAGATAATTTTTGGAGCAAAGAAATGGAAAAAAAAAAAAAAAAAAAGGAACACCTTTCTCCATCTCTTTCTCCATCTACTTTATGTTTAGGGGCTGAAATTGCTAAAGCTTTGTTCTTCCCCATAGGGACCTTTAACTGAGGTCTCTGTGTCTCATCCCTCCTTCCCCAAACTGAGTGCTGCAGTACTCCATCTATTAAAAAAATGACAAAACAGTCCAAAAAGATCTATCCTGACTGCTCCTAACTGACTACAGGTTTGTGATCACTTTAACTGGATCCAGTTTTCTACACATCTACTCGTAGCTGTGCCTTCCTGTGCCCTGTCTTGAACTGACATTTCTTCTATGTTTTTTGTTTGGTTGGTTTGGTTTGGTTGTGGTATCTCAGGCTTTTTTTTCTTTACATTCAGACAGTTGAGGGGAGGAAAGGGGTAAGAACTGGTCATTTGATGGAAGCACAGATTTAGATCAGTTAAGTGGATTATGAAATTGTGCAGGAGTGGGAAGTTTAAGGTTTCATGGGCTGTTAGAGCTTCCAAGTTACCTCCCTGAGGATAAAGGAATGCCTAGATGTTACCAAAAACTTCTTTGCCATCTACTGGCTGAGCTGATCGGCCATTTTAGGAACTTACAGTCTCTTTCATTCTAACCTGCTGAGTATTTTTCTAATGTTAAATGAGGAATTTCCTTCCAGACCATCCTGCCACCCCAGGAGAGCTGCCTTTGCTGTTGCTTTAGTGGGGAAATGAGTTACCTAAGAAAGGAAGAGAGCAGACCAGAGAGTCACACTCAGAAAGGGTCTGACCTTGACAGTAGTGACATTTTTCATTTGATATATTATTTTTTTGTTACTAAAGTGTTTATCAAGCACTGCCCATTGAAAATAATTCTAAGACTGCTAAGGCAGATCTCAGGCTGAGGCCTGGTTATGAGCTATTTAGAGATGACTTTGATTTTATCTATTAGCTACTCGTGGAATGTGGTTGCTCACTCAGCTCGCATGCTTTTGTTTCTGTGCCCTGACATTTATGATGTTCTTGTGGGAAATCAATACTTCAGATCTTTTTTGTTGTGAATAATTTTCTGCTTGGAATTCCATTTGCAAAAGTCTATCAAAACTAAATAAAAGGCACCAATTACATTTGAAGGATTTAATATATAAGAAAATGTTCATACACATATTTTTTTCATTATTTTCCCAGCCATAAGTCTTGACTAAGATTAAATATTAGGCCTGAGTATGTTCTAGAGGATATAAGCTTCATCTGTTCCAAAAATAGCATTAATCTCTGCAACCATCAACCCTTCCTTATAGAAATAAATGTTAATGGAAAGCAAATAAATGCAGCCATGTATTATGCATATTATTTTTACATGTGTTTTACAGAGTTCGTTTAGTAGAAAGAGGATCTCCGCATAGTTTGCCCCTGATGGAGTCAGGAAAAGTAAGTACTGGAAGGAGATTTAAACATCTCTCTCTTTCACGGTAAATATTTTCAGTGAATTTCTGTTTCTTTTCATTTTTTAAATGAATGTAGTGTTCAGAAAAGCTTTATCAACTGTGCAGACCTTTCTTTGCTGCTGGAGTTGCAGCCCAGTGGCAGTAACTGATTTATTACTGCTCTCCCAGACTCTGCATCTCACTCTAGAAACAGGCAACGAGTGCGCCACTAGTACAGGCAGTTTTATCGATGCGGATCCACTGAGAACTGGTCTGAGATTGTCAGCGTTTCACTTGTTTACTTGCAGATGGCTGCTGACCATCTGCAGAGGGACCCGGCGTGGTGGGCAGCATCATTGTGGGGACAGGCTGTCCCTTTTTTATTTGAGGGTTTAACATCTGTCCACCTCTGTAGCCCATTACATGAAGTCACTGGCAAGAGCCTCGTTCTTAAGAGATTACATGGTGCCTCCAGGGCTTTCTTTTTGTTTCAGTCCAAAGTTTCATGTGAACAGGGCTTTTTTTTTCTATTCTGGTATGTACTGTCAGAAAGACTTGGGGCCATTTGGTAGGATTTTTCTGCTGTAGATGAACATTTGATTTCTAACAAGTTTTTAATGATGTAACAGCTTTGACAAAGATAAGAGGTTTTGTAGCCTTTCCCAAATATCTCAAAATTTATTATATTGATTGGCTATTTTAATTTATTATTTATTATTTATTATTATATATTATTATTTATTATTCTGTATGCCTACTTTAACTTTTTAATGATGTCTTCTAGTTTCTTATAAAGTGTTTTTTGTTTGATTGTTTTTCATGAGGAATAGTTAGCATATGTTTGCATAAGTATCTGCTTTCTCACTGTTTCATGCTTTCTTTCAATAGATCCTGCCAGGAGTACGTATCATTATTGCTAATCCAGAAACAAAGGGACCCTTAGGAGATTCTCATCTTGGTGAGGTGAGTCATGAAAACTTCACCTTTCTATACTCGGAACTAAATCACAGGGATAAAGCTGTCATCATGTATGCTAGTGGTTTACTGTAATACATCTTATTAAATGCCAGGTTAAAAGATTGTAAATGATGCAGACCTTTATAGTGTATGAAGTGTGTAGCATGATATTCGTATTGTTATTAAAATTGTTAGCAACATACTTGATAAATACTAATAACAACTTGTCTATTAAAGAATTTGAAAAAAATCTGCTTTCTCTAACTACATTTTCTACTTCGTGCTTGACTAATTCCAATGAAAACTTACATGCAAAAATAAGTTTATTGATTAGTCTAATTTCAGCTAGATGGGTTTCTAGTGTTATTCTCTTTATAATCACTGTGCTTCAATGCACTGAAGTGCTCTCATTAGCTGAGTTGAGCAAGGCTATATGTTTTTCCAATTTATTTTATGTTTCTAGAAGGAGAAAAAAACTTAAAATGTTATTTTCCATGAGCAATTAAAGATCTAATTAACAAAATGAAGGATTTGCTTAGTCATAATTAAGATTACAATCTGATTTGTGAGATTCATTTGGAAAATTTCATTGCTATGAATTTAGAATATTTCCATGATACCTTGAGTTCAATGAAGTGAGTCCTTTTCCATAGGTAAAGGTGCCTGGCCTCCCCCTTTAAAATAATTTCAATCCTGTTTCTAATGTTGTAAACAATCCCACTGCACTGGTGCTGTTGGAGGTATTCGTGAAGGATGCCCTGCTGGAGCAAATTCACTGAACCGGGCGTGGGGAACTATGGAAAGCGCACTGTGTCCATAGGAGTTTCTGAAAATTGCCATAGCCCAAGTAGAGCTCAGAGCTAGCACAGTCAATTCAAGGGGGCTGTGCAGGTCTGAGGCCGGAGGGCTGCAAGGAGGGTGTCCGTGTAGCTGTGGCTGCTGCATTCGCCTCCAAGCGGCACGGCTCAGATCTACACTCTGACTTCGATGAGGTCAGGTTTGGATCTTGACTGTGCCTGCAAATGGGTCAGAAACAGTTAAAAGGCATTATCTGATGTTACATGTATTATCTAGCTATGACTAAACATATTTGCATCAAAAATTTTCAATAATGCTTTGTTCTGGAAAGCTACTTTAATTAATACCAGTATAATTGCTTTTAACTTAGATATGGGTTCACAGCACTCACAATGCCAGTGGGTATTTTACCATATATGGAGACGAATCTTTGCAATCAGATCACTTTAATTCAAGACTCAGCTTTGGAGACACACAGACTATTTGGGCTCGAACTGGCTATCTGGGGTTCCTGCGAAGAACAGAGCTCACAGATGCAAACGGAGGTAAGAGGCTTCTCCTCATCTGCTAAGGGTCTGTGCACAATATTTGGATTAGTTTGAGGCTGACACTGTGTCTCTTGGCCTGCGCTATCTGACATGTTCATTCTGTGAAACCCTTGGAACTACAAAAAAAGACTTAATTAAACAATCAGAAAATAAAGCAAATGACATTTTTTTCTTGCTGAAACAGTTGCTTTTCCTTTTCTGTACCTTGGGTGCTATGAAGTCCCTCCACCAGTGACTATTTGCAACTGTTAATGTGCCCAGTGCTTCAGAATATCATCATTTGTTCTTGCAGGATCCACAGGGATATGTCCGTGTATGCACACAAAGCCCTGGTGTGAGTCTGGGCCCTGTCCTAACTCCAACGACCACCTGCTTCCTCTGTTATAAACTTACTTACAGAAACTGCCCATTTCTTGAACATCTCTGTCTTTAGAACTGCCAGGGAAGGTTACTGAAATGCAGTGCAAGCGGTAGCCTGCAGGAGAAGCTATGGGGCATTTTGGTTTCCTGTCAGGAACATACAGGATTTCGCTATATCTCTTTCTGACATCCCTTATCTTGTGTGCACATGGAAGCAACCAAGCACCGCCAGGCACACAACGGGACTGAAAGTCTCTACTTGGGAGAACGTTACTTTAGGATGGCTTTTTGCCGATCACAGTTGTGTAGCCTTTTTGTGTTTCGTACTGATAGCCCACCCTTGGGAAAATGCAGGATTCTCTGACAATACAGCACCTGAAGCATGTGAATTGCCTAAATCTTCTCATGGCATAGAGTTGCAAAATCTCCATTCTGCTCCCACTTCTGGCTTCCTGTGCAGAAAGTTCTCTGCCCTGTATTACTGGTAGAAGTAATATTGCCATTACATTACCACTGTGCAACTGTCTGAATTAACATAAAAAAAATTAGTTATCCGCTTTTAAGTCTATTAGCAAATATTATTTCCTTTATGGATGACGTGCAAAAGTTTATTATCAACCTGATATCTTTTTAAAAGTCTCATTTCAGCCTCATTTATTTCTTTAGTCAATAAAAATTCATACTACAAGAGAATTACTCTTCAGAGCTTGCCGTCTGTCTTTATGAGCAATTTGCTATGTAGCACATAGCAAGTATTTCTAGCTTATGGATGCAAACCTTTGTGGCACACCTTAAGCAGCAGAACTGACCTTCTCAAAGCTACTGGAACAACATATTCCATACTGTTAGGGTCAAGTCCATCCTTTCTATTTCAAAATAAAAAAAGAGAAGCAAGAAGTCTATTGTCTACTTAGGACTTTGCCTTAAGAAAAGAATGAGTCTGTTCTGTATCCACCTTCAAGACAAAAGGAATTTGTCTCACTGTATTTGGATAAAGACATCCACCTTTCTTTGTCAAATGGGAATAGTGTTTCTGCATTCCTTTTTTTTTTTTTTTTTCTGCTTTCTGCTGTATTTCAGCAATGCAGATTGCTTATTAGTTTGGAAATTACTTAGGGATTTCATAAATTTGAGGATAATTTATAAATGTTATATTAATTGCTTATTAATGTGAACATTTTTGTGATTTAGTGTTCTAGAGAACAGAATCATTATTATTTTTTTCCCCTTACAAACAGAACGCCATGATGCACTTTATGTTGTGGGTGCATTAGATGAAGCCATGGAGTTACGAGGGATGAGATATCATCCAATCGATATTGAGACCTCTGTAATTAGAGCACACAAGAGCATCACAGAATGGTAAGGATTATATAACACCACGGTTCTTATATAAAGCTGAAATATCTATAATGTCTGGGGTTTTGCTTGGATATTGCAATTGATCCAGGAAATGGTCTGTCAGGATGGTCACAGGATTTATAACTCAGTGGTAAATGCATCTTTGGGATGAAAGTTTTCATTAGAAAATTTAATCAGGAAGGACTGTTTTCTGTTATCATTCAATATGTTTCCTTTTTTGTGTGTTTTTAAGTATGAGTGAAAGGTTAAACTTTTAATTTGAGAGAAACAAGCAGCTTTCAGGTAGGTCAGTAGCTGTTTCTTGGAGTTTGAGATTTATATTCTAACCAGGAAAAAAAGGCTCAAGCTTTAAGAGTGTTTTTATTAGAAGGAGTAAGCAAGCAAACATTTTAAATAAATGAACACACTAATAAACTTTATTAGTGAACACACTGTTACTTTTGAATTAGTTATTAATAAATCAAGCAATGGAAATTGAAGCAGTAAATCAATGAGTTAATAGTGATGTTGTCTTAATCAACATATCACATCGTCAAACGCACACAGCAGGTAATCATTTCTTGAGGCCATCTTGAGAACAAATTGCTTTTCATTATTCTTGCATCAGAAGACCGAATCAGGTAGTTGTTTTGTTTTGATCTAACCTCAGCTCAGCCTTCTCCTTTCAACCAAAAAAACCTGTCATAGCAGGTAGAGCAATTCAGCTAATATAAGATATGACTCCCCATTTTTCTTTTCAGTCCTGTCTGCAAGGTGTGGCCTGCAGCAGTAAACTTACTAAGGAAGCCTAAGGACCATACTGGTTGCTACAGTCACAATGCTTTGCTTTTTTTCTTCAATATCTGTTACAATTGAGGTAGTTAATTGCTCAGCTGACTGTAACTGAGGTTTTACCTGATTGTAGGCTCCCTAGCACATTGCCACTGGTGACACAGTCTTGTTGTGCTGGCTAACCATTACATGGGGTAGAGGATACTGGGTCCTCATACAGACCAGTACGAACACTTAAAGGATACTGAGAAATGCTCCTTTCACATGTGTCATATTCTTGTCATCAGTGGATAGAAAGATGTCCAGGGACAACTCTAAGATGGCCACAGATTCATAAATCCATGTGTTCAGCAGTACCTGTTTGTCAGAGATTTTTATGTCCTCAAAGTGTGAGCTCATGAGCAGTGAATGAAGGTGCCATATACTGCAGAAATTGTCATCATTGGTTTCAGTGGCAAAAAGGTTTTAAATTATATTCTTTTTCTCAAGACCACTGAGAGCTCTTTGGGGATACCTTTCCATCCTTCCCCTCTATTACCGTGGAAGTCCTGAGTGGGATAGGAGCAACTCAAAAAGGGTTGAGATAAGCTGGGAGGACCAAGGAGATGGGCCGCTGGATATCTGCAAGAAGGTCGGAGTACATGCAAATACTTCTTAGTGCCTTAACTCTTCCCAGTAGTTGGGCAATAAGGTACAAGACACATGAACAAGATTTCAGGAAACATTATGTGATGCTATTACTACACTTTGCTCAAAGGCAAACATTGAAAGTCTTTAGGGTTGTCTTTTCCTCAGGGAGGAGAAGTTTCTGGTGAGGTAGATTTTTCTGATGTGGTCCTTGCAGAAAATGGACACACAGATGTTCAAAGCAACATCTGGCTTGCTTACAGTGCCCAGCCTCTTCATACCCAGTCGTCCACCTAATCATTCTCTCAAGTCACCAGCGTGAAGTTTTCTTTTATAGTCATTGTCCTGACTGTCCTTGACTTTTCTCACTCAACTTCTCCTGGATATCCTCTTCTTGTCCTTGGTAAAGACTCCTTGACAAAATAATATCTAGTAAAATCTTTCTTTGTATATTTACTTTGTATATGCTTTTCTTTGGTTTCTTTCTTTTTGTTGGAGGACACTGTTGTTTACGTTACAATGACCCATTAAGGATTTAACTTAATGGCATTGATACCTATTGCAAACAAAAGCTACTGGCTATGTCCAGTCCATAAATTGTAAAAACAGTCTCAGCTTCAAAGAAACATGCTCGTTTTGTAACATTTAACACTACTGAGGAAAGCAGGGACTTGTTGACTGATATGTGATCCTGCTGTGCAGCTTCTGTTATTGAGGATCTGTAAAGGTCATTTACAATTACTCTTTTTTTCGTAAAAAGTTTTAGCAGCACAAAATCAGCAACCTCTGACTTCAGACCTCCTGTGTCTCGATATGTAATGAGCAACAGAATGGCACACAGTACATTTTCAGTGTGATGTATAACTGCACCAAACATTTTGGAAAGTGTTTTTAATAATGCACAGTATCTTGAGAAATAACGTGTGTGTATGTAATTCAATTAGAGCGCATTGTTGGCTCATGTTAGCTCCAAAGCCTTGAAGGAGGAACAGTACATATTTTCCTTGAATTCGCTAAGAAGTGGTTTTCTCTCTGTGCATAATGACAAGTAGGTAAAGCTACACAAGATATTTGGAGAAGGAAATTACTATGGGCCTATATTTCTGGAGGTATTTCAACAAATTCCTTGCTTTTCCTGAAGCAGTTAGTGGGATGGAAGCAGCAGGAGGGGCCATTCCCAGCTCAGTGCACTGGCTGTGTTGCATCTTTTGGTTGTGACTGTGATTTCTTGAGAAAATGGTGCCTAGGTTTGTTTCTTTATTCATTTGTTTTCCCAGGGCTACAAGTATAATATATTCATAAGTGAAACATGCTGGCCGGTATAAATTCATCTCAACTGGTGGGAACATAAAGGACAGTCTTTTTTTGTACTTACAGTGGTCACCATTGAGTTGGAATCATGGCATTTGAAATTTTTAATTAATTTCATTAATGAGTTTCAAATTAAATTGAGACCCTCTTAGGAGTGTCAGTGATGCTAGGAATTACTAGCAGCTTCATGAAGGTTTGGGGTATCAGTCCGCTGCACTCAGACAAACCAGCTTCTCCCTAGCTGTGTTTTAGGGGCATTGCTTCTGAGACTTTCCATGAATAGTTTTCCAAAATAACAAGCTAACAGTGGGTTTAAGGCATGGTTTCAACTGCTATCAAATATTTTAACAAAACCTCCCAGGCTTTTTTGTTAAAATGTATTTAGTATTAACTTAGATGCTTGTGCAGCTCACTAGAACTTCTGTGAAAACAAGATTACAAAATAAAATTCATTTCATAGCAGTACTAAGTCCAAAGGAGCCTGTACAACCTTACTCTGAGTACACATTAGTGTTCCAGATCAATAAACACAAAAGCTCATAAGAATTCTGTCAAACTACTTTTGCAGAATCTGAAAAAGAAATATGCTTGTTTAATAATAAGTACTTTTTCTCCTAAAGTCTGCTAAGCATCAAGTTAGAACACATTTTCATAGCTAATTTTTGGGCAAAGGTGTGTTTCCAAAGTACACGGATATTCAGAATTTTAGTAGATCAAAAGAGTGCACTTCGGTCTCAGTCCAGCATTGACCTTAGTGTAAGCAGCTCTTTTTTGAAGTTAGCTTATATACATAATTTGGTCTAACTTTCAGACACTTTTGCTCAAGATAGTTACGGAAAATTATCCCCTGATCTTACAAGGTAAATGAGGATAGGGTTTGATATAAGAGTTACATGTGTAGAATATAATTATTTATGCAACAGAATAAGGTAGAGCAAGAAATAACCACGGTCTGTGTCTTAAACATGTGCAAAGAGGAACGAGACTGCTCTTTGTGGATTCTCAACCCTGCTGACCTTCTGTGAGGCTTCAGAGGCTGTGGAGAAATGAGAGGAGTGGGGAAGGGGTGGAGGGAAGAATACACCAGGCTTTTGTACCCTCTCAGCCTCCATGTGGAAGGACAAAGGCCTTGTCCTTAGCTAGAAAGATGCCTGCTAGCAGAAACCAAAACTTACCTGCTTTGGTTCAAAGGCCTAGCCAGAATTTTGGGGTCACTCAAAGCTCGTTCGGTGAAGAAGAGACATTGGTGATAACGGTCTTTCTTTGACCGTCTCACCTGTTCCTAAGGAACGTAAAAACTCCTGTCCCTTTAAACCCGACAGAACTAAACCACAACCGAAATAAAGCAGATGGTTTCTGTGTAAACCAAGTGGTCCAGAAAAAACGGAGCTCTTTTGTACTGAGCTCTGACCTGCCTGGACCGCGGCCAGCCCACTGCAGAAGGCGCGTAGCACACCGGCCTAGCACCGTGCAGCCACAAACGCCCCCTCCCCAGCTCCCGGGGAGCTCTGCGCAGCCTGCAGCGTGCCGTGCAGATGCTCCCGAAGCTCTGCACCCCTTTCCTAGGCAGAGTTTATCCAAAAGGTCTTCCAGGCTGGGCTGTGTGCCTTACGGTGCTTTATCACTGTCTTCTCTTCTGACCTCCTTTGCTCCTCTGGGCTGCTCTTCGGAAAAACCTAGAGGAAACGCCTCCACCCACACGTCGCATGCCTGCATGAGCACGGCAGTGCTGTGACAGCTCCCGGGCTTCAGAGGGAACTGCAGTATTTCTTACTGCCTCCTTACACAACGGGCAAGGATTAGAGTCGAGGTTCTGTCAAGCTTAGCTCACATCTTAATATTGCAGCGATACTGAAGTGAGAGCTAGTGGGGCTGGTTTTCTGCCCTGCCTGCAGACACGTTCCCTCTTGCCACTTAGGCCTTGTGCCTCAGCATACAGAAGGAAGCATCACGGTTGAAACAAGCAGTAATCAAGGTGGGATGAAATGGATTTAAAAAAAAAACAAGCAACTAATACTTCTTTTTCTTTGATTCCAGTGCGGTGTTTACCTGGACAAATTTATTGGTCGTTGTAGTTGAGCTGGATGGATCGGAGCAAGAAGCTTTGGACCTGGTTCCTTTGGTCACCAACGTGGTCCTGGAGGAACACTATCTGATTGTAGGGGTGGTGGTGGTTGTGGACATTGGTGTAATTCCTATCAACTCCCGTGGAGAGAAACAACGTATGCACCTACGAGATGGATTTTTGGCAGACCAGCTAGATCCCATCTATGTGGCCTACAACATGTAGTCTTGTACCTTAAAGCTTCCATGGACTTTACTATAGATGTATAAAATTTTTTGGTGTCCACTAAAAAAAAATGTGCAGATAATATGCTGACACTCATCAGAACGGAACTGTTTCTATTTGGAACTTTTCAAAGCAGTCACGATTGGCAGGAAATAAAATGTGAAATGTTTTCGTTTACCACTAAATTTTAGAAAAGAAGGACTATGGGGTAAGGCCCTTCAGTTTGTTGGAAAAGCCCATTTTAAACTTTTTTTTTTTTGCTTATTGGACAATACTGCTTTTTGAGTAAATGTGGCTTTGTATTTTACATTAAGTAAGCTGAAGTAGATTTTTTTTTTATTCTGCCCTCCAAATGGATTCTTTTAAAACAATTTACATACTAATACAAAGAATTGTTTTCTTCATTTGTTTTAATATGTCGTAAAAGGATGATGAACACAAATCTGTTACTAACGTAAGCCATTTTAGGTCCCACATCTTAGGAAACTATGTAGTGGTACGAGGAGAATACCCAAAGTAGCACCTTTAAATTAGAAATCTAGCAGCTTTCTGTCAGAGATGCTGAAAGCACAAAGGCCAAAGAGCCTTTGCTGTTAGCGTTAGAATGGAAGAAATTTATAAATAAGGTGTATTTCGGCAAAGAACTTGCAAATATCTTTGTACTAAACTAAAAAGATAAAATAAGTTAACTACTTCTTCTGTAATTATGTACAAAAACGTTTAATTTATTTTGATCTCTTTAGAAGTATAAAAGAGAAGAAACATTCAAGAATATTAAACTCTTGAAATGTTTGCTAATATAAAAACAAAGTGTTGTATTATCTTGAGTGGATAGTATCACATCAAATATATATATATGAAATATAAATTCACTAATGACAAAAGATTTTAAAGTTTAAAATGCAGTACTTGTCACTTGCATGGTGTCTCCCACTGTAGATAATCAAATGTTACTCACAAATTTTTTGAAAAAAAAGCAATCCTGGATTGCTAAGTATCCCTGTCTAAAAGAATCCTCTAGATACCAGCAAGTGGAATTATTGCTGCCTTTAAGGCAGTGAATGAATTTAAGACTAAAAATGCACTACAATAATTCTTTTTCTTTGCCATGGAGGCAACAATAAATATTCGTGCTGGCATGTGCATACACTTGTTAGACTTAGAAAAGGCAGGTTGAGGAATAGCACTGTTGTCTAGCTGCAAAACTTTGTTGCACAATTTTTTCATTGTTTTAGTTGGTGTTTTTATTGCTATAAGGAAAACTTCTGGGGTTATTTGCACAGAGTTATCAATTTGCCTCTCAGCTAGGACACATAGCTCGGTGGCCAAGGCATCCAGTTTACATTTACAGAAAACGATTGTTTCGATGGTCTTTAATTTATTCCTTAATGGAGAGGAGCGTACAGTCACTACAACCAATTCAGCACAAATCGTGCATCTGCTAACTCGTCCCTAAGCCAATTAAAACATCAGAGGAACTGAACTGCCTGTTTTAAGATCCACAGTCCCAGGGTCTCTGACCTGAGGCTGTCAGTGGGAGAAGAGTAGGAAAACATGCATCACAGCTGCCTTCATTTTACTACCTTTGGATAAAGGAGAGGTTTGATTTCCCATTTCTGCTGTCTTCCCTGCACCCCACACCCCTTTTCTAAAAAACTTTCCCCTTTCTTCATGTGGTTGTAACTGAATTGACCCGGTTGTGGTCAAGAGTGGGATTTACCAGCTGCAGTCCAAGAATGCTTTTCTTATTGTCCAAAATTACGTTCATGTGCTGGCTCTCATTACCAGGTATGCATGACTAAGATTGTTGCAGGGCAAACGTAATCACGTTTATATCACGTATAAGGGACATATTTTGTCTGCCTTTGCAGAATGCTGTACAAGAAGTGGACCCCTGCTAACGATAGTAGTTTTGTTTGGCTTCTGAGTCTCAATGCTGGTTGTTTAAAATCTTTTTAAAAGGTGGGGACATTTTAGTCTGCATGTACAGTACAGAGCATCTCGCCATGTCAGACTTGTTTTATTTCAAATCATCTTTTCAGACTTCACTGTCCTGTGAATATCCCTATTCATGCTCTGAAGACCAATCCTAGATTTTGTCAACTTTATTTTCTGCTCCCTTTAAAAAGAATAAAATCTGTTTTTAATGGCAAGTCACTGTAAGGTTTCAGACAAGATGTTGATTGATTACAAACATAATTGCAGTGTGTGAACTAACTTGTGAAGTCCTGCTATCGCTGATCTCAGTACTGCAAAACAAATTTAGCTGTCATTTAAAGCATCACTTTAACCTTCACGAAGTCAACTTTGCATTTGTAGAGAAAAAAAAAAGAACTGCAATGCAGTTGTGAAGCGCAGTTAATAACAGCTCTCTTCTGCAACCTGTCATCCGTGGTTGTTAAATTCTGAGTTAAGAGAAACGATAAACTGAGTTTCTGGTTTTGTTGTGCAAGCAAAAGAAAGGAAACATTTAAGCACCATCAGACTGAGCAATAAAGAAGGATTGTTCTGTATTAGAAATTGTACTGTAGATAAACCATTCATGAGAATGTATAAAATGTTTGTCTTGTGACCTTGTGCTTTTGAAGTCAGACAAAACCATGTAATCAACTTGATGCACATGCACAAAACAGAGGGTACACAATGAACATTTAAACACAAAACTAATCAAACAGGAGCAGATTCCTCATGGTGCTTGTTTATTATATATATTTAATCCTGCTTGACACTTTACCCAAGGGAAGACTGTCCCTTTTATCAGTTGAATGTTAGCAGCGTTATTTCATAGAGTGTGGTGACTGGTTAGAGAAATTCATGTAACTCAGCCAATCACAGTTTCAAACAAAAATTTTTATGTGCAAAGGACAGCAACCTTCTTGTATGTTAAACCACCAGTACGCTTTGTACATCTGTGATAACGCCTGTTTTATATTCAAATGAACAAATAAAAGCTTTTATTTTTGTTGCTCTGAAAATATCAGTTTCTTAATTAGTCATCTAAAATTGAGCTTCCTAGAGCTGCCTAAGCTCAGTGGAGGAACATTGAGAGCTATACTGTAATTTTATTTTGTTTACCTCTCTTGTTGCATAATTTATTAGTACAAATCATGATACTTTTAACAATGTTTAAATACTGGTGTGGGCATTTATTGCTGAAAGACTTTCATATGGCAACAAATGTTTTTGTGAAATGTTTTTTTAATTCTTTTTAATATATTCAAATATACTGTTCACATTTTTGCTGAAAGTGTAAAGATTATTGTAAGCTTGGTAACATTTTGTGAGAAGCAATAACAAGCATTAGTACTGTAAAACTCCTCAAATTTGTCACATCACTTTTGTTGCAAAGTCTTGCTACTGGCACGTTTCTAATCAGTCGTTTAAGTTACTGATCTAGGTGCTACATCTCTGCTGCTGGAGCTTTCTGCCAGTGGAAATACATGGGGAACTGGTTTGTCACACGTGGGCTTGAACCTCTGTATCAGTTCAGACGCTTTGGCTGGCCAGACAAAAACACTAGGAAATGTGATCCACTTATTTCCATTGGCCCTTTCCAAAACCAACCGAACAAACATGATTTGAGGGCTTCTCTGGTTGGCAGCCAGTAGCAGCAGCGTCCACAGAGAATAGCTTTGGACCTAGCCCTGGTTTTCAACGTGTGATTTCAAAGGGTGAGGTTTGGAGTCCCTGTTTGTTGGGTAGCCCATCTGAAAAGCCGAGGGTATAAAATCCAAGCTCTGGTGGTCAAATTTCAGGCAGCAAGTCGAGGGTGGGAGGGGAGGATGGCTGGACAGCAAGTACTTAGTTCCTGATTCAATTTTATAAAGCGTTTTATTACAAAAAAACAAGGGCTTGATGTTTTCATGATGATGGTGATTAGGATTTTCAAAAGGTCAAAATGTTCTGAGTACACATTTTAGAAGTCATTTTGGCAAATGATGCCATAACGCTTGAAAAACTGGTGGGGAATCTCAACAGGAAAAAATGTAGTAAGGTTCTGTGAATCATTTCCTACACGGTAAGAACTGTACAATTTATTCATTATTAGGTTGATAGTAATAAGGCAAAAACAACTAGAAAAAAAAAAAAAAGGCTGATAAAAGACCTTTCAGCTTTTTCTGTGCACTCTTGGCCTGAGCTGCCAGAGTGCGGTACAGCACACGAGAGCTCCACAACACGCTGGGCAGCTTGGTTTCAACAGAAAGATCCACCTCTTTCATCCACCTTTACTTATCAGGGGAGCACAGAGATCAACAACCTCCCACCAGGCTCCTCAAAAACAAAACGAGAGGCTCTGGGGATGCAGCTGACCTCCCACAGAGGTTTTCCCATTCGGCCCAAGGCACTGTTAGGCCCCGGCAGAGGCCTCAGTGCAGTGCCGAGCAGGCCAGGGCCGGGTGATGAGGCCCAGGAGGGGCGGCCTGAAGTCACCATGGGCAGGGACCCCCTGTCCCCAGGGCAAGAGCCGGCCCTCACTCTGTTTTTCTATTTTTATTTCATCTGGGGAGAAAATTAAAAAGTTCAGCCTGAGCTATTGGTGTGATCCTGGGTGCTTCCTCGGCAGACTGCCTTCCCCAAACCCCTCATTCACCTTGCTGTCGTTTTGGTAGATTTAGGCTTTTCTTTCCAGGGTTTTTCTGTTCACTTTTGAGAACTATCACCTTAATGCTCTTCCAGGAAGCCTCCCAGGCATTGCCTCACTTGTGCTGTACCTCATGAAGGCCACCATCTTTGAAATAGCAGCTCTTCTTTCCTCACCCAGCAACCCGCAGCAGCTCATTTCTGTTCCTTTTTAGCACGCATCCCAGTGCTGGATCCTGCGTGGCCTTTCAGAGCAACCACAGATTCCCCAAGCAGGTGACAGCACTGCCCACCCCTCAAAAGCAGTGCCATGAGAGCTCACACTCCTTTCTGCTCTACACAGCCAAGCTTTCTTCAAAGCCAAAGCCCTGTTGTGATCTGTATGATCCACCTGGGGAAACCAAAAGGCTTTGTCCCAGGAGATCCCATAATGCAACTAATAATAGTTAAAAACAACAACAACAACAAGAAAACTGATCTTGGTTTAATTTCATGCTTTGGTGGTAGGCTTCGTGCAAGGCAGTGTCCGGTGGAGGGGTCCGAAGGAGGGGACGAAGCAGGTGCCACCAAATGGCTTCCAGCTGCAGGTGGCAGTGTGTGGGAAAGGTTCCGGGAGGCAAGGAGCGAGGAGCTGCACTGAGCCTTCCCTAAAGGAGAGAACAGCAGTGGAGGGAGCCATAAACGAAGGGCAGCTTTAGGAAGAGGTGTAGAACAGAGTAGAAGGAGGCAGAGCCAGAAAAGAGAAGGTGGTGCTGCTGGAGGTAAGGGTCCAGCAGCTGAGACCTGGTGGATTCAGGCACGTAATTTGAGGTGCCCACAGTTTGATCTTCTCACCAAGGGGTACGATTCAAGTCATGGAGCTCCAGGGGCCTGTACCCAGCCCTGGTGTTAGCCCCAGATTCAGCCCAGAGGCTTGGATGAACTGCTACATGCCGACCTCAGCCATGTAGGGGTTTTGAAATAAGAACAAAGAGATTAAGACAGGAACAAAGAGAGGAAATGCGTGGGGTTTGGAGGACAGACACTGTGCAAGAGAAGTACAGCAGTTATCCCAATCCAAAAGGTTCAGGAAACTTGAAAACTCATCCCTGTATCAGGCAAAAGGACTGAAGAGGGAACGTGCTTGGAGAAGGCAAGGGTAAGAAGAGCAGCTGCACACAGGACACAAATAACGTTTCTGTGAGGCAAGGTCAGGTGGGGAGCATGGCGGGAAGCAGAGGAGGGCAAGAGCTTGAGCCAGCAACTGCCCTGGGGAAATCGGCGGCCACTCGAAGGAATTAAACTTTCCACTGCAGACCCACTTGTTCACTAACATCTCTAGGATGCTTCCCACAAGCATTTGCCTTTAGATAGTGTCCTGAAATCTACAGTAGGATTTTTCTTTGCATGAATGCTTTTCTCCCCACCACACATGCGCTGCGTGACGGGGTGAGGATACGCACTCATGTGTATCTGCGTGGCTGCATGGCCCCGTGGCTGTGGGAACACCCAGCGTGGCTTTGGGGTTGCTGTGTATAGAGCAGCAGCGGCAATATGCAGCCCAAGAAATAGCACTGACAAGAGCAGGATGGAGGACGGTTCCTTTAGGCCCTTCTCTTCCCTTCCCATGCAGCTATTTGGTTAGCAAACCAGAAGAAAAAAAAAAAGTAGATGAAGCGAACAAAACCAGATTTTTCTTAAAACTGTTGTTGTAATGCTTCCCTTTTCAGCGGCTCACCTAGCAGGGTTGCAGCCTCACCGTGAAAACAGCGTGATCACAGTTTTGCTGTGCGTGCATGCAGATACGTGCACTTCCATTTCAGCTTCTTTATAACTAACAGAGTCATTTGCTTCTCCAGCACATTAAAGCCAAGAGATCTGCAGAAAAGAAAGTCAGTATGCAATGCATCCACCCAAGTGAGATGTGACAAAGTGTAAGTGTCGGAGAAAGCATCTACATGTTCAGGTTAGAATTGGTCTCATAGGCAGTTCAACTTCATTTTAGGTAAATATTATAATAAATGCATTCTATTTATCCAGTTTTGACTTGGAAATGCTGAGCCACAGATAGGACAATAATTGTAAATTGCTCCCTGCAATTTACATTTCAAGACCTACCCTTAAAAAAAAAAAAAAAAAAGGAAATAAATAAATAAAAAAACTGAGCCCATATTTGACCTATGTCTGAGTGTGGGTTGGCCATATACCAAAGGGAGAGCATTTTCATCAGGGTCCTCAGAGAGCAGCAAGAGTAGTGTGGCCACCTCACAGTGCCCACACAGCTCCCATTAGGAGGCACACGAGGATCTTGGGGTCGCACATGACCTGTGAGGTTGGAGGGACGCGACCATGCAATGAACTTGAGTTCAGCAAACAGCAACACCAACCAACCAACCAAAAAGCTTGCTACTGCTTTGGATCCAGTTCTGCACTCTCTCTGTACAGTCAGCCCCAGTGAAGTCATGTTAATAGATTACAGAGCAGACCTGTGTGAAAGATGCTCAGGAGTGTCCTGACGGGGATCAGCAGCCCCACTGCTGAGCTACGAGTCCTGCTCAAGCGCAGCCCCCAGCCGCTGCTGTGGTGTCTTAAAAATGTCTGTTAAAAGTTTGATGGCAGTGGCCTGTAAAAGGGCAGACTTCACCAGTGTGCTGAACTGCCATCTGCCTGCTGCAGCCTCTGGATGGGCAGCAAATCAAAACGGCCTTCCTCCTTCCCCTCCTCCTCCTCCTCCAGGTGCTGACACAGCGCTTTGTGTTTCGGCCCCAGCAGCTGCCTTTTGGCAGAGATCCTCCAGGCCTCAGGATCTCGCAGGGCTCATCAGTCAGCAAGCTGGAAGACTTCAAACCAACATAAAAATGTCACAACAATTCCTGCTCTGAGGAGCTGAGCCCTAACCTCCAGAAATTATTCAGACTTTATATTAATCTAGCTATTCATTTATCTTTAAACAAGGGTTGCTGCAGGACAGGCCCCTCTGGGTGCTGCTTTGCTGCACCAAGCAGTGGCTGCAGCCAGCAGGAGGGACGGGAACGCACCTCTGCCTGGGGAGGTGCTGACCAGAGGGGAAAACTGGGTGAAGAAGCAGCATATTTGGAAGAAGCTGTAACCAGAAAAGACAGAGAATTGGTTACATCTCTGCAGTGCATTCTGCACAGGGAGTGACCCCAGGGACCTTCTGCTTTGGGACATGGCTTCTGTGCCTCACAAAACCCCAGGCAGGGTGATGGAGCGAGCGCAGGAGGGGCTGCAACAGGCTGTTAGCTACACAGCAAGGGGCTCTGTCTTCCCCGTAGAGGCCGCCCACCCCAGGCAGAGCAGGGTTTTAGGGGAAGGGACGGTGGCACAGCTTCAGGTGGTTGCTGCTCCTCGTCAAACCCAGGGCTGCAGGCAGCACACTGAACCCCTTCGGCAGTGCGGGCTGGGGCTGGACCAGGCGGTGTGTGTGGGCACGGTGGTCATGGGGGCTTCGTGCTGGGCTGGGGAGCAGCTCGGTGGTGTGGAGCTGTTCCCAGTTCCCAGCAGCTCCTTCCCACAGCCATGGGGTGCTTGTTGGTGTCAGCAGTTCTGGAAAGGAGGCTCCTGCACTGGTCAAAGCTCGAGGCAGCTCAGATAAGCTGTGGAGGTGATCGGCTTGGGGCTGCAGCTCCGCACCCCAGTGCCGGCTCTAAGGGCTCCGTTTGCAGCCCCATGGTGGCTGGTGGCACCAGCCCAGAGCTGGAGCACTGCTGGTATGGCAGCCACAGGAAAGAATCACAAGCAGTTGCATTAGGGAAGATCTGCTGATCCTCCCTTTCTTCAGGGGAAAAATAAAGGGCTTCTTGGCACTTGTGGTCTTTACAGACTTGTGAGAAGTTAGAGAAAGGCTCAGTCCCTTGGTCATGTGACAGCGCAGCAAAAAAAAATAAGTTGATCTAGTGCATGAACCATGCATGGCAGAGTTTTGGGCTGTGTGTTTTGTTCAAGGAGGAACCCATGTGGCTCCTCAGGCCCAAATCCCCAGCGATCCCCTAGGGCCTGGGTGTCTGTGGTGGGCAGGGCCGCATCTCAGCCCTGTTCCAGGCTCACCCCAGGGTGCCTGAGTCACCTTCCCTCCTGCCGGCAGGGGCTCAGAGCTGCTACAGGCAGTGCACTGACTTCGTCCATGTGTGTAACGAAGCCACTTGTCACCTCACAGGCCCTGCCACAAGGGATGAGTGCGTGCCCCCTGTGCTGTGGCTCATGAGGTGAGGCAGGGCCCAAGGCTGCGTGTGGCATCGTGTGGCCTCCTCGGGGCAGCGAGCTGCCTGCTGAAGGCACTTCTCCTGTCAGCGAAGGAGTTTTAAAAACAAACACATAAATAGTGCTCTGGCCTTTTAACAGGCATTGCTTCCTGCTGCAGAAATGCCTTCCCAAGCACTGCTAAAGCATTCCACACAACCAGCTCCACTGTGTCTTCATGCAGAATTCGGGTCTATTTTTAGGTGCCTTTCTGGGACAAATCCTATTTCCACTGAAGCATCACGCCAGCTTAGTTTTCACTTCCAGGCAGTTAGCGGAAGCTGGCCGGTGGCTTTGTGAGCACACATGTATCTCCCCCTTTTGGCATGGCATGTGCTCCCTCTCACTCTCTCCCTCCCTCTCCTTCTCCCCAGTTCCTCAGCCTTTCTTCTGTATTATGAATTATTGGTCTCTTTTTATGTGAAAATTACCTGCAAAGCAAACCCTGTGTTTCATTTCAGCCCGTCCATCGCCATTTGCCTTAAGCAATCTTTCAGCACTCAGCCACCAGCCCCAGGGGAGCGGCAGAGCCAAGCAAAACTTTGTTTTCTCTGGGTTCTCCCTCTCGCTCTGACTGCCCAGTTTGTAACACTTAGCAGCCCAGCAGTTCTTTTTGAAAGAGCATTAGTCAGAGGATAAAGTACTTTTAATCCTTTTGACTTCTGGAAATAGGTTTTAGTAAGATAAAATATGGCAGTTTTTTTCAGAGTTTTTGGAAGATAGTTTTTTTTTTCTTCTTCTTTTTGTTTTTCCTTTTACATTAGATGTAAACATCCCCTACTTAAACCTAACACTACTCTACTTTTCTCACAAAAGGATGGCCCTTTCCACTTGCAGTTGAATTTCCCTAACATTAAACAACGAAGGAAGGGCCTTTCTGCTTTTGATACTTACCCCCCTAATTTGATTTATGAACACATTTGGAAAGCACATGTACAGCTTGCGTATGTGCACTCACTCAGTGAGGCTAAAATTGGCCGGGTAGCCCCTAACTACTGGCAACAAATCCCAAACATATTTCACATAGTCCTTTAAGGGCTGGAAAAGCAAACAAGCCCTGAGCTGGGCAGCTCGCTCCACCTAAAGGAAGCAGGAGGCAGAAAACTCCTGATTTAAAATAAAGTAATAGCCAAAATTAATAAAATAACAGGAAAAAGCCAATAAAAGGAGAAATAATGCCTTTAAGAGCAATGCTCCGGGAGCGCTGGGTGCATGGCTCTGCCTGCCGTTGTGAGGAGGCAGCGGCTTGGAGCAACCCTGCTCATTCCAGCGGCATTTCCACCGGGGATTTCTGCCAGTGGGACACTGGTGCTGGGCTCGGAGGCCGACTGCAGCTACTGAAAGGGGAAAAGGCCTGGAAAAGGAGCTGGGGGAGGGTTACTGCCTTTTCCTGATCTCGCTTTGTCGGTTTGGTTTGGTACAAATGCTTAATTTGCAATACGTGAGCTATGTTGGTTATTTGTGCTTAGTAACTTTTTAAATAGCTTTTAGCAAGTTGAATGAGTGAAATTTGCAGTCTTGGGTAAAATGGTAGGACGCATTTAAGAACAGAGAAGTTTGGATAGCAAAACAATAAAAGAAATTTTGGGGAGTAACTTTAAATATTTAAAATATAGTGTGGATTTTTTTTTCTGTGTATTTGGTTTTTCCTGCAACAAGCAGGTCTTGCCAGGTATTGATTCCCACAGAGAAACACTGGGAACCTGATTCTCAGCACCCCTCCTGCAGCCCTGAAGCCCCAAGGGGACTCTAGGACAACTTGGAGCCTTGTCCCCAGATGGCCCCTTCTGCTGGACGCCGTGGCCATGCCCTGCAGGCAGCAGCACCCGTGGGGCTGCGCCATAGTTTGTGGGGCTGCTGGGCAGCAAGTCCTGGTCCTGAAGGCAAGCACGAGATGTTCCTGCTCAGGGCTGCGCCTGTGAAAGTGGTGCTGCTGCCATGCAGGCTACGGTTGGACCTTTGGAAGCCCCCTCAGCCCCTCCAGGTAAAATTGCTTTATTGCTCTTGCCCCAGGTGCGGGATCACGGCAGTCGTGGCTGGGGCCAGAGGCAGAGCAGGGCCAGGGGGTCGGTGAGCCGCAGGCACAAAGGAGCTAGCGTTAAAACCAGCACTTGATGGACACGGCCCTTGAAGGCTGCTGACCCTGAATGGACTGAAAAAACTTTTTTTGGTGCCAAGTGCTGTGGTTAAATGTCCAAGCCCTTGCATGGACCTGCTGGTGGTCCTTGAATCAGGAAGCAGCAAGGTCTCCGTGAGCCCAGGCACAGCTACCCCAGGCAGCGCCACCCTTTCTAGGAGAGGAAAAGCCACAGCTTTCTAGGAGAGGAAAAGAAAAAAATCAGCCCAGCGTACGGCAGCCAAAGGACCCTGGGACAACTGGCCAGAATGAACAGACTCTTTCAGCAACTTTTTTTTTTTTAAATACATTTATTACCCAATGTTAACACATTAAATGACTCTATATATTGCTAGTCAGAGCAGCTTACAAAATGCCAGAATGCATCATAAACTGGACAGCCACAATGAATAATTACAATGTGCATAGTGGCTAAGCTCAACACTTTAATATAGCTTTATGATTTGCAGAAAAATTAATTTTAAATCATGATTCCTAAAACAATCAATTGTAATTTTACCTAAAACTTATACAAAACCAGGCCACAATCTTTTTTTTTTTTGTTTTGTTTTTTTCTTTAAAACACACAGTTTTCACGCTGTAGTAACTTGGAAATGTGCAACCGTGTCAACAGAGACAAAAAAGCCAAAGTAACACGAATCTTACTTTCATGCAGCTATCAGTTAAATATTACATATTCTGGAATGATTTTACACCAAAAATATTTCCACAATAACTTGCTTTCATAGGGGTGGATCGAAGTTTTGGAACTCGTAAAGTAATCGAACAAGATTAATTTTTAGTTGTGAAGTGTTTTACAGTCACAACACAGAGGCGACAAAAGTTAATTACACATTTATCAGGCAATAATGTAGCTGTGGTAATACAAGTTACCATCTACTTACTATTTTTCTTTTCCAATTAGCTCACCACTTAATTTCTGCAACATATTGGGCGTTATTTGGCAGTATCTAGTCAATTAACTTATATCACCACTGTAAGTAAAAAAGATCAGGATTTCAATGGCAGTTCACAGAAGTCTTAGTTATATTTTCATCTTTACAATGACCCTGACAAATCCTAGAGAAAACTTTTTTAAAGGCTTTCCTCCTGATTCTTCAGCTTCCATCGTTCCATCATGTAATTGCTTTCAATAAATATCAAAGATCTAAATAAATATTTACAAATTATTCCTCTAACTTCTCAAAAAATAGCTGGATGATTAATGGGCATATGACTCAGTCTAAGACCAATCTTTGAAAGAAACTAAAATGCGGAGACACTTTAAAAGAAAAGCTATTTAAGTAAGCTTTACATCTATTTAAAAAATTGTCTCTGAACATGGATGCAATTCATATATCTATATATAAAACAAACGAAAAAAAAAATCATTTTTCAACTATCGATCCATTCCTATTGGTAATGCTTCTTAATCCAGACATTCCGCAAAATACAGACTTTTTACAAATCACGGCATCTTTAATACAAGAAAATTAACATGCATTATTCTTCATTCTGAGTACAGTGATGGAGCTCATTATTAGGCAATGACCCATTACTACAAACATAACGGCTTCTGTGAAACTTAAGTGCTTTTTCTCCTTTTAGTATCAAGTTACAATGGACCAGGTGACACCAGATCATAGGCAGTCAAATGACATTGGATTGGGGAGGCTGAAGGGGGCGCAATAAAGAAATTTGTATGCCTCATAATTCCACATATGAATAAAGGTAGTTGTTTTTTTTTTTGCTTTTTTTTTTTTGGCTTTTCTTATTCTTGTTACAAGCACTCATGTTAGGACAAAGATGAAATGTGCAAACTTCAAAATTTAAATATTCATTTTTCTCTAAGATCCAGCTCAGTAAAAGATTACCCCAGTTCCCTGTGATTTTAAACTACAAGATCAAAGCTAATATTTTGTTATAAAAGTTATATATTGAAAAGAAATAATGAAAATAAAACACAGTTGGGAAATATTTAAGAAAAAATACGCAGGACTAGCACCTGCTGTGTCAACCCTGTTCCCTAAATTCAATCATGTACCCACTGGTATAACCAATAGATAATGCCTTTAAACAGTAAAATTAAGCTGAACAAAACCAGCTCAACAAGGTTAAGAAATAAATGTTACATCAAGGTAGTATGCTTCGTTTTTCTGAAACAGTTCTGTAGTTCTTACATTCAGATCTAGTTTTTAAATGTTCCTTTTGTTAAACTTGCATGGTTTTTTATTTTTTAGATCTGCTGTTTTTAAAGATTAAAATCTCTGTAAAACCTAAAAATGTTTTAAAATTTGCTGAAAATGCAACAAATTCTCTAGTTTAAAATTATTTAAAGTAACCTGCTCCCAGAGATGTTAAATTCACTTCGCTGACAAAATTTTGGAGGAGCATTAAACAGAAGATTGAAATTACTGTGCAAAATTTCTTTTACGAAAAGTGTTTAAAGGCTGGTGCAAAATGGGAAGCAAATTCTAAACAATTTTGGCTTCTTGGAAACAAAAACCGCTGTGTCTGAGAATAGCAATCATCGGGGTGGTTTACTAGGGGAGGAACAGCTCTTTCATCTTTTTCTGCGGCAGGTACGTTTGTGTTCAGCATGCCAGTGCTCCTGCTGACACTTGATGGAGCAGTAGGAAGTGTTCCAGCAGCAGTGGTACATGGCCTCCTCTTCACAGTTGTAGCACTGGAGAGAACAAACAAGACGAGATTACTGCCCTCGCAGGACCCCTTCTTAAAACACACACGTGTTTTCACCTGCTCGTGGATTCACCGGTGCACACGGAGCAATACTTCTCTTGTACTTATGCCTGGGGCACCCAAACACAGCAGGGCACCTTTCACACATGCTGAGAAAAGCAGCAATCTGTAGCAAATAGTCACAATGTTTTCATATTTTCCATACTTTGGATTATTGCTTTTGAAAAACCCATCTCTCATTTTAGAAAACTTACCTCTCAGGGCAGTGGACTGAGATTTTTCAGCTGCACAATACAAGAACCATCTTTTACTCTACATTTGTATAGTGGCATCCTGATCTAGGTCTTACAAGCTATGATAAATCAACAGGCACTCCTGGAGCAAGCAGGTTCTGCACAGACTTCAAGATCTGCTTTCCCGAGGTTTTGTTACAAGCCTGATTTGTCCAGAGGTTGATGATGGCGCTGCAGTCTGGTGAAAACAAGACCTCCTGCTACACCAGTGCTACTGGGAATAGCAAGGAAGTGCCTTGACCTTCACGTCTTTCAGAAGCCAGGGAAGGCCTGGAGAACACAGGAGGAACATGGGCTCTTGGGCCTTGGCATGGTTGCCTGCATGGTATAAAATTCCTGGAAGAAGACACGCTGCACAGCCCCTGATTTCTGCAGAAATACCTGGCTCTGGGTAGTGCCATGGCAAAGAGAATTTCCACCAGGGACACGCAGAGTGCCCCTAGTTCCCTGGTAGCTGAAAATTACCCTGTGGCCTCTGGGGAACTAAACAAGGGGATCAATGTGCTGGTCAACACTGCTGGTAGTCCACGAGGAAGTACGGCACCCAGACGGGCAAGGGGCTCTGTCTCCAGCTGGTTTTATACCACTTAAAGGAGTGCTGCACAAGCATTAACTAACAGTCTGACAAAAACCCATAAATTTGGGTAGCGTTACTGCTAAGGGAGCTGCTTAAACTCAGCACCCTTGAAAAACAGAATCTAATGATCTCAGATTTGTCCTTCGGAATTTGTCACACTCAGAATCAGAGAGTATTTTTACGAATCCAGTCTGAAACACCCACTGTATGCTGGGAAACGGATGGAGAAATGTGCAGGCTGTGTGCACACCACGGAGTAACACAGAATTTACTTTTTTTGCAGTCTAGCTACAGCATTAATAAAACAGAGAACTACAAAGAAAACAAACCCAATTGCCTTGAAACAAAACAAAAACTTAGCAAACCTACACACTACTAAAAGGTACAAGAAAGCTGGCTTTTACATTGGCTAAGCCAGTAACTGTATTTACATCAGCGATAAAGGGACTGCCCGAGCTGCAGGAGAAGGGAACCTCCCCACTTTGTTTTTATATCTGAGCTCCAGGGAAGTTTATATGTACAGATGTCTGCAAACAAGTGTCCTCTTGAGGCCTGTTTTCCTGTTTTTTTCACGTTGCTGGCTGCCCACGAGCCTGTGGGAGCCATTAGGATCATCTGCTGGAAAGGTGCAGGGAACAGCTGCACCTCTCCATTACACACAGCACGGGCCTCAGCCCCGAGACCAGCTCACATCTGCTTGCTTGGAGAGATCAAAAAAAAGCTAAAGACAGGAGAGGACAACTGATCTGCAGGTCCTGCAGTTCCTTTTACACATGCTGGCCATACGTATGGGATGTATATCTCCCCTTAAGAAGGAAAATAAAGTGTCAGCCAAGCTGGTACCAGCACATGTGGCAGAGAAGGCAAAATGCCAGCTGGCCTCAGGCCTCCTTCCCTTTGAATCTTCCTCTTTCTAAATGTTACCAGTCACTTGGGGGTTTGTTTCAGACAGCACCCATCACGGACAAACTCATCCGCTTCAAAACAACCTGTTGCACGTTAGAATATACATGTAAGCCTTATTGAAAGAGACGGAGGTTAACAATGACCTGTGCACCACTTTTAAGCGGTGCTTACATGCAAGTAAAATACCCAGGAGAAACTAAAAAAGAAACAGAACAGGAGCAGCACTCCAGCCTCAATTCTGTAAACCATCACACTGCAGAACCTCATGACCATTATCTCTGCCTTTTCATTTCTTCCTTTCATTTGCTATTCACTTGAGGCATCTGCATGAAGTCCAAATTTTCTGAAGATATAAAAATGAAATTCGGTTAAGCCAAGGGGACTGGGACCAGCTAGAGAAACAGAATATGTGGTTCTTTAACCGTGCGTTAGCTCCTGAGGGCTGGGAGTGCGTCTGCTCGTGTGCCTGTCTAGCACCAACAAAAGGATCCCTTTATTCTGACCAGATTTATTTTTTTTTTAGGTATAAGAAAAATACAGATAGAGTATGAATAATAGCAGCTGTATTCCCAAGCCTAGACATCTGCATTACGCAAAACCAGAGGTCTCTGGTTCTAATTAAAAGCAAAGCCACCAAAACTCATTTAGTATGTGTTAATTACATGAGATTTTAGTAAGGAGGTATCATTATTATAATAGCAGCGTACAACAGTGGTACTGTCACCACAGACACACCAGGGACTGTCATTAGTACCACCGAAGGACAAATCGCTGGGGAGTTGTGTAATTGGACCAGCTCCAGCCGCCTGAGGCTGTGTGTTGGCAGGCAGATCCATCAGCTTGAATGCAAAGGTGTTTATCCTTCCCTCCCTCTCCTACCACATGAAAACCAGCTGCCTGTACAAGGCGATCATTTAAGGTGGTAACTGACAGCTCCGGGCCCACAGGAAAAGGTGAGAGTGTCAAACGCTCCTTGCATCTTTAATTGTCATGCTTGGAAAAAGGCATCACGCACATGATCATAAGATGCAGTGATGTGGTACCACGGCACTCTAAAGGACAAGGTAAAGACACATTGGAGAAGACAAATGGAAGCCTCAGGAGTGTCCTTCCTAAATTCTGCCTTCGAAAGACAAAACCAAAACCAAAAACCAGCTATAGCAAAGAGCCCGGACTCACAATCAAGTTGTTGTGATTGAATTACTGCTTATCAGCTGAATGGGGCAACAGTTCCCGTGCGTACACAGAATGGAGCAGATTTAACATCGTTTTATAGTGGTCAAAGCCAATTCAGTTTCCCTCTCATGTATCACAAGCAAAAACACGTACACAGACACCAGGGGCTGGTGACTAATTAAACACAGTGACTTGATCAAGTTTGAGACCTAAATAACTTCTGGGGTCTGCAGAGACAGGTACACAGGGAGGAATTTGCTAACTGAGAGACCCAAGCGCTGCAGTATCGTAACACACACAGTAAAACTCTCCTAGGAACAGAAATGAAAACTCTACAGGAGCTCAAAAGGTATTTGAAGTAATTTCTTTTCTCTTTATTAAAAAAAATAAATTAGTAACTGTGATAGGCAGCAAACTATTGTCTCACTTCAGTACTTCTCTCACTCCTCTACAGAACACAGTTTTCTCTGCAGGGGGCATCATTTCTTCTGTAAGAACAAGGAGCAATGAGGCTGAACACAAACAGCCCTGTACAGGGGAAGAAAAACTGTGCTGCAGACCTGAGCCAGGGCTGGCTGTCCCCAGGCAGCAGCAGCAGCTGGGACGGTGCTCAGCTGAGCGTGCCATCTTGTGGCAAGGCACCGGCACATTTCTCAGCTACACTTGGCAAAATAAAAGCTCAAAAGCTATTACAATGCAGTGTGAACGTTAGCTTTAATTTCCTTCTTCTTTGAAAATTACCAAAGAAATCGACAATGTTGAACGTGTGCCAGGCTCAGTGATCCTCAGAAAAAGAGTCTCCATTCATACTCTACTAGAGACTAGCAGGACAGTGCTCTAGTACTTGCAGTGTTTGCCCAGATGCTGCACAGCCATCTGGGGAACGCACTTTGGGGCTGAAAAGAAATCACAAACCAAACAAAAAACAGGGAAAAGTTTGCAGCATGTAGTATTGCAGAATGGTAAGTTGGATGCCTGTTTTCACTTTTATAAAGGACATGAAAACATGCTTTTAGCAGGCAATGCCACAGATATGGTTTTAAAGTCTGAGAAAGGAAAGGAAATTTATTTTAGAAAGTCATGTTTTAAATATGTAAGAACATAGAAGAGCTGCAGAGAAAGCTAGGTGAGGAAAAAGCCAAAATTATATCAATATCAGCATTCTTAGCAGGGGAATCAAAATGGATACAGCCAGAGTTTGCACTTTCTAGGTACTCTCCAGGCCTTGAGATCAAAGGAGTGTGAACATAATGTAGAGTTTATCTGACATGGAGTACAATTACATGTGCTTAGCAACACTTAGAAAAAATGTTTTGATACAAACAACTGGTTAGACTCAAGAAGATAGTCCTATCAACGCTACCTAAATAAGATGAAAGTTAACAGAACCTGGAGTTCAAATTTGGAGGTGAAGAAAACTCGAAAGCTGAACTACAAAGGAAAAAAACAAACTTATAGCTGAGAAACAAGTGAAAAGGCAACACCATTAAAAGTAAGGAAGAAAACACCTTCAACTGGCCTGCAGTCTGCATTATACATTTCCAGTTATTGTCTGGTAATAAATTTTTGAGACTTACCCACTGCTTCTTCTTGGTCTGGGAAATCAGCTGCTTGTGCTGGCCTGCTAGCTTCTTAATTTCTTCTAAAAATTCTTCTTTGCACTTCTCCTTTACCTGCTTACATTTTCTGTCCATCTCACCTTGTGCATTGGCCACAGCTTTATTTACAGCCTGCCTTTTCTCTTCTTCCATCTCTGTACGCAGCTGCCGTAAGAAAGTAATTCAGCAAAGCAAGTCAGTGCATAGCTATTGGAATAAACCTATCATCTTTAAACCTCTATTACTGATGTGGGTGGAGGCAACATAATTAGAGATTTCTTCTATTTAGAAAACAAAAAGTTATCTCCTTTAGAGCTATAACAAAACTTCCATCCCATAAGAGACGTCCACAATAAAAATGTCATTATAGTTCTATTCTGCAAGGCAACTACAAAAACAGCTACACAGGTTCCATGTATATTTTCTTAAAGATCAGCTTAAAAAATTATGAACTTACTTATCTCAGACAAATACTTTGTCTTTTCTAAATCTACAACTGCATATAAATTTACAGCAAGGGCACAAGAGAAAATACAAAATGGAACATGCCTCAGTTCAGTCAGAGGTACCTTTTTAACATTCATTGTCAGCGGAATTCCTTTGCCCTTGCTTATGTATGTAAAAGTTTGGTATCTTAGTCCTACAGGATTAATATCTAACCCCCTACATTCATTTCATAGTCCTTCCTCCACGAGGAAATTCTCATCTTGAGACAGGCGTTTAAGGGAGGTCAGATAAATCATCGTCTGAGTTGACTTGCTTTCTCCAGCCAAAGGTGACCAGTTCAGACTTAGGTACCGAATTTTTAGACAGTTTATCATAAGATGAGAAAATTCAAGCAAATTTCAGCCAATCTGTTTAATGTTTAGGTCAGAAGATTGACAGAAGAATTATTTACAAATAGCATTTAAACAATATCATTGTTTACAACCACACTTGACAATGGACACAAAGGAAGGCTGTGGAAAAGGGTAATCATGAATGAACAATCAGTTTCACTTCTGGATCACAAACTAATTCCACTGGACTAGAATCAAAAAAAAAAAAAAAAAAAAAAAAACAAGCAAAAGCTTTCTGTTTAAACTAAGGCCTGTTGGTACAGAAATGGCCTGAAAAGCAATATTGATGACTATTTTTATGTGGTCTCTTTGAAAAAGGGTTTTTACCCACTTTCTGAAGGGTGGATGTTACAAAAGTAAAAAGGAACGTGAAATAAAAAACAAAAAACACTCCTCCTCTCCTCAAACCAGAGTGTTCGACAAGTATTACCTTTTCCACTGCCTCTCGCACAACTCTCTCAGTTTCTCTTTTGTGATCAGCTTTCATCCTGTCCTTGAAATCATTAAAGATTTTGGTGTATTTGTCATGGCACATGTTCTGACACACTCCGTCATTACTGGTCTGGGTGCTCCGATGCAGCATTTTTGGAGAAGAGGCACTTAACTTCTTGGTCTGAGTTGAGACTGAAACTTTTTCAATGGGCTGAGGCATTGTGGGAATTTCCTGGCTTGAACTTACTGCTTCAGTTTCAGGTTCTGGCTCCTACAGAGAAAGAACAAACTTGCAAATCAGAACTGAACAAGTTAACTCTCAGCTGCCCCAGAGAAAAAATGTTATCTGACTAACAACAGGGCAACTAATGTGAAAGGTGTTTGTTGATACTGGGGAGGCTCTGGTCAGGCTTTTCTGACCTCAGCTAGGAGCTCTCCTGAAGAAAGCACACACATGGCATCAGTATGCCACACTCACCACCCTCACTTCTCCAACCTCAACAAAAAGTACCACCTTCCCTAGAATACCAGAGGCTATGCTGAATCGCTACAGACCCAGTGGCACCAGTAAAGGGTTTCCACAGTTTTTTCCCCCCTACCATTACTTCTGAAGAAACTGTAACTGTGTGGCCAAGGTGCCTGAACATTTTTGGCAAATTCTGGGCTTACTCTGGCCCAACAGGCTCTGCTGGAGTCTGTAATATTCCATTTATTTCATAGAACTGCTGCAAAGATTGATTAGTACTTCAAAGGTGCTTTGAAGATGAAAGACTAATGAGCGTCTAGGTCTTGCTTCCAATAACATAAAACTAGACTTGGATGACCACAGAAGCTTTCTGTAATTACACAATTATCAAGAAAGAAATCACAGTTACTGTAGTGTACTGTACCGAGTTTAGCTTCTCAGGTTGTTACAGTGTAACATCAATAGTTTCTGCTGTTCAGAACAGATAGAAGTAATATCCTTGCAAACTCTTGGTGATATTTGATGTGTCTGAAGACACTGGTATACATTGTTTGTTTCCTTTAACTTGCAGTCTGTGTGATGGGGCACTTGTTACACCAACCAAGAGCCTGTGTATTCCCTTTTGCAACTATTTTCTCTTTAATAGGTCACTCTGAATGACTTCTGGATCACTGATCAAACATAAACAGGGCTAAGAAAGCAAACGTTAAGACAAAAATATATGAAGCAAATTACAGAATTTGCTTGATAGAAAATGCAACTAAAATAATGAGACATCCTAAAGTGTAGTCCAAGAAAGACAACACTCTCCCTTTCTGGCACTCAAATATAGTTTGTGCCCCGGGGAGCTATGGACAAGGGAGGTGTGCCACTACCACCACATTGATGAAAGTGCCTTGCAGAGCTAGCCTCGCAGGATCAGATATGTCAGGGAAGCAAGTGTTAGGAGTGGCAGTAATTGTATTTCAGGCACAAGGGCAATCCCACATAGCTCTGGTGCTGAAACAGCCAAAGCCTGCTCTGTACTCTGTAGTGGGGCCCTGAGTCCTGTGCATATGTGCTACTTTTTCTTAGTGTTCATAATGCAGCTGAAACAAGGCCAGAAAAATGTACTCAAAAGTTAGGAAATGCTAGATTTATGGCTGTCTCAGCAACTGCCCTCTTGTGTACAAGCATAATAACACAGTTCCGTAGTTACATGATCATAGGTTACTGTTTCCCCCAATTCACTCAGTCTGTGAGTTGGATAGATGAGGAAAGAATTTCTGTGGGCAAGTTTGGATATGACATGTTATGAACTTAATATTCTTGATCTCACAAGACACTTTTAAATTGCTGGGTTTTTGTTTAGTTACTAAACTAGCTGAATTTGCTCTAAAGAAAAAGTTGTAAACTGACTGTTGATTTATTTATGATACAGAATATTACTACAGTGACACCAGAGGCTTGCAGGTAGCAGGTATGATTATGTTTGTTGGCAAGGAGGACCAAGCTCTGGGGGCTGGAAGTTCTAAGACTAATACTATAAAACCAGTAAGAAGTGACAGAAGCCAATCTATTACCATCTATTACCATTTCAGACTTTCAGTATTTTGCTATCTCTGCAAACACGCAATTGAGGTTACTTACTTCTTTTTTGAGTTCCATACTCTGGTTACGTCGTCCTTTCTTTGCTCTTGGTTCCTGAGTAACCTTCAGCTGTGAACATTAAGAAAAGAATACTGAATCATCCCAAACAACACTTCATATGAGTAGCATTCACTGTAACATGACTGATGTACATTTTCTTTGTGAGTTTTGCAATTGTTTAATTTAGCAAATACAAAGTTGAATACAGTTATTAAATGAGAAGCATGTACAGTAAACTTTCTACATTATCAGTGATGACTATAATCTGATAAAAGAACAAAACTCACAAGTTCTAATATTCAATATATATTTGCTAAAATATCCTTAACCATTCTTTGCTTCATTTCACATGCAAATTCAATTGGTTTTTGGAATATTCTGATATTAGTAACTCCTAATTAGGTAGCAGATCTTGTTGAAGCCAGAAAGTAGCAACTATCAAAAAGAAAATGTATATAAGGAAAGACAGTAAGATTATCTGGACTTGCTATAATTTATTGTAATTGTATACATGGAGGGTCATTAAATGTCATGGCTTAGAAAAAAGCCAATCTCTAGCAAGTAGAAACAAGGATAAGACCTAAGTGAATGGTATATTATCCTACAGTTGCTTACAGTAAAGTTCTTACTCCTGACTTTGAAGCATCCAGTACTAGCTAGTGTTAGTGACAGAACACTGCAGATTATTTTAGAGCTCTGAGTTTGATGGTTACTCCTATGTTCCTCCATCTGGGAAACCAGTGAAAAAGGTATAAGCATTAACCAAGTGAAGGATTAACAGGTGAGATAGAATAGAAAATATGCAAATGGACACTTGAAAAACTGGCAAAATTGTTACCTTTCATAAATGCTATTTGTGACTGTTTTCCTGTTTCATTCTATAGTATTGCACAACTACATGCACAACATTAAATAAGAGGGGCTACAAAAGGCTAGCAAAGCAAATAAAGCTAAAAAGAGAAAATAGATTTGGTAAGAAGCATCCCCTTAAAGCAACATCCAGTTTAATAAACTGTAAGATTTTAGCCACAAATTAGATGATAGATCTGTTGGACCAAAGGGCAGAGGCAGTGGGTCGAAACACACTGATCTTTTAAAATACAGACTTAGAGAGAAGCTGGTGTTTTTAAATGAAGAAAGATGTTTCCAGGGAAGAGGTTGCCAAAAATACCGAGAAGCATCCTGCAAGCTACGAAAATCTTCCTGCCAAGCCAGCGATAGTGAATATGTAACACCCTCTTGGACAATGAATGACTAGCAATGACCAGCTCTGATATGGGAATTTCCATGTGGCAATGCAAAGTTTTCTATCTTGGGCATCTGTGCTCTTCACCTTTGTTAAAGCATCATAATTTTTTATTGTTTTGCAGAATTATTTTTGAATTACTTTAATCAGTTGCTGGTCACATGCTCCTGAAGTGCCATGGTTGCACCTAACTTTAGTTGGACTGGCTGAAAATGTCATGGTTGGTGTTATTCAAGGATCTGTAACACAGAATACAGTCCAAAGGGAACACACTCCAGCTGTGAAAAGGCTGAACAGCTACGGGGCTGTCCCTTGATGAGAGTCCAAGAAGGCAGTGTTGCAGTCCATCTGATATCCGTGACATTTAACTTGAACATGCCTGTTTAAGTTTAGAAATCTTGGTCTGTCTCATCAAGGTGCTGTAGGTGACAAAGATTTTGAAACCTTCCAGAGGTCGTCTGAGAAAATGAGGAAAGAGAAAAACTTTATATTCTTGCTATTACTAAGCTACAAAACATGGGGAAAATAAGCCTTTGAACCTTCTTACAGTTACCATAAAACTGCAGACAGAGCACAAGGCTAATATAAAAGTAGATTAAATCAAATATATGTCATTTTTGTACCCTATAATAGATTTTCCCCGGTTGCTAACATTGCAGTGGCACTCACTTGCTCGTTGCTGGTGGAGGAGATACTTGACTCTGCCTCCTCTTCCCCTTTATCCTCGTTCTTTGATTTCCAGAATCTTCCCTCACGAAGAAAACGCTGGTGCAGTTCCAGCTCATCACAGGCCTTCTTCCACCCCATACTGCGTTTCACATGCAGCCGATGGATGTTAACTGTGATATCTTGGATGTTTTCAGAGGGGATCCAGGCCCTTTTAAATACACAGTACAGGCAGGTTCAGAAACATTAAATACAGATGAGGGATCTTGACTTGAAAAACTGACTTCAAAATAGCTGACAATTCCTATTTGTGGAGTCTTGCATGTTTGAAAAAAATGTGCTGCATACTGTGAGACATTTGTGTTATTATAAGCACTTACTAGCTGTGGGTGCTATGGCTGAAATTCTCTCTCCTTTTTGATGAGCCACAAACCTCTCCCAGCACCAATAGCACTCGCATCTCCCTGCTCTCTTGCTAAATGCCCTGAGTCGGACACAGAAGCATCTTTACTGAAGGTTCATTTGCTAATCTGATTTAGCCCTTGACCTCCCTCCTAAAAGTGTCAAGGTATGTACCAAATTATCACTTTGAATATAGATACTTTGTGGCTTGATCCTGTCTATCAGGACAGAGCTCATACAGGGATCGTCATGCTCTTTTGAATTGAATTCATGCCAGTGACTTGGTTCCAAAGGTACTTTGTCCTCTTAAATATTTTCAGAGAGTCCTCACAGAGTTAGATGGGTAGCTCTTGACATTTTGAAAGGTTATACTAAGCAGCACTGGATATTAAAGAAAAAGAGTTACTGCCATGCACATCTACATAACAGAGTAAATACAGTAACAAATTAAATGTGGTCAGATTCTCAATTCTTGTAACATAAATATCACTTCAGAGAAGTTAGAGAAACAGATCTAATGTATACCAACTGGGAATTCAGCCTTTCATTTTTCAGTGCATTAGATAAGCAATGACTCTCTAGTAAGAGGTATTTTGCCTTTTCTACTAGCACACATTTAAGAAAAGTTGCAAGCACCTCATCCCACAATGGTCATGTTACTTAATAGTTCGAAGCTGTGTGAACTTAATGTCAGAACTACTAATAAGGGAAGCAGCATCTGCAAACAGATTCAAAGTAAAACATTCTGTGATTGTGATGCAAATAAAGATCCTTTACCCACTTTATGCCTATCAGAAAATCTTGGTAGTTTATAGCAAATGAAAACGTGTTATATAGCGTGCAAGTTATGCTAAAAGCAATTCAAATAAACAGCCTCATATAATACCATTACTGAATTCTCTAGGCTCTTTTGGGATGCCCCAAAATACACCATTTTCCCAACAACCATGAGTTAGTTCGCAAATATCTCCTCTGCTCACATATAAGCATATAAATCAAACAGGAAAAACAAAACAAAACAAAACCAAACCAAAACAAAACATCAGAACATGCACTGTAGTAACACTACCATAACCCTCCCCAAACACTGAACAAATGACAACTGAATTTGGAAATAAAAGCTGTGAAGTTTCCAATCCAAAGATTTTTTCTCTGAAACTGCACACCATCTCCCAGCAGGAACTCCATCAATGTTCTAGCATTGAGATTGAAACATTAGTGACGTATTATGTCACTAAAACATAAAATTGTATTGTGCCTGCTCAGAAGAGAACTTTGCACAAAGTCAATACTGCTGGTAGTAGGAGTATATTTCTGTCCAATTTTTACCTTGGCATGGATTAGCAGACTGCTACTGATTTGACAAAACAGTTCTGTGGACAGAAGTTCATTTGCTTTCTTTAATTAAAATGGCATTAAGTAACATCCCTATAGCAACTGTGGAAAGGGAATCTCTGAGCCATTTGGCAACTTCGAATGTGTTAGACTGAGCTTTAAACTTTCTGAAACAATTATGGCATCATACACAGTCTTTCTAGTGCTGGCAACCAGCTAAGCCAGGATTTACAACATGATAGATGAGATAAACTCTTTTAAGTATTGTTTGTAAAAAGCAGCACATGGAATTAATAAATTACCTTTGGTGGTGATGGCCAAAAAAGCGAACATCGACTTGATTGTCCTCTTTCTGCATGACTTTGGCTGGCCAAAACCCAAAGCCTTTCATTTTGGCCCAAACCAACTCATGATTAGGTATCTGCAAAAAATGTTGTTTTTATTATTGGATATGAAGTATTACACCAATTCCTCCCACAAATATTTTACTGTAATAGTATACTAGCATCTTAAGAACATGGTGGCCGTTTATGTCTAATGCTTGTTTTCATTTTTGTTTTCTTACAATACATGTTTGCCTGTTAGATATATTGGTTGGATCAAAGCCAAAAAACCACAAAGTCTGAAAAGGGTGTAACTGTCTATTGAAAGCAGAGATCTTAAACACCCCAAAATTAAACTTGTCTTTCTTCATAGCTTTCTGCAGGAGTAAAGTTTTATTTCTGTAAGCTCCTTATTTTCTTGTAAAAGCATTTTAACTGCCTGATAACTAAATTTTATTATCTGCATTGTTACAGCTTTGAACTTCAATCAACATTTTGTTTGTGTAAAATATCTAGACTTAGAGTCTTAACTATATATTTGAAACACGCTTACAGAAATGGAATATTCAATGCATTAATGACACCAAAACTGCAGGTATTTACAGAGAAGAGCAAACAAATAAAAATCTGTGTCAGCAACATACGCAAGGATAGCAGAACCAATTGTCAGGTCGCGCATTTGACAAATAGAAACAGTTCTTGCAAAGCTGCAGTTCATCCAGCTGAAAAACAAAAACACATAAATAAGCTCCCAAAATCCTATTTCTACGACCTCACTAGTATAACTCTTTCTTAAGTGGTAAAATTTTTCAGTCCTGCTTGCTAATTGGGTGGAGTTACTTCTGTCTGTGTAAATGAGGTGTGAAACAGTGACTTGAGAGCAGATGAAAGACAAGCTGCAGAAACATTATTCATGCTTTTGAAAAACAAGGGAGGGGGAGGGACTAATTGAATTCTTAATGATTTATTAAAGGTAAAATGCAAAGCATAGTTCTTTAAATTCATCAATATTTAAAGCAGATTCTGAAAGAAATAATTCAACTGTACAAACAGAGTAAGGGCGACAGCTGCCCCTAGCTATATTTTTGGTCTCCTCTGAACATTGATAAATGTTTCAGTGCCAGTTACAGAATTTGGTAGGAATCCCACTGCAAGTTGAAATTATACCAGCAAGTACAATTATTTCTAGTCCAATCGTGTATTACTAGACTATTTCAAAACTAAAAAGAAAAAAAAAAAAAGGAAAAGCTATTCTGAATCAGCAGTTAGAATTTCACATCCTTCTTGTATTTGTAATGGGAAGGAATCATCCTCCTAGATTCTGAAACAAAAAAAAACAAATAGCTTGTCTATATTGTGGTTATTTGGTACTACTTACTTCATGACATGTGTCTTTGTAAAGCATCCTCGCTATATCAGCTTGTTCACTGTCCGCTATAAATTAAAAATAAAGACTATAAACAATCACAGTATGATCACAATGCTTAAAAAGACTTACAGCTGCTATGACTTTCATGCTGCAATTGTCTTGCTTTAGAATACAAAACATAATTCAGCCACTTGGATAACCCTTCCATTTAAAATTTTCTAATGATCAGTTCTATATTTGCTTGCTCTTTTATGTTTATATGCAAAAATACTGTTGGGAGCTTTTAAACTGAACAATACAAATATAAATCTGAGGAGCAGCAGCAGGGACACACGGTTGCTTTTAATAAGGATCCAGTTTCTTTCTCCGCTAATGTCTTAACAATTGCCCTAAAACATGGTTCTCTGCTATCACCACTTGAAGGAACACAGGTACAATCAATTTCAGCTCAAATCACTGTATATCAATTTCTGCTCAAAGTAATGCTTCAGAAAGTATTTATCACTATGGGTTTCCTTTTACACCTGCGTATTTCTCTATTAGCACATTCACATCTCTCCCTGCCAACAACAGTGTGGGCTGTCTGACACTAGGAATAGCCTGATCTCAGTCTCCTCCCAGTTTCCTTGAGGTGTCTGTGGGGGAGAACCACATCCTTACTGAAATGATGGCTCTGGAGAACCTCGTTACTGGACCTGGATATAGCTTCTGGAAGTGGTGGTGGTGTTTTTCCCTTCCAGCCAGGCTGTCCCACCCTATCAAATAATCATTTAAAACCTTCCCAGCGGCTGGCAGCTTTTCTGATGACCCTTTCCTGATGGCGCCAGCAGGGCACTTCTAGTGTGGATGTAGCTGTATCTGCTACTGCATTAAGGCAGATATTGCACACTTGTGAAAAAAACACACACCTGTAGTGCACATTTCTGCTGATGCAGCACATCAGAGATTGTACCTCTTTCTACTCTAGAACAATGTATGTACACTGGAAGAGATCTGTAGTGTAGACTGACTTAGCAGAAGAAACAGGATGTCAAAGTTGTACATTTCCACTGATAGGCTTAGCCAGAAAGGATGAAAATAGGAGTGTAGCAGGTGGTCAAGAGCAAACCCTGCAGTAAGTCAAGTTCCCTTGCAACTTACTTTGGTTTGTAAGGGCTCTCAGATGACTTTATCTACACTTAAGATTATATTATAATAAGATAAATCAAATAATGCAAGTAGTAAATGTAGCACTTTACCTCCATAGAAAATCACTGTGTTGTGTAGAAGCAGCTGAGCATCTGCTTTGAACTCCTCATAACTCCTGTACTTTCCTTCATTTACTTTCTATACAAAAGAAAACACAAGACTGTGAAAACACTGTCAAAGTGCTGTACTTGTTTTATGCAAAGAAGCCTTCATGGAAATCTGCATTATGCAATACAGATCAGACGCTGCCCTTCCTGCATACAAAAGTAACGCTCATATCTCTTTGACATGGTTCGGTAGTACCTGAACACGGGCTGCAGTGGTTCCTTTATGCAACGCCTAGCAGTAAAACAGGTGCTTTCATGTTTGATTAAGTTAAAAAAAAAAACACTACATCCTCTCAGTTATAATGGGGGTAAGTCTGAGTAGGTTCATCATAAGATGTGACCTAGGACACTTGTTCATATGAAGGCATATTCCCTGAAGTAAAGATTTTATACCTTAAAATACATGCTTGTTTCAAATCAATGTTGACTGCTTTTATAGTTCCAAGATCTTCCTTTGACAGTGAGTGCTTTCTGATGAAGGCTGATTGCTTTAGTCTTCCAAACTCATAACAAAAACCTAGAGGGAGCCATGCAGTTCATTTTCCTAGTGTGGCCTAGTAAGGATTGCAGTCTTTTCAGTTATGCTCTGTGAAGAATATATATGAGAATTCCAATCATCAAACAAAAAATCTTCAGTTTCTGGGATGTTATCAAGGCCAAAAAGACCTTCTGTGGAAGTGGGTGAAGGTGACACAGTGAAAGGGAAGCCTGACCAATTTTCAGGTTCAACCAGTATTGCCAGTACTTCAAGCAAGCCAGTAGTGGTTGTCTCCAAAACTGTCAGTGTAGCTATTGTTTATCCGTATGTTTCAGTAACAATAATAAAGCAAAGGCTTTTTACATCTGTAGTTGTAAAGGACAATATATACTAGCATGCCATAGCAATCGAGTTGCAGCAATGAACAAGATGAATATGCTATCCATTTTGGTCATGTATAGTTCATTTACATGAGTCACCATCAGACCTTCAGTTCAGAAAAAAAAGGAAAAAAATATCTACTAGAACTTTATTTTTGGAACCATTAATGCAAAACATGAAAAAAAAAAGACTTTTTTTTGTGAACAACAAAATGATTGGTTCTTTATGAATCATTCAGATGTTTATAAAGTTGACATCTATACAATGTCTCAGTGACTGAAATTGGAATATGGTCAAAAACATTGGGCCAGATATGCAAACACAGGCACTCAAGTCCATACTCAGTGACTTAGATAAAGCATATTTAAAAAAAAAAGATTTCAGCTACCTGCAGCTCCTAGTAAAACCTTACTACAAAATGAACTGAGGATATCCTGTGTCTGAAAACTAGGCACCAGTCAAGATGTTCTCACTTGGTTACCTATTCATAAGGAGAAGCATGAAATTTTAAGGTCCCATATTCAATGCTGACTACAATACTGAAATACTCATCATGAGGAGAATTAAACAAGATTCGTGTTTGTTTTAGACCTTAAGGTTATCTTCACTGATAAAAGACACCATAAACAATGTGAAAGTTAGAAAGCAAATCACTCTACCTCCTGTATAGTAGGAACATCAACAGCTGAGTGCACCAGCCTCCGATACATTGGGTGTTTGTTGTCCTTCCCTTTCTTGTTTAGATCTATAGCCTGAAAGGACCATGAGACACTGCAAGTTATTGCATTGAGAATCTGCTTAAAACATACACAAAAGATTAAAAAATTGCAATAGCTTGGAATATTTCAGGTGGGGAAAACACAAAGCACAACTATTCCTCTACAACCTTACACATTACATGCATCTCAAACCTGAAAAATGTCCATTTCAGAAGAGCTGACCCATGTCTTCAGAAGAGTTTATGCCCATGGCATAAGCTATTCCTGCCAGAATGATACTACTCTAAGCAATGAGACATGATAAACGTATGTTGAAATACACACACTGCTTATGACAAGGGAAATTAAATGACACCCTCTTGTAGCCTTCATTCCAGCACAGTCACACACGACCAACTGCAGTACATCCCCTACAGTGCAACCCAACACCTGGATAAACTTTCCTGTTCCAGACTCACCCGCTCCTTCATACGAGAGACTATGAACCGCAGGTATGTGCTCATCTCTTGTTTGCTTGTGTTTTTCTTCTTGATACTCTGTCAAAGAAAAACAGGATCATATTATTATTTTAAATTTGACTTCAAAATTCATCTACCAAAAATTTTATCAGCGTCACAACATTTTTGAAAAGGTAACTTTGGATCACAGTATATATGAGATGTTTTTAGGGAAAATCTTTTCTGGGAAATCGGTAACTAACACATGTCATAACAATCATATGTGTTGCTTTGAATTATGAGGACTTCAACTATAGAATTACAGGTTTTATTTCCACTTATATTCATACTATTTTGTCAAAACCTCTCACGTAAAAAAAATGTTTTAGAATAAAGTAATGAAGAAAGGCATTTTAGGGAGTATTTTAATTATTATTTTTTAATTAGCAAGGCATTATTATTTTCAGTAAAGTAAGAAATGATTTTTAAAAGAACATCCATTACTATCTATAAATTATGTGCTTACTAGGCAAACAGACTCTGTCTAGGACGGACTCAAACACTGCTCTAGCCAGTAAAAACTCTTTCTACTGCTCAAGAAATATTGCAGTTATTATTTTTTTTGGTTCTTCCCTCACGAAATCTAACCCAAATTCTGGAGCACAGACTGCTTCTTTTTAGCAGTTCAGAATCCAGAACTTTTCATCATCTTGGACTAGTACAGAGTCTCATCCCCACCCTTCAAAGTCAATCCAGGCTAGTGGGAAGCAGAAAACATGCTGCTGAAAAGCAGGTGGCTCTCAAATGCCAAGTGTGCTGCTACAAACCAGCCTTTCCAACCTCTGGTCACAGCGGCTGTGCGCACAGCTCTGTGTGGCCTTACAACAGCTAGCTGAAGTGCTATCTCCTCCTTGCTCTTGCCTACAAGAGTTCTCCAAAACAAAAGCGCAGTGAATCAACAGCATTGGTTCCAGGCTTATTATCCCGCAGTCATTCTCAATCTCTCTCAAAAATGTGTACTCCTCCTTGCACGTCTGAATACACTGAGTGCCAAGCTGAGTTCTCCCCTTCTCATGCATCACATCACCACCTGTATGCAAACTGTGGGGACCATACTCTTTCTGCCACACCTGCCTCTTCAGATTTGCATAGTCTTTAGCAAGATCTGCACACTTATGCAGATGCTGCTTGGCAAACAATATTATTTATGATGCACAAGAAGAAACAGAATCCAGTTTACTATGTCCTAATAGGTAGCTGAGAGGTAAGAGGCTTATGAACTATTTTAATCACTAGGAGTGTGTTACTTTTAACTGAAGCATTCATATCAGACCCTGAACATATAGAGGGAGGAGATATGTTGAGTACAGAGCAGCTACTGTTACATATTTTCTTAGCAGAGTATAAGTTACACACTAATACAAAAATAAAGAAAAAAAAAAGAAATTTGACCAAATCTCCTCTGCTTATATTCCTCATGAAAGACACTGACGACCCTGAAATCACAGGTTGGCCTTTGTGCTACAGCTAGTGTGTAAGCTATTCATCTCAGGATTGTACTTACTACCTCCTTAAATTAAATCAAAATTGCACATAGCACTACCGAGGTAGGTGTTTATTCAATTGCTTAACGGTATGCATAGAATCATTTCAAACTGTGCTGAAATATTTCTACCTCACCATAACATGGCATATGCTGTACTGTTAATTGCTTCTGCCCCATAATGATGAACCTACACGGGTACTACAGCATGCAGAATACCACGATAGCTTGTTCCTGAGAGGACACTGCCACTATTGGGTAAAATGCAGTATTGTGGAAAGGGCCAGCAGCAGGGCTTTCTAACACTTCTATCACATTTGAGCATTATTTTCACGCTGTTAATCATTCCCAGACCTTCCGCCCAAACTCTGGAATGAGACAGACTTTTACTCTGTGCCGTATGTCTGAATTACCTTCTGTATGTTCACGTTGAAAGTAAACACGGCACGCAGCAGTCTGCCTTGAGAACGTGCATGATGCTTACATTCAGTTCACCTAGTCGGTTCTGCATAAAACAACATTCCTACTCAAATGGAAACCCAAAGGTGCATTAAATTTTCTGCATTATGAAATGCCACTGCCATTTTGTCATTTTAGACAACAGAGTGCTGTATGCTTGCTAATGACACAGCATTTTAACAGACTGAGACTTATTAGGACACAATAAAATTGACTTGCAGAGACTAGTCCCCTTTTTGTGACATGGCTCTGAATTTATCATCCTTTACAAGTATTTCGAAATTCATGTGAACCTTTTTTCATGCCTGCTGGGCAAGACAGTTTGTAAGAGAATGTGTTAAGATAGATGGTTTACAGATTTGTCCTTCAGATTGTAATGAAAGAAAGATAGCTGCTTTTGTATCGTTACTGATGTCAGCAATTAATATCATCCTAAGCACCAATGAAAATGATAAAATTAGCTTGCCAATTCGGGCAAACTTGATTTTCTCCACTTTTCCTTCAATTCCCTATACTGATATATTTTAAGAAAAAATCGATCTTCAGGTTCTAAATATTGAAAGGTAATGAATTTAGGAAATAGAAGCCCATCAGCAAGCAAAATGTCTTTTTATGGCAAGGTTACCCACCCTCTGTAGAAAGTTATAATCAAACCACCTTATTCACTTTTCAGCAAAGATTAGCTCTCTAGGAGGTACCACTAACACATTGTTTGGAAGCTATGACTGAAAATGTGTAATTAGAAGAAAACAAAACAAAATAATAAAAAATGAAACAATTATGTAATTTGAAGACTTGCAGTGTTCTTGGGGAAGTCAAACTAGAAAAACTTCAAGCAAGAAAATAGACAACATTAGAAGGGGCATATGATTTACATAAAATCTAATTGCTTTGCTCTGACACAAGAAAACGTACCCACTTTTGGGCCCCTTTATAGCCAGAGTGATATAAAAGCAAGTACAAATGCAAATCAGGTCTTTTAATTTCCTACTTTGGGGAAAAGCAAATGATGATGGCTTGTAATTTTGTACAAGTGGTAAGATCCACTGCACATCCTTTCCCCCAGTCAGATCTACTAAGGCACACTACTGCAACCCTTGTGTAAGTACAAGTTTATTTCAAAGAGGCTGCTAAGATTCGTTTCAACTCAAAAAGAAGTTTCAGGATCTTTATACTTGCAGATATACTCTTTGTGGACATACCATGTTAATATAAGGCTTGCACTCATTCTGGCTGGGGTGGAGTTAAATTCCTTCACAGCAGCTGGTATGATGCTGTGTGTCAGATCTGTGACCAAAACAATGCTGATAACACACTGATGCTTTAGCTATGGCTCAACAGTGTTTGCACAGCATCAAGGACTTCTGTGTTTCTCACCGTGTTCCTGAGTGAATAATGTGCAGGAGGCTGGGAGGGGATACGACCAGGTAGATGACCCAAACTAACCGAAGAGATAGCCCATGCCATGTGTCATCATGCTCAGCAATAAAAAGGGAAAACTGGCTGTTTAGGGATGTTAGCCATCTTTTGCTCAGGTAATAGCCAGCCTTTGTTTGCATCCCTTGTTTTATTTTCTCTCTTCTTCCACCTCTCAACAAGTTTTCTTGCTTTTACTCCTCCTTTCTTCTCCTCCTACCCTACTGAGGAACAGAGGGGGTGAAGAGAGTCAGCAGCTGTGTGGTGCTTAGCTGCCCACCAGGGACAGCCCCCAGCAAGGAGGATTTTTAAATCACACCAATTTTTTAGAGAAATCCATGGCCTTTCTGCACTGAATCATGGTAAAGTGAAAGGCTTGGTCAGGCATACATGTTTACATAGTGAATGAAGGAGTGAAGCCATAAACTTGACAACAGCAATCCTCATGTAGAAGATTCATGAGACGTGTAGGTGGAAGGCCACAGCTACAACCTAACCTTGCTGGTGGGTGCAGGAAATACTTGTATATGCTTTACTCGCTGTGCCCCATCTATTTCTTAGAAGCTGGTACCTGAAGGTTGGATTTACATTGCTGTTGGTATTCAATAAACCAAATTAATAATACAGCTTAGCTGTTAAAGAGGGTAGCAATACGTTGCAGCATGCAGGTGTGACTGTAAGTGACAGTCACTTCTGGCATGCTTATAGTGCAGGAATTTACTACAAGACTTTATGAACTACACGAGGTTGGTAGCAGCTAGGGGGACTCCCAAGGAAGGCACTGTCCTGCAGGAGCACTGTTTATGATTGAAGTGACTGTCCTTTGCACCCCGAGTTAGCATGTAGCTGTCAACTCTTGGAGTGACTAGGTCACTATGCTGCAGTTGCTGCAATTTTCCTTTTGAGAAGGAAAAAAAACAGAGACTGCATGGTATAGGTCTGACAAGTGCAGAGTTAGTGGCAGCATTCTGTCTAGCTATAACCAACACAACGACATTTTTGCCTTACAGTCTCCCATTAACCAAATTTTTTCGCTTCCTCTCTCAACTGTCATGTGTGCATGCACTGAAGAACTCCATGTATGGGTGAGAAAAAGTTCAGTGATGGATTAGGTGAAGGCTGCTCAATGACAGATACACATAACTAAGTCACCAGTTCCATTTTCAGAAGCAATTCAGGTTTCCAGGCCTGCATCCACAGAGGAGAGCTATGTGTACAAATCTAACATTTATCCACCGCTGCTGTTTACAAACTCCCTGCTTCACCCACAGGCCCTTGGATTTTTATTTTTTTTAGGGCTTAAATTTACAGAGGAATTTGGTGCTATATATGGAAAGCTTTACTTCTCTGCCATCCTCAAACTCTCTGCCCTGAGTCAGGCCCTCAGGTTTTCTGCACCAGTGACAAAGTTATGCAGGCACAGAGGACAGGTCACAGAGCAACCAGTGCCCTGACACGGAACAGCCTGATCACCAAAACAACTGCCTGGGAAGAACACAGTATAAGGCCTCCCTCTTTCAAGACTACATGCAGTTACATGAGACTTTTCAGACAGTAAGGTGCTTTTGGAGACATTACAGCTGAATCCACAAGTTAGTTTGTACGATGCTTTCAGTAACTCTGAGTAAGAAGCACCATATAAATTAAATATGCTTTTATGTGCACAGAGTGGAAGCTTCCCAGTTTTCCCACTGCTGTGGACAAATTCCTTTATACTTCAGTAAATATGCCCCATGCAGTGTCCAGTTCTGCTGGCTCCCTGTTTTACTTCAGGGAGCATGGGGCTGTGAGGTGGACGGAAGAGGCCTGCTGAGCACTAGCACCTCCTCAGAGGTGGGCTCTGTGCACCGAACCAGGTGGTGCTACCATTGATCCTGTACTAGGCCCTCCCTTCACCACCCAATTCACTGCTATTTGTTGTGTACAAATGCCAGGTCCTGTTCATGGAATATGTTTCGTCATGCAGTTTTTGTACTGGGTCTGGCTTGGATGCGTTCATTTTCTTCATAGTATCTCTGTGGTGCTATGTTTTGGATTTGTGACCAAAACAGCGTTGGTTACACAGGGATGTTTTAGCTGTTGCTGAGAAATGTAAGCAGTCAAGGACTTTTTATGTCTTGAGCTGCCTTGCCAGTGAGGAGGCTGGGGGCACACAAAAAGCAGGTGGGGACACACAGCTGACCCCAGCTGACCAAAGGGACATTGCACACCACAGGACATCAGGCTCACCAGTAAAAGCTGGAGGGAAGGAAGGGATAAGTGGCAACATTCAGAGCTACACTGTTTGTCTTCTGTTAAACCTGATGAAGACCTGCTTTCCTGGAAAGGGCTGAAATCTGCTGCTGCTGGGAAGTGGTGAATGAACTCCTTACTTTGCTTTGTTGATGCGCACAGCTTTTGCTTTACCTATGAACCTGTATCTAGCTGAACCCACAAGTGTTCTCACATATGCTCTTTTAATTCTCTTCCCCATCCCACTGGGGGGAGGCGAGTGGGTCTTCAAGGCTCAGCTGCCTGCAGAGGTCAACCCTCAAGAGTTATCTAACAAACTCAAAGAATTTGCCTCTTCCGTAACACCCCATAAAGTCATCATTGTTCTCCATATTCTCTCTTCCATTCTTGTATTTTATATTAGCTATCTTGACTGATCCCCCATCTAACTATTTGATCCACTTCACTTAAGTACTCTTCATATTTCTACATTTGTAACCTTCCACTGTTTGTCACTTACTTGTCACATTATGTCTAATGTTGATTGTGAACTGCATGATAGTGTATTTTTACGTACCCTATGAAATGCTCAGTACAGTACCAGAACTCAGAAACAACCTATTTATAGAATATGTATCAGCACAGCATTTGATATCTTAAGATCTACAGTTTACTTCGCTTGCATATACATAAAACAGAGAAATATTGAACCACCCACTACAATAGATAAATTGGTTATAGTTCCTTGTAAAGCACATGCATGGGAGATCAATGCGTGAGCAGATGACTGCAAAAAATTAACTAGGAGTCAAGTGAAACCATATGAATATTTCTTACTTTCTGTTTCACAAATAAAAATGTATTCCTCTCGGTCAAACAAAATAACTATGCAGAATTTTTCTTTCCTAAAAAAATACTTTATTTAATTATCTCTTTAAAGAAATAATCATAGTTAGTCACCCAACACGGGATCAGTTTTCTCCTATTCAGATTTTTGTATACATCTATTTTCTCAAGCAAAAAATTGAGTATTTTTGCAGTACATTCTGCACTTTTGAGGTGCTAAATTAACAACTAGAGAAAATTAATTTTCTGTTTTTATCTAACCAAAGAGCAGCAATAAATGTACAAGTCTCCTGCATCCTTCAGAGACCCAGTAGACTAAACCTGTACTGAATGGACCATTCCAGTAGTGGGAAAAGTCTAATGCAATCTCTAAGCTCCCTTGATACTGTTTTCCTCTTGTGACCTGTCTACCAGGAATTTTGCTGATAATACCAATTTATTTAACTTAAGACAATGATTAGTCAGCAGCCAGGGAAAACTTTCAATCACCGCAATGTGGTTTGAATTGAACTTTGTTTGACTCTCATCTCCTGCTGAGAGTTATGTAGGGTACAAAATATTCCGATTGGTATGGTAAAGTTAAAAAAAAAAAAAAAAAAGCCAGGAATTAGACATTCTTGCTTATGGATGCAGTGTAGAAAAACTGCCAGCAGGGAAACAGAGTTCAGAGCACAGCTTGCAATGAACTGTTATAAACAGTATGGGAGAAAAAATATTTTAAAATTATGAACAAATCCTTGGCAATGTCCTTTATACAGTGTTTCTGAGTAGTCAAGTGTGCAAGATAAAGCTGCACAGGTTGATTGAACCAGTACAACCAGCAATTGTGAAACAAATAACCCAAAGGCTTGCTGACCTTGGCAGCATTACAGAAGCAATCTTTACATAAGAATGAAGTGTTCTTAGATTATTTCTCCCAATATATTAGGTTTCAAACATACTTCTGCTTCACCTCTGTAAAGAGCTTTGAGATCTCCTGGTAAAATGTGCTATGTCCAGTCACAAGAATAAACTATAAAAATATATGCATCTCTTTGTCCCAGCTATTACTTTTCTTGAACACACATATTTACTGCTGATAATGCAAAGTAAATCCCATTGCCCTTATGCAAGATAGTTAAGCTCTGTTATGTCCTCTGGATATCAGCCAGAGCTCTCTAAACTACCATAGTTTTTTGAGTATAGGCCTGTCTATCTCTTTTAAAATAAAACCAGAGCAGTCAGCTCCTCAGAAGGTGGAGGGAAAGTACTGGAAGGACACTGCAACCTGACACCAGGATGCTAATTCCCATGACCATCAAGACCTCTCCCTTGCTTCCAGGGACTGTGCAAGTCCCAGTTTGCAAAATTAGGGCTTCAAATGAGTTGGATTAATTACCAGGAGAGTAGGAGATATGAGCACAAAGGGAAAAGGGATGCCATGGTATTCAGGATGGCAATATCCTTATAAGTAGGTTGATCATTATCTCAGGCACTGAGCAAGCCAAAGGTCTCTGGGGCAGCAAGTATGTAAGAGACCCCAAAACCTCTCCTTAGACTTTGTATAATAAAAAGGGAACCAATATGCAAAAAAAAAAAAAAAAGGATCATTGATTTTTGGCCTAAGTTTCATAGCTTTTTCTTAAAGGTAAACATTTGTTTAATATCATTGCCATAGAGGATCTCAAAGCTCTAGGTATGAAAGCCAAACCAATCTCAAAGCTGACCCCTCTACATATCTGTGCATACTGCGTGCAGTGATTCAGCTCTTCCACCCTGATGACATCCATCTTACAAGATGGATGTTATAAGCCACCATACAAGGTGGTTTAAATCACAGTCTCTCCTTTCACCAGATGTCATCTAAAATTGTTTGTAAACTAGAATGGAGACGGGATCTGGTTTATCTAAGCATTTACAAGAGCTATCAATATTTATTATGAGAACCAACAATTATTAAAGAGATTTATTTAAAAATCTAAAAGCAATTCACCTATATATGACCATTTGTTGTTTTTAACAGAGGGAATATTGAGTAGCTAAATTAAATGATGGTATTTCAATGCAGGAAGATACAGTACATGTCCTTATTCTTAACTGTTCCTTGCCTCCTTATTCTTAACTGTTCCCTGCCACCACTATTTCCTCCTTCCCTTCCACTCGTTGAGGCAGGCTCAATTTTCTTATTTTCATTATTTCCTTAAACCCTGAGAGCTCCCAATCGGAGGCAGAAGTGTCAGGTTTTTACAACTGGTTCTAAGGCAACAGCAGTCCGAAAGTATTGTTTTGAAACAAAACAAACCACATGTTTTAAAAAACTGCTTCTCTGCACTAGGAAGCACCCGAAGCCTTACACTGCTTGCAGCACAGAGGTCAGTCCTCCACAGCTAGATCCAGACTTTTACCAAGGGAGCTTCCTTTCCCTCCAGCAAGCCAAAGCAGGGGGCAACTGGCAGAGTTTTATGCATTTGAATACCAACAATTTTATTTTAATCATTCGTATGCATTTTTCCCTATTTAAGGAGGCCTAGAGATGTGGTGCACTGTGGGAGGTTACACAGAGATGACAGCCGTAAGGAGATGTATCTGGCTGATTCAAGGCCAGGTACCAGCAAGCACTACCATGACGGATGTCTAGTCTTCTAATAACATGTAGACAACATACCTGCTCATTCTTCTATGGTATATACGAAATAACTATCTCCCTACCACATTTGTAAGAACAGCAATTGTAAAGAAAAAGCAGTATAGATACAGATGCTATGGGTGAAATCCATATTGGCTTTTTTTGTGCCAATACAACGCACAGAAGTGAGAGGCAGGATTTCACCCCATGGCTTTAGATTCTGCCATTGTCAGTAACATGATTGTGGCTTTGTAATGTGAAATATGGTTCCAATAAAATATTAAGAATGCAGTCATAAAAATATAAAAAAATACATTATGATTCATTAAAATGAAGTTAGGTAAAAACAGTAGCATCTTATACAGCAATTTGTTTACTCGTGTTGAAGATTTCCACAATATCCTGCATTCATACATTGCATACATCCGTACACACATACCCACACAGTACGTACTGTGTGCTTTCAAATGCATATGTAAAACTTGCTGGAGTCTTCAAAAATAACCATCTGCTACATGCACCATATTTTGGTATCTCTGTACAGATGCTCTAGATATGTACCATTGTTTAAATATTCGGTTCTTTATCCATTAACCTGGCCAGACCATCTGGACACCTTAATGAAACTATTAATGAATATCAATCCTCTAATCAGCACATGAAAGCTCATAGGTACTCACCCTGCAAACTGGGCACTGCCAGTGACTACTGCTGTCTCTAAGCCTGAACTCATCAGACAAACACTTGGAATGATACACACGAAAACACAGGTCACATATCAACACCTCTCCAGGCAAATGGCATTCAAAACAATACCAGTCATGATTTTCTGTTTCCCAGTCCTACAAAAAATACAAAATATTTTGGTATGATATTCTGTCAAAATCTGCAGGAACTAAGAACAAAATTGATATGTCTTGAAATCCAGCAGCAATTAGACATTATAAACAGTTTAAGAAGTATATAATGTTTAAAAAACAGGGGAAAATCTACATGCTTAAAGATCTTCATCAATTTAATACATACTAACTCCAATAGCATGTGAATGCCAAGTTTTAGTTTTTTCAAGTGTCTGATTAGTAACATAATTTCAAATATGAGCTCTGTCCACAGTGAAAAGTGGGTTTCTTTTCTACCTTTGTGTAAAACACTGTTGTTGACCTCTCTGTATTAGACTACAAACAAAAGTTTGTGCACCTCAATAGACCATACCTACTTCCTTGGACTATTTCCCCTCGTTTTGATTGTTACAGTATATTGTCAACTGCAATATTCGGAAGGGTGGCCCCTTCCAGTCTTTACTCTCTTAAAACTGACAACTTTTCAGTATCAAAGTGTTGAGTCACAAGGAATAAATGAAATCATGAACCTATTACTGCAAGAAATGTTTCTGCTAAGCAATCCCAATACAATTCAAAAAATAGAAACAGTTTCACTTGCAGTGCCCAACAGCACTAGGCTTGCTCCTGAAATGTCCTACACAAAACAAAGGATATGGTTCTGTTGATGCACAGATGTCTTTAATACACTCTTTCTTGAAAATTCAGCCCCAATGGCCAAATTCTGACCTTTGAAACATGTGCATAAGCTTTGCTGAAGTAAATGAGAGCAGCATGCATATAATTTGGAGGAAGAATTTTGCTCTAGGAATCTATAGCGCTAAAACCAGACAATTGCCAGTGGCCACCGTTAAATGTTTGTGTTATCTGAAATGCCACACTTTTCCCTACACTTGGAAGACAAAATAACTGTCATATCTCAGATAAAACTCCCTATGCCTTTTAATGTCAAATGTCACTTTTCAATGGGTTCAGATCTCTGAAAAACATTACTCCTACTCTTCACTAAATTATCTTGATAAAAATCTGGCCAAGGTATTTTTAATGTCATGCTGTAAAGGTGGAGTTAGCAATTTCCACCAGCGGCCAGACCAGGCATCTGTGCCATTCTCCCTTTCCCATGCCTGGCAATGCTGTCACCTAGGTTGGGGTAAGAAGCGACATGAAGTGGAGCTGCCAGTCCTTAGGCTGAAGAGCAGCTGTGTCGTGTAACTTGCCTGAACAGAGCCCCCCACAAATAAATGAGATTTCAGGACAGTCTCAACCCAAATTGCCTACACTAAAGTTTATACACCATGAAAGTTGGGGCAGTAAGCTTAGGGAAATAAGAAAAAAAAACAAACAACAACAACCCCTTAACCTATGATTTTTAACTCAGAACTTTGCCCTCCTTTGTTGTTCAGATTAACAGTGTAACTTGACTCTTCTACCATTTTTCTTCTCATTTAATTTTATGTCAATTCTATATACTTCAGAATGGTAGAACAATACCACTTAATTTGGCTATAATGAATGTATTCTCATTTCACAAAATATTTCCCCTTCCACAAAGTCCGGTGGCAGAACAGGTTGGGAATCCTTTCTTTGCAATATTTTAGAAATAACTAAAGATACTGCATTGTAGAATCTGAATTCTCTGTAGACTGATAAAAAATCAGGATAAAGTATTGCCTTATAATTCTTTTATATTTAGTGTGACACTTATCTTCTTTATGAAACTACAAAAAAAAAAAATCAGATAGCAATAAAAGGCCAATTAAGCAAGAAAGAGAATCAGTTTTGATTAAAGTTGTATCCAGATAAAAATCAAGTGGAGAAGAGCCCAATAGGTTCTGGCTACTGAGGAATTTTACCAAATAATCAGGATTCCAGGATTTTTCTTTTTTATTCATACTAGTTACTTATTGGTAGATCCTAGATATTCCATTGTTAGGAAATATACTGGCAAAGAGATGTGGAATTTAATAAACATACGGAAATATATTTGCTGGCAAGAAAAATCATGCACTCAAGCCAGAAACCATGACGTTAAATAAAACACCAGAAGAAGCTTCCCTCAGTATTCCCACTGCAAAGTTTTGAAAACATCATTATTTCTAAATATAATCACCTAGGATTTTCACAGGAAAGATTTTTAGTTTAATGCAGTATATTTAGTGCGTAAATATATATAAAAACATTCATTTATGCAATATATCGGTAAAGTTAATTAAGAAAATAAAAAAAGATACATAGCCCTTGTGAGAAACTATACTATTGACTTCAATAGCAAGGTCAGAGGCATTAATTTTGCTCCAACAGCAGTGCAATCTTATTGCTTCTCTTGGTTTACATTGGTTTGGATGGGAGGAGAATGTGCTCCCAACAGATTTTTTTATTATTTTTTTTTTCATGCAGGAGGTCAGATTCATTAAAATAGCTCAAACTCTGACTGCCAGTGCTCGGGCTAGGCCAGGTCAAAATTCTCTGCCAGCTGCAAACCCGGTTAAGTCTGCATTTACGAAACACACCACCAGGTGTCATCAGCCACTCCAAAAATGACTGATTAAAGGGCAACCATTGTAACAACATCGTGAACTGTAACGTGTGAGTAACCACTTCCAGCCCCCAGGAGAGAGAAAAAAATCAGCAAACTATATACATACATAATGTAGACTAAACTCAGAATTGGAAGTGATGTGGATGATGGTGGTGGTTAATAGAGTAAACTAAGCTATCCTAATGGAAGACAGAAACGTAATAGAAAATATGACAGAATTCAAAACCACATAGTGCAAAAATTGTTCACCTTGTTTTTTGCTGCTGTCTGGGAAAAAGGCTGCATACCGTAGGCCTTTCAAAATAAAAACAAAACAAACTTTGTATCTATACTGTGATCCATCCGATTATCAGGATATACACAAGGCTAGAAAGAATTCATGCACAGTGACCAGGAAATCAATCTGTTACTTCTAACATCTGGTTGCAAACATTTCCTCCTGCATTTCTTGAATGCTACCTAATGCTTTAACCAAATTTTGTTTCTTTTCAACATCCCACGTACTTATATGATTAAAAGAACCCAGCACCCTGTCTTCTGCCCCATATGCACACCCACCACCAGGCCAACTTAAAAATCTTCAAGAATATTAATTATTGTTAATTAACACACCCTCTTTGATACATAAATCTGCGTTGGGCATCTAAAAAAGACCCCTGTAATGTAATTTACTGTGTAGGCAGTGACCCCAACAAAACCAAAGCAATGCTTCTTCAATGCATACGAACAAGAATTAAATTATCACTTTCTCGACAAGACTCACGGTCCTTATTTTTTTACAAAAGGTGATACATTTTCCCAGGGCCATGCAGAACAAAGGAAGGATCTCCGCCACAGGGGCTCAATTTGCCAATCCCTTCGTTCCCCGAGGAAGGGCAGCGAAAGCCCCTTGGGTCACGGTGCTGGCAGACGAAGGGAATCCTCTGCCGGCAGGAGCCGGCTGCCCAAGTTCAGCGGCACCCAGCGACTGGCTGCAACCCTCCGGAGGGCGCGGATTTGGCAGCAGAGCTGCATAGCTCGGATGTACCAGGAGGCCTTCCCCCTCATTTTACTCAGCTGTCCATCGCATTTGTAGATATATGCATTAGCAGGGCAGCAAATGTCTGTTTGGGGGATTGTATTTGATAGCCGAAGAGCTATGCTCTGTTAAGCAGAGTGGGATCTGGCGGTGATATGGGTCACTTGTGGTCACTTGTTCTTTACATTCAAATCAGTCAAACACGGTATCATAAAGGTCACTTTGCGCTGACACCAACAGCAGTTGAAATTTCTCAGCAACATGAATGAAGCAATGCAACAATTCTGAAATATGGCTTAATTGATGACTGACACATAAGCTTACTTTTCTGTGATTTGTCTTAAGTTGGTTGTCTTAAAGCAAATACATAAATTAATTCTGGAAATACAGAAAAATAACACGGGACAGAAAATGTCAGGCTATCCAGAACATTTGACAATTTAAATACAGATAAACCCAACAGAAAAGAATGAATCATCATGTCGTAGCCTTTACTGTAAAATAAAATATATAGTTGTTGTCAAGGAAAGAATAATTTTAGTGCATAAAGAAAATGTCCATTATAATGCAAATGTACATGGAAAAGAAATGCTTACTCATTAGTAATGGAGATTTACTTAGCTGTAATTGAAATAGGGAATCTGTATGTTGGAGAATGTGACAATCTGCTGTACAATTAGCATACCATTAAGTAGGAGATGTAGAAGCACATACTGACAGTGAAATTAACAATAACTTAGAGGTCACAACTGGAACAATTAGGTCACTCCCATACCTTACCAAGCCCATAATTATTGAAGAAAAAAGAAAAAAAAAGTAAAAACAAACAGTACATTTTTATTTTCCTATAATTTCTAAGTAGTCATAGCACATGAAAACAACATAACCTCCTCTTTAGATTTTGTCTAAAAGGACCACTTTGCCTTTTTATAATGCATATGCCATTAACATAACTCATTTCTTACCTGTTAATCTGTTTTCTCCAAGTCCCTTAATGGTAGCCCAGATACTCGGTAATAAGTCACTCTACTATCAGGTGGAGAGAGGAAAAGGGAGGGGGGAAAAAGGCAAAACTATTCTTGAAATTCCCCTTTATGGGGATTTGCTGGTTTCACACTGTTGAACTAGATTTCCCAAGCCATCCAAATTATGGCTATCCTTTGGACCCAAACAGTAAGCTAAAAAAAAAAAAAAGGGTCACATAGATGGGAAAAACAATTATAAGTCAGTTATTTCTTTGGCGCAATCATGTTTATTTATGAATAACATACATACAGTTCTGTTGTCCTAAATTCAGTATGACGCAAACGAAGGAAAGCATTTTCCATGGAGCTCATGGTTCCCAGCCTTTTCCTGTGTGGCACTTTGTCCCATAGCCCTCTTTCAACTTTTTTTTTTCCAGGTGTTCTGTTTCAAGTGCTTCTCCAGAGTTTCTTTGCTGCTTACCTATGTGCTGCTGTGGTGTTTCTCAATAACTCTCATACACACTCATGCACACACAGCTCCTTCCAGATCACTGTATATTTATTCAGACCTACCTGTGTGCAAAGTCATGGTCAGCCCTGTACAGTGTCTGCGTTTTAAACAGTCCCGACAGCTCCAGCTGTCTAACTAATAAAGAACTTAAAACAGCTTTTTTTAACATTTAGTCTAGAGGAAGAGTATTAGCGGATACACTGTAAGATTTCACCCAGACTGTATCATAACAACACTTTTGGTCTGTCACAGTACAGGAATCTAGAATGGCAACGAGGTCCAAGCTAGCAGAAAGAAGTCATTTCCAAAATAAAACCTATTTGAAAATAGTAGCATGCTATATTTATTTCAAGACATTTTCAAATCACCAATCCAAAACTTTAGTGGAATCTTTTCCTGATTATTTTGTAACCCTTTAAAAACTGGAAAGAATCTCAATGAATGAGTTCCTATGATTCCTCTGACATCTAATGAGATAATTGGCCTATGCTCAATTTAAAGATGTTATTCCCGAGGCAAATGTTCTGGATTCAGTTTCTTCAGGTGTATTTCAGGATTCAGGAACAGTCACAAGGAACACTTCTTTCCTTTGATTCCTTCAGCTAAGGGAGAAGCTTTTAAAGTTTTGGATTCTGCTGTTCATGTCTCTTAGTTGGCTTTCAGTAACACTTCACCAGAATCAAACAGAGGTTGACTACCAGTCTGCATCAAGCAGACAGATACATCAAAAGAAATGCCTCCCACAAGGACTACACATTCCTTTTTCACATCTTGCGTTTTGCAACCTATATCCATCATCATCTGCTGGTGGGAAGAACTTCCTATCTTCTATACTTAATCTTTCATATTTCAAACTTCCTGAGGTAAATGGAAAGCCTTTGTTATGATAGCAAGAGGTGGTACTGCATTCTAGCATGAATGTATCTACAATGCCATCCCTCAATCAAACTTTGCTTCAGTATCTGAGTCCTCTCCTTAAGAGGTCCCAATGCTGCACTTTAAACAAAACCCCAAAGCAATAGCTATTTCTAAACAAATTTTCCATTGTTAATCTACCTGTTCCTTTCTGTCTTTTTCAGGCAGCATCCAAGCTTTTCCTATCCAAACTTTTTGACTACACGAGCTTTGCTACAGGTAATTGTTAAAACTTTGCAGTGCATTTTTCAGTCTTGATGATTCACAAATGTAATAAACTACTGTAGGGGTGCACTATCTACAGCACTCCTGTCCTCCAGTACAAAACCTGATGGAAATGCTTCTTACTTATACATCTGCTCTAAACAGCTACTACACCCTTAAATGATTGGTCTGTTCATCGACACTTCTCTCAGAGCATAAATATCTGAAACTGTGTCCCATACTAAAGCACTCTGAAAGGAGCACGGACAAGATTAGGTGCAAGAGCCCTTAAGAACTGTGGAAATGCTAAACCACGTTCAACTTTGAAGTGTCTCCCACTATCCACTGCTTTTGCACTGCTGTTGAACTTCCAAGTGACTGCTCTGTAATAAAAGTTTCACAAAATGTGCCTGTTCATCTGTGGAGCTGGACAAGACAGATCCGTATTCCTTCCTTCAGAGGAAGACTAGCAGTTAGGCACCTAGTACACACACAGTTGCCTCCTTTTTAAGCATGCTGTATCTCACTGGGTACAGTCCCCAGTAAGAAATCTTACCACGAATCACTAGCAGATGTCTTGGTTTTCAGTCAGACAGTAGAGTGTATTAAATACTACCTGGGTCTAACGAATGCAATGCGTCATGGAGCACCATTCCCATTGTTTTCAAACATAGTGGAGACACTGCATATGTTTTTCTCCACAGGTCCTAGCCTGCTGTGAGAGCAGTCTTCCTCCTGCCCTTTGGGTCAGCCTTCTCTTCATGACACAACATCCTCGGCTCCATCTATTTCTCAGTGAGCAAGAATCCTCCTGTAAACTTGCATTCAGTACCCCACTGAATCTGCTCTTCTCTTTTCTTCATCACAGCGACAGGTAAGGCTCAGAACTGAAGAAGGCAAGATTAATTGCTTGATGGCTCAGAGGACTTATCCATCTCTGCAGCAGATAAATAGTGAGCTAGCTGTTTAATAAAGTATTTCCCTTTTATCATTGCTGTACAGGATCCATACTTGATCAGGATGATTGCTTTACAGTGATAAAGCTTCTTAGATCATCCCATGTCTTACATTTAACGTTAGAGTAAATTCAGCATCAAAGTAAGCTCATTTTCTCCCCAGTAGTTTCCTTGTATATACGTATTTACTAAACACATTGGCTCCTGTTTTGCTTGGTATTTTTTTTCCTGCTGCTTTTGCTCATCAGAAGTGCTCAGCAAATAAGCAAGCATCCATCTCTCCTTCAAAGCCAAAAAGATGTCAGCAGCTAGAATTCCTTTATGAAAACTGTTTCACTTTATCTTCTCCTTCCTTTTCTAAAACCCTACTGCAGCAAGTAGCTACAATGATCTGTGCTTTTACAGACAGGATAATCTGTCCATTGCAAATCAGTTGCCTTTTTATAGATCCTTTCCTTTGATGACCTGGGCTTCATCTTTAAAATGGATTTCCACAAACTGACTTTGTAGGACACTTTGTGGTATTCATTACTTACACTTTATCACAAAAAGAAATCCAAAGCAATAACGACTTCATATGTCCTCACAACTACCTAGTCATCTTGCTTAACCTCAAGTACTTTATTTATTTATTATGGCTCATTTTATACGGATTTTCAGAATATCAGCCAACAACTAATTTGTTCCATTATTTTTAATTTCTCTCACTTTAGAGATCATTTTTATCCTGAAAAGAACATCAAATCATCAGTCAGAAGACAGACCAAAATCTCTTTCTCCGTAATATGTATTAAACACAGATGCATTTATAGGCTCATGATAATCCATTTTCATTTTCTTCACTGATAACTGCTTCCAGTTCTGATGCACACATGCAAGAAGACTCAGGTTCTGCAGTGAATTCCAGAGCCTCTCTGTACTCTTTTGGCTTTCTTTCATTGAGTTTAATCTGCAAGCCCAAGTTTGTCTAATTAATTTATTGCCAGTTTGTCTTAGAAGTCTTCTGATTCTGGCAGAAACCGCCGAAGTCTTCTCTGGATGCCCGCCACGACAGGTAGATTTTTATTCCCTCTCCTATCTTGTAGTTATGTTCTGGCCAGTTCAAGGTGATTGGCTCCAAAGTACAGAGCCTGTCTCTAACTCCCAGAGCTAATGAAGAAGGGAACTTTTTCCAAGAAGTGTAGTAGCATGCCAGCAGCCAAAACAACTGCTAAAATCCCTCTGTGTTTATCTTCTCAGCCTATGAGCTGTGTTCCTGAAGCAATGAATAAATCTCAGTTTCCCTCCCCAGAAGATCACGTTTGGGTAGCAGTAGTATACATTATTTGAGGTGAGGCAATGCGAGCATTCTCCTCCAGGATATTAGAAATAGAATATGATCTTAAATGAAAATAATTTTTTTCCTTCTTTGCGTTCCAAGTGAGTTCAAGGTTAATAGAAACTTGCAACTTATCTGCTCAGAAACTGGATTCACTTCTGCTATTAATGTCACCATTTTTTACTTAGGTTGAACCAAGAGGAGGTTTGTAGGCTGTTTTCATTAGGGAGATAAATCAGTGATGGAGTGAAGTATTTATTAGGTGCAGTGCCTTTTATTTCCACATTATGTATGTGAAGGTTTTGTTCATTTTAGACACAGGATGAATCCAGATCAGGAAAAAAGAAACAAAAAACAAAAACCAACCATTACTTCCTTGTAGTTCCAAGCCTCTTTCCAAGAAGCACTGTGCACAAAAAGGCTCGCCCTCCACCCTTCTTTCTTAGCATATGTTTACATTGCTTTCCTGGCCATATCTTCTCCATGAGATTTTGTAGTGTTTTTCTAGTTGATGTTTCTGCACACACAGTTTCCTCAAACAATAGTCCAACCTTTTTTATCTGAACCAACAACAAAATTTCCTACATAACTCCAACTTCTTGTCCTTTTCCCCTGTGTCATAGGTGTGGCTGGTACGGCTCCAGCTGTCAGTGATATGAAATAATGAGATCTGCATTTATTGTGAATGAAGCATGAATGTTAATAAGTTAATCAGCTTCAACAAAGCTTCATTCAGTGACCAGCATGGCATCACAAGAACCAAAGTAACTGCCAGAGATGCACAGCAGTTTGCATCTACAAACTGAATGAAAATAATGCTACCATGTCAGGGTTGGCACAAAAGAAGTGAAAAACAACAACAATAAACAAACAAACAAAAAACACAAAATGCATATTTTCAGAACAAGCTCAAGATGGGCTGGTCTAAGTCATCTAATCTATTAAAATAATTTGAGTCCCATGGGGGAAGTGTTACATGCACTAGTTTGACTAGTCTGCTTCAAACCTGTAAGTAAATTACCATTCTCCTGAACACCCTTTCAGGCAGCAAAAACATTTTGTGAAATCTGTGAACAACAACATCAGTATCTCAACTACAGAGCAGTGAGTGAAAACCTTAAAGAAGAAAACAGCACTAGACAATGAATTTTTAACAGTCAAGTTGGTAAAGCTGGGAGATGCAAGCGAAGATACTGATAGGATTGTTTCACCAGTAAGTATCATCTCTTAGCTATGCAATTAGGTGGACTCTTTCACTATTATCTTTGGTAGTGTGAAGATCCTCAAACAATGTGAGCTTCTGCACTGACATTCAGTAGGTAGAGGTACTTTCTTTTTAGGGGATGAAAATTAAGGAGGGTTTAGAGGGAAGAAGAGTGGAGGGAAGAAATACTCCTGAATGCACAGGAAAAGAAAAACAAAGTTGGAAAAGGAATGCACAGAATTGTTCATGATTCTTAACCTGTCTGGGGAAAAAAAGGCCACTGGAAAGACAGTGAGGCCATTCTCATGCGTTACATGCTAATAGTCTTAAAGTAAAGACAAAAGAGGGCCTTGGGTTTAACACAAGAGTATAATATTTCTCATCAATAAAGTGGGAGTTCGAAGGTCCACTTTGCTTCTCAAAGACAAAATAGTCTATGCTTTGATTTGATGACTTGAAAAAATGTGTTTTTCTGAACTTTCACAAATCCACACCAGGATATTACATTAGTGGACACTTATTTTTGCTCAGTAATAAGTATAATTTTATGCTAGTGCACTTTATGATAATAATTTGCTAGAAAAAATCCTTTGCTTTTAGTGCACAGTGATTGATATGATGCTGTTCTCTTGGCAAAATAAGCTCTGAATGATGGGACCTTAAGAGGACGAAAAGACAGACAGCAAAGAAAGAGTCAAAGAACCCCAGATGCTCATTTCCCTTGAGTGCCCTTGTGTGACCATACTGATAGGTGCCCTGAGCCTCAAAGTCTCATACTTTCCCTGAGGTGTTGAATAAGAGATGGAAGCCAGTCTGAACTTTTCTCTCCCTAAACTACATTCATTAACTCTTTGGATCAGTGCATAGCAGATGTAAAGAACACTGGTTCTTTCAAAATAACTAAGAATCTCTCTGGAAAGTTCCAGCCTGGAAAATCCCCAATTGGTTACAACATGAAAGGAACAATAACTGTCATGGTTTGGGCTGTGTTTGGCTTTGGATCAGTGAATTCATACAGGACTTCAGATTCAAGGCAATACAGATGGAGAAGACAAATAGATTTTTTTTTTAAATATTGAAGAAAATTTTTCTTCATTTGGTATGACATGCTCTTCCTCTTTGTGCTCTCTGGTAGTAAGAGCATTCATGATGAAACCACTGGCTGTCACTATTGCTGTTTCATATTATCCTTCTGCCCCTAAGTGAAATGAATGGGATGCACATTAAAATCATTGCTCAGCCTAGTTAGTTAGAAGCCCCTGGTATGCTAGCAATAACTGGTAGCTATGTAGTTGTTTTGTTTTGTTTTAAATTTAAAGTGGATTTGATGCCGGAAAAAATTGAAACCCTCACAGTGACCATTGTTAAGCTTTTCACAATTATCTTCATATTTATGGAGAGACTCAAGATGACATAGCCAGTTCAAAACAGCTTCTGGCTACCTAGCATAGAAAAATCAATACAATTACAAAAGCAATTAAGCATAGCAAGTAAGAAACCCAGACGTTGCTCAATCTAAAGCAACTTACATTAACACAAACATAACAAACAAAATACTCCTTTCCTGTAGATTGATCCTAGCAAAAATGAAGCGGCAGCACATCAAATCACAATAATCACTGAGTGTGTGCCTAGGGTTAACAAAATAACCTATAAAACTCACGGTGCTGGCAGTGGGTTACAACAAAGGTTAAAATGATGGTAAAGCAGACAGTGTGAAGAGATGGATTATTTACACAGACTTGAGACTTGAAAGTATCCGGAGTTACTTGGAGCAAGCACCAGTACTTTCTAAATACAAAATATCAGAAAATCCCCAGTATGAGTTAGCAAGTTCTGAATACAGGACTGGGGAAAATCACATTCTTCTAAGGTTTTCTTCGAACAGGAAAGCAAGCAAACTGCCCCTCCAAATCACATGCTCTTCCACTAAACTAAAAAATCTTTACAAGGGAAGAATTGGAGAGACAACAATTTAGAGATTTGGAGAGGACCAAGTGCACAGAAAAATAATTGCAACTAAAGCCCAAAGTCAGACTTAACTGGCCACAAGAGTTGCTGGCTCTTTCCATAAGCAATCATTTAAATGATCAGAAAATAGACCTCTATAAAAGAGCGATCTCTCAAAAACATGAGTACCTTTGATTTATTTTGTCAGTGAAGAAACAGCTCCAAGTGCCTTAACTAAGTGTGAAGCCATGCTCTTCACATCTCCGTAGAGAATTTGGCCACTATGAACTTTAAACCATAGCAGTGCTATGAGATAAGTTGCATTCAAATGCAAACAATGGAACTTGTGTTACTAACAGATCTCCATTTTAGAAGAACACAATATTGTCTAGCTTTATGAACACGTGTAAATTGAAATTATACATTCATAATGCCTCTCGCTGGGTCACTGCAGTTTTATGACTTTAATCATGAGGAGAAGAATTAGCGCATTAAATGCTGAAAATAGCTCCATGCACACTGTCTGTAGAAAAATCAAAAATATGTAAATGAGTAAGACATACCAACACTAAGAACTATAGCTAAACCCCCATAAAGCTACATGGCATTGGTGCTTTAATACAGTTTCATTCATTAGGATTAGACTGACCACTATTTTACAAAGATAGAAGTACATAAAAATCATGGCATGACTAAAAACATAAATGAATAGGTAAGGACATTCATTACTATTTTCTTCAACAACTACACTCCCCTTGTATTTATTTGCATTGACAGCATCATTAACAACACTTATTTGCAATTTTTTTTCTAAACCCAAAGAGCAAAGAGATCATTTCTTTTTTGTTGATAATAAATAACACTTCCAAATTCCAAAAGTTCTGTGAGAAATAGAAATAAAGCTTTAGAAAGGAAAAGTAAACGTCCATTACCAGATTTCAGGACTGACATTTCCCTTGCAAGGCAAGAAGCTGCAGAGATTTTGTTGAATTGCATAAGAATGTCATTGACAAACAGTGAAAATGCAAAATTACTAACTAAAATGCTGGATAACAATGGAAAATAATTTCTTCTCTCATTTATTTTGTGGCAAATGCATTAATCATCTGCAAGATGAGAAAGCCTGTAAGATGAGAACACATTTTGAAAATTTGCAAAACATCTGTACAGATGGTAAATGAGCAAACAAAATGAGTAGCTGCACAAGCCCAGGAAGTAAAATATTTGCAGCAAAGTTCTTGCATAGCTACCAACCCTTCAATATTTGTTGGAATATAGTATGTTTGGCAACTGATTCCATACATTAAATTAGTTTTAGTAACATATATAAAAATCTCTCTCCTATATATATCTGAGAGAAAAAGAGGACAATTTTATGCTGTTTTAAATCTGATCATTCTTTTTTTTCCAGTTTTTCAGAACATTCATTTTCACATGACTGTCCCTTTTGAAAGCGCCTCCTCCTGATGCCCCCAAACTGTTTTATCTTTGCACATCAGCTAGCTCTTTTGTATGACATGTCTAAGTACAGGATACTTCGCTTCTTCTTCACTTTTTTTTTTTTTCTTTTAAACCACAGCTTCTTCAACATATTGATAGATCAATGATAACAAAAGAGCATTTTTTTTAATAACACTTTCCTGTGAAGGTTGAAAGTAACCCTGTCAGAGATCATGTCTTCACTGCATAAATCTATCATTATGTCAACCTACTGGATAGGGGCAAATGTTTGGAAATACATAAGCAACCACCACAGACTATCTAATGAATCTTTCCCAAACAGAGCTGTGCTTTCATAATCCACATGCTTTTAATTATTGTTAACCATTGAGCAATCAATCCACAGTTGTCATTAAAACCAGTACTTTCAGGCCTTGTGGCAGCCTGTAGTCAGGTACCTACATAAATTAAACAGGTGCTCAGCGGTACCTGAACAGACAATTCATTCGTTTATTTGAATATGGATTTAAAATGATAAGATTAAGGTCAAAAACTTCAAAAATTTAAAAATTAAATAATTAAAAAAAAAAGCAAATCATCAAGCAAATATTCAGATGAAAAGTGTCTAGGGAGGAACGTGAAGAATGTCTCCCTTTGCTAACTCCTTGAAACAGGTGGTTCTTAGTGCTATTCATTGAGCATGGTGCCAGAAAACAAGCTAAAATCCAATGGCATTTTTTGCACTGATGTGGGGGATCAGTCCTCCAGTCTTTCATTTTATGAGCTTTCGAAGCTTTTGTAGTACCAGCCAAACTGAGTTTGCCAATTGGGTCAAGGATTTGTCTGTAATTGCTGAAATTTGCTGAGTCTGAAGTCACTGTTCAAATATTACAGACGTATTTCAGAGTTCCATCTCCTACAAGTGGATCTCTGAAAACAATCCCGTGTGTTTATCCTCAATGAAATGTAACTTTAGTTTATGGTTCAACAGTTATTAGTACCAGATCTGGATTACACAGAACTACAAATTGCATCTTGACCCAGTAAAAAGCACGTGTAACACTACCCAGTTTGTTCAACGTAGAGAACATACCAAACGTCATTGTTTTGAGCCAGGTATTGGAGAATGGAAAATACCTGATCTGATGTCAATGACACTTTGTTGCTTGTTAAAAATTTTTGAATAAAAGAACAAACACAATGATTTAAAACTAAGTCAATACATTTTGCTTGATGTGTCTGCAGTGTTTTGATTCAGTATTAGGATCAAGAAGTTGGAAGGTGGGTACTGTTGAAACATGGCCTGGACTGCAACATGATTCCTACTAACGCATAAAGCTGTTAAGTCAAGTGTGCACTGGTGTTCTGAACAACTGAGATGGCCATCAGACGTATGGACACAGCACAACATCAGGGCTTAGCAGTCATGCTGTAAATACAGACAATATTTCTAACCAAAGGGCTATTCATAACATGACTTAAGGTTAAATCAAAGACAACTCTTTTCATTCTGAGATAAAATAATGACTTAATTCTAATGGGTCACCAGGAATTTACATACTGATTATCTTATAAGTTTTGTTAGATAAATGTTGCTTATAAGTATTAGGGGTATTTTTTAAATGACTCTTTGAGAAATAGCTATTGTGAGGCATCTTGATTCTTTTTTTTTTTTTTTGTCTTGGTAATATAGGAAACAAACACATTGAATACTTAAGATAACTGCAGATCTCAGACTGTATCATGTTGAGTCTACACAATTAACATCACCTCTAAACAGATAAAACTGACATAAGAAATACCTAGAAGAGCTAAGCTGGAATTTCTGAATGTTTACTCCCAGGGAGAATTGCAAAAACAAAACTAAATACACCTTGGAAGCTCCCTTGAAGATTTCTGATGAAATTAGAATGAAAATCTTAATAGGGACATAACGTACATACTGCAATACTTCAAATTAGTACAACTGGGATAATTTTAAACTTAATGCTTTCTATTATAGATACTTAATATTTCTCTCACTTTAAAAGGAAAAATAATCTACTGTTTCTCTTTCAGGATCTTATTGATGGCTTCAATACTGCAATGAGTATTTCAGTGCCTTTTAGAATTAATTTTCCTGTAGAGTTTTTCTGTTTTTCTTCAACATTTTGATTATTATCTATGTCTGGACATTGTCGCCCATTTCACCAGTATTTAATACAATTTATATTCCAAAGCAACAGTTCCTAGTTCAAGTATTTTAAAGCTTTGCCAAACTGTTTTTTATTAGGAAAACATGGTCTTGTAAATACAGAGAGCAGGCTTCTGAACATAGCAAAATAATTGTGCAACTTTTGTTCCTGGTCTATTAGACTACTCTCAGTTAGCACTGTAAGTGCTTTCCAACTTAGCTATGTAGGGACTGAGAAAAAATGCTTTTCTTCCCTATACATAACTTTCAACTTGTAGAACTGGATTTAAAAATTTATTTTACATATCCAGCGGAACAATGTCTGGATGCCTGTAACTAATTTACTGTGAAAACCGTTCCTAAATGAATGCCCTGGTGTTTCCAGATATCTGTAAAACACATCTTCTTGTGTGTGCTTATATATGACAAAATGTACAACATTTTGTGGTACTTTCAAAAAGGAAGGAATATTGAAACTTTTGAAAGTGAATACTTTTGAAATGGAGTAGTTTTTCCTTCCTCAGATTCAGATTAAAGCAATATTAATCAGAAATTCTTCATTTGATCTCTTTTAAAACATACCATCTTTAGGATTCAAGGACGTCTGAGGATTTCAAGTAATACCAATAGCATTATATATACTATCTTCCTGTGCAACTGTAGAAGAGGTAACACTACATAAATTAGGCACGACTGAGCAAAAGACTTTGACAATTTTTCACAGCAGAAAACTCAAATTTGAGAAGAGTTCCTATGGAACAGAAAAGGTTAAAAAGGTTTAAGAGTGCATTACTTCCCTGTTCACAAGCATCAACACAGCATCTATAAATAACTTCACATAGAAATTAAAACAAGTTTCATGCTAAGATCAGAAATCGTGATCTATTTTCTCAAAGATTTTATACTCACAATCTCATCTCCTGGCAACCAATATCCTTCTTGTTCAATACCAGCTTTTGACCCTTTACACCCCACCGTCAGGGTTTCAACAATAAGACCATCCTTGACTGCTAAACTCAGCTGACGTGTGGTTTCTTTTGGATGCATACCATGGACTCGAGACATATACCTGCACACAAAGCACAAAAGTCCTTAACTGTTAGCATTAAGTTATAAAATACATCAGCAAATAAATACTCTTTTTAAATGATGTAAAATTGCAAACATTCTAAGTTTTAGGTTGTTTATAAACCCTCGATATTTATATAACTTACCCCATTATTCAAAATCATCTTTTCTTCCCTTTGAAGCTATGATGTACACATTTACAGGATTTTACTGCACAGTAAGTCTTCTACAGAGAAAATGATCAGACCCCAAGATTGACATGCATGCTGCTTGGACTTGTCTTCACTAAACTTCCACCTACATTTGCACCCCTATAAATTCACTGAAACTTGAATTTCTGTAATATTTCTATACAATGCTATATCCTGTAGCACACACATTATAGAATGAGCCTGGAGATGTGCCAATAAATCTACGACGTGACTGTGAGTACAACGCATTTATAAAGAATGTGAAATTCATGCATCTTGTATGAAACCCAACAGCTAGAGTTACAGCACTAGGTGTTTTTTCTCCTTTTCTTGAGACAACTACAGTGACCACACTATGATGAACTCCACTGCTGAGAACAAAACATACACAGCCTAACGTTTGTATATGCATGAGGTTCAGTTGCGAAATGTTGGCCTTTACCCAGTATAATTTGTTGCTTCTAGACCAACACAAAATATTTACTTGGAATAAACAATCTAAAGCGATCTTCCCTCAAAAACAGGCAGCCTTCCTGTTTTAAGATCATTACACTTCATACATTTTTAGCAGAATCCCAAGAACATATCTCTGAGTCACTACGCATGGAGAAGTAAAGAGAGCTGTGATTGCACGCAATCAGCAGGTAAGTGAATTGACTGGGTCCTGACTTGGAATCAATTGGAAATATCTGTTTTGTGAACATATTTTTCTAGTCATAGCTCTCTTACAGTTACAGAGCTAGCTGAATTTCTCTCCCTTTTATGGTTTCTCTAGGTGCTCTATATTTAACTATCTCCTAGCAAAAAAATCTGTATTTGCTTGCTTTAATACAAAGCTATCAGCTAAGTATCCTCAGTTCCATGGTTGATGATGAATTCCAGCAACCATGATTCTTTTGTGACTGTCATCACCACCATCTTCACCAAAATATAATTATTTAATATCAGGAGTAAATTTAAGGAAAACGTAATTTAATGCAGTAGCATTACATGAAAAAAATAGTTACATCAGTTCAGATTTTTTTTTAGTAATAGGGCTGACAGGAACTGTTAATGCCTTAGAAGTTATAAACTCACAAAAGGGGATGAAGACCATCCTTGTGGTGAACCCTCCAATCAACCCTTCCTTTTGAGGACATGTTACTTTCTAACTTGTTCTTGGTTTGGATGCATAAACATATTTTCTAGTCCTGCATTCTCTTTCAAGCTTTTGCTCAGAATTGGTTTAGCCTTTTTTTTTTTTTTTTTTCTCTAAAGGAAACTAAATGCATATAATCATATAGTAAATTTCTGTTTGAGCAGAAGTATATGTTTGTGTAGTAAATCACACAATAATCAGAGCAACACAGGACAATTGATAAGTTGCTGCATGGTATCAGAGGCATTTAAGTAAATGTAGCATGTTGGAGGACCTTGGGAGGTTTTTTTAGTGTAAAAACCCTTGGAGGCAGATGCTACCATTTACTTCACATGCTTTCAAAATATCTGCCACAATGTGGTCCAAGTCTGGTTGGTTTGTACATGTTGCCACTACACAAAAAGTAAGTAATAATAAAAGAGATTAATAGAGAAAGAACAACAGTGCAAGTCTGCAATCCAAGCTAATACACATGAATCTTATGCTGGCTACCAACAAGGATCCCGGGCCAAGCAATGACTCAGATGCCAGGCACAGCACTTCAGCTCTGTATCATGCTGGGCAGATGCTCACCTGCCCAACCTGATCACTCTCTGCTTCTGCAGAAATCGAAACTCAACAGAAGAACCTGTTCAAGTGTTATTAAACATCACAAATGAGTTTTCCAAGGTCTCCAAATTCCAAGGAGGGTGTAAACAGACAGAGACTCAAACCTATTACTTCACTTTCAAACACTGTGCAAGTGAACACCATCAGTATGCTGAGAAATACAGCGCTGAAGCTTCCAAACTGCCTGAAATAAGCAGAAAAACTCAACTCTTTATATATTCATGTTACATGCATTTCATGCATGTGCATATACACACCTATTTATGCAAATACACGCAAGGAGATCTTTGAAGTGAAAATTATCTTTGTCAATGTTTGCTACCTTTTGGATTTTGAGCAAATTTCCATTTTAACATTGGATTAATAACTTCCCAATCAGAACCACAGCACTCTTGTTTTCTGCAGTTTCTTCAAGTCTTTGATAGTTCTCAAAACGCAGAACGTAGGTACTATCATTGTCCCCATTTTACCGATGGAAAAAAATCAGCCACTGAGCAAAGAAGTGATTTCTTACAGCTACACAGCAGGCTGATAAAATTGTGGGAACAGAAATCCAGTCTTAACCCAGTGCCACGGTCTCCAGTGCATCCTGCTGAAGAAAGCACTTATTTTGCGTAGCAGCACCCATAGTTGCAGGACCACGATCCAATAAACTTCTTGAATGTAAGCAATGTGTTTTGTGATATTTCTCATTTGCATTCCTGAACAGGCAGACATACAACACACACACAAAAAAAGCCTTAAACCCACTCTAATCAACTAAGAGGTTTAATCTGTCTGTTCTAACTGTGGCAGTGTATGCACTAGTGACGAGGCTCTGAACCTCCAGTTTCTCAAATCCAATCTGTGTTCTCGACCAGAGTGGAAGTACTGCCACCAGCCAAACATTGTCTTCATTTTCCCCAGCTATAAATGAGGAGCAATAAATCCCCAGTGGCTTTTTGTAGAGTACTTAGTCAATGTTCAGACTGTGCTGTCTGGAGATCCAAAAGGGCTATGTTTTCAATTTTTTTAAATACAATGCTATCAGCTTTCACAGCAAAGCACACACGGCTAGAGAGAGCGTTTTTACTTGGAAGGGTAGAATTGCTGTTAGAAAAGTGCTCCGCCCCTAAACCCCCGAAGAATTTTCACTTTTATTAAAACCTGCGTGGTGTACATGGAAGAGATATTCACAGACTGTAAAACAATGCTGGCAAGACCTGGGTGAAATCATATCTGTTCCTTTTCAGCCAGAAGTCAGCAGCGAAACTAAGAAACTATTAAGGCACAGGATTTTAATCAGAAAATGTGTGGGTTTTTTGTTTTTTTTTTTTTTGTTTGTTTTTAATAATGAAATGTGAGAAACTGTCACAATGTATGAAACACGACGGATATAAAAACAAAGTTAAACTCTAGCCTAGAGACAGCAAACATGATGTTGGAGGTCCTAACTACCCCCATCAGACTCACAACGGGATCAGGGCAAAAACAATACTGAAATGTCTTTGTGCAGAAGTGGCAGTACGAATCCCGGGAGTGCAAGTCTTCTCCTGGCACCACATGCACTGAAGCATGTGGCACCAAGAAGTTAAGAAACAAAGGAGAGAGATAAAGAAATTCCTGATTGCTGTTTTCAACAGGAGCTGATTAGCCTTACCGTGGAGACGGGGAGTTGAAGCAATACTGGTTTGTTATGCTCCTGCCCAGTCCTCCCTATCGCCAGGCTGGGAGGTGTAATCCAATCCCTACCCTGCTATTATGTAGCCAACCACCAGAAGTAAAGCAAATATGCTTTCAGACCAGAGAACACGGGGTGGAGACAAAGTGAAATCCCCTAAATCAGCAAAGCAGCCCTAATCAGCTAGCAGGCTGAAACAACTATTTCAGAATACAATTTAACTGTGCTAATCCCTCCCCTATAAAATGAGGGTCTGTCTGAAGAGAAGAGGAGGCTTGGCCTGATAATCTGAATATTAAATTCCAAATCTCACCAAAAGAGCCTGCCAGCCTGCAGGACACAGAAGCAACTGACGAATCTTCAAACTGCTGCTCAATATTACAGTATTTACAGGTCATTTTTTTCTCCGCTCACAAACTGGCAGAAGAAACCTCCTTGAAATTAGCACAGAAGTATCTAGCAAAATTACAATTTTTGTAATCAACTTCTGAGAGCCCGCTAAAATGTGTTTTCAATTATTGCAACACAACTTGGAAAGCAAGGGATAAGAATCTTCAGCCTGTTTGTGGTTTGTTACCACCCTTAAAGAAAGCTCCCCATCATCACACCATTGAATGTAAATGTGCTGACCTTCAGAAACAAGCCTCTGCCAAAAGAATCAGATAAATGCACACGTGCACATAGCTAACGTACGTGCACACCTGATAGCAAAAGAGAAGTTTGAGAGGAGAACAGTGGAGGATAATTATTAATTATTTGCAGATAGTGCGTGTGTGAGTGTGAGCACTCGTCTGTACACTGAAATAGTACACAAAAATTTAATACACAAAATACCAATTATAAAAATGTGAAACAATAATTTTAAGCTTATTTGGGACTGCGCATAAACAGAAGTCAGGACTTTTCTTCAAAATTAGCAGCAATAAACCATCATTTTCTTTCATTTATGTACCTTGTTCTAGTTATCATCCTGACACCTCAGACAGCCCAGAGGCTCAGCACAGCCGGAGGCGAGGGCTGGCATTCGAGCGGTTCTCACAGGCCTTGCAGCATCCCGAACCCCACGGTTACCTGCTGCACACCCCACCTGAGCCGTGTCGCAATGACGGGGGAGGGCTGAGATGCAGGGAACCTGGTACGTGCTATCCCACAGTCTCTCCTTTGCAGCACCAAACTGCAGAAGCTCCATGCCGCAACCAAGTGGCAGCTGGATCTTGACACCTCCCTTTACTGATCCAAACTGGACCAAAGAACCCAAACCCACCTCTAATCCACCTGCCTGCTCAATATGCAAAAGGAGACATTATAAGCGACATGGTCTGTCTGCACAGGAGCAATTCATGCTTAGAACTCCAATAGTTTTTTCTCAAACTAGCCAGTCTTCAGCATGCCTTTCTGTCCAAAGCCTCCATCTCATACACATTCTTTAAAACATACCTTAAAACTTGACGGAAAGGCCTGGTTTGATCCCAGGGGTGGGGAGGCAGCAGACTCTAAAGCTGCAATCACCATGGGAGCACAACACAGATACAAAAGTAGCTGGCACTTGCAGGGGATCAGATGGTGAACTTTTTGCCTACAGCTGTCATACAGCTCACAGCTCCTTCGCTCGGTGCCGTACAAGACGCAACACGAAGCCAAACGCTGTCCCAAAGAGCTTAATATACATGGCCACAGAGCGATGCACAGGAATAGCGAACTTGGCCCTTGAAGAGCCCTCTTGAAGGCAGCTGTTGCCTCCTGAGACGCAGCAACTGCAACTGGTTTACATGGGTGGCCCCATGCCATGGCCCAAAAAACAAAGCTGGCAAAGGAAGGAAGGTTACCTCAGGAGGAGAGCCGGCAAGGTATTAAAAATAAATAAAAAAATAAAATATAAATAAATAAATAATAAAAATAAAATAAAAATAAAAATAAAAATAAAAATAAAAAATAAAAATAAATAAATAAAAAATCAGTTGTATGGACTCATAAAGAATTATATTTTCAGCCATCTGAACTCATCAAAAGGCAAGTACTGGAAAAATGCAAACATCTCTGTAAAAGGCCAAAGCAAAATACATATAGGAAACAGCTGCCTTACGTAAAATAACACAGCGTGACAAGTGTAGGTAGATGCTAATTTTAGTGGCAAACACAGTAATCTTGGTCTGATCAATTATCTCGATGGTGGGTGCCTCCACCCTCCGCCGTACGAAGGCAAGTAGCAGGCTGCTGGCAGCAGCTCTCCATCAGCTAAGCAACTCATCCAGGAAAAAACAGAGGTCTTGGGCTGTCCTACATGGAAATCTTATCTCCCAACTGAGATCTGATAAAATACGGCAGATCCCATTAAACTCAACAGAAACACTGCCATTAATACTACAGGTTACCTGCAGGTATATAAAAATGTTCTAGACAGAGAGACAGAGCTTAAGGAATAACATAAAATGAAAGGAAAGAGTCAAAAATCCTTTCTGAGTTTTATACTGTGTTCCTACTTCTGGTGATATATTTTGCTTTAGATTCAGAGCATGACAGCAGTTTTACAGAGGGTTCACACACATTTTTTCAGACTTTTTTTTAATTTGAAAGAATAGGTCACTTGGTCATACTGAAAGTAAAAATGGAAGAGATGCCTGTGACTTCTCTTAACAAATACAGCTACACAGCATAAGAACTTAAAATGCTGAAGCCCAAATCTCAGGAATCCCACCAGCTATCTGAGTGGAGAGCCAGGTGAAGATTTCTGCTCACTCTTGTGTACCTCAAGTTCTCAGCTCCGAAGTGTAGGCTGCCTGCTACACCCAGACGGAGCGCTGTGTTATAAATCAACTTTCACAACACACGGGCTAAGCATTATAGGTATTTGTGTTTCAAAATAACATATTTGAAATAGATATTCGGTCCTTGCCAGAAACTGAGAGCTGGTCCGAGAGCTGAAGGCAATATAGACGCATGGAGAAAAGCAGAACTGCTTACATGGGGAATGTAGCAGCACACTTGTTTTTGTTTTTTTTCCTAAACTACTTTTTGGTATGTTTACAGTTATGGATGTTTTGATTATGGATTAAATTCACTAAGATAAATACGACCAAAACATAACGTCCTTCTTCTGTACTTCCACTCCACAAAGAGACTTGCAGGTATAGGAACAGGCTGCATTTGATTTCCACGGTACCCCACACTGCACTAGCACCCTGCATGGGCCACACGGCCATTGATGGAGATGTTGCCAGTGCAAGGAAACACTGCTTAGATTATCTACATTTTGTGCAGTCCAAAATTCCAAATGGGGGACACAGAGAAACTGAACTATACAGAAATTATGAATTTTCTTTTCCTTCTGACACCAGTGCCTGCAACACTCACTTTGAAGGCACATACACTACCCAAGCAGGATGTGGGTTTTTAAAATTTCATCTCTCCTTAATATTCTAGAAATATAGCGTTTGCGTGAATACAGACTCTGATTTTGTACAATGTTTTTTTAAAAAAAGAACACACAAATTTGATAGTGATCCAATGAAATACTGTAGTTCAGGAAAACTCAGCTCTGCCTGATGCTTCTGCTCCTGCTGCAACAAAGCTAAAGAGTAATCTTGTTTGTGCATGCTTTTAGATACCCCAGGCACCATGGAGTTTCCTATAACGTTAATCACCTGGGTCATTTCTGTCAAAAACATTGTAATTTCAATTCAAGTAATTCCTTGTTTCAGTAATTTAAATTCTCTTATACAACTTAAGATTGTGTAACCCACCAATATGAGCATGGAAAGCAAGTAATTAGGGTACTGAGCTACTCAATCCTTATCAAAAAAAGAATAATCTCCCTTTCAAAACCACTACCACCTTCTTAAGGAGGAACTTATCTAAAAAAAGGGCTCTGCTCCAACTTTTCCAACCCAAAAAACTGCTTGTATGTTATATGCTGGTAGTGTACACACACGTGCGCACTGAGCGCTACCAGCAAGGAGGAGCACCAACCAGTCCGTGGCGTTGCGTAAATATGTACAACTGCTTGTGTACACGCGGTCACAGCGCCAGCCAGCACTTTCCTGGGGAAGTACTGCAGAGACAAACAAATAATGCATGACTCAGAATATAACATCCTGGCTGATACCTTGCAGATGAAATATTTAGTCAGCTCATATTGAGCGCCTCAATTCAAAACACGCTTAAAAAATACACATTCAAGTGCTTTCGTGATTCAGTTTTTCAGAGTTTTCTATCTAATTTAATTTCCATTCTTATCTGAGTTTCAAACATATCACACTGTCACACAAACGTTCACATAATTACCAGCTAGGGAACAGCACAACAGCTGGAAAAGCCATCAGGGCAGGCCTGCTGCTTTTGGTGATGATATTGTTTGTATGAATGGAAATATGAAACTGCAGCCTAAAATAGATGGTATGAGGAGTGCTCTGGAGATCACTCTCTCCCCACTGATTACAGAGAAAGGCTTGATGAGCACTTTAGACCAGATAACAACCTGTTAAATAGCCATATCGCACTCATTTTTATCTTTTATTTCTAATAGAAAACCACATTTATTTACAGCAAAAAAAAGCTAAAAGTTTCCCTTTTAAATACTATAAAGATGTTATGATTCAAGCAAAAATCAATACTGCTTGTGACATAAAAAGGAAATTGGCTTGCTTTTAGTAATTAGAAATTAAGATAGTCTGTTAAGTATTCTTCTGTGTAAGCTTGCACAACTTCAACAGGAATACTAACAGAAGCATGGAGTACGTCAAATATTGTGTATAAATGAAAACGGAGATGGTGATTTTCAAGTCAGAAATACTTCCACCACTTTCCTTCTGAATAGCTACACTGGAATTAATAGTTTGCATGTATTATCCAGGAAAACCGTTAAACATCGAATATTACAATTTTCATAGCAGCATGCACAGTAAATAAAGTTTAAATGAGTTTGCAGTCACTGGCAAGCATCAAACATGGAGTATCATTGTTGTTAATAACCATATGATTGAGCTGTTAAAACGAATCATTTTATTTCTGCTCAGACCAGAGATGACTTCACCTACTGACCCAATGAAGAACACTGACCTTCGAAATAAAAAAAGAACACTATCCTACCACCATCTACTTCATTGGATCAGTCGATTTTTTTTTATGTCTTTATTTAAACACCTTAACTAATGTAATTAAAATAAAATCACAAATTCAAGAAATGGTGTCTATCAAGGGAACAGCTTGATGGGAAACAGTAATTATTAATATGTATTATAAACTCAAGATGGTATTTTAACCAAAGCTCCTAATTCAGCAATTTTAATTTTCCTACTACCCAGAGCAAACGTAGCTATGTTCTTCACAGCCTTTATCCATGACAACTTTACAATTTTTTCCTGTCATCCCTGCTTCCACCCTCAAGTCGAAAACATCTAAAAGCAGATCTTAAACTGGACCATCACTACCACTAACATTAATGTCACATACCATCCAAACCAGAAAATCATAATGAACTCACAAGCAAAATTAAGACTAAACCAATATTAACAAAGAGATAAAAGCTTTATGACCACTGTAGCTATCTACAGGTAACAAGGGTGAAATATAATGAAAATCTCCCATTGTGAACATTCCCCGTGCAACTACTGAAAGTTTGTCATTCCTTTTTAAGGGTCTTACAAAATATGTTTTAATTAGTTCCTCACTTCAATGTTTTTGTGAATCTGGATGTTAAAATTCCTTATTAGCTTCCTGACTATTACCTCAATGGTCACTCTAGGTACAAATTTACAAGTAAAACTGTGTATTAGGTATGATGCAAAAGATGATTACATTCCCTGTATATATGCAGTTTTGACAGTTCTCTTTCTTACTTCATAGTATCTATCTGGACATTTTGAAGATTTCTGAAAATTTCAACCTGAATGTATAATTTAACTTCAATGCAAAGCCACTAATATAAAAAATAATATATATAGTAAGTTAAATATTTTGACATCTTTGGTATTTCTCTGCAATGTATTGCTATGATTGTAACCGACATAATGCAGAGATTTTATATATGACAAAACCAGCAATTTTACTGAAAATTATGTTATGAAGTAGTTAAATTATCCATTTTTGGATTTTTTTTTTGTTTTATAAATATAATGATTTTTAACCAACCTGACCAAAAGAGGACATACTTGTTTTTTTTTCTAGGATGATCTATGAGTAAGGATTTACAAGCTTTAAAACTCCAGACTTGGTGTATTCTCTTGGTTTAACGTAAGAATTGTTATAAAAACAGAAAAACAAACAAATCCAATATTTTCTGGCTAAAAGATGGAAGTGAAGAAGTTTATTAGGGTAAAAGAGAAAGAAAGGCAGTAAAAGAAATCCAGTAAGGGAGATTGACTTAGTGGAATCAGACTGAAAGAAGTAACTTGTCTTTGACTGTAACAGAAAGCACATGAAGTATTACTTAAAACTACTTTAAAAGGTTGTTTTAAAGTAGTTTTAAGTTTAAGTTTAAAGTGTTTAAAACAGAGTTTTCCACGCTGTCATCACCTGGGGATGTGTTTCTGTGCTTGTTTTCTGTAATGCACATATCTATAATTGAGCCAACCCAATACAAACTGAATTTGCTTTTCTCTGAGGTGAATACTCAGAGACCCACAATCACTAGAAGCAGCTTTGTGGGCTGCTGAGGAAGTAGCATCACGCTGCTTAGTGTAGGACTCCACACTTTTGCTTACCCTCACATAATCAGGAATTGCTATTACACTGCATGGCATGGAAAAGACTTCACTGCTCTGTTCTTCCTCCTCCTTTCTCAGCTGGTAAAATGTGAGCTTTCTGAGCATCTCCATCAGCATTCACCTGCTCCACCACAGTACAACTGGCCACGGTTTGATTAACACATACTGGACTCTGAAGAGTTGCTCTTAATAACACTAGTTGCTCCACGTGGTCGCATTTTAAACATGTAGGGGGATAATGTAAAAATGTGGAAAAGGAGCCAGTAACACTGATTAGAAGTGAACTCAAGCAGCCACTGCATTTTTATGGCTAACAGGAGGATGCTTTATTTCGAACCATTGTTTTCAGATGAGCCTACTCTTCAGCAACAAAAAGGCAGGGAATGGCTTGACAAAGGGTAAGAAACCGCCAGAGCAGAAAAACGTATCTAAGTTTCCATTTCAGTCAAAGAAATATCAGGTGCTACAATAATTTTGCTCATGTAAAGTTAAAAAACAGGATTATCTAGTTCTAAATCCAGAGTAATCTGCTCTCCTAATCATTCTTATGGCTTACTATTTTTGTTTATGCATGACTATTTAGTTGCAACATGCAAAATACTAGGGGGATTTAAATTCTCATCAGATGTACTATAAATAGTGACAAGTTTTTCTAACAACTTTCTGAGCTTCAAATAAGCAATACTCTAAGTATCTTGATTTTACGTTTTTTTTCTTGCTATTGCATTACATATTCTTATTTATACTCTCTTATGATTATTCTCTACCTGTTCAAATTGCTCATTTTCTTATTTATACTCTCTTATGATTATTCTCTACCTGTTCAAATTGCTCATTCTCATCTTTGCTCTAATCAGTGCTTCTAGAAATTGATTTCTGTTAAAGCAGACAGCCTAGAAAGAGAACAGCAGGAGAATTAAGGCAACAGAAACAGATTTATGGATGGGAGAGGCCCTTAACTTTAAATATCCTCAGGGATTGACTACAGAAATTTCATAGAGTGATATTTGGAGAAGAAATCCTCCTCACAGGACTAAATGTCAAACCAAGAGGGTCACATACTCAATCTGCTAGTGACTCCACCTCAATTTTGGGACCAGAAAAATCTCATCATTTTAAAGTAATCTTTCATACTGAGTAATTCTTTTCTGGGATGCTATTCCATCAATGCTGATTAATGTCAGTCAGCACAAAGCTAACAAGGGACTCACAGAGACTACTCTCTGTAGGCTTAGAATCTGCTCAGTCCTCTTAGATGACCTGACTTAGCTGCACTTATATCAAATTAGAATGTAACAAAAATGAGTCCACAGCACAAATATGCAAAAATGGTTATGTCCATTCACGGACCTGGTACTGGACATTTGTATGTCAATTAAAAAACAGATGACAGTCTGTGTACCTGTTTGTGGAAAATACATTTTTGTATCACAGATGTTGTGAAACAGCTTTCTGACTGATGAAACTTCATTTTTGCTTTAGTTTAAAATTCTCCAATTACAGCATATCAATATTATCCTAGCTAATATTCTTTCCATCAGCTTCATCCTCCCAAAAAGTTGGGATACCTCCACCCTGGGGACTATGGTCACTCTGTCTCATTCCCAAAGTAAACCATTCTCAGGCTCCATTCTGGAGAAAGCCAACTTGTTCCCTCTGGGAAGAAGGCAGAGCACGGCCAAGAGGTTAGTTTGCTCCAGATAGAGAACATGGACTTAAATCATGCCAAGACTGACTCCTTCTGCCCAGGGCACTCCAACACTGTTCCAGCATGCTATGTGTCCTCAGATGCCTTCATGCCATGCCCGATGGCAAACTACACCAGCCTCCAGCTTCAAGCTTCAAGAATAGCGTTGCTGTGGGCTGTGTTATTTTTGGCGCTTAGAACTGAAGAACCACACACACATATAAAACAAACAAAGAATATGTCACAGCCAAAGAAACACTCTATGAGCCAAAGGCAACGCAGTGTGGTCACATCATATCTGCTCCAGATGGTGCCAGGGCATTCCCTGTCACGGTACACAAAGACAGTACAGACAGAGAGCCTTTACAAGAGACAGGGAGAGAAGCAAATCAGCTAAATAAATCATGTATCACATCAAAGGGAGAGAGAAAAAAATATGAGGAAGGAAGTATGGAAGAAAAGAATTACACTTTGGTTCTTCGCATTAGTGAAGAAGCCATGAAATGGTTTAGAAAGCAGAAGGATTCTTTGTTTACAATGGCAAACTCCTATTTGTCATAATTGTCAACTGGGTATTTTAATAACATTACCTTAACAGAAAATGAACTCCAAACTAATCATAAAGATCACAAAACGTTCATAAATTGCTACCGAGGAAACCCAATACCTTGAGAGAAAAAGGGCAAAAAAGGAATTAATAGTTAATTAAATCTTAGGAGTCCGATTACCTGTAAGGAAATTATAACAGAATCACAGAATGGCTGAGGTTGGAAGGGACCTCTGGAGATCATCTAATCCAACCCCCCCTGCAAAGCAGAGTCACCCAGAGCACATTGTGCAGGATGGCATCCAGGTGGGTTTTGAATATCTCCAGACAAAGAGACTCGACAACCTCTCTGGGCAACCTGTTCTGGTGATCTGTCACCCTCACGGTAAAGAAATACTTTAAAAGAAACTGGAAGCCTAGCGTAGCCAAAGAAAGGGAACTTTAAAAACGTATCTGTACAGAAATACTTACCAATCTGCTATGCAACTGACTGTCAATAATTTATCCTACTCATTTAAATATGCATGCCTTTTTTTTCCAGTGTATTTTAATGCATTTTATTCCATAGAATCAATTTTTGAGGTTACCCCAAACCCAAAACAGATGGAAGATAATGAGGAAAAAACTGAGAAAGTCAAAGCATAATTATCATTTTTAACACACTTTTAGGATGAACAATTTGTCAAGCTGCGCTCTTGACAGAGAATTTGTAAGATATGGGAAGCTATTTCTCTGCTAGTGTTTACAGCATAACTAATCCCAATAATGCTCATCTAAATAATAGTCATATTAAGGTTAAATTATTGCAATACCAGGCCTAGACAGAAAAATAGTCACATTTCTTGATAAATACCTTTTAGAAATTTCATTTTGTTAGTAAGTAATTTGGCAGTTTAGAAATGCCAGATATTTCTTGTAGTTAGATTTTTAAATGATTATAATTGAATGACTCAAAATAAACTATGACAATATACGCTGGGCCAGAATATTTATTTTGCGTATTGGTACAAACATGTTACAATTGTCTTCAAATAAGCTTTACCCTTAAATAAAAATGCACTGAACACACTGGACTCTATGTACCAACAGAAGAAATTACATATAAATATATTTTTAAAATTCTTCTCAAAAGGCACTTTGCAATTTTCGTACTAATTCCTTTAAATTTACTGCAGTTATTGCTTGTTAGCATTGGTTTTCAGTCCTTCACTTATTTTTCAATCTATGGCAGAACACTTATCTCCTATCAATGGGAAGTAACTTCCCAAGTAAAATGTACCCCTACGTAAAATCACTAAAATTGCAGAATTCCTTTCATATAATGATTTGGTGATTGTTTTGGAGACATCAAGTCTGTGCAATATGGTCTCTTTCCTACCAATCCTTTTATTTAAGTATTTATATAATACTCCAATTATTAGTGTCATTTTCTTGCCATTTTTCCACACATATTTTTAATTCCTTCAAAAACAGATATTTTTTTCTGTTTCTAAATACTGCTCTGTATGCAGTGAACTTTCCAAAATAATCGCCAACAGTTCAATAAGCTTAATAATGAATTTCTTAACGGCTCTAACTTGTATTTTGAAATTTTCCAAGTGAAAACTCTTTCCTCAATGTAAGACAGTTTTCAATCAGCTACTAATCATGCATTTTTCTATTCTTGCTTTTCCCCCTCATCAATTTAAATAGCAAAGCGTACTTGATTTAGTTGACTTTTAATTAAAGGGCCTCTTTCCTTATAGGTTTTTCTGACAATATCAGAAGTACCTTCTAGTGCTCTTGGCTCCTCCTACACCATCCTCCTACTCTTATTTTCTCTACAGAAAATGAGTGTCTAGTTCTATAGATTTTTCTTGCCTCCTTCCCATTACCAGTATCTTAGGGAAGTCTTTCTTTACCCCAGGTATTTTTTAATAATTATATAAAGTACACAGGTTACATTTTACATGATTTTAATGTGTTACATGGATTCATCTTTTTTTTATACTGAGTTGAAACAGTTTGTTATCTATAAACCATGAATCTTCTTTTTTACACTACCAGCATTTCCTCCTTGATCATAAGAAGTAAATGCTGTCTAATATGTACAGTGGCATACTTCTATTCAGCACCAGAAGGCCAGGAGAAGCAAGAATTAAATGAAATAAACTTTTAAAAATAGGAAGAGAGAGAGACCCATGCTGAGTTTCCAGTTAGAAGAAAAGACAATTAATAGATATGCCTAAAAGTAGCGAACTATCTGATGAAGAAACCAGCAGCATAGATTATGCTCTAATGGTGTTTGGACTAACAAGTCACTAAATATACAGGACAACCTGTCTCCAGCAACAAATAAAAAAACCCAAACCACCACAAGCAAACAGCAAAATTAAATTATGAATCATCTGTTCAGCTTGTAAACTGCTATATGATGTGGCAGGAGGACTGTCACTTACCTTAAATATGTAATCAAAACCAAAACAAAACAAAAAAAAAAAGACATTGATTTATCTCTGGAGGAATGACAATTTTACTTGACCAAATGATCCTTGAGCCTGGAAGAATACATCAGTTTCTCAGTTCTAATCAGAAGAGATATTCTGATACCCCACTAATTTCAGAACTTTATTTTGAATATTATGTGATATGCATTATCATTTTCTAAGTCATCCGTGTTTCTCCATCAACAAGTAGAAGTGGAAAGCAACTCAACGACTTCTGTCTTTTCCTTCCCTGTCAAATGTTATCTCCTTAAAAATATCATATAATTGAAACTAAATAACTTCTGCCACTGATGTGCATGTAGAGCATTTACAGTGTCCTAGCATGTTTTAGATAACTCTTTACTGTTAACACCTTGCACCAGAGAGACAAGAAACCATTTCGAAATTTTTAATGATCTTCCAAACTTCTATAATATTCATCTTTCTCAAAGTACTACAGCTGCTTGTACCTCTGTTTAGTCATTTAAGGTATTTTTCTTCTGATTACAGATGAGTCATACAATCTGGATCAAGCCTGTTTAAAAAAACCATCAAGCTACCCTTCAGTTACTAAGAGCAGTACCCCTTTTTCTAGTTTTTAATTACTTGTTTTCTCAACCTTGTAATGATAGGATTTCTCTTCCCTAACTTCACCCAGCTAAATGTTACTTGCACCATCTTAAAATAGGCATCTTTTATAAGAGTGGGATGAATCCCTCGCCAGACGTGCCTGTCTCTCTTTATTACATAGAAAAAAACATAAACAGCTACCAAACTCAGCTAATATATGGCCTGGAGCAAGTCATTTGAAACGTTAAAATGGAAAATGTATAGCATTAGTTTACCTACTTATCTCCTTGTAGACATGATGCTAATATACATAATGTTTTACAGCATTCAGAAGCTCAAGTGCAAGCTCAAAAATGAAATTTCCTAAAATACAATCTCCCTCTTAAGCCTGCCTGGAATTCTCTAGGAAGGTACTTTTTGGTTTAATAGTGCATTTATTTTTGTTTTAAGAGCCAAGTACATACTAATTCACTTGGTACATCATCTTTTTCCTTTTTCCTTTTTATTATTTGCTATGCTTGGACAACCTAAACTGTTCCACTTCTACTTATTAAGCCTGTTTTGCCTGTCACTTCCACCCCACAGACTCCAAACTGTGTCAGCGGACCATATTATACTGATTTTCACTTCATTAGTCACCTGCACTGTTTATATCTCCCCTTTGGTGGTCTCTGCCCTCACTATCAGTTCACATCGGTTCTAGCAACTGAAGAGCTGCCAACTGGTTAGTTTTGCTCTTTTAAATTATTCATATTGATTACTTGGACAAATGTGATGTGCATGTTGGCCTGGAAATGCAGACAAAGCAGAGAGGCACAAAACCTTCAGCTTTTATTACAGTGAGTAGTACAAGTTATTCAAAAAGCTATTTTAATATGTTAGACCTTTTTGAACATTGCAAGCTCAACAGAATAAACAATAAATATTTCACTGTATATATAGCACCTACTACATCATGAAGAATACTTTAATATTAACAATAGTATTAACTATAGATATAATACACCCATGTCCTCTTTAATAGCATCCTATGCCCATCTCAACTAATATGGCTTGTGCAACCAAGCAGTTTGACTTCCTATTTATCTTTGTTTTCCAGAAATGAGTTCTCCACTGCTCTCAATAAGTTCTTCTCCCAGTGTGTAACTCACGTCTGGGATTGTCCCAACCCAGGTGCAGCACCTTACACATAGACTGTTGAAACTCACTAGGCTCACATAGACCCACTTTTCTAACTTATTCAGATCCCTTTGGGTGGCACCCCTTACTTCTGTTGTATCAAGTGCACCACTCTGTATCAAGTGCACACTTTGCTTAGTGTTACCTGCAAATCTGCTGAGGGTGCACTTCATCCCATTGTCTGTGTCGTTGATAAAGACAGATAAAGACCAGTACTGGTCCCAAGACAGACCTCTTCTCTTTTGGCCAAGCTAGCAAGTAACTCTAACGCAATAAATTCAGTTCAAGTACTATAAAGATTGTATATTTCCTACAAACTCATATACAGAACAAATACAGGGTGAACAAAATCTCATCTCAATAGATTAAATCTCACTTTGGGATCTTTAGGTACTCTGTTATAATTAGTAACTCAGCAGTTCATGTAGCTTTTTCACAGTCTCTCATAATGTTTAATGTCTCTGTTTCTCAGGGCTTTTAATATCATCAACCTTTCCCCTCGTTAAGATTTTTTTTGAATGGATCACTTACTTTGTAATACGGTCAATGTTAGCAATTTGCTTCTGGTTCCGGATTATTTCTATAGCTGCCCAAAGATGCTGGATAGCCTTTGTATCTGCCTGTCGTCTCTTCGTTAAGCGTGCCATGACCTGTTTACTTGGTCAGCTGCAGCCAATAAATAAAAAAAAATACACCAAAAAGTTAATCATGAATTATGAAATGGATTACATGATCATCTTACAATAAATACAAGGAAAAAATTCTTAACAGCAATCCAATTTGTATACAGCATCATGTTTTCTTATGCTTAAAGAGCAGTAAAAAAGCAAAAAGGTAGTTTACCAGAATTCCCTCCATATCACATAATCTATACAAAAGACAAAAGGTAAGCAGTAAAAATTATTAAACCAATAGCAAATGACTTAACTTATCAAATTGGCTACGGAAAGTCACTTAGTTCACATTTCTACTCCCTAAAATTTGGTAAAAAGCATAAGCATAAATCACCCTAGTCTGAGGTGTTAACAAACTCCTGCATTGCTCTAAACCCTTAAAAAGGGCCAGTGGCACTTGACTTATATCATTCTGGGTAAGTATGACACAGAGAAAAAGCTGTACCCACTGTTTAGTTTGCATTATAGTTCTCAGATTTTTAATTTCAGATTTTTATCGCTTACAACAATTAAAAAAAAAATCCAGAAAAATGCAGAAAGTAGAAGTATATTTTCATGGAGGATAAATATAAAAAAAAAAAAATAGTTTGGAGCAATTCCATTTTCTGTAACATCCTAAAACCCAACCGGACCAAAGTTCTTCTGATGGCATTTAACCATCTAACCAACCCTGAATGGGAACATAATGAGCATCTGGCTTTGTTTACAAATTTTCCAAAAGCTCAAGGCAATAAGTACAGATAAGCCATAAATCGCCTACGGCTCTACAACAGGCAATAGACTCTCTTTTTAAAAGCTTAACGATGCATTTTGATCACTGAAGAACTTTCTTCCAGTGCCACCACTTTCTGAATGAAAAAATGACTGATTTATGACTGCTACCAAGATGTATAATTTATTCGAGAGCTCTGTCCTCAAAATGAACTCTGTGGTGAGCATGCGGATACTTGTAACTAGCAGAATATTAACTTCAGTAACCCAAAATAAGATAAAAATGCAAAAACATTACACCATCTGTGCAATGCTAAAGATGGGAATTTAAGTATTAAAAGTGTCCCTCCTCTCAAATTCACAAAAATTAAACAGATTTGAGTATTTCATCAGTTGCAGAAATGCAATTTAGAGGTCTACGGGACTAAGAGGGACTTGTCTAAGAGGACTGTCAAGCTTCAAGATCTGGTACTATCTCAGCAACACTCACACACTCTACAGGTATAATGAAATAAAGCACAGTATATTAGGGAGAATCAATGATTTAACAGCACTATTACATACTTCACTTCAAAAAAAAAAAAAAAGAAAGAAAGAAAAAAAGATCATGTGAAGTGATATGTATGTCCAGCTGCAATTGTATATGAGGCACCTCTGGCTCCTGGAGATACCAGAGAAGAGCTGAAGTGCACAGGGCTGTCACAGACACAGTGTGGTCTCATCAGCCCAACACTTCTACTTTAGAAATCTTTTCCCTCTGGGATTTGACGCAAGGGCAACTGGATGGACCTCCCAGAAAAGAAAGGCTAGGAATACATTTTTGAGGGAATGATAAGAGGGAATATGACAGAAATACAACAAAGAATGACAGCTAGTAGATACCATCACCTAAGAATGATTCAGAGAAAGTCTCTGTTGGGAATAGCAGGAAAAAAGATTCTGCATCCCCTTGAGCTCCTTTGTATTCATATTACAGAACATGAGGACACTGCAAGTTGAAAAAACCTCCTAATTTGTAAGAGAACCATATGATTAATTGTAGAATTTAATTCTTAAGGAAAATAGACCTGTAAAATACACAAAGAGGGTTTGATGCTAACAATAAAAAGGACAATCTTTACAGCCCTACTATCTTAAAGGAAGGATAAAACTCCTTGTTTAATGCAGAACTGACTAAAAATGAAACTGTTCTCTGTATTCTAGCTCTCTCCTAAATATCTGCTTTAACAGTTGGTAGCCAACATTGCAGTAGACAGGCTGGACATGGAGCCTTGTACACAGTACCATGTGAGGATCAAGGAGGAAAACACTCATCCTCCTCAACCCTGATAACAGTGTGAAACAACAGACCAGTTCTCAGTTTATTTTGTAACAAATGAAATGGTTCCTGTTATCCCAACTCTTTTAAAAATAACATTATTATTATTTATTTTTTCTGTCAGTCTGCCATATAGCTGCCCATGTGAGAGCAGTGCTCTGGCAGAAGGGCAAGGAGGTGGAACAAACCCCAACGATGCCTTGGCCTGAGGGTCACCAGTGCAGGGCTGGGAACCCACCCTCCATGCAGCCCCACATCTGAGCAAGAGCTGACCTTCGGGACTAGCAAACTCCCTCTTGTGTACCTAGGGCAAGAAAAGAAGCTTATGTCCTAGGGAGACATACAGGGAGAGCAAAGGATCGATGTAGCTGCAGGCTTCTGAGGCTGTGCAGTGGCAGATCTGCACCTAAGAGGGCTGCCCATGGGGGGCAGGAAGGCCTCTCCTTGAAAAGGCCCTACTGAGTTCTTCCTCTGCCTGTTGCTGAGGGAGGAGAACATTTTCCCACCATTTTTATTCTACCTTCTCCAGTGTCCCTTACATAATAAGTTGGATGGGTGCAAGAAAGCATTTACTTGGGATCAGGAGTACACTTTTGGAACAAATCTCCTGACCGCCCCTCTACCCACCCTTGTAACACTTTATGTGATCGGAGCATGTAAACACCATGTCCTTCTGCCAGGACACAGCAATCACCCATGTGATACAATAATTTTAGGAGCTATTCTACCTTCAAATAATACACGTTTCATTTTTATATCTCTGGTTTACTCTTTAAGGGCACTTTTGTTAAGAACTGAGTTGACACTCCACTAGTGTTGTAGAACATCAGAGGTTCTTACAAGAACATAAGAACAGTGGGTCTTGTACACCATGCTTATTAAAATATAAAAACAGGATGTGTGTTTGTTTGTTTGTTTTCCAAAAAGCCCAGACTATTAACATTATTTTCATCTTTTGATTGCATGGTATAAAAGAAATATAAAGAGCCTTTGGCATTAAAGAAAAAGATAAAAACATTGTGGCATATTTATTCCTGTTCATTGCATTGTCACCCTTCCCACATGGTAAAACTAACCAGAACAGTATACTCTCTGCATTTCTGCAAATATATTTAAGAAGTTTTCTATATTATTACAAAATCTGAAAAATAACCTTTATCAGACAGTTAATAGTTAATAAAATACTGCATAGCACTACCTCCAAGCAATAGAAAATGCTCGCAGTACTATAGTATGCACAACTTCCTCATACAAATAATAGTTTGAAGTTTAATGGGAGCCATATTAGATTCTTAAAACTATATTTATCACCCCTGATTATTTGCTTATGAGTGGGTGCACACATGTGAGACAACAAGCATAAACTCCAGTGCGTGTAAGTATGTATACAAATCTAAGGCTTAGAGGTTAAGTGCTGAAAGAGGCCGATTCATCTATGCAATGTTTTCAAGAAGTTTGAACTCCAAAGATTCTTTAAAACTACAAAAAAAGAAATGTACGTTTACAGAGAAATGCTTGAAGACGTTTCTCATCCCCCTCCTTCACTATAGCATTCATTTCAATATTTTGGAAAGAAAAACTAAAAACTGACGTAAACATTAATTTTCCAGTTGTGATTTGCCAGCCATCATGATTTTTTAGCTGTCCGTACAAATGTATTTGTTTCACGCCATTTCTGTCATGTTCTGCTAACAAGCTTACAGTAGGATACAGCTTTTTGGAAAAAGGTTGAAAACTAAAAGATTGCTAAAAATCTAAGAATTTACATCAGCAGGATGTGTCTCAGATTTTGCAGAAATCTATGGGACCCGGAAAATATAAGAAGTATTCTCCTTATAGAGGAAGTTTTGTGTGGCTGACATGCCAGCTTACACGCTTCAATCACACACTCACAACAGGGCCCGAAGCAAATCATTTTTCTCAGTTTCCAACTCTCCAACTGTTCCTTGGCGTAATCTGAGTAAGGTTTTACTATCTTTTAATTTCCTCTTGAATGTGCTAGTTCAAAAAGTATACCACTTTATTTTACACAACTTTAGTCAAGAGCTAAATGTCACCCACATTTCTTACTAACCAGGAAGGGTGAACAGGCAGGCTCAACAAACTGCTCTTTATCTTGTGAATACACACAGCATTGGTTACCTTCTCAAGCTCGGCAAAGCCCCTAGCAAAGCATGCATTGCCGTGCAGTGGCAAAGTTACAGCGGAGGCAAACCAGACTTAACTGTCAAAACAGCAGCGCTACTAGCTGTTAGAGACGCACTCGGCCAAATCAAATGCTCTACAGCCGTCTTGAAAGAGTAGTAGATATGGAAATCTGCACTGCAAGTCAAAACAAAATAAACAAAAATCACCTTGCACCATGTCTAGCGTTTTAGCGCAGGGAACTTCCTGACCCGCTGTTTGTGTCCAATTTAGCAGATACCATCAAGTACTATGTTTAGCTGGAAACTGTTCCTACTGACAGGAACAACTGAAAGATAGGTAAATCTTTAGCTTTAGCAGTTAAATACCATCACCCAAGCAAAATACTGTGCCTCTGAAAATTTTAACTAATGAATTGGACTTTGCACTGAAGCAGACGGCACTGCAGTTGGGTGCTGCCACTCTGATGGGAGCTGCTAATTAAGAGCTGACAAGTAGTAGCTTGTTAAATCTCCTGCTTGTACTTCACCGTAAGCAAGGCTACCTGTGGCGCTCGTCCCCTTCAGTGCAAAGTCAAACAGGTTAAACTTCATCCCTGCTATTAGCCACCATTTGGCTGAGATTTGGTATGCAGTTAATTGCAATGGAAAGACAATTTAAGGAGTTGATCCTTGCCATTGCTCAGCTGCTAGCTTCTGCCTTTCAGCACCGCATCCCTGGGGCTTGCTATTATTTCATCCTTGCTACATGGTGAAAAAATTTCAGGCTCAACAGAAGGAAGAAGCCAGGCTCAATCCTAGGTATTTGTGGCTTTCATGCTGTGAGACTGGCTGAGTTTGGGCAGTTAGGAAACTTGGACACAGACTTCACTAGATATTTATATGCACTTTATAATGCGATGTACTCTAGTATTTCTTACAGGCTAACTTTTTATAGTAAGTATAAAACCATATACATCAGTGGTACAAGTAGTTCCAAATGTTTAGTTCTTTGTTCTTGTATTAAATAGGAGTTTTCTATTACAGTCCAGATCACAAATTTGGGAGCTGATGTAGAGTTGGGGGTCAGTAGATTTTATACAGATCTTCATAGTACTCTGAAGTTCTGTGAGTTTATAGTTTACAATTAAAACTGCTGTTAAAACATATCTTTCATCACCAGTTTAGTGGGAGGGTAAACTCTTCAGTCTTTCCTCTCCTAGGACAACTGAGAGCAAATGTAATAACTACCCTATTTTAACATATGGAATGTGAATGTGAAAATGTTTTGACTGAGCAGCAGTGGAGGTCATGTATGTCGGGAAAAAAAGAGAAGATTTAATTGCAGGTCTGTCGTCTAAACCTAGTGATCCAAAAGCATGGTGAGTAGCTGCTGGGGTGAGAAGAAAGTTCTTGCAAGGGCAATGCCAGATTTTGCTTTATCATTTACTTGCCTTCCTGAGGGTGCAATATTACAAACATAGCCTAACGATTAGCTGGGCACCTAGTAGCAGAAGACCCTCTTTACAAAACTGGAGATAATCAGAAATAGAGATTTTGCATATGAATTCATTTGCAAATGTTTAAGAATAAGCAAGTGTTTTGGTATCATTAGATATTTATACTGGACTTAATCCCAATCCACTAAAATCAACAAATGCCTTTCTGCTGACTTTCCAGATTTTTGGAGTAAACTTTTAACTGCTGACTGCTCTTTTACATCCTCACAATGAAAAACTTAGGGAGGTGTTCAATGACATTAAAGAAGCTGAAAGATGTAACAAAGACTTGTGGCTGAAATAGGCAGAAATTTCTTTGTTAATTAAGCTATCTGTAGATAGAAAATTAGACTGTAAATTAATGAAAATTACTGAATTCTTCAGTGCTCTTTTTTGTAGTAAGAGACTAGTTTATGCCGTAATGCTGCCATTTTGGAAGTTATGAGACTAGGGAAGATTTTGGGATGTTCAATGCATATTGTTCCTCATGAAAATCTTTTCTTTTCACTGTTATATTAAAGTGCACGCAGTATATCCAAAAAAGATGTTTATTAGCATAATTATCCTAGCTATATCTCATGTGCAAGTGAAATAATTGTGCTGTTATGCACAGCCCTAACTTTTGCATTTCCTGATTGCTAAATTTGTAACCTTGACATCATACAACTTTTTGAGTGAGGTTTTGCATAGCTCCATAAAGTGCAGTACAGACAAAAAGCAGGACTACATGAGTACAGAACTGCACTGTTCTGCTTCTTTCTCTTTGCAATTTAATTTTTTTTAACTTCAGTATGCAGAACACAAGAAAGCCTTTGCTTTTACCTTGTGGCATTCCAAGATGGCAGTGAGCCACTGCAGAAAGCAGAGCCAAGGACACTACAGAATTAAAGGCCCCAAGAATACTTTCACTATACATATGTGTAAGCTCTATTTTAATCCCTGATACTGCATTTAGTTCATTTTTATTGTATTTCATTTCAAAATCATAGTGTCTTTCATTGAGGCTAAGGCATAGGATACTTGAATTTTTAAGCCCAGACATTCTGAACTGTCAGTGTTCAAAATAGTTGAACTCTTTCTTTTGAAACCAAACTTGGACTTTCTTGTTTACTTAATTCACTCTGCTAGAGAGAACTGGACAAAAATTGTGAAGTGGTGAGGCCTCCATCACACAACAAGAATTTCTAAGAAAGTGCAAGTGTAAGTCAGCGTAAACAGAGTATAACAAAACCTGAGGTGAAGCAGCAACGACAGCTGCTGAGAAAGAATAATAGCCATATACCCCAAATAAAGGCTGTCAAAGTCGTTTTGTTTGCTACCTAGTACAAATATATGTACAGGGCTAAAATGTAATCCTGTGTTCTGCTATCCCTCAAGCCAACCCCAGTCTGGAATTTCACACACAATAGCAAATGTCGTCCTAAAAACTCGAAGGAAACGACCCTTTGTTCCCATCTGGCAGAATTCACTGAATAAAACTTTATCTAGCAATGTAAGTTTGTAGAAGAGAAGAACACAACTGCCAAAGAATGCAATGCAGTCAAAGGTGCTGAAAGCAAAAAGTTTTCACTTACTAGCAATGTAGCTATCACCTTCCTTCAGTTTACTACTTTTTTTTTTTTTTTTTTTTTTGGAATGGTCATTATGTTTTTAGTCAGGTAATGCGCCCAGGCAAGCTGAAGCACATAACGTATTTTCTGTTAAACACTTGTCTCAATATAATTTTCATGTGCCCTGGTTCCACATTTGTCTTTTGAAATAAACGGTATTTTGCTTAATATTACAGACTATGATTTTGACTATTCTTTTTACAGCTAGTAACAAAATTAACAGCTAAATGTGAATATCAAGAGTAGAACCACAAAAGTTTTTGTTTGCATGAGAAAATACCACCCCTGAAAATGCATACACTGTTAACGTACTCAGCAAACTTCTGAATTAATGCAATTTCAATTAAAAAACAGTTTAGTGCGGTTTAGCTAAGGCTTGCTTAATGAAATTAAGCTACACTAAATAGTTTCCACGAAGGAACTTACACTAGTATAAATTCCTTTTAAAAATATGGCTCTTGTTAAAGTGATGCAACTTTCTCATGAAGATAAGCTTTAGCTGCCATGGTAACAAAGCCCTTATTTCCAGGATGATGATACACTGGTATGAACAGCCTTTACGTTGCACACTTAGAGACTGTTCTCCAGAAGACTACTCATCTTTGTTCACAGAAATCTTCTATACAAAAGGCAGTTCAACCCAACTAACTTCAACATCACTAAATAATAGATGGTTCATGCGAGGTGTGGATTATCATCCCACACGCTTCTTGTCCACTATCATGGCTGAAAAAATAATGAGTACTCTTCCAAATTATTTACTTGGGGAATAATCAAAGTAATGCTAGCACCCAAATCGCTATCAATGATGCTGTTTCTGTGAATGCAGGGAAGCATGGACACACAAGCAAATCACCTTGGCTTGATGTAAGAGGCTTGAACTAACACATCTTACCTTCCATTTGCCACTGACGACGAGCATGAAGAGGGTCAGTTACAAAAGATTAAGTGACACATGGGGGCAGGCAGGATCGTGTGTCTGAACCCACACTGCATGCTAATACAGGCTTTCTGCAGTTTAACTACACCCACTACCAAATCCCGTATTTTCAAGGCAGCCTAGAGCTAAAATATGGCAAGGTGCTCCAGGAGAATCCACAGAAGGAGTTAACGCTTAATGAGCAGAGCTACTTCCCCGTGTAGACAAGCCCTTAGTAAATAGATACTTCCTGTCCACTGGCTTGGCTGTAGCCAGCGGAGATGATTAATGCAGCTATGTGCATCCTGACAGGCTCTAATGCTCACTTGGTCATAAAAGGGGGAAAACCATGGCCAAAGAAGGCTGACAGTGAGAGCTGGAATTTTCTTTTGGATGATAAAACAGATGCTGCTTTGATTCTGCAACTCTTTCTGCTAAAACCGAGAGGTGGAAGACATCTCAGAAAATGCTCAGAAATGTAAATGAGAAGAGTAGCTCTTCCTCCAACAGCAATCTTTTGATCATCATCTTCCTTGCTGTTCTAAAAGCTAAGGAGCTTGGTTATTCTATAAGCTTCAGCTGAACTGATGCAACTCATTTCTCCCCTCAGTAAGTAAAGTATAATGAATAAGGTATGATGACATAAATAAATAAGTGATTTTTCATGGTATATTACCAGGAAATGTAATTCCACATAAGGTCAGTTTCACACTAAACAAGAAGAGAAAGAGACACATTTCCCAGGTCAAAGAATTAGGAATGTATGGAAAACAGCTAAATCACGAAAAAATGTAAATTCATTTCAGATTATGCAAGATATATGGTAAAATAAAGAGTGGATGTTGACTTTTTGCAGATGTAATGTGAGATTTCAAATTGCTGTTTTTTCTTCCCTACTCTTTCTCTGAACTACATGTAACTGACAGTATCTTTAAAGTACAAATTGTGATTCTGCTGCTAGAAGCATGACTTAAACCTCAGATGTTTGTAAAAACTATTCCTCCAGCAGGCTGCATTTTTATTGACAAAAGGCGGCTGAATCAATTTTTGTTGCTCCTTAACAAAAACCAAGACTGTCTGAACTTGTTTCTTTCCAAGCTATTCTCTGTGGCCTCTCCCTCTCCATAAATAAAAGCACAACTACGCAACTTCTAAAACTGTCCAGATATTGAATTATTTGAAAATCAGCATATTAGTCAGGTGCGAGCACTTTGCTCCAGAAGTCAGGCCATGAATAACATTTGCCCAGAAGAGACTCTCTCTTGTCAAAAGTCATCTCAGGTTGAGTTGATACTATATGAAGAAAACGAGTGCCATTCTGAACCAGCTAAAGTTTCCAAACTGAAGCTAATTCAAGCTCAAAACTTGGAAACCTGCTGAAATCTGCTCAGAACTTCCAGAGTTAAAATGCATTGATCTGTAATGCAGGTAAGATGAGCCAAAGATAAACAGTCCCAAAGCTTACAGGCTTTTACAGCTTTAATCAAAAGAAACTTTAAGGCAGGGAGAGGATCAAATTGTAAAATCTGGGCTTTAGATCCTGCTTCTGAAATTCAAGACGAATGTCAGAAATAATGGAACTGAAAGTTTCATGCAATGCTCCCCCCAGCTGTGGGACAGTTCATCGAAACAAGATCAACAGAAAGAATAATATATTGTACAACCGGAAGCCTTTCCCCAAGTTCCCAACTTGCTTGTTTTCTTCTATGTTTTTAAAGTGAATTTCCTATGTTGAACATACACATCTGGCTTAAAAGTATACTCCGAAGTACACTAACTGAATATGTTCTGTCCTTCCCATTACCCAAACTCACTAATTATATACATTTCAATTCAACTTTCCTCTCATCCTGCCCCAAACCAAGTCTGTCATCACTCCCTTGTGAAGCCTTTATCCCTATCCATTTCAAAGACCCATTTTGATTTTTTTTTCCATTGACATTTTGATTTTTTAAAAAAAACTCAAAAAATGAGTAATTTATTTTGTTTGCACGTACTTACTTCAGATTGCCCTCGATTTCCACCCCACTCCTCCCACCAGTCCCAAACGTTCATGTCTAGACAAGGACGAAGCTTGCCTTGAGGACAGTTTGCAGACATGTGAGAACAGTTTTCAATAAAAGTGATGTACTAAATAACAGGATTCATAAGTAAACAAATCCTTAAGTGGAAAACAGCTGAGTACAATAAGGACCTTTGTCTTTTTATCTTTGTTGCAGAAGTTGATAAACTGCAAGTGCAAAAATGACAAAAAGGAAGTTTTGAAAAACACAGACTTTATAAAGAGAAACTTAAAAGTCAAGAAATGATTTGAAGAAACAAAGATCTACCAAAGAAACTAGTCAGGTGATGAACACGTTGAACCTCTGATAATGCCAGCTTCTCAGCAAACCCAGATAACAGCTGACATCAAGAAAACTTTATCCTACCATTACAAGTTAGCATTTCCTTCTGACAAGTTGTTCAAAAGAGACAGAGTGAGGGCAGGAGGAATATATCCCTTCATTTTCTAACCAGCTGTTGGTGTGGCTGATGTTGGCAAATGGCCTTTTCTACTCTACAATTTTCCCCCCAGTACAGTACCTGCTATCTTAGACTACAATCCTGAATTTCTTTAGCAGTTTCTTTCAAAGATTTTGGTGGGAGAACTAGTGTGATCTCTCTTGATACATTTTCTACTACCTATGACTTTCAGATGCTTCCAACTCATATTTCTCATCTTCTCTTACCTGAAGCCAACTTATAACATGTGTCTTTATTTTTTAACGTAGAGAATTCTACTCAAGGCTCTTCCAGGACCACTTGTAGGTGAACTAAATTATGCACTTTTTTGTAACAGAAAATCCATTTCACTTCATCATGAGTCTTGCATTTTATATCTGCTCTGCATTACTTCCACAGGAAACTTATTACTTTGACCAATGGTTTGCTATTATATTCATATGCAAGTCCATGGTGTATGCTAGAGCTAGAGGCCAGAGAGACAAAAGTGCTCTGCAGGATTATGACACTTCTCACTTGCAAAATTATGTTCTCCCTCTCCTGTGGCAGGTGCACCTGAAACCTATTTCTCCAAGCACTGATGATGATGGCGATGATATAGAGCAGATTACAAAGGCCCTTTAGGGAGGAAATTACTTCCTGAACACTCAAGAGCTCTTCCTGCTATATCATTATGTAGGACTGAGGTTTATTAAAGGCAACAGGACCATACCGATCTCCTCTCAGCCACTTCCTTCGGGCACAGAAACATAGGATTAATAATTTTGTCAGCAGAAGTAAGGCTTCATTTTCAGATTATTTCAGTTATTCCTCTGCCAACATCTGGTTGGGCTGTGACTCTACTCCTTTAACCTCAAGGCAGATGAATGAGCTCTGACACAGAGACAACCCCACAGGAGGAGGAGGGAAATTGAGGAAAGTGCAGGAAAAGACTGAATAGCGTGCCGTTGCTGTGGCTACCAGCCGAAGTTAAAGCCCAGCACAATTAGCTAATTCTACCATCAATCTAACATAAATTTCAGAAAGTATCACTCATGAAATAGCAGTCCTATTCTGATTTCTGTGAAAATCTTTTCTGCATAACACAAAGAAAAAATTGCAAGAGGATTGTAATGTTACGGTGTTATAATGCAGGGCAAGTCTTCCAACCGGCATCCTGTTTTGTCATGGGGACATCTGGGCAGAAGATACAGAGTCTGCTGTGCCGCTGAAGCACCTGCCCATACCTGCTCTAGCTGTGATGCCCAATGCTGAAAGGGGTGTTTAACTCCCAGCTACTTCACCAAGCAATAGAAAGGACCTGACGTGCAGCCTGACACTTCATGACCTTCTTCAGCTATTCCCTATCCTACAGAACTGAGCCGAAAGTGGAATGGGAAGGTTCATTTGTTCATGGCTGCGTTTTTGAAGCTGGATTACCAGATTGCTTTAATTCAGACAGTTACTCCTTAGAAAAGCAGTTATTTTCTTGGAGGGATGTAACTTTTATTCTCACATAAGTCAAATATGTTAATAAAGAAAAACAAGTATAAATTTGGGCAGACTTCATAACAATAGTGATTTCCTTACAGACTTACGCACATGTTTCTTTTTGATATGCTTACCCGCCATGATTAATTCTAAAGGGGTTTAGAAACAGGGGCTGAGCACACTATTTCTTTTGTTGCCCATTTCATAAAGGTGTAAATTAATTGTTCATTTCACTTTCTAGAGTATGACCTAAAGCGAGACTCTGAGAGCTTCTTTTACTCTTAGGAGCCAAGTTTAATTGTTTTCAGTGGTAATGAGGCCCCAGTAGGAATGCATCATCTAAGTGACCAGTGCCTTTTTCTACCATACACCATGAAATCTGAGAAGTTTTCAGCTGTTTTCACCTCCACTAACAAAGACAGAGTGGATCTCATTGAGTGATGACATATGCTGAAGGAAAGAAGTAGAGAAACCTAAACTGGTCATTTTAAAGTGAAGAATGACTTGTAGTAATGTTTTTAGCCGTTTCAGGCCTATTCTTTCCATGCACCTCCTCTCTGTTAAAGACTGTCTGCTGTTCTATTTTAAGACATGAGATTTCCTACCAAAAGTGACTGTGGGTTTAAAACCTTCGCCAAGCTCCAACAACAGAAAAACCTCCTTTTGGGGCAGACTTTTCAGGCAACGTTTGCCTGAGGCTGCTGTCACCACAGCAGTCGCACTCGGTTCAAAGCACCACTTCAAACTGACCACAAGGAACTTTACTGTGAGTCTAGCAGCGTGGCTGTTACAAGGGACAACGTCCTGTCCTCTTTAGAGTTCATGCTACTTCTGCAGCCTTCGGGCGTAACTGTTTCAGAGTGCTACAGAAGCCACTGACATTCATGTCAGTCTCTGGATTGCAGCTTCTGAGTTTATGACAGATGGGAAACCAACAGAGGAGTTAAAATCCTGTGAATCCACACACAGCTTATAGCCAGTAGCCATCTGGCTGGGGATCTACATAATACCACAAGAGGATGACAAAAAAAAAAAAAAAAAGGCATTTACATTTGCACTTCCATTTTTCTTCCCCTTCTTTGTGCTTCCTGTTTTGAATAGATTTCATGACTGCATTATGAACGGTCTTTCAACAATTATATGGGTCTTTCAACTATTTCATATAGGCAAAACAACTAAAATACTTTCTCACTAGCACTTTTCACATTGAAAAATACATTAAGGATTAGGCAAAAAGTCCACCACATAACAGCATAAAACATTTGTCTCTTCTAGGTAACGGCCAAACAGATAGCATTTAACAAAAGCACAAGCATTTGAGGAAAGAGCACCAGAATGGAAAGCACCAAGAAACCTTATTCAGCAGCGCTGTCAGTTGCTCTATAAAAATAATTCAAGGCAGAAGTTGTAATGCAGGGCCCCTAAAGTATAATTACTTAGGAAAAAATGTGGCCAGAAGTTACCTAACCTGTTCAGAGAAGAAAGCCGTGATTTATCCCAAAACGCGCTGGGAAGGCTGCAAATCTGGTTTTCAAAGGTAAAAGCATAAACTTCACTAAAACTTACTTTTGCATGGCAATGTCTCCTAGCTAGAAACAGGAAATACTGAAATACACGAACATGAAAGAAAAAAGCACACACTTATTTTCTCCCCTCAACCTGCTGCAATGCTCAGAGGGGTGTTTTCAACCTACAACTGGGTGTTTGTTGGGGCTTCAGTTTTCTGAAAAGAAAAGCTTTCTGTAGTAAAGAAAGAGGAGAGCTGTTAGAGCAAGAAATCTTTTCCCTGTGTTCGATGTTGCAAAAGCGAGCACATATTAAGCAACTCAAGAACAGGAAATAATGCTGACAAACAAACTGATATTCTTTCCATAGCTTGATCGCTCAAAAGGAGGACATTTGAAACTTCATCTCCCCAAATCAAGAAATGTTTACTTTTGGAAAGGCTGCTGAATGCTTGTGTATTCCTCCTAGTCCGAATGTTTTATGATCCTTCCAGTGAAGCAGATAGTCACACTAGAATAGAAAAGAACATCGAGTTGAAATTCTTCTAATAAAGCTCTTTCCTTAGAAAAATCCAATTTTATTGGTAGCAAAACGGTTGTGGAAATACACCAGTCCTATCTGATATGTACTTGGGAATCTCTCTTACATCTCTTCACCCGACCTGGAGTCTCCAGCACCATAGGCATAGCTGTAGAAGCAGAGTTATAAAGGCAGTGTCCATCTGTCTCTTGTCCTATAGCAAATCTGTTATTTTCTAATGTAACCTCCAACATGAGAGAGAGGTTGGGGGAAGAAAAAAAAAAACTGATTAAATGCAGACATCTATTTCTGAGCTAATCACTCCATGCTCCCTTCACACTTGATGTGATCTACTCAGTGCGACAATTCATCTTGTTGTGGAGCAGACATCGCAAATAGGTCAGATGAATTAAGCCCTGAAATTAACCATTTCTCTCCACGGAAGATAAAGTGAGCTTAGGATGTCCAATTCATACGTTTGGAGTTAAATCACACACGCTCCACTCAGAAAGGCCATCCTTTTTCACCAGCAATTATGCTTACCTGGTTTAAAGTCCTGCTTGAAACTGAATTTCTTCCATCTCAGCTAAGGGCTCTAGCCACCATATTATTGCTTTTTTTTCCTGCTACTTTGCCTTTTTTGGATGAAAAATTTCATCGATACGTTTTCAGTTTCCATATGGACATCTTTGAATAGCTGAAGATGTCTTATTTACCCCATCTGTTTAAGGTCGAGAAATGCAGTTGTGTTTTTCATTGAGAAAGGCTTAAATAACTGCATATTTTTCCTCAGAAATAAAAAATAAACAGAGACATTTCAATTATAACCCTAGTAATATCATTACAATTCTAGTAAAATGGCAACTGATTAATGGCAACGTCTGATATATATTCTAATTTTCAATTTGAATAATGTATATTTTGAATTAATTGTTTCCTGACAGATTGAGTTTTTAATTAAGGAAAAATTGCAGTGTAAGAGATTTTTTTCATTTTTCTTTCAAGAAGTGTAATTTTATAAATGCAGCTATCTAGCCAGGCAAAATGAAACCGTGAAAGCGTAACTGCAGAATTTTCTTCAGTGTTTTATGATAATACCTTGATCAAGTTGAAGCTAAGCTAAGGAAGAAAACAAATATCCGTACCGACTTTAGGAGGGTAGCTTTTGCTAACTTTATCTTGTGGGTCACAAGGCTTTCTGTTGATTTCAGATCAGTAGTCCCTACGTTTAAAATAAAAGTACAAATTTTTCATCCCTTTTTCTAATTTTTTGGACTTTGACCTAAATACTGCATCACTGCTGGAAGTGCAATCTCATCTTCCTGACTTTCTCAGCATGCAGCTAATCAAATTTATTCAGTTAGTCCGAGCTTGATTTCTACATGCACTTCCCATGACTACTTCTGAACAGTTTAAGTACAATAAAATGAAGCTGCAAACATGTAAGTAATGGAAATTTTTCATATTGATGTCTCTGTCTTTATCAATTTGAAATAAACGCCTCCCGTTATTCACCAGGGTTCCCTCGGTTTGACCTTGACTTTTATGGAGCTCGCAGAAAGTTATAAAATGGGACGTAAAATTAATCAGGAAAATGTTGAAAGCCCAGGTAGAGCCTCCCCGCCAGCAGGAGCTGTAGGGGAAGCTTTGCTACAGGAGTGAGCAGCGCACCAAGGAGCAGCCCTGCCCCAGGCAGCCACCCTGGTCCCTTCAGGGACTCCTGTTTACAGGGTGCTGGAAAAGCCGTTCAAGTCATTTTGGATCAATCTAGCACTGTAATTCAAGCCTTCAGCCTTGGAAGCTGCCTTTGTCTCTTTCTATGAGTTATTTAGAGGAAACAGCATGCTGTTCTACCTGTTAAAACATGTTACTTTTCCAGCATGCTAAATAAAAAAAAATAAAATATCTGAATTCCCACCCATAGGTTTCACTTGCAAATGATGAGCTCAAGTTTGATACAACTCTGTATGCTCCTCATACTGTATTTTTTGAAAATATTTTAACTTCAGTAGATGCTATTTAGAGCAAACTTCAGAAATAAAAGAGCAAAAATTAGAAATAAAAAATACCTCCATTTTTATTTCAAAAGAAATTGTCTACTCCCATGCCTTCAGTTCTTATCTTACTACTGCATATAAATTGAGTGGTCTTTTTAAATTCAACTGATTCACAAAATACAGAGTTGAATTAAATCCCGAAGTAGCATGTTAAAACAGCTCAAGTTCACTTGGATTTGCTGGTGGATCAGGCAACTTTGTGCTTTTGCAGCCAGCACCACCACATTTCTGGGTTCTTTTGTTTCAAGCCCATGCTGGTGTCACTCACCAGCATGGCCAAGAAAAGCAGGGCCACGCTCGGTGGAAGTGTTTGATACGATACGATGAAGCACAGAAGGCTGTATCCTCTCCCTAACGATGGCTAGCAGCAATGCTTCAAAGAAATTAGACACTACAAATACCCATGATGAACCTTGCTAATTGCAGAAGGCTTTGCAGGTGACAGAGAGAAATGAGGGCTTTCTAGATGCTCACAGGTAATGTGCTTATGTCTTAAATCACGAGATTTGATTACCCGTCTCTAAGCATGCCTTGCTGCCACTGGTATTAGCCTTTATATTATGAAGCCCTTTGTGAAAATTGAACCACTATATTTAACTGGATGACCTCCACAGCAAAGTCTACAGGCCAAATGCACGCTGTCTGAGAACAATATTTTTACCTTATAAAATTACAAGCTGCTCTTAAATAGCTGATTTCTTGATACTATTTTATGAAGCTGGAAAAGGAGGAGAACAACACAACCTGATCATTTCACCTCACATTCCATATTACTATGTATCTCAAAACATTTTTTTTTTTTTAACTATTTCATTTCTAAAATGAAGAGAGAAATACATCTCCCCCCCCGTCATAGCACAGACAGGACCTGTTACTTTTCTCTATACCATTTAGCAGCCCTAATACGAATACAATTTTAAAAGTTTAGATTTTATAGGCCCAAACCATTAGCTCTTTGTCTCTTCTTCAGTTTTTGGGCCGTCCCTTACGCTCGCCAGCTGCAGCCAGACAACTTCCTGATACACCGCTTTAATCCAAACCCTGCCAGTAGGACTGCACAGGAATGAAAAGCAGTTCCAGAGATCCTTTTCCCTTCAGCTATTCCCTTAAAGAGTTATGGATTTTTCCTTACTCTTTGAAGACATCTGTGTGAAATTACCCACACAACAGTAATCCTAACAAAAACCAAGGTTTATTAAAACAAAGAGAAGCTGGAATTAAAACAAAATAAATTGTTTGCTTAACATAGCTGAATTTACAATTCTCCTAAGTTAAATTAGATAAGGCATAAACCAGATAAGCTTAACTTCAGATAAAAAAGAAAAAAATGAATCTTGTAGTTTATCCTTTGAAATGAAATATCTTTTCTGACCACACCAGTCAGCCTGTCAGTGCTGCTTGCTGCTTAGAGACCAACAATTCCCCCTTTTGTCTCGCACAGATATGCCTAATAAACCCCGTTTCAGGTTTCCTAAACACTTCTCCGAAGACAAAAAATGGGCTTTGGTAAACAGTTACAGTCTTCGTCTCCGAGGAGTTACACCACCAAGGAAACGAAAAACCTTAATTATGATTTACGGCTGCCTTTCCAAGGTTTATGACCCAGCTCAAATATTACCTTTTGCTAACCATCTTGGCTGGCTGTATCTAGTTTTTGGCTAGACCCATGGGCAAACCTCACCTACAGCAGTTGCTTTTCCTTTCTACTTGTCACAAGCTATGAATTACAGACGAGGGCTAAGGCCCTCTGTTACAATCAGCTACGACTCGAAACAAGTCCAATGGACCTTTAAAAAAAAAAATCAGTCTTGGCTGATGTCTCAAATGACAGATTGTTCTTTCTTCCTGCCTTTATAGGCTTTAGGACTCATATATACCCAGCTTTTGCTTCAGCACGCTGTGTCATTTAGCGGGTGGTATTTCCTTGAGATGAGAAGAGCACTGCTCTTGGAAAGCTGAAACAAAAACTGATCTGTGATAGAAACTTTCACCACTGTGGAAGCATAATGACAACAGCAGGCTTGTTCCTTCTCATATGCAAACATGGATGCAGTCATGCTAACAAAAAAAAAAAAAAAAAAGGCTTAAATAAGCAGAGCTTCTTTTTGTTGAGCAAATAAAAATCACTGACCACACCAGCACCCTGCAAAGTTAACTTGGTGTAACTTTTCTAGACCATGCTTAGCCCTTTATTCTTCAGCCTCTCCAATGAATATGAAAGCAGAGGAAAAAAAAACAAACCCAGACAAGAAACCCTGAAGGCACAAAAATAATGGAGGTATTATTACAGATCTACCAAACAATATCCATATAGGCTTGTCTGATGTGATACAATCCAGTGCTAAGCCAGGATTACAGTAGGCAGGTAAGAAGAAGAAACAGCCATAACTCAAAAGCACATTCCTATAGGAGAGGGTGAGATTGTGGCTCTCCGAGCAGGAACTACGTCACTTGTCATTTTTTGCTGCTACAGGATGCTTGGAAGAAACACTTGAGCAGCAGGAATTCAGGGTGCGGCTGCACTGGGCTCCCTAAAGACAAAAGCAAATGAACTGTGATCCAAGATCTGTTCAACAGAATGTTATAGTCATTTAGAGATCTTTCTTTGGTTGGTTGGTTTTGATTATGAAGTTGTCCATGGGACAGTCCTTCCAAGCTCGAGATCAAGTTAATTTCATTCATTACAGCAGCACACAGAGCTACTCAAACATTCAATTAAAATAATCTTGCAGAACTGCATTTAAATTGTACCAGCACTCTGATGAACTCCAAAGCAAAACATAAAATAAAGGTCAAACTGTAGAGAACACTACGGAGCAAGTTAATACCCATGAAAAATGAGCACAAGAAAAACAAAACTATTCCCCAGTGAAAAATGGTAGCAGTGGATGTGAGGAGGGACGTTATTCCTCTCCTTTATTGCTCCTCATTGAACAGAAGAAAAGCCAGAGAAGAGGAACTTCAACATTTGTATCGGGAAAAGGAAAAGACAACTCTAGTTTAACATGTAACAAGGAAAGAAAGAAAGTTAGAAAAGAAGGTGCATGAAGAAAACAGGCCCTCACTGCTTGCACATCTCTTCTCAAGCCACAGGACACAAGAATATAGCTATAGCTGATTTTACTGTTTTTTAGTTTGGTCAACAGTTTCTTATGAGAAAATCATTTTGTAATTGACTCAAGGCCAGGATTACTTCTTAAAAACAACCAGAAAAAAAAATCTTAAAGCTTTAGTAATCTCTCTCTTAATCCTCTCTGTACATATCATTGGAAAAGACTTCAAAAACTGATTAATCCAAAGATAATTATACTCAACTGTTCTCCGAAAAAATGTATTGGAACTCTGCTAATATACAGTGTTTTCCTTAAAGGAATAAACTATTTAAAGATTCTTTCAAAATTATTTCAGATGTACATATTGATAATATGTATAAAAGTTAATGAAACTGACCTAAAGATCTCTAGCAGATTCCTTTCAAAACAAAGGTTTTCTTAATTCTATAGGGTTTCTGCACACATCTGAGATGAGTCCAAGATTTTACCAATATGTTCAATTATTTTTAAAGGTATAAAATGTTTATATAACATGCCTCTGCCTGTGAGGAGAGGGGAGAGGCCCTCATTGTTTTTACAGGGAAAAATGTAATATATTACCCATAAATTAGCATGATACTTTGAATAGCATCCATGAAAAATCAAATTTGATACAAAATTTTAATTATTCAGCAATATATTAATTTTAGCGTCTGACCTTCTGGCTACCACTGCAGCAGAATACAATTAACACTCTTCTGAGGTTCCCACAATGTATATTCAAGTAGTTTTTTTATGACTAAGTGCTACATGAAACGATACAAGGGAATCCTTTGAAGTACTGTACAGTAACACTGGAAAACTGCATCTGGTGTATTTGCACACAAATATTCTGCATACACAGTGCTGAGCTAAACACAGCACGAAGGTAAATTTCCTCTACAGGTGGTGAATTTGGACAAGCATTATTGTCCCTACATTAAAATATGACAGAATGGCAGAAGTCTGCTAACAAGGTAATGGTTTATCACAAGGCTTGTCTTCACTGAAGACAGAGAATATTTTAAAAACTCATTACAATTCTAGTGTCAGAAAGGTAAACACAGTTTTGATAGTTATTCCCTATTAGAGGTGGATCCTAGTGCAGCGGGAGTTAAGGCCACATTTCAGGGGTATGAAGGTACGTCATACAAATGCTGCTAAACATGCTGAGATTTAAAATAAAAAATAAAATTAATTCAATGACTGAATTAACTGATTGCCAAATAGCCAACACAAAGCGACTAACAACTGCGTACGTGCATCTACATTCTGTACAAGCATTTATGGATTGCTGTAGGACAACCAACAGATGTACAACTCAGAATAAATATTTGTAGAGCTTCTGGCTGAGCATTTGCAATCGTTTACCTGAATTAAAACAGGACCCTTTAAGATTTGGATTCTCAAGGTGTGATTTTTCCCATTCCTTCTTTTACTTCGAAGACATATTTTTCTCATGAAGTAGCATAGATGCAGCCTATCGCCACTACTTGGACACCGTAAGCCCCACAGTTTCTCCTAGTGAACATGTACAAAAGCACCCGCCAACTGGGGCACCTGATGTTGAAAACGTATGGAGGGGTTTCACCCAAATTCACCAGGGCACTTGACTACAATACGGCTTACACAGGATTCGGACAACCCCCACGGCAAGGAGATGTTCCCCACCAGTGCCGGACAGACAGCCCAGGCTGGGGAGAGCTCAGGTGCCCCTCTGGACTCCTTCCACTTGTTTGAAGAATTAAATATTTATTCTAACGTGATTCACATCTTCATGTCCTAGATGGCTGCACTCTCCCTAAGGTTAGAAACCTGTTGTGTGTGTGTCTCATTTATTCACTTACCAGAAAAGGTCAAGATGATACTAGGTAAGAGAAACTAACTCCCCAGTACATTATAGAAACTGCTTTGTAAATACATTCATCACTGTGATATTGTCCATTGGTTTGCATCTGGCATTTCATTATTCCTCATGCTTGAGTAAGAAAGTATTAAAATTACGTGTTTAATTTTATTTTTAATCAAACAAAGCAAAATTCTGGTAAAACCCAGGTATTTGTGAAAAACATACACATTCCAATTTTCACAAAAGAATCTGGAGGAGGGAAATTAGATGCTACATATTCTTAATAAATTATGCCTCCGGTGACCTTCAGTTCTGATGAAAACTGGCACCACTCATTTTTTTAATTACTAACACAAAGCTCTGGATTAGTTAAAAAGCTTATCCACTAGCGCTTGGATGTCTACTTCAAATACGTTGTGAAAGGCAAAAACGTGAACGGCCTGCAGTCATAACATTTTAAATGCAAAAAGTGACAATTCTCATGACTGCACTGCAAGAAAGCAGTGCAAGCAGTGCAGAGGGCTGGTGTTTTGAGTTACGCCTGGACCAAAGCTGGCATGCCCAAACCTGTTTGGGAGGGAACAAGGTGTTTGTGAGATGCCCATCACCATGCTAAAGCATAAAGACAAAAGTGAAAAGAAAAGCTCTTATTCTGCTGAAGGAAAGGTTTCACAATGACATGGCACGACATGGACAGTGCTCCTCTGGTAGGTCCCCGTGGGACAGGGAGCGCCAAATGCTTTTGTTGGAGACACCATGGCGTGACTGTCCTCAAGAAGCTGGTGATGATGGGGATGGTAACAGGAGCTGCATATAGGTGTAAATTGGCAGAAGAAGTATTCTAAAGGATGACTCAGTATAAGCTAAATTCAAGCAAAAATGTTATCCTCCACCACTGCATCAGGCAGCTTGTGTCCACAAGCCAATTCCAACACAAAATCCACAATTCTAACCATAATTGGATGTATTTGGCCAATGCACTTCGTACTGGACTTGTCCTAGGATGCAGAGCTAATTCTGAGTTACAAAGCATTATCAAACCCTCAAAGAAATATTTAATTTCCAAAGTTCATAGATAACCTTTCAAGAAGAGAAACTAAGACTTGATGACTGAGCAAATCAGTTTCTCTAGCACAATTCCTAGTACCTAAAGAAGTAGGATTTTCTGTTAGATCATCTGAAGAACTTCGTAACACTGGATACACATCCTGCCCACAGTTTAAAGCAGAGGGACTTAAGGCTTTGAAAGGTTAAATGGCTTGTAGGAGATCAGAGTATGTGTAAATAGCAGAGAGAAATCTCCAAGCTCAACCTCTCCTCCTGTTCTTCCCTTGCTCCACTGTAACCACATACAATTCTGCACCAGAGCCTTATACCAACTGGAGTAACAGAAATTATTTTAAAAGACTGCATATAGGGGGGAAAAAAAAAGATAAATAAAAAATTCTCAATGTGTTCTAAATAATTTGATTTTAAGAAAAGCACAGTTTCAGTTCAATTCTCAATACCAGTTATACTCTTTCTTACAAAAAACTCAAACTCATTGCAAAATAACAAAGACAAACAAACACTATTTTTGGTACAGCAGCAAAATAGGTGGATGGGTATCTCAAAAAAAAGATGTTTGAAGTTTCACATTTCAACATTGTCAACAGCTCTCAAGTCAAAATCATGACACTAGTAGCTCCTATGAATAAGCATGTTTTGTAAGAGAGACACCAGACTCTGTGGCCAGATAAGCAGGTGGATAAGATGGTAGAGTAATACATAACATCAAACATCTATTTACCACAGGTACTACAGGCTAAAGAACAAATCTAGCCATAATTCAGCCAAAAATAGAAATTTAATAGTGTGGTTCTGTTCAAATAGTTTGTGAAGAACAAAAGTTTAAGGAATACAGTTCTTCAAATCATATCAAAAGCAAAATCACTACAAACTTGTAAAGCACTGTTACTAATTTATCATTGTTAGAGCTTAAGAACATAGCCATGTCACAAAAATTGCTTCTCTCTCACATAGTAACTTTGAATTGCTCAATCTGAAAATAGTATCCAAAGTGTCTAACAAATAGACTTTGCACTTTTATAGCAAAGGTGGTTAGTAGACGGTGAAATCAGAAATATGACATGAAGGATGATATGTATTTTGAATTGGACTTATTTATATGATAAACACAAGTGTATAGAAAATTGAAACACTTGATTTTCTTTCTCTGGACAAAAAAAAAAATGCTTGGTATCAGGTAACTAGCTGGAAGATTCAAGGATTTTTTAGTTACTTTGAAAGGGACTGAAGCAGGCACTAACAGCTAAGATGTGAGTTGTATTATGGTATGTTTTCCTAACAAGACTGTGATGCTACAAGATGCAGACCTACTTTAACTATAAATAGGGTAAAGACATTCAGAACCATCCACAACAGCCACATTATCACTATAAAAACTGCAAATGAAATTTGGGGTTACCTTTCTTAGATCTCATCCTATATGGGAGTGGTGGACCTTAATCATTTTTCTCTAGTAATTAAAATTGTCAGATTTTGCTTCTACTCAATTAGGTATTTTTCTGGATATCTTTATTTAAAAAAAAGAAAAAAAGGGAAAAGGGGGGGGCGGAATCAGGGGGCGCTTAATTCCCTTTAGATAATCCTTCACACGGATATGATTTCTGTACCCTTTATTAGTAGTACCCTTGCTACGCTTCTAACATCCATAAACTGCTCACTGCTGTTCTACTTTGCCATAGTTTGTGTACTTCTCTGGTGACTTCAGTTACTGCAGTCACTTTCCCACACCAAGAGCCCCTTTGGTTGTCCAGCTGATTTGCTGTAAATTTTCATGGATTATAGGCCACCCCCCTGACATCCTCCCCATTCCTCATTATATCTTGTTTCCTGTAATCGTGGGAAAGGGACATGGGGCACTTCATCTCTGTTCTGCCTGATGGTGGTCTTCACTTCCTCTGATTTTCATGTTTAGCAGCTTTTGATACACAGGGGTAGAGATATAGGAAAGGGTACGAAAAGTCCTTCCCCCCGAGAGGGCAAGAACTGAAGCTCCATTTGTCAGCAGCTGGAAGAGGCCAATGGTTTTCTGAAAAGCAGTATCAATGAATAAATTAAAAATATATTTCTTAATCATCTAAAAACTTCTATGAAGGCTTTAGTGCATATAGTGAACATGAAAATGCTAATTACAAGGAATGAAAAATGAACTGACTTTTGTTTTTAATTTGCCAGTTTGCAGCCAGAAAAGAGAAAGCAACAGAAGTACGTATTAGAAAGCAAAATTGATTATTTAAAACTGTTATCACTTCTTTTTAGCTAGTGTTTTAGCTGTTTCATGTGAGCTTCATGAAGAAGTATAAAGAGTAATTATATTGCCTTCATTTATTCAATTTTTTTTTTAAATCACTACTTTTAGTAATTTGCATGCTTAGACAAAAAAGTTTGTTTCTTCCCTTCCCCCCTCTATCTACTTCTTGTTATTGTTTTTCTTCAGAAAGGGAAAAGCCTGTGTAAAATCCACGCTACTATTTTTTGAGAAAGAATTAAAAAAGACTGCCTGACCTGATAAACACTCTAGAAAAATCCGCTAGAAGTCTAAGAAACAGAAAAGCTGAGCTGCAGGAAGATTGCACAGACTATTTTGGTACTAAGCCTCCTGCCTCTCGTGCCAGTCCTATCTGTTTTAAGCAGAAATGACAATGCATGGCTAGTAGCTGACAGTCAGCTTCAACAGTGCAGCAAATAAATTTATTTAAGAAGGTCTGTCTGCAGGTACGGCCACGTTCAATTTTCGACAATGCTACAGACTTACTGAGACGCAAGGAAAGTTTCTTAACTTCAGCTAAAAAATGTTATCAAAGCTATATTTTTTTAGCAGTTCGTAAGTTGTCTCCACTTTTGTAAGACTGAGGAAAAAAATCAACACACTTTCTGATGATAATACTCTCTAGGCATACTTGAAAGTTGAGTATTCAGATTGTATGAGTAAAAACTGAAGAAGACACTCGTGTTTAATATCACTTCTGTTTAACATCACTCAAGAAATACAAGTGTGGGTCTCATTCTATAGGACAAGCACCCTCTGTGCTGACATTTGAAACTTGACAACTGACCTGTAAGAACAGCAATATGCAGTTCTCTGGAAAGCTATTAGGACAGCTCCAGATTTTATTGCCGTGAATGCCTCAGCTCATGATGACAACAGAACTTCTGATGCCACGGCAAAAAGCACAAAACTTCTGAATGGCTTGTATCCAAATGAAGACTGAAATATGTTTCAGTCTTCACAGAGAAGAGATGATGTTCACTCTGAATAAAGAAATTGTAATAGATTACTGGTAAGGAAATTGCTAGCAAGATTTTTTGCCTCTTGAGGATTTTAAGGCGTATTTCTCTCTGGAGGTAGGTGATGCTACTTCTTGTATCATTCTTTCTTCAGGTTATTAGCAGTTTTTCAACTGCAAAATAACATCTATCTAGTTACTAAGTATAAAACTTGCTACCTTTAATGTAATTCTTACAAATTAATAATAAAGTCATAGTAGCAAGCGTTTTTCACATTTTCTATGGCTTAAGCACAATTTCCTGCAGCTACAGAGGTACCATCAGCTTGGTTCCAGCCACGTTTATAGAGCCAGTAAACAATTTAGTGTACTACATCTGTTTGCCTTTTACTTTTGCCCTTGCATTCATTTTTATCAAAACCACATTCCTTCCATCCACTGCACCCACAAAATAGCATGCATTAATTCTTACTTATAATTTTCTATTCTTCTAGTGTTAAAAGTATCGGTATTTTACATTCAGTTGCTTCAGGCCTTAGAAGTAAACCTGTCCCCATAATAAAATGGAAGTGTTTGCCTTAGCACTGTGCAACTTTCCCCTGCTAATTTATACTCCAAATGCCTCATGACATAGCAAAGTGCTGCTGCTCCTTTACAGGGAGGAAATCATGCCATAGAGAACCACATTCAAAATTTGCTACAGGCACGTAAGTGAGAAGGCATGACAGGCAAATAACTTCAGAAAACCTGATGAGGTGTTCTCCCACTCACGACTCATAGCTGCAGAAGCCTTGCTTCTTAATGCAGTGGTGTCCAGTGCACAGCTTCTGAACCAGTCCTGCCTCAAAATACCTCAGGTGTGGCTCCACGAGAATGCCAGTCACGTAACTGGCAGCAGGGCCATGCTGATGCAGCAGTGGCTGAATACATTCAAGTTGTTGGATTTGGAAGAAACAAGTCAACAAGGGCTGCTGAAGCAAACATCAACCTAGCACTCAATGCTTAGACGAGCCCAAACCCGCATTTCAGGAGCCCTCAGCTCTCCAAAGTACACGTTATGGGGGTTTTGGCTCTCGTATAGGAATTTTAGTATGTAATCCACAGAGTGAGTAAGTTTGGCCACGCTTGCCCAATACAGTAAACACTGAAAAACAGCCATGACATGAGATCTAATATAGACATCATGAAATGCTAATGCTTAGAAACTACACCTAACTTCCAGACAGCATTTATTCTGGCTCTACACAGTTATCTTCACATCAATATTGTTCTGTGGCTTAAGTGGCTTTCTACTTTCTTTCATAGTCACCTCCTTCTAGACATATTTATAGAGATCATACAAACCATAGGGATTGATTGAAGACACATTTACTGAATTCCCTGAGTAAGACATGAATCTACTCAAAGACATGGGACACCCATGTGCTAAACATGGAGAAGGTAACAGAGGTAACAACATAGCTTCCACCTCTCTGTTGGAACACTACAGAAATGTCAACATCTAATCCATAACAAATCTAAATCCTAGCTAATTAATATAAGCAGACAACAAATAGGAGTAATAGAGGTTAGATATTTTTACTGCCTCGGCAAGATGACATTCAAGTTTCAACCAGTTGTTTCCTGATCTAACAAACCTATATGGCCCACAGATACACGTTCTTTCCCTAAATCAAGCTCTGACTGGAATGACTGAGTACGCTGTGAGGAATTTCAAGAATCTTACTTTGAAGACAACATGAAGTATTCCAAGTCTTTTCTGGGAGCCTTTTTGTTGTGCCCAAGTGAAGGAATCTTAACGAGAGACGTATGCTAAGCTTGGGAGCTCTTGAGGAAAGCACTGGCCAACTGAATCCCTGGAGGAAATGTTCTCTGGCCTTGGGATCAGGAACAAACCTCAGCTGGGCAAGGTGAAGCAATCAGTTCAAAGGAGACAGACTACATATCCATTGTAGTCCACTCTAAGTGATGGGGTAGAGGCAAGTAAAATTGGGCCCAGATCTCCTGTATCACCTACAGTACACACATCCAACATGGCCCTGCATCCCTCCTCTAAGGCCAATTTTGAGAAAGCAAGGACAGAAGAGTGATAAGACCACAGTGAGTGGCAGCTGGATAAGGTCGCTAGCATTTTTTCTACAAGCCATCTCAGCTGAGTATCTTGCAGCCTTGAACATTTTATGCTGACAGCACTTTAGAAGATTCATTTTCCTTTTTTTTTTTTTTTTTTTCATTTTACAGTCAAGGAACCAATACACAAACAGCTGTGTTCAGAAGGCCCAGTGTAAGTACCTAACTTTGGCATAACAATTATCAAGGTTTGCGGTTTCAGAAGTCTGACAAGTGATTTTTAGCCCATCCCAGTGAAATCAGAATAATTCTATCCAACAACTAACACTATCCAGTCTATTCTGCTGTGAATAGTCCAGGGCATCTCCAGCTGGCTCGCAGCTCAACGCATTATTTTGGTATCTTTATGCAAAACAGAGAGAGTCTCCATCACAAACTCGTAATATAGACGAAAATAACATAAGCACATTAAGCTGCTTTTGCTTGTCACCCCTGATGAACTTCATATGGCAACCAGACCAAAAGCCCCCGCTGAGCCCCTGAAGCTGAATGTGAAACGGAAATATCACAAAGAAACACTGCCAGCATCCCAGAACATGACTCACACTGCTTAAGCACCAAATCATTGCAGTTAGAAGATTGTGGTTTGGGTATTTTGTAGGGATAGATCAAGCACTCTGAAGCTGCATTTGCTGAAGAAAGTAGGTTGAGCGCTAGGGGTCCTAACTTGGTAACGCTTCTTCCTGTGCTGGTTAACCTCAGGCAAGTCACTGCGCATCTCTATATTACTATTGCCAAATGCAAAACTAATTACACTAATCCTTGTGTAGCACTTAAACATTTATGGATGAAAAGAATTAATCTAAGAACTATTTATTTTATTATAAAAAAGAACTACAATACCATGTGAAAAGACAGGGCAAAGTCTCTTCTGCCAGTCTATGCCTCTTGACAGGTATGAACCATACATCCATGAATGACTACTAAACCCTGTCTAGAATCAATGGACCTTTCCAAGCAGAGTAAAAAGGGAACTGAGAAGTGAAAACCAGTCAAAAAACCATAGGGAATGCTGTTAACTGTCCTAAGGGACAGATTTTCAAGGATGTCCAAAGACAGAGGTTAGGTTCCTACGTGGTAGGATTTTCAGAACAAGTATTTATCGAATATACTGAACTCCCATTAATATCAATGGTAGCTATGTAGTGTACCCTGTGCAGACAGTTTCTGCAACTTTAATCACTTTAAACACCAGTGTAAATTTGACCCCACGTAAACAAACTAAAAAGACACTTTTTAATGTTCCTTGTATGACTATTGTGGAAAAAAATTTTAGGCGGAAACGTGACTTTTAAATTGCAGTTTAGCATTTATGGATTGCTAATGAAATCCCCTGCTGTCTGCCCTGTGATAATTTTTTCCTATTAAAAGCTTGTTCTTTTTTCAATCTAATAAGCACATCACTATTCCAAGCACATTCATTGTTCAGTCAAAGTTTAAATTTACAGTTAAAATGAAAAGAGAGGTCGTTTACCAGTAACCAGAATTCTCTGAGATATGAATTCTTCACATGCAGTCAAACTGACAGAGTACATATATGTTCTTTCAGTTAAAACTAGTCTTACATGCTTTTTCACTGCAATGGTATAAGGCAAAGACTGTTCATTTCCTCCCAGCGATAGACATAAAACTCGTGGAACATCTAGAAATTCTGAGGGAGAACAAAGCAGTCAAGAAGAAAGCACGGATGTGAACTACACATACCAAAACTTTGCATATTGGTAAATCACATCTTTTTCCTCTTTTTGAGCAGAGCACAAGCATAGTTTAGCACAGTGACTTAAACAACTACACCTGTACCACTGAGTACCCGAGGTCCTGGAGTCTTTGGTACCAACCACTCTAGCACTGCTTTAACAGCATACAGGTCTGAGTGATGCTACAGCACATGGTGAAGGTAGGGATGGAAGCCCAGATAGCATCTTCTCGAATAACTCAACTGTTCATAACAATGCCATTAATGTCGTGTGCTCTGGAAAATTACTCTGTAGTCACAGCAGGAGATTCATCTCAACAGTCCAATAGCAAATTCTGACACAGTCTCCAATCGACTCTGACACTCTGCGTGGAAATGGCTGAGCTGCTAAACCCTTCAGAAGTACACATGAATAGCCTGAAGTGTTTGAATGTGTGAATACAGAAGTAGACACCCCCCTGACATAAAAGTGTAAAAATCAAGTTTTGTTGCAGAGGCAAAAGACAGGAGAGTAAATAAAACCTGCTGATTAAAAAGTATAATTCTGCCACCATTTTAGGCAGAAAAACTTAGAAGTTCACTCAAGAGAATGTGCGTATCTCCTTCAAAAGCCTCTGAGGGACTCAGCTTGATAAAAGTACAAGTATTAAACACCAAGCCCAAAACCTTTTTGGGACTAAGTGAGAGTCCAAACTCTTTTAGCCTTATGCAAATATTCCATAACAGCTTTAATGAATGATACGAAAGAAAAAAGAAATAGTAAGAAGCACACGGATCTCATTCCCAGAACGGGCAACATGTCGGTGATGGATAGCTTTCATCATTGAAGCATTCCTATTTCCATTAAAAAAGTGTCAGAAAAGAGCCAACTAGACATAGACTGCTAAATTGTTAAGATCTGTCTACCCCACATGGCTGAAAGACTGGTTTTCAACTCTTTCAAGTAAACATGACAGAGACTGATTGCTGTTACTAAGGCTCATGATGGAACTTTTTGTGGGCCCAGTCCAGGAGAAACAGGTAAAGTTATCTAAGCTGGGTTACATAAGAGCTAAAGGAGGACAGAATAAACAATCAGTACAGTTCTGCTAGATAACAGCTTAAAGGTTTGGTACTATTGTGCATGCATGACCTAAAGTGAGTAGTATTTTTGTTGAAATTCTTTCCAAAATACTGCCAAGCAAGACATCCCCCCCCAAAAAAAAAAATGTTTAAAAGCCCCAAATAAAAAAAGAACTACAACTTTCAAGAGCGCATGCATCGTCTGAAATCTTTTGCACAAATACCCTCATCCAGTACATTATGTACTGCTTTTAATAGCAAATGAAGTCATGTAAGAACAATAACAGTAAGAAACATCAGTGTGAATATGCAAATTCCAAGATATTTCCAAAATACTTTTCCAAAACCTTTCTCCATTTCTCAAAAACAATAGAACAAAACCCAAAATCTCCTTTTGTAGCCAGTTTATTCGAGATGAGTATGATTTCACTCACAAGTGCTATTCAAAAACATTTTTCTTGAAAGCATTTAAAAGATGAAAATTGTTTACAACTTTTTTTCCATGAACTCCTAATGTCTGTGGCAAATGGAGTACATTCAGGCTGCGGACGAAGCACCTCTAGAGCAGACATAAGTATTTTTGGAAGAACATTGGGAGAGTTCTTGTAAATATTAGTCTGATATGGTTATACTATATGGCTTAATTTGGATTATTCTGAACTCCTCTGGAAATCCGTTCCAAGTTAAAATTGATTATTAATATTGTTTTTTTTAAGAATCAGCTCACAGCTTTAATGCCTCAGAGCTTAAGTTCATATTTCTACAGAACAGCTCTCCACAACAGGATGTGGCTTGAGTTCTTTTTTTGACCTACCTGTTACTCTACAGTAACAGGCAGCAAGTTGTTCCTATTACAATTTAAACAGGATCCTGAGACATCGAGTGGCCAGTGATAAAATGTGCCTTCATAGGTAGAAGAGGAACATTTCTGCACCAGTAAATGATTGCCATGTGCAGATCTATGATTGACTAAATCCTAGCCACATGCATACACCCAATCGACTCTGCCCTTGTTGATACACATGTAAAATGGGTGCCCAACCTCATGTTGTAAAGCCGTGAATCAAACCTTTATCATTAAGTGAACTGCATGCTGGGCAGAAAGCCAGTATTTACTGTTTTGAATCTTATTTTCTTAGAATAACCTTGTAACAAAAATAAATATATATATATAGTTTTAACCACAATATAGATAGGTATTATTTCTCCTACCAGAGAATTTTATCTGTTTCTGCTGCACAATATATCATATGTATACCAGTCTGCACTACTCAACAACTTAACCCATTGTGTACCCGCTTTGTAAGGAGTGTCTTCTACAAAGCATTCTTGAACTATATATACCTCATCCCATGTTCTTTTCTTATCCATCCCAGATCTATGCAGTTTTCACCTCTTCTTTCTCTCCATCACCCGTTTGCTCTTTTCTTTTACACTTGCACTTCGTGGATTGCACTCTCTTCTGTTTCATAAAGCCTGAAAACCCACCTCTTCTGTCAATGATATTACTTAACGTAGCGCTTTGTATTTTTTCTGTACTGCATCATGCCACACCATGTTCATTCACACACAAATACTGATTTTAATTTGAACCAGGGATTCTTGTAACTTGCTTAGCCTGTGCTGTTAATTTGTAAACTGCCATGTACACAAGGATTATTATGTAAATAAACAACAGTAACAAACTCCAGGTGAAACTATAAAAACATAGGTAGCCAGAATGCAGCTACCCAAACTGGAACTGGGGCAAGAGGGCAAGGACACCTATTCTCATAGAAAGTGCCAGTGGATCACTAAAATGGCTTGGATTAGTCAAAATCATAATATAAATACACACTTCCAACAGAATATCAAAAGAGTACAGCATATCTATCACCTAATTACCTTATGTACCTACCGAGGGTGCTACAGCCTCGTTAACAAACCCCTTCTCACCACGACCTCCCATGGCAGCTGGAGGTAGCCTGAGATGCGGGAAGCGAAGGTCATCATTGAAATGCAAGACAAAGGCATCGCGAAGCAGAACATCGTGCTGGGGATGTTCCCGTAACGAAGGCTAACAGGCAGCTCTCCACCAGTCCCAGCTGCTCAGTTAATTTCATTAATAAAATGCAACTCTGAAGAAATGCTCAAAGATGGGGCTGAAATTTCAAACTGTCAAGAGCTCTTTTGCTTCCTAACTTTAGTAAGGCAGACATGAATAGGTTTGGTACCCGTTGTGACCTCATATTTCACTTTATTTATTTGTTTGATAGCCACCTGGCCACTACACCCGCAAGAAGGTGAGGCTGGGCTGCGATCCCGCTGACACCTGTTAGCTCTCCTGCTCCAGCCCACGTGGTCGGCAGCAAAGCCGGCTTTCCCTTGAAGGCACCCAAGCTCTAACTCAGCCACTCAGAGTTTGCAAGCCTTTTTCAGCAGACATCTTCAGCTCCCAAAAAAAAGTGCAAGTATGTTGCATTAAAACAGACTTTTTGCTTCTATTATCACTCGATTCTCGTTGAATTTTTTTTCTTTGTCTTGCAGCAGGGTTTCAGCAGCAATTTATTTATTTATTTTTATCTTGCTGAGTTGTCTTCCATGACTGAAGTTCCTATTTACTGGCAAAGAAACACACAGAGTAGGCACTGCACATCCGTCCGAATTTGCAGCTGATGCAATGCTCTTCCAGAAGCGAGCAGAAGTATCACATCCCCACTGAAAGTGCGTTGCGACACAGCTCTTGCCCAGCGAGGGGATGCTATTCATAAAACATTCCGTCAGATTCCTCCTCTACTGTCAGACTCCTCGTGTATGTACATCATTTTTTGATACTTAAAGAAAGGAATCACTACCCAGAGAGCCCTGAGGAAAGTATAACAAGAAGTCGTACCAAAACCGTCATCAACTAATATAATAAAACTATTAAAACAGTCTGAGAGCTAAGCCAAAGAGCATTGTGCTTATTAGGAACACACTGTAAGTAAGACGAACAATTGACACACACACACATGCACATTTAGAATATCTCTGATGAAGGTACAGCAACAGAGAGATACTTAACATGTTCATATCCAGTTGTTTGACTCAGCTTTGAGTGTACATCAGGAATGCATAGGGAAATACACCAAGGGATGCAGACAGATTAAATTAGCATCTCTGGATTCTTAGCTTTCTTTTAACAAGTGGGAAATACAGATCCCAGACCTGTGCAGCGAGTCCATCTTCATATGAAACATTACTTTCTTGTTCCACCTGCATTAAGCCAGACAAAACAACACCTCAGAAGAGCATGAACTTTTCTTTTCGTCTCTGTAGGGAATTAACTGAGAAGTGCAAGGGTGACCCTTTAAAAACCACTGCTGCCAACTGCATCACTGCCAAAGAATTTACCGTCTCTTTTTATACAATATGCTTGCCTATTGCATACCAAGAAATGGTTTATTCTACTGTGAGTAGCTCCCTCTCAGAAAATACCGGACACTTGAGAGCATCCCGTCTCGCTTTTCCTCCTCTTCACTGCCACACATTAGCTGTTGCCCCATTTCTTCTCTCTCTTTTTATAAATCTAGATCATTGTCCTTCTGCTATAGGACAATAGCAGCACTTACAGTCCAGGAAATTAGTTTCCTCCTGCTGCTGAATACATAAAATACTTTTCCCACTTTTTTTTTTAATGTGATATTTAGAATTAAAGAATAAGCTGTTTTTAGAGTTTTTTTTCAGCTTTAGAAAGTTATTTAGGGTCATCATTTTAAAAACGTGGCTTTCATTTTCATGCTTGCAAGCTATGTATCCCAAGAAAATATGTAACAGCAAGCTGATGCCTAATTACATGACTTAATGTTGCAAAACTCTGTATATAAAAGCAGAACTGCCAAAGAAGATCAAAATCTTTTTTCCCCTTTGTTTGCTATGGTATGCATTTTTTTTCTATTTAAATTATGTACAGAAAAAAAAAAAAAGATCCTGCATGATAAGACCATGAATTCAATTGTTTTCCTTTATACTGTATATAAGTTAACTGGGATATTTAGTTTTGTTTGCCTTTTTTTTTTTTTTTCCTTTCTTCTTGCCGATATGCCACTTAGAAGCCACTAAACCCAACAATATTAACTCCTTACCAGTGTCTGATAGGTAGATGACCTAGCCACAATGCGAGTAAATAATCTAACTGCTAGATCAATGCACGCAGCACAAATTAAAATGGCTGCAAGGATCTCCAAGCATAAGATTAGAGACCCAAGGAAAGGTTCCTCCTGCTTTTTATTTTATATTTCAAAGAAATGTAACTATTTATTTTTAAAAAATCCACGTCTTCCTATCAGAAATAATGCAGCATTGTTCCAATATATGGTGACCAAACAATGTATCTTTAGTGTCAAAAATCAGCCTACATTTTGCAATTCTTATACTGAATAACTTCATTCAAGGCAAACAGAGTCTCTGCTCAAGAAACATAATGGTGCTAGGATCTGGTCCAAACTGAACTGTTACATCACGCATGAAGATAATGAATGTTAATTTAAAATAATGTTCTTTCAACTCTAGTTGGTTTTTTTATATATATATATAATCAATCAGGCCTGAAAATGCATGCATGCGCTCTCACTGCCACACGCTCGCTCTCTGTCACTCATACACAAACACTTCATTATATATTCTCATTCCCAGACATTCAGGAGAAAATTCTCTGCAGGTGTGAACTAATATTGCTGCACTAAAGTCACTGAATTATTTTAGCAAAGTAACTGGCCCTCTCACACACACGTTGTGACGTGTGTACCCAGACTTACACTTAATGCACATTTCACATCAAATTTTCTCTTTCTTCCTTTCATATGTGCATTTCCCAGCTCTTATTTGCACTCTACAGACAACCGCTACCAGCTTTCATTAGCTCACACCTCGACATCTCTTATCTCCATCAAATAGCGCACGAAGAGGCAGGTACACATGGCTCTTTCCTGCAGCTGGGGAGGAAGCTCTAGATAAATACCAGAGGAGAAAGAGCTCTGCAGACAAAGGCTGCAAGGCATTTGGAGAGGACAGAAGAATAGGCTTGACCCAAAAAGCAGCAGGCATTAATGTTATTAGCGCAAATGTTCAATTATTATATGAAAGAGAATTTTAAATATTCTCAAAAAAAAAGTTTTGGAATAAAAACCTGTTTTTCTGCATAACAACAGAAACCAACATCTAAATGATCATTGCTGGGGAGCCAATATGGAGGGAAAAAAAGTTCTCTAGAGCCTCCTACATCAGAAAATTGGTGATTTTGGGCTCCTTTCTATGAGACATTTGAGATTTGTCTCCAGCCACTGCCAGACTCTGGATTACATGACATGCTAGTTTGATCAAGAAAGGCATTTGGCGTGTAAGAGAAGCCAAGTGGGAATTTGGGCACCGTTCCTTCCCACTGGCCCAGGAAAGGCTGCTAAGGGCTTACCCACAAACCTGGCAAAGCAAACGCTGTTCTGCTCCTTGGTGCACCAGGACACAAAGCATCTGAGCCTTCGGTTACCTTTAGCTGGTATTTGTCAGCATTTCCTGTGCCACTACGAGGGGCAAGAATTTTTTCATGTGATTGAAAGCTACACGTCTTCAGAAGTTGGGGATACAAATTAGGCTTGCACTTGGACGATTTGTAAATGGGTTATTTTTTATAGAACTCTCTCTTTAAAATTATTCAGATGAAGAAAGTCAATGTGGATTAGAAAACCTAATAAAACTGACACCTGGAGGTACTTGACTGCTAATCCCTGTTTTCTAAAAGGTAGGAGTTGAATAAGAAGAGGAGCTCTCAGGTCTGGAATCAGAGAGGAGTCAGGGGTATGCTTCCAATTAGAAGGTTTTATAAAGAAGCCTCCTGGGAGCCAGAGGAGTGGAAAGTGCACAGGAAAAGGAAGAATCTTTCTTACACCAAGTATTTCCTGTGAGTCTATTTACTCCAGGTCAATGTAAGAAGAGGCTGACAAAGGTACAGAACTGAAAGATGCAATTACTAGGCTGAGAGCAGCCAGGTTTCTTGCTTTCCCACAGCAGGTCCGAAACGCTCCCAGGTATGCATCAGGACCAGCTCAATTGCAACCTCTCCTTCAAAAAGATGCGTCAGCAAAATAAAACTTTTTTTTTTTTGGAAAAAAAAAGTAAAGATTTTAACTTTTTTTTTTATTTTTATCACTACTTTTGAACAACCTGACATTACATTCTAGAGGTCAGACGATCGATGGGAATTACTGCTGATTAAAGCACAAAACCCCTCTCATCCACCCCCCACCTTTAACCAAGACCAAGAAAAGTTTTCAGAAAGCTATTTTGATCGGTGAAAATACAGTTCTTCCTTTTTTTATCTTTTTTTTTAATTCAGAGAACGTTACTATCAACACTGTATTATTCAGTGTGCTGTATTATCTTCAAATGTCACTTGACAAGCACGATGAGTGACACTGGAACATCCAGCTTCCCAGGAAAAGGTTCACGCAGTCGGTTCTTAGGAACATCCTAGAGCCTCGACTGTATTTATATGAAGCTAAAAATGGTGCCAGTCTGGTTCCTGTGAAAACAGCTAATACCAGTTACATTTCTTCTTTTACCAGTTTCCTTTATTAATAATTAACTCTTTCTGTTCTATACAGACTGCAAGAAACACAAAAAAAATGTAAAAAGCCACTAACAGAAAAATGTTATCCATATTTCCTCTGTTTTTCTCTTGGATATTGTGAATTCCTTTAAAAACTGGTGTTCGTGTAGTAAATTGTCTTAATTTCAATAGGAACAATCATCAATGTAAAATTTAGCATGTAAAAATGTTTTTTTTAAATAACAATACTCATACAGTTGATATTCAAAAGGCATGAAAAATGCCAACACGACATTGAGTATTCCAGCCGAAGTATCCAAAATATTATGTAAAAATTATATAGGCAAAACAAATTGCAACTGTGCTCTTCCTTGATATTTGGAGTTCTACGTAAAGATTTAATTTTTGCATATTTTATGAAAAATAAGCTTGATTCATCAGCATGCTCCGAGGCCTATGCATTTTTATGTCAGTCTGAAACAAATGCTTATATGACCAAAGTCTCCATCATTATATTAATATTAATCTACCGATAATAATGAATTTTCTGCAGTGAACATCATCTATTTTCATCAGTGAACAATCAGTAGCCTGTGATTACGCTTTATGAAATAGCAATTCTTTTGTTTTGATTTTGTACAATTTTGAACCTGAATCTTAAGTAATTGCTTGGGGAGAGGGGTTTATGCAAAAACACTGGGTTTAAGCTGCCCCCAAAGTCAGTAATGGCTCTGAAGGTACCAATCTCAAGATTAACAATCGACCAAAAGGAAAATCAGAGAAAAAAAAAAAAAGCCATCATTCTAAGGTTGAATGCACGCGCTGCAATGTTGCTCAGCGAGGGACACTCTTCTCTTTGGAAGTTTTCTGTTACCGGCAACGACATCAAGAAAACAGCAACAAGGCACAAACAGTCAAGGCAGGCTTGGCTGTCACTTGGCTTCTGACTTGAGAAACATCTGTAATTGCAAACAGGTATTTGCAGAAGAGAGGATCTCTTGCTGAATACTGAACGGTGTCTGAGACTTAACTGAAAACGATGAGAGCTTGCTAAGAAAGCTCTCGTCTCTCCGATCTTCTCAAAGATTTGTTGAGCAATAATATACCCAACGTAATTTTATTTTTCTTTGTGTATTATTTCTAGCTACTTTGGGATTCCACTAATCATTTTCCCACAACTCCATTTTGTTTCACTTCATCGCCGCTCCAGAAGGTTCCAATAAAACCTAACGTTGTAAGATAAGAATCACTCTGCTAAAATTAGTGAACTAAGTACAATATCCCATGAGTCACCGCCTGCTACTCCCATCCACCTATCTTTAAAAGACCAGATAATAAAGCCGTACTGTAAGTGCACGAGATCAAAGTACAAATACCCACTTTCCAAAATGCCACTTCTGAGTCCTACACCTACTAGCAGACTCCTACAGTCTGTAGCTGAAACATTAGTTAAGTTAGCTGCAATAAAATCATATATTTGAATATAAGGCAAGTTGGTTTCATGTTTATTTTTAACATGCTAACAAAGGAAAAGGAAATGAAACATGAGAAATGGGTAAACACCAGTATATTTAACTTTTTTTTTTTTTTAAGTAACTAGATCTTAAATTGGTTATATCCTATTATGGAGAAAAATGAATTAACAGAGCAGGACCAGTTCTTTGCATGCAAAAATGCAACTCCCACAGAAAGGGTGAATGGGATGTTATTGGTATTTTGGCAGGTATACTCCACTTTATTTTTTAGCCAATAAGTGGATAACACTTCAGGTTTCACCCTCTGGTGTTAAAACTATTTGTTAAGAATTTGTTTTATACCATACTGCAATTCAAAATTGTATGTAGAGTCATAATCATTGATTTAAAATGTTTATTCTGCAATTATTTAACCTTAGAATAAAATATTGAACATCGTATACAGGTATACTCAAAACTATTCTGTTGGTGCACTAATAACAATACTTCACTTACAATTTTTAATATGCTTGTAATTTTGAAATACTATGGTCCTGCCATTTTAGCCAATAATGTACTTTAAACTCAAATTATAAGTCTCTATACTTGCACAGCAGAAACTTTTGCACTTCAGTGACTGGAGTGGAAAATGAGAGATTGGAAAAAAAAAATCAAAGAGTCTTTTGTACACAAAACTCTCAATAACAACGCTTTGGATTTATCTGCGTGGTAGAGCTATAGGTCAGGCTCTGACGGGATGTTACCAAAGCTGTGTGGCCTAAAATTAGATGCCATGAGCTTTAGCTTGGGTTCATGGACATGTCACAGTGCCTCACTAGTGTGCCTGCTGTCATCTGCCAACAAGACTAAAAGATCCTGTTTGTCTCAGGGGGAAAGAAAACAAAACAGGACATAAAAAAAATATGAATGAAATATCGTTAAAATGTAAGGAACAGTCTCTAGGACTGTACAGTTCTATGATTCAAATAAGTTCACCCTTTAATAACTTGTATATTTAAAGAAATTGATTGCAGCCATCTTGTATCGATGCATATCAAATCAACTGCAACTGCATGTGTTACGACTTTAGATACTCGATGAAACAGCATAGCTAGAACAAGTAGCTTATTTACTCTTTCTGAAACACAAATAACGCTAGAAATCCACTATGCAGTTATTTAGTTACCACTAAAACACATCTCTTTGCATGAATTCAATATTCATGGCTTAGTTAATAAATAAATAATAAAACAAACAGAGTTCAGACTTGCCCAATTAGCTCAATGACAGACATTGGTTTAAACAGATAATAAAGCTATGTTTAAAGCCCAGAATTGAATATACTGAAAAAAAAAGAAATGGCCCAACACAGCCCTGCTCTCCGAGAGCGATACATGCAGACAGGCCTCTGAAATCAAAGAGCTCTGTGTGCCATAAGGGTTCACACGTTCAGCCAGAGGCCACAGTGTTTATTGTGCCATGCACGGCCACTCCAGCACCTACCAGCCCACTCCCAGTTACGTACACTACATCTACGAAGTAAGGCTTTTTGGAGAAACTTATTTTTTCCCACGGTTTCAAGACAAATTTGAATTGTATTAAAAAAAAAAAAAAGTTTGAAACGTGTTCTGCATTTCCTATAGATTGCAAGATACTCCTTCACTACTACTGAATTTGCATCCTCATAATGCACTGAAAATTATTTAAAACTTATTTTTTAGGAATGTAAGAGTTAACTTAAGAAATTCCTGCAAAATGGAATCATGACCTCATCTTATAAACTACCTATTTTGCAGGCTATATTCTCCCGACTGGCAGATTAGACCTTAGAACAATAACCCAATTATGAGCTAAATTTACATTCAACTGATCGAAAATCATCCAGAACCTGACAAGAACAATCTTTGTTCACAACATTTAGCACAAGCAACTCTGACAGACCAAAATGTATGAGCTACATAAAAGATGAAGTATGTTGCACTGCCCAGCTACCAAGGGCACCACGCTCCAAGTACTACACAAGTACTATGGGAGTGCTCACCACATCCTGAGACTTTTTTAAAAAAGTAAACTTACACACATATGGCCAATGATTTTAAACAGCTCAGCATTTTGTGAACCAAGCTTATCACTGGTATGTGAGCCACACATACTTTGGATAGATTAATTTTGTTTACAGTTCAACTTAGTATTTGTAACAACCTACATCAGGGATAAAAGACTTATTTTGCTGATATTTATGCTGCTCTGAATCTAGCTAAAAACCCTTCAACCAGTTTAAGAAGATAATTAGATGTTCTCATAAGACATTTGCTATCAGAACACTGTTCCTCTTTCAGGACTTTTATCCTGAAGAGATTCACTGTCTGAAGTCCTTACAAACCTCGAGAGCTAAACGCTCTGTAAAACAGTAGAAGGCAGTAACTACGAAAAATAGTTAGTTATGTCCAAGGTTTGTGAACTCAGAACTGGAGCTAATTCCAAAACGATTCTGATTCTGGAATTCTCCCTGATTTTCAAGTTGTGTGAAACACTGGAATTTTATAACAAATTAGACAATGCAGACAATTACAGAGAGGTTTAGATGCCTAAAATTAAGAAAACATCTTCAAATTTTGTCTTTTATCTACCTAAGTATTTCATCCTAATTCAGAGATGGCAGCTAGCACAGTTCAGAGGTCCCCATGCTGCAGTTTGCTGATAGAAATGCACAACAGCCTACATGTAGCCTAAGCCACTTCCAGGTGAGTTTCAGGCCAAATTCCTTGTCCATCCACCTCATTTTCTTTTCCAGGAGCACCATGTCTGCACCCAGTGGGCGCTACATCTCAACAAGGTGCAAATGCTGAACACACTTCACAGCCTTTCACTTCACTTCATTTGCTCTTGAGATAATGTTAGGCTGAAAAGATGATCCAGGCTCCTTTCCCACAGAAGCCTCAAATCCTTCCTAAAAGTTCCTTCTTCTCTCTGCTCCAAGGGCAGGTGGGATCTGAACACTAGCTGCATGCAGACCTCCTCCTACCTCCAAACAGGATGGACACAGCACAGATGACAGCAAACAACCCAGCAGTTACATTTGTTGTCAGCACAGTGATTACAGCCATGAAATTCTTGTTATTTCAGTAGTGTTCAATTTTTCCCGAAGAACTAAGAAATGTTGCCTTAGCTCACAATACATAAGGGATAAGACAAACTACTAAGAATTTTGGTATATGGGGACCAAATTTCTTATTTTTTAAATTTGCATTTAAAAATAGTATCTGTAAGTGCTTGTTTAGATGAGAAAAAAAATACACCAGTTTAACTGCAATGGAGGACACTTCTAGCACCCTGCACTTCTTGTTCACAATGGCATGGAAGTGATCACACTCCAACTTACTACACTCAGTAGTGTAGTACGTTAACAAGCAGTGTGTGAAGGTGGAAAAAACTCAACCAGTTGTAATTTTGTCAACAGAGCTAAACTCCTGTATTCTGATACGTGAAATGGATATTCTGATCCATAAACTAAAATGAATGAGCCAATTTAAATTGGTTTACTAACACAGAGAAAAAAAAATCATGGACAGAATTAGCCTGATTCTTTTCACTTATCCACAAAAAGCACTCCTCTGTCAAATTAGCATGACAAAGCTCTGAAGCGTGGAATAGGAACATTCTCCTAGCTCACCAGCAAAATCTTAAGACCCTCAACCAAACATCCACACACACAGAATTTCCCTTACTTCTGACTTCATCACTAGGTAATTTCCATCACACTATCCGGTTCATTAGAAGAGTAATTTTTCTATGGGTAAAGGAGTTTTCCAGGAGACCCTCTTTGTCCTTTAGGGGCTGAACCTGACACCAAGTGTAAGTCACAGCTGCCTCTCCATGACTGCAGATACTACTGACCCACAGGACAGTCAACCAAGACAGCAACTCGTTTCCCCATTCATAAAACCAAACTCACAATCAGAAAGATGAGGTGCACTCTGCAGTCCTACCCTACCCCATCCCGTTCTCCATTAAAATATCTCGTCAAAACAGAAAAGGTTTGTTTAGACATGGAAAAGCTGGCATTAACCAAAAATCCACAAAGGGAATTATTGTGGAGATACACTCGCTTTTATATAAAACAGCAGTCAGCAAACGGTCTACTTCCCTAAAGGCTTTCTGTAGCATGCTCAGAATGGTTGATAAGAAAATTATGAAAAAAAAAAAGCAAGCATGGAGAGATGCCAGGTCCTTCATGCTGAGGATGAGGGACTAGAAGTACCCAAGGGACTGCAACCCGAACCACGCACTGGCATTTCCACTCCCACTCTACCCCCCCACACCTGTCTCAGTGATCACCCTGGAAGAATTAAACAATTCCCTACAAAGAACAGCAACAAAGTTGGGGAAATAAATGAAAAACAAAAACAAACAAAAGACAAAAACCAATATCACTAAGACAAGAAAGCATTTTCTGCATTTGTCCCTTTCCACTGCAGCAAGATCTTTCAAAACTATTTTACAACAAACAGCATTGCTCCTACAATACAAAGATTGTGGTAGATGATCCCAGGACATTAAAATGCCAAATTATGCAGTTATAAAACCAACCAGCACCAAATTAGAGTTTTTCATCCCTTTTCCTCTCTTCGAGCCACCCCTCGCTCCAGCGCTTGCAAAGTTCTGCTTGCCACATTTGCAGAAATAAATAAATAAAACAAATTCCAAAATTAAGCGTGCCGTTTTCAGGGCAAGCCCCAAAAGATGTGCAAAGTTTTCCAAGTCTGTAACACCAATATTTTATGGGAGGACTTTTCTCTGAAACGCAGGGAAGGTCAGGGAAGCACAGAAAGGCTCCCCATCATCCCTACCACAGGACACCCCCCATGCATGCTTTCATCCTTTCCTCATGAAAGAAAGGAGATAGATAGGCCTCTGGACAATCCCTGAGGTTGGGGATGATGAAGGACAACGCCTCAGAAAGTGCACAGAAGGGAGTTATGCGGAGACGCGGCTTGGAGGGGCGGGGAGCAGGGGGAAAGTAAGACAAAAAAAAACCCCACATCGCCGAAGACTCAGCAGTCCAGGCTTTCCTAAAACTCGACCTCCGAGCCCCGGAGGTCCCTTTCATGCCCGGGGGGGTGCGAGTGAACTATTCTTGGAGGGAGCGGGAGGCGCCCCCCCGCATCGACCCCCCTCCTCGCCCCAGCCCCGGACAGCCCGAGGACGAGACACCCCGCTAGCAGGGGAAGCCGGAGGCCGCCCCCCAACCTGCCCTCCCGGCGGGGCAGAGCCGGGCTTTAAGGCCGTCCCCGCCGCGGGGGTGGCGCAGCCCGCCCGGGGGCGGAGGGCCGGGGCTGGGGGTGAGCTTACAGCCCCGGCCCTCTCCCTGCTCGCCTGCGGGGAAGGGGAGTTATGGCCCCGCTCCCGGTCTGCGGGGAGCCGCCGTCTCCCCTCTGCGGAGGAGGCTCGGCGCTGTCGAGCAGCTGCCATTACTCGGGCCGAGACCCAAGCAGACATTCCCCCCCCCCCCCAAACCCCAGCGAGGAAACGCGGGGGCGGTGGGGGAGAAGCGAGAGAAAGGAAAAAAAAGGGAGGGGGAGGGGGAGAAAAGCGGGGAGCAAAGCTTGTGAGAACAGAGCCGGGGGGGCGGCGGGGCCGAGGCCGGGCTGCGCCACACCCCGCTCGGCCTCAGCTCTCACGCGAGTCCCCGGCTCCCCCGCGCCCTGCAGGCCCGGCGGAGCGCTGAGGGCAGCGTTCCCCCCGGGGGGGCCCTCTGCCCCTCTGCCCACCCCACCGCCTCCTCACGCCCCGACCCGATCCCGGCCCGGGCTGAAAGTCTGGCGAAACCGCCGGCTTTTTTTTTTTTTTTTTTTTATTGGAAGCCGAAAGCCGGCCGGGGAAGGCGTGTAAGGACAAAAATAATCGGCGTTAATAATCACACGCGCCCCGCCGCCGGCCCCCTTCTTCTCGATTTCCAAGCGGGCTGCGAGATAATCCTTCCCACTCCAAAAAATAATATATATATATATATACATATATATAAAAATCCCGCCTTCCGTCCCCGTCGCCCCCCCCCCGCTCCCCCCCCCCCCGCAGCCCCACACATTTTATTATTAAGTATAATTGCTCCCCCCTCCCCATATGCTCCCCCACGGGGCAGGATTGCCCCCTCCCCTCGTGCCCAGCCCTTCCCCTGTCCCCTCTCCCCCATCTCCTTGGAACAGTGTGTACATGATTTTGTAGTTTTTTTAAGGCGCCATGTTTATAATCCTCCATCATATTAAAAAAAAATCCACCCAGCATGAGACACGGTGTCTCTCGCACCCCAAAGCCAGGGAAGCAGACAGAGAAATATCCACAGGGCTGTAAATTCAACCCCCCCTCCCGCACACACACCCCTCCTCCCCAGACTTAAAAGTCTCTCTCACCTTGTGCTGCTGCCGCTGCTTCTGCTGCTGCAGGGGGGGAGAAGTTAAGCCAGGGGAAACTTTTCAATCCCTTCCCCAGGCCGCTGCTGCCTCCTCCTTCCACATATTTTTCCCCTCAGAGTTTTATTGTGTCTGAATTTTCTCTCTCTCTCTCCTCTTCTGTCTGTCCACAGTTCAGGTTTCTGGGGTAAACAGGGTTTAGGATGGTGCTAGGGATATTTGGGAGAAGGAGAACTCTAGTGGTGTCTGCTGGAGTTGCTGTTTGTTTCTTTTATTATTTTTTTTTAATAATACATTTGAAACGGATCTTTAACTATTTATTATATATGTATTTTATCACACTCTTAGATCTGGATCCTCTCTTATTGCAGAGGAAAAAATTACCAGTTATCTGACCTCTTATCGTGAAACCCAGTTTGGAAAACATTTTTAAAAGTGGATACACACCTTGGGCAACAGAAACTAAAGCATATAGAAACAGTGTTCTGTCCCAGAATTGGCTATGTGTTCCAATTATGGGTCCACACTTTCACTGCAGGATTAGAAAATCTAGGTAATATGAAACTGCAGAGGCATATATATATATACATATGTAAGTAGCAGGAAAACGTACTTTTAATACTGTTTTTACATAGACTGTGAGATAAATATTAATTATTCATAAATGTCTAAGCAAATGCATTCTAAAGTTTCTGAAATACTCAAGGAATTAAATAATGGTAACATATTTTATAATTGATTAAACTCGACTAGCACTGTGACATACTTTATTAAAATACACTATAAGCTTAATCCCATAAAATTTATGCATGCAAATAATTTTACTCACCTGAGTAGTCACTAGTATTATTAAAATAGTTTTGGAATACTAATAATGAAAAAAGATGCATCCATTCTGCCTGTTCAGTCAAAGAATTTAACAAAATTTACACTCTGAACAGTGAAGGTTTCTCTAGTGTGTTTAGTAAATAAAATTTCTAGTAGTGTCTAAAACCACATTTTGTTTGAGACTGCTACATCAGGACTTCACCTCCACTTTTAAAAAATAAAATGCAAATAAGAGCTTGTTGAATGGCAGTGATAAAGCTTTACTTATGTTGTGTATTTAAATATGAAAGAACATTTTACATTATCTAAAATAAATAGATAGGAAAGAAAGTGCTGGTAATCTGTTTTCAAAGGGTACTTGAGGGGCTGGGCAGATACCAAACAGTGATACTATAGTTTATTAACTGCATTATATTGCTTTCATTAATAAAAAGCAAATGAGATTTATGGGCAATTTTTAAGTAAGAAGGACACTCAGGAAGAGATTTAGTGTCAGTGTAATTACAAAAAGGCTACCTTATGTTAAGCATTTAGTTGTGATGTTTGGCTCAGATTTTGTTAAGACTTGTAATTTTCAAAAGACGCTTGATTGAAATATATGCCAAGTTTCCATAGGATATTGGTGGCTTGGCTGCCTTAAGTTCCTCTGAAACCTGCTCTATACAAATTGTATCTGAGCTATATTTATATACGAAGAAAAATGTTTGGGTGCTTATCATTTCTACGGTTTCTACCATTCAGTCAAGCTGGCAGGTCTACTCAAGCGGGTGTGTTTTAGGCATACCAATTTTTGCAACCAGAAGCAAAGAGGAGAGAAACGTACCCAGCAGCATACAGAACCGTCTTTAATTCTTCAGCTAAACCAGCCAGATACCCCATACAACTGGGTTGGCTGGGGGGATTCTTTGGCATACATCCAAGACAAAGCTCCAATTCCACTCCCTGGTTCTTTAGTGAGAAGATTTATTACTCTGACACAGTGCCTTCTCCTTACCTATACAAATATTTACTTAAGGCAGAAGTTCAGCTATCTTCAGTATAAAAAGGTTTTAGCCCTTTATCTCTCAGGTCCCATAGAGAGCTGTCAAATAAATATTTAGGCCGCAGTTTCACGAACGCGGAAGCATATGCAGGATTGAATCCTTATGGTTTGCCTTACCTTACAGGTTTTTTTTTTCCTGGAATCCACTGCTTGCCAACAATTTGTTGTAGTTAACGTATTTGTAAAGGGTAGTCTGGACCGTCTCCAAATATTTGTTTCAGGATACAAATATTTGATTTTGTAAAGAACAAGGTATCCTAAAGCAAACATTTAGGGAGTGTCTACAACCATAACTACTTCACCTTGTGTGAGCTGATGGGCAGTGAATTAAATCAACTGTAGAGAAACAGGCATATAGTTTATATATGGGTGTTGGTGGGCCTTGTTTTGAAATGCTTTGATATCCTCTTTAGATCCCTCAGCTAGCCAGTTTTATTATATCGCCTTCGTAGTGCATATTGAAGGATAAAAATGATGCATTTTCCAATCATTTTGATTTATTTTTCACTGTATTGGAAAGACTTTTTTTATGTTCATAAAGATAAAGAATTGAAGTGACTCCAGCTGGTCTTGGTTAGCCTCGGTTCTTGCAATTATCAGCGTTTAGTGTGATATCTCCCATGCACGCTTCGCGGAGCCCTTTTGGCCATTAACTTTCCATCGGCAAAGCGAGCGAAGAGCTTTAAACAGTTAACGCACAACTCCACTACGAAGCCGTGCAGGCTGAGACAGGCAGACAATAGGAAGGAAATCCCACCCTCCCACAGCACTGGGCAGCAGTATGTTTCCTCATAGGCGCTGGGAAATGTTTGTTAATACAAACGCTGGACTGGGGCCGTCTCCAGCCCCCCCATCCCCAGGGCGAGGATTGGCTGCCGAAGCGGGCGAGAGGCGAAGGGAGGCCGGGGGAAATTCAGGCATTTCCTCCCTCCTCGGCCTCGAAGGTCCCTGGAAAGGATGAACGCGGAGCTGGGTGTGTGAAGCTGGACAGGCTCGTCTCAGGCTGAAGGAGCTCAGTTTGGGAACGAGTTTACCTGTCAAAACTCAATAGCTCACAGTGTAATTGTAAGGGGTCCAGACATCTATCTCTTTTCTTACTTGGTTGTGGAAAAAGAAAATGCACCACTACTGCAGTGTTAGAAAGCAAACACAATAAAGTTGCTTCCTTTCAAGTAAAAGTACATACAATAGAAATACATCAGGCTACACGTGTGCTATACACTTTTGCCAGTAATGTGCTGGTCAGGTCTACTGCAGCATTGTTGTCGGTATTGTTTCACTTGTAGGCAGTACTGGAGGATAGGAGAAGAAGCTGAGCAAGGCAGAAGCACAGTTTTGCCAGCACATGTGTCCAGTCTAAGAATGTAATTTGCTGCAGTGAGTTAAAGGGGTCATTGGACAGGTTTGTGGAAAAGAAATCCACTGCAGGTTGGAGCCATACAATCCACATGTCTTGGGAAGTCCCTGAGCCGAAAGCAGTTTGAAGCAACACTAGTGGGCACAAATACATATGTGCCTGGCTGGTGCTGTGTTCCTGAGGTACCTTCTTATGGCCAGAACACGTTCTGGGCACAAGAAGGCTGCTGCTGCCTGCAGTTTCCTTTTAAACAATACTATTCCTTTTCAAGAGATCATTTTGCTTTCAGTGCTAGTACTGGACAATGCTACAATGTGTGGATAGGACCTTTTATTCATACCTCACTTTTTTTACCATGCTCTTTTTTTAGTGGTACAACAAACATGGGTGAAAAAAGTCCACCTTATCTGGAGGGTTCCAGACACCAGGCTCAGCACTGTGAAAATGTTGGTTGAATGCTGCACTTGGTAGAGCAGGGTTTTGCTGTGTCCTCCCTGCACAGGACCATGTGCTAGGCTAATGAACGTGCAGCCCAACCTTCTCCTCCAGGACTTTCTACCGTCTTCCTGACTGAACCAAAGCTACCCATTAGGTGCTCAGATCTTTGTAGGAGAGCTGCCTTTTGCAGATGGTGCCAACCCACTTTAGTGCGTGCTCAGCTCCCAGCCACACTGAAACAAACATACCTTAAATGTGTTTCCTGAGAGGCAGGTCTGTGCTGTGTTGTGATCGGAGAAGTATTAGTGCAGCAAATTGGTGTAAATTTTTCATCAGAACAAAGCTTAGCAACATAGTTTTCTTTGCAGTAAAAATCTCAGCAATGCATTTTATTTAGGAAGTTGGGGGGAAGGGAACAAAACCTTAATAACAACAGACTCAGGAAATCCACTGAGCTGAAAACAGTTGGAGGATGGGAGAGTCATAGGGAGAAGCTTATACTGTTCCTTTTTTCTCCCTGGGCATCAAAAAGAAAATAGCAGTCTCTGGAGGAGGACACAGCGCAGAGGACCTCCAGCAATGTCTGCTGTTCTCTGAAGCTATCCCAGGGTAATGCATGCTACCCGGAGGAGCTGGCCTTACAAATTTCATATGATGAGGAATGAAGTGGACCCCGCAGCAGCAAGGATCCTCTCTTTTTGGCTTCCTTCTCCTGGCTTTGCCCTTGGCCATGCAGAATGTCTGTCCAGTGCTTGCTAGGTGCGGCTCTCGGAGCTTGACGAGGAATTCTGTGACTCAGTGGGGCATGAGAAAGGAAGAGTGCAAATATAAAGGTGTGGGGGGGAAAGTACAGGAGGAATTTCAAAAAAATCTTCTGGAGGAGTCAGAAGTTAGGGTGTTTGTTGATGACAGTACTTGATGGAGAGGTGAACCTTAGTCTGACTTTGTATGGCCAGTCTTATATTCGTATGAGAACCTTGTAGGTATTATCACTGGTAATAATTCAGATAGAAAAGCCTGCCAAGTGTAGATGTAGATTAAGATACAAAATAATTTTTTTCTTTTTTTTCACTGTGTTCTCTCCTTAGATTTTCATGCACAGCTGGGAATAGTGGTTTATCCTAAAAAGTTTACCTGTGAGTAAACTGACATATGTTTATGACATATGACACGACACGTGTTTATGCCAGCATTATGCTTCGTGAAAACTGTATGCCTGATTCAGCATACAGTCTGCCAAAGGAAACTTATCTCAATATTTTTTCACTAATTCAAAACAACAGAGTGAGTTTGTACCGGTTTCATACTTTGTGTCATCTGGCTACTGTATTTTAGATTCAGGAGCAGGTGCTGTAACATGTGACACGAAAAAAAGCTTTAATGTATGCCTCAAAGTGTATACGGAATTTATCTCACACAGGTTTGTCTATTCTTGGTGTAATATCTAACATAATTTATTTTTATGCAAAATAAATGCACAAAAATGAAATTTGCTATTAGATTGAAAAGGAGTCAAATAGGATCTACTCTTATTTTATGAGGATGCAGTGATTGGAGATGTAGCATGCCAGAAAAACAGCTGTCACTATGAGGAAATACATGCTATATTTTGTTACTAAAAGCAATTATAAACCTGGAGTTTTTAAGCAAGGAGACATGAGTGTCACAACTGCAGAGAAATTATAATTACATTGTGCATCAAATTAAATGCCAGCATTGCCAATAATAAATAAAAAAAATTCTCTATTCCAGGTAAGTGGGGTCTCCCATTGCCAGACAGTGAAAAAACCTGTGTACAGGAGCTATTACAGCACACATTAGGAGCATGCAGGGACTTCCAACTGCCCACAAGAGTCGGTTCATGACAAGCCAGGCTTGATCGAGTTTGGTCCAGCACTGGCTTTGAGCTAATTATTGCAGGGTTACTCTGTCTCTACCCCGCGCTTCAAAGCCTTCCCTGCTCAAAGTTGGCTTGTTAGCCCCGACACAGTGCTGGACCCAAGCTGGTGCATCCTTTCATGTGGCACTTCACTGGGATTAACAAGCCTTTCCAGTAAACACAATTCTGTGGTGTATAGAGCTGAGACATCCAAATGTTTTTGAAAGAGATAATGTGTTATCACTAGTACTGAACTGAAGCTAATAAGCCTTGTTGGACCCAAGCTGATCATATGCAGAGCCACCCAGCTGTGGCTCTGTACAGCTTTTTCCCAAGCTCCAATTTCCAGGAACTCAGTGTTTTGCATGGCATTAGCTCCAGTCTCAGACAGCTTATTAGCCACTTGTGATGCTACGCAAAAGTGGTAAAATTGTTTCTGGAACAGAACTGTTCTCGAATCTAACACATTGCCTGAGCTAAAGATCCCTTCCAGACTGAAGCTGGCCTGGCATGGAGCCACAATGATGTGTTTGCAGCTTTGATGTAGCCTGATGTCATCTGCAGCTTGAATAAACCTCCTCGAGATATCACTGATTGGCTGCACAGGATAGTCATAATTAATAGCAACATTTGTGTCGGTTTTGAACCATTATGATCAAGATGAAAGCTAATGTAGGGAAAAAAAAAACAAAAAACACACAAAACTACATTTGTCATTCTGTGGTTCTGACCCCTTATTTGAAAACATCTTTTATAATCCAGATTTTAAGATAATATGATGGATAAGATAAATTAGTTCTGATCCAGCATCACCAATTTAATTTGCAAGAAAGAAGCAAGAATTTGCCAGGAAGAAGCTCAATAATTTGAGCAGGTGCAAGGAAATGCCTGCTCAAAACCAATCATAATATTCAAGTCTAATTTTCCTATTACTAACAACCTTCTTACACTGACAGAATTGGAAGAGAATGTCATGACAAGTAACCAAAGTGGAACTTAAAATGCGACTCTTTGAAAAGATAAGATTTAAAAAGAGTGCTGGGACAAATAGATTATATATTGTTTGATCTTAAATGCAATGCAGGGTAAGTAATATGTACAAGAATTAATAGATACTATTTATGTATTTTCCTATTTATCTTACCCAATAGCTGCATTACATTCAGCAGATGCCACTGCAATCACTTAAAAGAAATATTGAAACGGGAATTTAATAACATCCTATTAACTTTAATAACAATAATGGTTTTGGTTTTTTTTTGTTTTGTTTTGTTTTGTTTTTAACTTATCTCCTATATTAACCAGGCATACTATTCAAAAGTCATGGTTAGCTATTAAGAGGTTATATAAAGAACAGTTACCATTGAACTTGTAACTTTGAATATCCCCAATTGCTGAATTAAAAAAGTTCCATTTTCTCTATCTTAAAAACATAAATTAAAAACAAAAACAAAAGAAAACAAACAAACAGAAACACAGATTTTGCCATGCTGAACAAAAGATTGTGTGTGTCACATAAAAAGTGTGTGTCACTCATGGTAATCTTGATAATCCATTTTGTTTTCTATACCTGCGTTTACTAAATTCTTCATGCTAAGAAATAAACCCGGATATTTTATTTCCAGTATTTGCATGTTTTATAGCCTCTGTTTAGTGCTGGGCTACTGCCAATTTTGTTTATTTGTTTACATAAAAGGATAGATTTATTCCTAGCCCTAACCTGTTACAGTCCTTGGCTGTAGGTTATAATACTTTTCATCTCAGTTATTTACGTGAATGTCATAGATGACAACTTTTAGATGACAATGATTATTACATTCATTTAGGCAATAATTGCTTTTGCTAAACTTGCTCAAGTTGCCTTTGAGAAGTTTAGCACAGCATCAAGGTGTTGGCACAGACATACAGCCATCAGTTTCTCCTTTCTCCCAGAAGTCTCTAAAGATCTAAAGAATCCTGCCAAAGTGCAAGTTAAATTTTTATTTTTATTTTTAAATCAACAACAAGAGCAACACTTCAAGTTAGGAAATATGTACTATACTTCTCTGAAGACTGTGGCTCAAAAGCAGAATACTGAATCCAACATATTTGTCTCCCTGGACTCTCTCTGCCGTTTAATATTTCCCTCAGCAAATACAGATGGATGAAGGTTCAATATTGTTCCAAGGGAACAAGCTGTAGCCACCAATCCTGCAAGCACTTTTTTCATGCTTCTAAATTAAAAAGCATATTTAAAACTATTAAGTTTTGTGTGTACAAAATGCTCCCATTTCCTTCATTCAAGCTTTGAAGCTTATCATTATATGCAAAATTGGAGCCCACTGAAGTCTCTGGAAAGACTCCCAACGAATTCAGTAACCCTGGGATCAGAACTTGGATAAATTTTTTATTCTGGACCAAGAAGGATTTCCAAATCATTGGAACCCTAAATAATTTTTCTTCTGATTCCTTCCCATCTCCCCTGTATCTCCATTGTATGCGATGTAGTTGCACAGGTCTTAAGGCATTTTATGTCTCAGCTCAGCTCCTCTAAAAATTGCAGAAACACTAGTGTTAGACTAGTAGAAATACTTTGCATTGCATAAGATCAAGCTAAACATGAAGTGTTGGTACCATATTTGAGTCTAAGCAAATTCTGTTACTTTTTAGACAAGAATAAAACACTGGTAGTTCTGAAATCTCTGGATGACATAAGCACAAAAATTGTGGAATGCCAAAAACAGAATTGTGTTTGAAAACTGCAACCACTGGAGAGAAATAGTGATATATAGTCATCTTTTCCTTACATTTAGAATATTTTTAATACTCCAGAATAGCACAATTCTGCTGGTAAAAACTTAGAAAGCTCCAGGAAGTTTGCATGAAAGTTCAAGGAGGATCCCTTAATAAAGACTAAGCAGCAAAGCATTGTAAAAACTTGTTATATTATTATTGGAAAAGCATTTAAATTGCCAAATTCATTCTTTATTTGACATTGGGGCAGAGTTTCCCCCTGTCCTCTTATTTAATATGCTATATTTTATAATTAAACTCATAGTGCTTGAGAACAGGGCAAATCTACACACAGCAAAGCCTATGGTTATATTCTTTTTCTGGTCTAATTTATTGCTTGTGTCCATAAGAAAATTTTGCAGAGATTTTAAACAAAACATTGTATCACATATTTTCCTGAACAGGTGACGATTTACTTACAAAGTTGTATTTGCTTCCTAGTACTGCACAATGATCATATAAGGTGGGAGTGAACACCTTACATATGAGGAAGAAACAGGATAGTACATGTCTTCTGGAAATCAAGGGACAGTGATGAACAGTGATTCAACAGGAAATGAAAAATATTAGGAGAGAAAAAACAAACAAACAAACAAAAACACCAAAAACTCTAAGAACAAGACAAAATGTTTTTTGCAAATGGCCAAAAGACTTTTTTTCCACAAACTTTATATAGATGTAGGGATACATGAAGAAACAAATTAACACTTTCTGTCAAGTGGGAAGTACTGTCCAATGTGTATGAATATCATGTTCAATCAAGAGTTATAGGAGTAAAATATTTCCTGTCATGGGAGTTTCAGTGACTAGACGATGAACTCAAAGTATTTTTCTGGTAGTGGCATGGCTGTTATGTGCTTTAATATATGTGAATTCTGAGGTAAAGTATCCCAAATTTGTATTCACATTTGTGTAGTAAGTCCACTCAGATGATAGATTGACAGAGTGCTAGCAGCAAACTTCTCTTGCCTTTTCATTACAACAGTGAAAACATTCAAGTCTTCCTGATGGTAAAAAAGATAAAATATAACAGAATTATGCATACAGTTCTAAAATGTGAAGTCCATGGAGGAAAAAGATATAATCTGCAGAACTCCTGCAGAATGTTAATTGTATTGTAAAATTGTACTATTTGCAAGCATTTTCATTCAGTCCTGTGGAATTCCCAGGCTCGAGGAAAGTGGGAGGTGTGAGCAATTACCTTGCCATGAAGTCATGGTGGCAGTTTGTCTGAACGTCTTCACAGAACAAAATATAATGAGATGTACCTTCTGAGGTTTGGGTAATATTACTAGATTCACTTGACACAATACAGACTGACAAAATTCTGCTCTTGAATTCTAGCTTAGTGTTCCTGGGAGTGTAAAAGTCAAACCTGAGCACAATTTGTATGACAGCAATGTAATTTCATTATCCTTCTAGGAATACCTGATCAAGTATGATACTGAAAATTATAAAAAAGACCTTAAAAATGAGGAAGCTCATAAGCTCACCAGAAGTGTTGTAAAGAGATTCTTCCAACTTTCCTGACAGATGACCTCATATTATTTAAAAAAAAAAATAAATAAAAAAAATCATTCTTCCTTTCAGACCCAAGGAATATGGATCACAGTAATAAGGCTAGAGAATCTATGTTGTGACTCAATAGTTTAGTAACTCTAAAAGGACCTGGCATTCGTGCTGGATAACTAGTTGAACTGGATAACTTGTGTAGTTAATGAAAGGAGGATATTATTGCAATAAATAAAGTAGAATGGATTAGAGGAAGAGTAAGAAGTTAAATTAGGACACAAAACTCTTTACTGTATTTGAGTTGGAAGTCTATAGAAATGCTGCTACACCATTGACTGAAGGTTTAGATCGTGTACGTAGTCACTGATGAGAAGCCAAATGAATTTGTCGTAGCTGAGGCTTCAAAAAGAGGTAGTGAAAAGCAGAATGCCTTCTACAAAATCTTTGAATAAAAGTTGGGGTTACTATTTGATCATACCAAAAACATTATGTCTGTGTTAGTGAATAAAAATAATTTCCCTGTTTTCTAGCCCTGAAACCAACTGACACAGCATGGCTTACATTTAGATTCCTAAACTGTGTCACCTCCAAAAAAAACAATGTTCTCATCTGAACAGCCCACTAGGAATTGTGTCTGGCTTGTACTGTCCCTGAGTTCTGCTTTTTCCTTTTTTTCCTTTTTTCCTTTTTTCCCTTTTTTCCCTTTTTCCCTTTTTCCCCTTTTTTCCTTCTCCCTTTTTTCCCCTTTTTTCCCTTTTTTCCTTTTTTCCTTTTTTCCTTTTTTCCTTTTTTCTCTTCTCTTCTCTTCTCTTCTCTTCTCTTCTCTTCTCTTCTCTTCTCTTCTCTTCTCTTCTCTTCTCTTCTCTTCTCTTCTCTTCTCTTCTCTTCTCTTCTCTTCTCTTCTCTTCTCTTTTCTCTTCTCTTCTTCATTTAACAAAATTGGTGACCATGTACTTGGACCTTAGCACTTAGTTTGTCAGTATATAGACATTGTTTCTTATTTGTACTACCTGCATGTTCCAATTTGTGCAATTTTACGTGAGCTCAATTCTTAATCCCGAATAAGTTGATTCACAGACCACCCTGAAATCAAAGCAGATTTCCTGTAACTATTGCCTTAAACAACTAAACTTGTTACTGCTAACGTTAGCAAACTACAAAGCAACTACAAATCTAGCAAGCAATAAGAGGGTGATTTGAATGTAGTAGTAGGAACTACTTCTTAAACAAGTTTTCTTAACTTGCTAAGACATGTTTAAGTTAGCAAGAACAATAATATCTGAATAATTTATTTAAGCATAAGTATACAGCCTTTCTTCATTAACAACATTAGAGATGTTAAAAGTATAAAAATAAGTTTCATAAGAAAAGTTGATATAACCTTAAGCTCCTTTCAGCTATCACGTATTTATTTTTGTCTCTGTCAGATGTTAAAAAGGGCTAGATAGAATTGTTTAAACTTTTCTTGTTTAAACTTTTCTCTAGAACTGCCCTGGAAAGGAAGCAGGTATGACAGATTTCATCCAAGAAGCTACAGATTTTTAAAATTGAGGCTTATAATAAAAATGCTTGCCGTGATTATGTAGTATTCCTCCTGTGGTCCTATGAAATAGAGAGTAATAGGGAAACTGTACTGCTGTTTGTTGTATTCAAACTGTAATAGCCACCAACACCCACTGAAGGATCATCATGCATGTGGCTTACAAGAACATATTTGTGAATTTTTCAGTTTAACAATAGAAGACAGATCATACTGATTATTTCTTTACACAGAAGTATTGCTCATCGTTTCCTATTCCAGAGTTTCTTTTTGGAAAAATATTTTTTGTCACAGTCTACTCAGTGAGAAGGCACAACAAATTCATATTACTGGATTTCGTGATAGGGGCAATGGGAAAAGAAGGAACTGATCCCCAACAACTTGGTCTGAACATATCAAGTAAGGGTAACATTTATTAAATCCATAAAGGCTGTACTACTTAGGTGTCTAAATAAAGGTATAAAAATATGAGTTTAAGGAATCACACATACATTTTGGCCAGGAACTGAGATGTCAAACCCCTAACATGATATATATGTAGAGACTGAGAAAATTCAAGTTACAATGAGTTTCTAAAATGCTTTCCACTACCTGATGAGAACCACTGGTAAATGTTTAGAATTTTGAATGCTCTTTGCAAAATGTAGTAAGAGTCCCCGCAATGCCAAAATTTGTAAGCATAACTCTGAGAGTCAAAGAAAATGAATCACATATGATTCCTTATGCTTTCATATTCCCATGTCATCTGTAGTGTTGGACCCTCTGTGAAGCTGCATTCTATATCTCTGAATTCAGAGAGACTTTGAAGCCACTTTGAAGTTAAGAAAATTTAGGTTGAGTGAGGCCTTTAGAAAGGCTGTTCTATTTCTTTTGTTTACATTGAAACCTAAAAAAATGCTGTCATGGTTTTGCAGGATTTTTTTTACAGGCATGCATACAAAAGAGAAATAGGAGCCCACTTTTAATATTTTATAGAAGTGATTTAGCACAGCAGAACAGGAAACTTCTTTCTTTCTTTCTTGCAGACTCAATAAATCATTCCAGTTCTCCTAAGCTCCAAAGTTTGTTGAATTTCTGAGTTGTAAATGAGCTGGGGCCTACTTCTTACCTTGGGAAGTTTTTGTAACTGCTTGAATGAATGTGAGAAGCAATAAACCACTCTATGCTACAGTAAGAACTTAATCTGTATTCCAGTGAAACTGTGTGGAGAGAGTCCTGTGACTCACACAGTGAAGAGATCACAAAGCATATACAGTCCTTAGCCCATGTGGTATGAGAACAGGGGAGTGAGTCTTTAAGAAGAAAACATACATATGCCAATGTTTAGACATAATAGTATTCATTTTCTATATGCTATGGAGTGATATTGGTGGCAGCCAGTAAGGTGAGGACAAGAAGGTCCTGAGAGCCTGCTCAGCTACAGATCAGCAACTGCAGAGAAAACAGAAGTACACAAGGAAAAAGAAAGATCAGTAGAGTAACATTTTTTTTTTCAACAACTTTCTTCCCTTAATATATATTTTTTTCCATTTTATTTCTTATTGTTATTACTCTTCAAATTGCTCCTTTAACTTCATTGACCATGTGAGTCTTCCATCACACAGGCCGTAGGTGGACAATCAGTTCTTATGGGGGTCTAGGCCTTTTGCACAAAACACTGTATATTTCTGAAAAATGTAAAACAGATGCCTTGCAGGCAAACACAGAATACATACTGCCACAGTAAACTGATGATTGTTTTCAAAACCATTGGTTTCGATTTCCCTGCACATAAATATGATTCTCCAAGCCTCTTTGAGTTTGATAGGAAGAAAATCACAAGACTTTCATTCAAGAACAGCTAAAAGTATTTTTTTTTCAAGTAGCTCTTTAAAAGAAGGAGCACTTCAGAGAATAAGGACAAACAGAGCTCATTGCCATAGCTATGTCCTTAAAGCGCATGCTCCTAGTGAATGTAGTCTAAGATATCATTCTCCTAGCTGGCTCTGAAGAATGACTAACTGTCACCAGGTCTACATTTGAAACAAATGCTTGCTATGTCCTGTTGAGTCACTGAAAATAGAAATCTGACCTGATTATGCTGTCTGTGAATGGTTGCATACTTTTCTATCACAATGAGTAGTTTTTTTTCATTTTAAGATATTGTGGTTTAGCCCCAGCAGGCAGCTGAGCACCACAGAGCTGCTTGCTCACTCCCCTGTGCTGGGATGGTGAAGAGAACCAGAAGGGTAGACGTGAGGAAACTCCTGGGTTGTGATAAAGACAATTTAACAGGTAAAGCAAAAACTGCACCAACAAGCAAGGCAAAGCAAGGAATTCGTTGACAACGTCTCATCAGCAGGAGATATTCAGCTGTTTCTAGGAAAGCAGGGTCCATCACATGTAAGTTACTTGGGAAGACAAGCACCATCACTCCAAACATTCCCCCTTCCTCCTTCTCTCCTCACAGATTTTGTTGCTGATCATGACATGCTACAACACGGAATATGCCAGCTTCCTCGCTGGCAGCGCAGTGCGAGAGGCACAGAAGTCCTTGACACTGTTCAGCAACCACTAAAACATCCCTGTGTTCTCAGCACTGTTTTGCATCATAAATCCAAACTACAGCACCATGCAAGTTACAGTGAAGAAAATTAACTTTATCCCAGCCAAAGCCAGTACATGAGATTATGCTATTATAATTCACCATACAACTCAAAACCATTAAGAAAGGTATTCTGCAGCATCCTCACTACCTGAGCTATTTGCAGTAAGGATAAGACAGCAGTGGCTTCTCTGATCTCCTTGGTAAAGACCAGAGTGTGACTCCTCCATCTGTGCTACAGCTCAGTGTGGGACCAGTTTGCTAACCAAGGAGAGCAGCTTCTAGTGATGTTCTTTGTGTAAAGGCCTTCTTTAAAAAAATCTTTGTTGAAAAGTTCTTTAGAAGTTGGTTAAATTTGTTGCCCCGCCCAGGGCATACTCAACATTTTCTTCTTCAGCCTTGGGAACATGAAGGTGAGAAGAATGTGATTTAATTTTGCTGGTTGGAGATTTAAATATTGAAGAAAATTGCTGCTCTTCCAGTATTGAAATAGCTTCGACCGATGGCAATACATTCATTTTGAAGTAGATCCTATTTTAAATGTTCTTATCTGAAATAAATTTTAAAACTATTCCAAAACAGCAGGGAAAAAACAAAAAAAAAGAAAAAAGGAAGAAAAACCACCAGCAACTAGAATTTGTATTTTTGAAAGAGTGAAGTTTTCTGTAGCAATACTTACATAAAAACTATTATGTAATGAGAGATTGCAGGAGGTGATGAAGGGGGACTTTAGGAGGAGATAAGAAAGGAGACACTCATAATTGCAGTTATGAAAGCTTTGTAATAGAAAAGGACTTCAGACTTGGTATATATCAAAGATGGAAACAGAACATAAAGTTTTTAAACAGCCTGAGATATTGCTAAATGTATACTCCATCCACTTAATAGACATATCTAAATGTAAATGAGAAGGAAATCAATTCTTGATATGGATACTAAAACATGCACATCAGGATATATGAGTTTATCCATCTATGAATGCATCATTTAACATGCATCATTCAATGCAAAAGAAAGAAAGAAAGAGAAACAAACAAACCAAACCCTAGCTGCACCTTAATTGCATGGGCATCTTCAAAAACTACTCATTTTTCCTATTGATTTTCATTACAACTGAAGTTATAAAAATAAGATGGTCACTATGTGGTTCGAAGATTTGTTTCCTATACCTTGTAGAGGTAGTTGTACGGTCTCTGTAAGATAATTTTTCCTGTCTTTGAAAGAACACAGGAAAGTTAAGGACGATATGAAATTTCTTCTCAGGCCAACAGACTGCTTATCCTGCAAGCTACTGTTAGTGACAGTGCAATGATCTTACCTCCATCTTGAAAATGTGGCTTGTTTTTCTTCTGTTTCTTCCAGACCCTGGAAATGTTGTACTAGATCGGTTGATGGTACAGATTGGAACAAGTAATCAAGGTCAATCCAGATACAATGACAGTGTTGCTGAGAATGTGAAAGCACCTACTGAATTTGCCACTGTTGCTTACAGACTCAGAATCGTCTCGGTCTGGTGATCTGAAAGATCATTGCTCATCTTGTGTTCCTTCATGGCATTTGCTTCTGTCTACCTTGCTGGAGCAGCATGTTCCCAGCGTTACACCTGACAGAAGGAATTCAGAACTAGTTCAGCAGAGGGGTCCTGTTTCTGCAGCCTGCGCTGATGGACTGAAAAATACAAGTTTTTGTAAAGCTCCATGTTGCAATGTAGAATTTTTGTATATGATTATTTGGAGAGGGAATGGGGCATATAGTGAGGGTTTATTCAAATCATTTATTTGCTAATAACTATGGTTTAATTGTTTAGCTTCCCACATGCCAAACAATGTGCATGCTAGTATATTTCAAATAAATGTTTTTTATTTTTAAATAATCATTTGGAAAATATTAAGAAGCAAGAGAAAGCAAGGTACAAAATGGATAATGATTCAAACACTGTGTTTTCCAGCTTGAGATAAACATCAGATAACAAACCCAGGCCCAAAGGGGATGTGTTGCAATCAATTCTTCTGCTCAGCCAGACATCCATAAATATGATTTATTTCAATTATGTGCTTTTCAATAAACGTCTGAATCTTTGTTTATAACTCTTGATTTGCCAAAATGTTTTGCTAGGAATTTAGAGGATGAGAAATATATGATAAAACTACTTTGACCATCTGTTAAAGGAGAGAAACTTGACATTTTTTTGGAAGAAACATGCATTTCTTCTGAAAAAAATATTGTGAAAGGACTGCTTATGGCATGGTCAAGGAGCAAAAGGAACCTAAAACGTATTTTAGCCTACTCTATATGTAGGCAAGTAGCTAAAATAGTTTTTTATTATTATTATTTTTTTATTAATCCATTATTTAACAGGATAACAGAGTTATAGGGAAGTAACAGTGAGTTTCAGTAATCTTCCACTACCTTTACTTAGACAAATTATATGGTTGGAAGAAAGTCTTCCTGGCATTTCATTTCTTTACCACAGTAGTTTGTTATCACAAAAGCAGGCTGGTTTGTGCACAAAAGAGACACGTCATTTCAGAACTTTTTGTAAAAAAAAATAATGGAAGTTATTTTATGTTAAGCAAATTATAAACAAGCAGGAACATGACTTTTGGCACATATTAGCAAGTCAAACCCCAAGAAACTTGTCGATTCCTATTCACAACGGTCCCTGTAAATATCCTTGTCTTTTTCATTGGCTTCAGTTCATTTTACTACAGTGACAGCTAGGAGTTATGTGTTATTTTAAATCTCCAAAACCATAAAGGGATTAGGTCCACATTGTGGCTAAATTCTTTGAGGATATATAGAAAAATGCTCTTCCTCCCTGAAGATCTTACTCTGTTATCTTTAGGGTCAGACACAGAAAAGGCAGGGAGAAAACTTTTAATATGTACATAGAAATATTAATTTAGCAACTTTTGTATTAGATTTTAATTGGATTACGCTGAAATTATATTTAAACTATTCTTATCATTTCATTATATTGTTACACAATGGTTTCTTTTCCATGTGCTTTTTGGGTACTTCCTACCCTTTTTCACTCTTACTTTCTCATACAAATACTAAATCCTAACTGTTCTTTTCACCCTTGTTTCCTACGGAAATGAGACATGATCCTGTTTAGTTTGCGTGAGAGAGAGCGACAGGAGAGAAATAAATTGTTTGTTACAAGTTTTGTGGAGGTATATGGTAAAATGGGTAGAGCCTAATAAAGGGTCTACAGAACCCTTTATTACACACTGGAGCAATGTTTTTACAAAAGGCCACAGGAAGCAGCTCTGCTGTATGTCAAACTGTTTGTGCATACTGATAAACTTCTACTCTTCTGGCACTTTGTTTCAGCATATAACATCTATTTGTAGTTTTAATGATCATTCATACATCTATCTGGCTATTTAAAAATGCAGTTACCTACTCTGCACAAAGAACTATGGCATCTAAATATGCAGTAGGGCAGAATTATTATAGTAATTCTCTGTTCCTTAAAATTTAGAACACCCTAATTTTCCTTAGCAAACACCATCCTTCAACAAGAGATTAATCACAAATGAAGGACAAAGAATAATATTAGGTAAATATTACTTGTTGAAAATCACCAGGAGTGGTAAAATAACCACATCATCACAAGCAATCCAAATAATTGTAACAGGTTATAGTGTCAGGGCTATTACTGATACTTAATTGTGATTGCATACAGGCATATATACATATATACACCTTTCTGTGTCACCTTTGATTGTTCAATCAGTTGTGTCTGCAGACAATACCATCCCCATTGTTCTACAGAGATAAGAATCTACAAAGCACCCTTCTGTGGGCACTTCAATGAACTTGGAAGTAATAATAGCTTTTGAGAAGACACATCTATCATGACTATTTTGTACATGTTTGACTGTCCAGACTGCAAAAAATATTGAAAGGTAACTACAGATTTTATAGGAAAAATAGATTATGTATTACATATATAATGTCTGACTTGGCTTAGCTTAGAGGAATTATATCAATTTTCCGGTGAACACATTTCAGTGTACACTTTGAGAAGCTTTTATTAATCATAAGCCCTTAGGCACATCCTATATGAAGTTCTGGCATGAAATGGTATGCTTCAGTTACCACTTCTGCTATTCAGCTGAGTCCAGTATGTAATGCTTTTCTCATCTCACTCTCATATAATTATGTTATAGAACTGAAAGCACAACGGAGAGCAATAAAGCCTGAATGTTGATGGAAATGGAGCACAAACACTTGACATCTTTCTTCCTGAGAAAGTACAGCGCATGGACAAACATATCAACCAGCATCTTTGGTATGGTTAGTGTATGAAATGCTTTTGTCTTGAAGAATATCTAATAGTGATCAATTTTTACTTAGCCTCTTATCCATAAGATGAACAAGGCATAATACAGTCGGTGCTTTGCTGGTAGATAGATGGACTCTTCTTTCCGGTGACTTCAAATAATGGCACCTTGAGATTTTATTGACTGAACTTTGGAATTCTCTGAACATTAAATCCCTTCTAAGTGTCACAAAAGGGACATCTGAAATTAGGATACCCCTGTCAGTGTGCATTTTTAATGTTATGAACTAATGAAGAAGTTGCTCAGTTTAAAACCTGCCTTGGTTCCCATTTAAATCAATGGTAAAAATCTTGCTGATTTAAATAGGAACAACAACACAAGAAAATTGATGTATTTTTCATTTGAGATTTGCAAGCAGTTTTGCTTGTTCAGCATTCTGAACTAGGCTCTACTTGAGTTATGCTCATAGGAATATTTTTTAAAATAGGAAGAGTACAAAATCCAAAGCTGTCTTTCAAGCCTTAGTCTGCATATTCCCGGGATTTTAATGCTGCCTCTTTTTAGAAAGTTACATGTATACATCTGTAAGAAACTGAACATTAAAAAAGTCAGGATATTTATATGGTTGTCTGATATGAGACAGCTATGCATATATAGAAAATGGAGACATACCACATTGTTATTTATAATTTAAGTCCTATGAGCAAATTTTCAGAGGACAACTCTTATTCTTTGAAGAAAGGCTCAGCTGGCATTGAATCGCTATTGGTTATTAGGATTAAGGATAAAATTAAAACAGTGAATCCTCTTATAATAGGGCCAGATCCTCAGAAAGTATAAATGATACAGCTCAATGTAAGCTAAGCAGGCTATGACGGTTTACATCAGTTTTGGATTTGACCTTCTCCCCAGAAAATTATTTCTCTGAAGATCATACTTCCTATATTTGTCTTACTTTGTGCCTGGCAGAGATTAATTAACACATAATTGCTTTGGTGAACTCAGGATAAAACTTCTCTGTTCAAGAACTTTATTCATTACTGATTAACTTGCTTCATGGCTGAGTTAGTCCTGCAGGTCGTGCTGTACTAATGACCAGAGCACAGGAACATTGTCCAGCCAATGAGGACGAGGTAGGCTTGGCGGCATTCCAGGTTCTGTTCATTAATCACTGAAATTTCAGGAGCTTGGGGACAGAGTTGAAAAGTAGTGGAAGAGAAAGTACATGAAGAATTAGATTCATATCCCAGACGGAGGGAGTGGGAGGGAGAACCTTACTGGATGAGGCTCAAAGAAAGAGGCATCAACAGAAATGTGGGGAAATTAAAATAAAAAAAAAAAAAAATGCAAAAAAAAGTGTTACTGATGATTTTTCAGAGATTGTAATTTTTTAACTGTTATTTAATTTTATTATTTTTCTTCTTGATCTTTGCCTGACTATGCAATCTTTATGTTTGTGTGGCTACTTGGCATACATACAGACCATGCATACATAAAAACTTGTAAGATATAGCTTAGATCATCTTTTAAAATTTCCACTTGCTTTTCACAGTCCAGATTTTCTGCCACAACATGCTATTATAGTGACCTAAAAATTGCTGTGTTTAAGAACCCCAAACTTGATTAATTCTTGGTAAAGGCATTGAGAATTGCAGATGCTTAATAGCTCACATTCTCAAAGAAAGGTATGTTCTCTGTGATTCCAAATCCCATTAGCACTACTGAATAATGGCATGTGCAATGGGAAGGAAAACAGGCTGCTGAAAGATTAGATGAGACCATGTTTTTTTCATATCAACTGTTCAGTTATTGATTTTTTTTTTTTTTAAAGTAACACTTCAGCTAAAACCTTTCAGCAGGTGCTGTAATATGCCAAATTCGTGTAGGTTAAGGCAAAAGCTGGATTCCATGAAATCAGACAGAATCTTCCTAATTTTGTCTTGGATTTCTGACTAACCATTTTAGACTGCTAAGCACTGTTCTTTCAAGTGAATTAAAACTGAATTACAGATATCTTTTTTGTTTTTCCTAACTAATCCAGGTGATATTTTTCCCAGGGAAAAAATATTATAGCTTTAGTTAATTGAGTCAACTAAGATGCATTATTAATTCTATTGAAAGTTGAACTCTATTTTCAGTTTTCATATCAATTAATAGATCGGGTGAAAGCTGCACCTAGGAACTTATGTTGACCTGCAAACTCATGTCAAGGTTGCAAACTGGACTTGAATTATACCTTACGTTATTTAGCTTGACTTCATAACATGTTATGAGAACTCAAGTTTTATTCTTGCAAAGATGAGACACTAGTGCTTCAGTTTTTCAGTCTCTAGAATCTGCTTAGTATTTCGATTTAATTTTGAAAGTGAGAAGTGAGACTAAGTTAATTATGTTTGCTCAGCTTTCAGAGTGCTGGTCAAAAGGTTCCACAGAGAAAATCAATAAAGGTAGGAGTTGCTAATAAACTGAAATTCGGCACTGTATATCAAATACTATAAGGACAGTACAATTACAATTGTGCTGTACAAATTGTGAGGACAATTTTGATCATTTTTTAGATGAGAATCGTAATATTGCGACAGCGTTAGATTAATTATAATGGCAGATGAAGGGATTTTTATTTAAAATAGAGTGGGTTTCCAGAAGAAAAAAAAAAGGAAAAGAAGAAAAAAATAAAAAGGAACTTAAAGGAAATGGGGAAAGGGAAGGGAAGGGAAGGGAAGGCAAGGCAAGGCAAGGCAAGGCAAGGCAAGGCAAATGAAGGCAAGGCAAATGAAGGCAAGGCAACGGAATGGAAATGAAGACACGGCAAGGCAAGGGAATAGGAAGTGTTTCTGAGGCTGTTTTTTTTTGTTTTTGTTTTTGTTTTAATAATTTGGTAAAGTCTAAGCCTCATATTCCAGAGACAAAAAATCCACTACACTGCACATCTGGCCTCTGATATTCTGTATATTATGGCAGAACATTTCTGCAGGAATTTCTAAATATTTCTCTGTGAACCAGTTACTATGGTTTAAAATCCTACCAAATTCCAGCTAACAATATTAATAACATACATGAGATCAAGAGAAGGTTAGACTATTTCTTCAACTATTTATCTTCTTGAACATCTTTCTTCCCAAATAATGAGGAAAATATGCTCTCTTACACTTTTCCCACCCATAGGAGACAGAGTTCTTCTTAAGAAATAAGTCTTTGCTAGATTTTTAACCTACCAAAGCAGATAACACATCATGCAAAAATCTCCTCTCTGTTTCTGAGTTAGCTGAGATACAGTCAAATGTTGTAAAACCATGCATTGACTCTAGCTAACATTTGTAGATTACAAAATTAAGTTTTTGAAAAAGATTCAGGAATGTGGCTGTGCTGTCTATCAGACAAACTAATTTAGGTAGTGTAAACCTTGCAACAAGCCTTGAGAAAATGACTGATGTTACAGTGATACAATATTGACTAAAAAGATGTGTGAGAGTTGTTCTTTAATTTGCTACATAATTAATGCATTGTTGTCTTTGTACAGTGAGGATGGCATTCCTCTAACTAAAGGCTGGTTTTCTTTTGAGCTAGTTACCTCAGTCCATGGAGAAGTAATTACTTTTGTCGGTATGGTCTAGGTGGAAATTAATCTCTTTCTTTAGGTAGATAGCTGAAATATATCAGAAGAATGGCATCCCACAGTACCTCTTAACCTATAAAGAGACTCTGGAGTGACTAGTTGTGAATGTCTACGCTATTGATGTCTGGAGTTGGGTGAGATGAATGCCATAACTCAATCCTGAATATTAGTTTCTTATTTTGAGGTATTCTCTACTGAAAGTTTAGGACTTTGTATGTGGCTGTATGTTCCTTATTTTACAGCCAAATGACATCAAGGGATCAATAGGTTTTCTAGATTTCTGGGAGAGTGGGAAAAGACAAATCCGAAACTCTGCCATAGCAGATATTAGCTTACCTTTTTATACTGCAGCAGTAAAGAGTCAGACAACTCAGGTCTGTGAAAATTTACATCAGGAAAAGCTGGACACTGTATGTACAACCAGTAAAAATATAGATGACTTTACAAATTAATTATATCAGTATAGCTGGAAATTTTATAGTCACATATGAAGTATAGATGTGGTATTGCTCTTTTCTTTCAGTTTTAAACTATATAACAAATCCAAGTGCAAAAGAAAAATGCTAGGAAAATGCATCTGATTACTCATGCAAGTTTACCATGGAAATAAGGATTTATATTACCAGAGGTATGTAGAAAAGATAAGATCAGTAGAAAAGTCTTTTTCTTTCTTCATTTTAAAGATATGTTTTCTACCATTTTAGGTCTCAAATAAAGATATCACAAATCATTAAAATAAAGAGGAAATAATTTTCTATTTGGAACTCATTAAGGCAGGGAGACTTCTGTATTAATTATCCAGAATGGCCTTCCAAATGGGACTGTGAAGAAGCAATAAATGGTCAGTCCTCTGCTGTTTCACCCACCCCCTTCCCTCCCAGTTCCATTTAGCAATCTGCTATCCCTCCACTTGGAGTTTCTGGGATGGGACAGTACATATTGCTGACTGTCTCATGGCAGAGCATCTCTAGGTCTTTTTGGCAATGGAAAAAAAGAAGTTCTTCAGAGAAAGCAGGCAGCAGCTGCAGACAGCTACAAGCTGGACATATCTAATAACTTGGAGAGATCCAGGTGAACGGATGAAAGGATCTGATTTTTGAGTGTATCAGTTTGCCCTTGCAGGTAATTTGACTGATTCAGAATACAGGCATACTGTCCTGTAGAGTGAAATAGCTTAGAAGTTAGCAGCTGCTGCAATAGGATATAGATTTTTGGCTGGAGTAATCTCATAAACTGGTTTTGTTTTGCTGTTCAAATTAGTCTTATTTATTTATTTATTTATTTATTTTTATCTAAAACATCTCAAATCTCAGCATTCCTAGGGTTTTGCTGAAAATTTTGAAACAGGTTACTGGTATTTGAATCTGATGAGAAGTTGATAGAGAGCCTTTCCCATGGCTTACGTTACAGTAAGAATAGTAGCCTCAGGTTATACTCCCTCTTCTGGCTTCTAGCCAACACCACTTTGAGGTTTTAGTGGTACTTTTCAAAACAGCCAGTCTAAGACTCGGGCCCCTCACCTTCATTAAGAAGGAAGTTATTATATTTCAAACTATTAAATCAGCAATGTGCCATCAGAACAATACAGAGCGTGAGACTAGCATCAGAGAGCTGGAAGTAAAGCATTGCAGCTAGAAAGGTCCAAAGAAACTTCCAAGAGATTTGTTGAACATAGGAGCCTGATCTTTTATGAGAAAAGCAGCACTCTGAAAGATCCTTTTCAGCAAATGAAAGGCATTTAAGTCTTCAAACTCTGCCAGCTTTGCCCCCTCAAAAGACAAAACAAACCTAAAGTTAATGGCTTTTTTTTTTTTTTTTTTAATTTTAATTGGCATGGCTTTTAAAAATTAATTTACAGTTCCAGACTGGACCCTTGTCTGAAATGGGTTATGGAGACTTGTGAAGACTATGTGACAGTTATTGTTATTGAATTTCTTTGAGGAATGTTCAAAATTACAGTGATTCATGAAGTTCCAAAATTCCAGAGGAATAAATTAAAAGTAATGAATGACATGTGGCTAATTAGCAGGCTGACCACATGCAGTAATTTTCAGAAGCATGTTATTGGAAATTGCTTGTAAGCACTATTTAAAAATACTTTTCTGTTTAAAATACTAACACTTTACTAATACTTACTGTTAAAATACTCCACCTGTTACATTAACAATCCGGAGTGCACAAATTTTTCCTTGCCTGTCACAAGATGGCACTGTATGAACACACATTGTATCTGCACACCCTGCTTCCCTTGCCACAAAATGCTGCCACAAACCCACCTATACATCCTTCAGACCCTGACAGTCTCATTGCTGTCTCCCTGAAGGGGTTTTGGTCTGTGGATGAGTGTTTCTGGCTGATAGCAAGCTGCTGTCTATGAGACCTCTCTTGGAGTTAATGCTGAACAAGGTGTCCAGAGCTCTGCTCCATGCTCACAACATGTCCAACGTGAGTACAGGGTCTCACCATTCCCCATACAATTGACGGATGCCGTAATGAGTGTACATGGAGCCTGTAGAAATTCAAATTTCTTGCAGTAAAGAATAGGCCCAGCACATCATCCCACATTTCTTGAGCCCAGATGTTTAGGAAGTTCTCTGGAGGTTAGTCTGTTACCTGCTGAGAAGTGTCTTCATTTCATGTAGGGGTGGCCATGGCACAGGGTGCCTTAGTATCCTGAGCCTGATAATGAGTTGTAAAACAGGCAGATGAAAAGAGCATGGCCAAGTGAAAAGTTCTGTGTGAAAGCCCCCATGCTGCACAGGGTCCATTTACATTCTCCCATCATGTTACTAGGGGGGCAATGGTGAAACCCTAAAAGATGGTCCCTCTCACAGCTCCTCCAGAAGTTTTAATGGTCAAGGAGGTTGAAAGCTTCTGAGACCACCAACCTGAAATGACAGCAGGTCTGCTTTGGAGGCAGTGGAGTGTTCTAACACAAGGTACAAACATGTCTCGGGATACAACAGGACCTTGCCAAGGGTTTTGCTTTGGAGGCCATGGAGTGGCATGAGGTACAGATGTGTCACCAGATCATGTCTGGGCATACCTGGCTTTCTTAAAGGCCACTTTTTAATCTCTTGAATTTTAAGTAGCATTGGGAGTGACTTTTAAATGGCTTGATGTTGAGGCCATGTTCGATAGCACTAAGCTGTTGTGCCATCCTATGGCCCAGGGGCAGCCTCCTCATCTTGGGGATGAAGGGGATTTGCTCACAGGCTTCCGTGAGATGTCCATCCTTCAAGGATGACTCTGGCCCTGTGTTAATGATGATAGCAAATTTCATCCAGAGTCCTGCTCTGCAGCTTGGGGGGTTGCCTGTACATCAGGAGTAGTGGGACCTTTGTGGTGGTGCCAGAGGAATGTGGCGGCCACGTGTGAATATGCTCTCTCTGGACCACAGAGCAGACTAGTTTGTAACCAGTATGCAGGGTTTCCTCTCAGGAATATCTAGCTCAATATCCAGATATGTTATGTAGCATTGTTAACAATGACCCAGGTCCCAGGAAAAAAGGGTGGTAAGTCAAACTGATAGCATAGCTGCACTGTAACACTGAGTGTACTCATGCAAGCAATTTATCTCATCCGAGACAGCACAAATATTCTTTTTGTTTAATTTTCCACCCTTCCCTTTACTAATTAAACCTAGAATTTTACACTCTACATATTTATAAAATACCTTTATCACATCTGCTCCATAAGCTAAGTATTCATTTTGTTTTAAAAAGTGCTTTTGTAGTGCAAAGAATTAACATTTTATGCTATTTGTGCCTTGTATGAACAATGTTTAGGTTGCTGGCCCATGTGCAGTGGAATAAGGGCCTGTTTACTCCTATGCTTTTGGTACTTTTAGGCTGTAAATCCCAGTTGCCCATACATGTTTTCTGCGCCCTGGACAACCATTATCTGTCACATAAGCTGTCTGCATGTTCTCTAGCAGGAGCTTTGCCTGTAATGGTAGCACTTACCTTACTCAGACCCTGCACAGGGACCATTTGTGGTGAGGACTGCCCAGGGACCAGCCCAAATAAACATTTCTAGCAGGCATTTCTTTTGGAGAACAGGACAGTTTACTACATAGCTCCTTGCTTCTGCGTGTACGTGCCCCAGCATGCTCAGCTGGGCTCAGCTGGGATAGACACAGCCCTGGCGACTGCTATTTCTAGACCCTCGCCCCAGTGAGAGGTGAATATCTTTCTTTGACTTCCAGGGAACATCTGTTGTCTGAACCTTATGGACATAATTTATTCATCTTATTTCTCATCTTCTTAGAGGAAGGGACCTCTAGAGATCATCTTACCCATCCACCAGCCAAAAGCCAGGCCATAGATTAGGTTTACCAGAGCACTGTCTAGCCAAGGAATATTTCTAGCAAATGAGATTCTACCACTTCTCTGTGCTGCCTATACCAGTGTTTAATTCTTCTCAGAATGAATATTTTTTTTCCTTAAATCCACATGAAATTTCCCATGGAACAACTTGTGCTTGTTGTCTCTTGTCCTGTTACTGTGCATCCTAGAGAAGATCTACAGTGAGCTCTTCTCATCCTAGGAAGAATGAGAAGCTTCTCTGTAACTACCTGTAAGGTATTGGAAGAGGGTGGCAAGGTAAAGCTCGATTTCTGAAGAAGGTGGACAGACACCACCTCCAAGAGATTTTCTGTGTGGTTGTGGGCACCCTGTTAGCTCTCTATACATATAAATACATATCTCTCTCTACATAAATGTTCTGTATTTCATAAAGCTTTTCTAAATCCATTACATTCTGTTAAGATGCATGTCAAAGGATGTTAGAAATGCCTGAAAATGACAGGCTCAAAACCCACACCTATGGATGGGAGCTGAACCTGAGTCAAAATCTGCATCTTTTTAAGTCGAGTGTCTATCACAATTTCAAAAGAGATTGGCGTTTGAATAACTCCTCTCTCTTCTGAGGTTTGAAATCCTAACATGAGCTGTAAACAGTGTAAAATATTTCATTGTGAGCACTGGAATATCATTTAATTGCATTTAGTTATCCTGTCAGTGCTGGTTCTGCATGTTCTGAATTTTTCCAATGTATCACTGAGATCAGCAGTTAATCACAAAAATAAATCAGACCTTACTGTTTAGCTTTTTTCCATCTTCCTCTGCTTTCTGTGGGAAATTGTTGTCACCAAGCTAGTTATGCTTTTGCAGTTACTTTTCAATGATTAGCTGCACTGAATTCTTCATAAAGCCCTTTTCAAGTGAAGAATCATGTAAAGTAATAATGCACTTAAATAGTATAACAAATCTTAAGCATAGAAGCAACAAGTTCAATACATTTCTTTCATAATTCTCTCTCTTTTTTTTTTTTTTTCCCTCTTCTTGGAGCTGGGGTCCATCAGGAGAAAGCATTTATATCCTTGTTGCAATCTAGGAGCTCTCCAATAGAGGCAGGAGTGATACCATCAGATTTTCCAAGGAGCTTCATTGTGGCCATTTATCACAGTTAGATCTTTGAGTCAAGTGCAAAAATGTAGGAAACTAAGGTTATATCAGTTGTCCAAAAAGGATTAAAAGAAACCCAAATAGAAAGAAAAAAAGCAGAAAAAGAAAAAACACATTATTTTCCTCTAGCATGCTGAAACTTTATCTAAGTTTGCAGCCAAGATGAGAATATTTTCCATGGAGAAAAAGGATGAAAAGCAGGATGAAAAATGCAATATACGCTGAATCTTTTTTCCCTGAAAATGTGCAATCCAGTTCCTGGTAGTGATGTTATGAAGTTTGTAGCTGACATTAACTTCATTTCCACACTCTTTCGGAAAGATGTTACAAAAGAGGGGGTTGTTTCAAGGGGAGTTTGGGAAAGTAGTCAACAGCAATCGGGGCCCCTACACTATTTCTGAGTGCTCTATTTTTTTTTTTTTAGAAATTTTAGAGCCTCAAGGCAAAATATCCTACTAACCCCAAATTTAGAGCAAGTTATTTCTACAGCTTAATGCTTACTGATAGCCAATCACATATAAAAAGTGTTATTGTAATGCTGAAGTCAGACCAACTCTAAGAACAAAATGTGCTCTGTATATCGGAGTCCTCAGTGTCAGGCTCCTCGTTTGAGGGGCTAACAGTGCATCTTGTATGATTAAGAAGACTTTTTATTCCCCAGCTATTTGCAACACAGATCTTGGTTGTGGAGAGCACTCAGTGAAAGCTCCACAAGAACGAAGACCATGCTGCAAGTAAGCGTGACGTTTATTACCATTGAATTTTGTGTACAGATCTGCTTAGGTATTTCCCTTGTTAACCATCAGGACACAGCCACTGTCTCATAGGTGAACTATTGACACAGTAAACAATAACCTTCACTCACCTGTAGTTTTTTCTGAGATACAGAGATGCTGAAGAGGGCAGGCAGGGTTTACATTTGGGACACCCAAAGTCCTCAAGTTTTCATGCAGCTCTCAGGACATTTTTTTTTTTTTTTCCTGATGAAAACTGTCTATTTCTCTGCTGAAGAAACTCTGCAATGGTGTTTAGAAAAATAGAGCAACACTTAATATCATTTAGTTCACGTGAAGTAAAATCTAAGGTTCAAATTTATTTGTTTCACTTACTACATATTCAAATAAAATTCCCAAAACAAAATAAGTTACATTTTTGTATACTTTCACTGGTGAAAATAGAAAATACCTTTGCAGGAACCAAGTCCTTATAAGTTAAATTTTATTTTATTTTATTTTATTTTTTTAATGAAGGCTGTAGATTTAGGCTGTAGCCACACAGAGACCTGATCAGTTCAAGCTGTAAGTGTTAACAGGTTAAATACTTTCTTTTTTTGCAGATATCCCTTCAGTTAACGGGGTCAAAATTCCGGCCTTGCTCAAATCAATGAAAAACTCCTGTTAACACCTGTGGGGCCAGAAGATTGTTCAAAGAATATTTTTCAAACCAGCAAAATCTTTCCAAGTTCAAGAAACTTTTAGAACGTGACTAACTATGTGTCAGATTTCTGTAAACTCAGGGAGGGTTTAGAACAAGAAAAATGTCTGCAAGATGCATGCTGCTGAAGTGTGCGGCAGGAGTGCTCAGCACGCAGCAGTGGCATTCATCATAGTCAGACACACTCTTTGAAATCATATGCTCCAGCAGATTAGTGAGAGTTTTAATCTCAAAAGACAAATCTGACACACAATTGAATTCACAGGGCATTGCATTCCTCACGCATGAGTATATGAAAACCCTATAAGCTCGCGGCTGCACTGCTAAGGACTTCGCAGCGGTATGTGTGTGTCCTCCTTGCACAGACATTGTGCCAAACCCCGGATTTCACTCTTTATACTTTCAGAACAAATTTACAAGGGTTTTGGTCCTGAACGTTCAGGCCTGCCTAGCAGTAATAGACAAGTACCAGATTTCTTTTAGAGGTGGTAATTAAAAAAAAAAAAAAGAAGTGGCAACAGGTGGTAATCACTGTTGAGGTAAAGATTTCCACCAATGCTCAGCTCCTAGGAGCATAAACACAGTTTTGAGAAATGGTTCTTGTTCTGTCTTGATGCCTGGCAAGAAAAATCCACTCCTTTCCTTAAAATGTTTTGCTCTGATTTGCTTCTACATAAATCTAAGGTTACTTGGTAGAAACACTCCACCAGTGAGAAGTATGAACACTGATGAATTAGTGAATGTTTGAAAAGGTAAAATTCCTAACCTTACTGCTGCAGTGATTTTGAATACCATACATCTTTTATTTATTTTTTCCCCTCTCTCTCTATTTTTTATTTTGTGTGTGTGTGTGTGTGTGTGTATAGCAAGTCTGGAGAACTGCGATGTTAATGGCACGCTTATGTCAGACTTATTTTTCTAAATGAATACTAAGAATGTTTAAGAGTTCACATAATCCATCTCTAAAAAGGACATTTAACTAATCTTTCTCATTTAATATATATACAGAAACTAGACAGGTTTTCACCCATAAACCTCCTTGGCATAAAACTAACAACAGCAACTTTGCCAGCAATCCATTTTATAAATATTCTGCTAAAACATCTTAGACATGTTCTTTTTCTGGGACTTTAATATTCTGGAGGTAATAAGCTTACACCTTGGAAGCAGCTGACAGTTTGTAAACTCAAGCGATCATGAGTGCAGAAGCCAGAATATTTCTTGTCATAATACATCAGGCCAACTTGTAAGAAGATTTTGTTTGTTTGTGTTTCAAACAGTTGCTACTTGGGTGATTTATTCCAGCTGCTTCAGAAACCAGGATACAAACAATGTCCCGTCTGACAATGAACTGATGTTGGTTAAAACATGGCTTTGTTAGTGTAAGTTTATTTGCTCATATCTTCGGGTTGGGTTTGGTTGGAAGAAATTTAGTGATTTTTTTTTCCCTTTGGTTTCTTCATAATTATTCTCTTGCTTTCCTGGGCAGTGCAAACAGCACAGTTTTAGAGAGGACATTGAAACAGCTATTTTTTGTGGTATTCCTGCCCTGATAGTCCTCATTATCATTAAGTTTCATGAGGAAGAAAAATGATTCTAATAATTCTGGACTTCTCCCATACATACTGCTTCTTCAGAAGATAATGGCTGTCTTTTTCAAACTGTCTCCCTGGCAGAATAATGATCTGCTGGGCAGAAGAATGATTGGTCTGCATCTCCTCCCTCACCTCCCTCCACACCGTGCATCATTTCCCTTACAAAAAATCTCATATATGTGCTGTCTCAAAGCACATTGCCTTCTGCTGTTTCTGCAAACTTTGGTGCACTGCAGGCCTTCCTGGAAACAACAGTAGCTGAAAATTACTATTATTATTATTATTCTTATTATTCTTATTATTATTATTATTATTATTATTTTAAGTTCAGTTACACTTCTAAAATAAGAAATAACAAAGAAAAAGGGCTTAAAAGCAAAAGTATGGTATTAAATATAAATATATCCGCTGGTAATGGCACTTTGAAGGGTGTTTCTCAGTCGATTTCTTGCTGCTGGACAGTCCAAAGAGACCAGGAGAACTCTCTGAAATGTACCTACACCTTTGGACTCTCAGACTCTTATATTCTGTTAGGCTACAGACAACCTATTACATGTTTTGTAGCAATTATCATACCTATAGCTGTATTTACGCACAATCTGGGAAGACCAAAGCCTTATAAACAAACTGGTGAGAGCACACACAGCAGATAATAACATACATGCTCTGATCCTTCATTTATTCCCTCCTGGTCCTCAGCTAGTCCTACAGCCGCCGAGCCATGTGAGGGAAGCAGCGCTCACGTTGCACAGGGACAGAGCAGCTGTTCTCATGGCTTTCAGCGGGGCGAACGCATATGTCTTGAATTACCCTTCTGGAACACAGGGGACATGAAAAAAGAGCCTGGATTTGTCCCCGAGTCTGGGATCAGATGGGACCTCTTGGGATGAGGAGTCTAAATTTGTAGCCAAAGCGTTCGCTGTTTCCCATCACATCGGCAAGCAAGTTACAAGTGGAAGAGCGCGGCGCTGCCTGGCTGCTCCAGGGAGGGAGCGGCGAGCCTGATGCAGGCTGACAGCGAGCCCCGCACCGAGAAAGAGCCCTGCATCACCCAAAAAACAGGGGAATGCAGATCTGGATGTAAATGTTATGACTTAGGCTCGTTTTTCAGATAAATAGTGCATTTAGCAGCTGTGTTCCTTTTTGTGTTAGCGCACATGTATTGCAGTTTTAGGGCACTGAATTATTCAATTAACATGCAGATGGCAAACAATACGAGTTATGCAATAGAGAATCTTAGTTTAAATGTAAAACCTAATAAAAAAATCTAGTAAAGCTATTTGCAGATTCAGAGCGCTATATTATTATGCCCTCCAGGAAAGTGTATACAAATCCAGGCACTGGAAATAAACTAAAACAAGCAGAGCCTGAGAGCTACAAATTCATATGTTGTGACATGTGCGAAGGATGTATATTATACTTCAGTGCTGTAATATCTTAACACTGTCTCCACAGAATTACTGCCAAATTTGTTCTAAGGCCAGAGTATCTATAGATAGAAACAGAAATACTGTATGCAGAGACAAAAAACCACTGGTATCTAGAAAATGAAACAAAACACTTTTTTCTTAAAAACGCCTAATCAAAGATAAAGTGCTTTTTGAAGAGAATTACTCAATACCTCAGTAACACAAAAACACAGAGGACAGAAGAATATGGAAAGATTCTTCTCTGTAAGGAAACTTTTTGATTAACCCTGGTCATGTGTAGAGCTTGCTAAAGGCAAAGCTGAAGTAGTAGATGCCTTTTCAAAAATGTTTCTAGATTTTCTGGAAGTTGTGGCCTGGACAGGCAGAATTTACCCCTTCCATTACGTATGAAAGAAAACAAACCTCTCCAGTTTGAAGACTTGTATCCTACCACGAGGACTTGTGTTTTGGCCATCCAGTATTCCTGGCCCATCTGGTTCATCCCATCTGCAGGACCTACACTTTTGTGAACCCTCTTTTTGCTCTTTCTAATACAGATAAACACACAAGGTAGGGTCTAGAGGTTACTAGAGTAGTTACTACGGTTTTGGTGGTTTGCCATGCTGCATTGCTGCATTTAGGCTCTCTGCTCGGTTGTATTGAGACTATTAAATGATGAAATAAATTTTGATGAAATCAATTGATTGTTACTGAGGTAGATACCCATTGTGCATAGTGTTGATTATCTTTTGCTACAGTGTACAACAGCGTTTGTTTCTTCGCTTCTGCAGACAATTTTTTTGCAACCTCATTGTGGGTGCGTAACAGAAGGCAGGCCCTATCACAAAGAGCTGAACTGGATGTTTTTTTATTTCTGCCTGCAGTTTGAACCCTCCAACAGCATTTAATACCTTCTCATACATGTCCATTTAATTTTGGTCATCTACCTGAAGGCTGTCCATCTAGTACCTGATAATTGCTTCGCTCATTTTTGGTATCTATGCTAAAAACTTTACTTTTGGCAGTTGTGGGGTTCACCTCCACCCAATGGATTCATAGTCTTCTCTTGCCCCAAGGAATGCTTATGCAATTTTGAAAAGAAAAATGTGAAGCTTTATAAAGCTTTAGTTCCATCATTAAGCCACACTTCTGGGTCCTTGGCCCTTGTTAGTTTGGTATAGAAGAAGTTAATATCCACAGCGTTGTTAATTCAAGCAACTCCTCAGTTGCCTTTCAAGAATGCAGCCTTTCTAGCAAGCAGCCTTTTTTGACAGTTAGTTACTATAACATTAATCCTTTATTTCAAGTACAAATTAATTAATTATTTCCAGGAACCCAAAATAAGTACTTTTCCTTTTAAAAAAAATTCAAAATGTTTGGGAAGATAGAATTCCATTAAATGTGTGAGTCTTTGAAGACAAACCAGGGCACATAATCTTTCCAGGGCATGCTGTACTCCTACGGTTTATGATAACAGTGTTGAAGTTAGGTCTCAGAGCCAAATTCTTGCTTGTCTGCTGAAGTTTGGAAATGCTAGTCTGACAGAGAAAACCCTGGAAAGGGGGCTTTGAATGTCTGGGTATGCAGTGGTGGTAGTGACAGCTGCTGTAGGAGCCCTAATCATGGCTCAAGCACTGCAGAAAACCAAAGCAAAAATGTAGACATCCCCTCACAGCAGGGAAAATGCAAAATACAAGAGGCAAAAGGCTGATTCAGAGCTAACTACTAAATGGAATTACCTCTAGGAAAGGGTAACTCTCTTGTCTTGTGAGATTTTTCTACAAGGACATTCCTAGTTTGAACTGCTTTACAACCATCCTTTCCTAACATGGAAGCAACAAGGTGTCAGCTTTCACTTTCTCTTTTTTTGAAAATAAAATGTGGTTGTCACATTTCTGGTAAAGTGTTTGCTCTGCTAGGGGTAATTCCTTGTGATAACTTTAGCCTTTTTCTATCTTTGGGGAAAAGTAAGGTGCTACTGGGATGCTAATTCAAGTACTTGGTTGAAATTTAAGAACACCTTGAAATAAAATGAACAGCCATGGTTGGAAAAATCACTGGTATTTAGTTCTTGGCTACCTGGGGAAACATAGCTCCATATCCATTCCTACTGGCATATGCTAACTTGTTTTAGTTTTACACTGTTATCATTAGACGAAACAGAGTGTGTCAGGCCTTAAAGATTCCAGATAATAGGACATGGCAGTTTGTCATTTTGGACAGAAATAACTACTGCTTCACAGTCAGAATTCATTACTGTCAGAGTAGATCCTGTTTTAGTTACCATGTACATGACTGACCACGTGCTACGTCCTCTTTGTTTTTGTGAAGGGTTGTATGTACATAATAAATACACTAAGGTAAGAACTTCATGCTCAGGCCTTACAGGGGTTACTACCCAGGGTGAAAAGACGTGAGAACTCCGACAAGTTTATGAATGAAGGCTAAAACATTCACAGTTGCCAGTCTAAAGTCAGACTGAATCCTTTTTTAATCTGTATAGTTAGTGAAATGACTGAGGTCATTGCTTTTCCAGGTATTTAATAAATTAAAGAGTTAGGATAAGAATCTGTAGTTGAACTTGGCCTGTTTTCAAATACATTTCTGAACCTTCACTGGATTTTGAGATACTTGGTGATTTTCAGATAAGGGAGCTGACCTTAACTGACCTATACCAATGTTTTTCCTGACTTTTGGTTGTAAATGTAATATCAGTGGAACTGAAAATATCAAATCAACAGCTAGAACTGCATAAGTTAAGTGTTAATTTATTTCTTTACCAACCAAATTCATGAATACAATGTACAAGCCTAATATGCTTGGACATCCAGGCCCAGAACAGCAGCCCACAAATATGTCAACATTACATTATAAGGAACAAAAACACTTGTTGAGATCTGATGAGAAATTTTCTCATTAGTATATTATATTGAAAGATAACTGCTAACAGCCTTGTGCTCTGCATGAGCTGTCAGAAGGTCCAATAGCTCTGGGAGTTGTAGAAATAATAATAATGTAACATTAGCAAGTTCCACTTATTTATTTAGTCCTGGAAGGAGAAGATCAGCAGAGCAGCTTCCCCACAATCTGTTGACATCATGGAAAACTAAACTTGAGTAAGAAAAATGAAGAAGGTATCTAGCCTAGCAAGCAAAGGATGATCATGAAATTTAGGAGAGAGCCAAACTCAACGTTAACTCTGTTAACAAGAACAAATCACTCAAAGTGGGAACAAAAGGCTGCCCACAGTAGTTCTTGTCCAAAATCCGCAAAAGGCTCTGGTAAATTGTGCTTCAGAAATTCTCAAATGTCCTGCATGCTAAAGTTTTGCCCTGACATTTCAGTAATTGCAGAAATAGTCCTCTGGGTAAACAGATGCCTTGGTCCCTGCTGTGATTCACACCAGCAGGTGCCTACATTTCTTCATCAAAGACCAGGTCTCTAAAGTTTTCTTCTAGCATCCCAATACACAGCAGGGTGCTTGAATCCAGCACAACACATGGACGCTGCCTCTGTTTTCTCTCCAGAAGAGGGGCAGAGGACACACCACTGCCTGCCTTTTCATAATGACCTTGTTGGTTCCACAGACTAACCAAGAAAGCTGGGATGCCGTGTGGTGGGGATTGCCCATAGCCTGCCCAAATCACCAGGTCATGGGAGAAGCTTCACAACACAACTTTCCCCTTAAAATTGACCCATGATATAATCTCAAACACAAGAAATGCACAATAAAAGGAAAAAAATTGAGTAAACTGACTCTAGCCTCCTTTTGAGGGAATGTTTGGCCTTACGGTTCTTTTTGCAATGGTTATTTTTGTGTTTCCTAGTCACTGTATTTTTTATATAGTGCTGATTGCATGTAAAATGCATGAGCTAAGATGCTGGCAGCAAGTAGCACCAAAGTGTTTGCTCTCTGGTGAGGCTGCTTCTGGCTTCCTATTGATTTTTACATTCTGCTGAGATTATATAGGGATTAATTAACCCTTATTAATATTTCTTGGTTTGTCTCACCAAACTGAGATGAAAGGAAGTTACAACCTTACTTAGAAAACGTGCAGCAGACTGAGCATTATATATTTCTAAAACAGGCAAAGCATTTTTTGCTAAGCAAACCTTGGCAGCAGTTACCATACTCTAAAGCATTCCACGTATTTGGCAGAACAAGATGAGGAACAGATGTAAAACCTACCAGTTTGGTGAAAGTTCTAAGGGAAAAGAAATAATAATAATAAAAAAAACCAAGCCAAACCTGTTTTTAATCCAAAATATTTAATGTATATATTTGTATATATTGCATGGTACACATGGAATAATTTTGCTTTTCATTTCTATGTGCATTTTGCTGGATTTCTAACATCATGTAGGTCTTGAAGAGCTTACAAACTTTTGGGGGTTTGATATCTTTTCAAAATTGTATGGTCTAACAAAAGTCTTCCTTAAACTCCCCGATCACCCAAATTTAGGTATTACGGGACATGATCTCATTCTAACAAACTATTTTTGCATTGTTAAAAGTAATTCCTACTTCTGTTACACATTCCTAGACCTACCAGAAGCCAAATTATTTCCAAGTTGTGCTTCTTCATTCAACACAATCTTTGGTCTCTATACCTCTTCTTCCTTCTGACTTCTTTCAATAATTTCATATTGTCTAGCTCTAACCACTGTTTGTGGAACACCCTCCAAGGGACTTAATTCTTCTCAGTCACTGAACATTGACCTTTGGAAGGGCTCCACTCTTCCCATCGACTGTGCAGACCAGCCTCTGGCTCTCTTAAATCATTCTCTGACTCCAGCCACCTAATTTTTAGGCACTGCAAGACCTAAATTGGAAGCACACAAGCTCCAGAGTGTCTTCTTGTCCATAATATTTGGAAGATGGCAATCATTTACCTGTGTTATTTTAAGGGGTGTTAAAATATTAACTCTTATAATGTTAATGTGTTAATGTTTGTGAAGTGCTTGCAGATATGTAAGAATAGATATAGAGGGCTCTGCTACATACCATGAGAATTTTGTGGCCAATTATTTAGCATTAAAATATGTGATGATTATATTGGACAATCCAGGTTGTGGAAAGCAGTCTGTGTAACAGAGGGAGCTATGAGTGCAAATTGTATTTACCACCCTGAATAAAAGTTGCATATTTTCTGCTGTTTACTTCAGACACTCAGCAAAGGAGGAAAAATCTGAATATGGAGTGTTTACTACTGGAGCAAAATGCTGATGAGAAATTCACTTTTAGAAGCTAGGCTAGTATACTTTTTCATGGTTTACACTTGGCTGAAGCAAGTAAGCAGAAGCCATTTAGTCCTGAGTAATGCACATATATCTCTGTGATTCTGGTGTCATTTTTTGCTTTGTAACTATGCAGAAGATTTAGTTATGTGGGAAGCTATGAGAGAAAACAGCTGTCTGGCACACATGATGGCTTATCTTAAAGTGGGTGAATCAAAGTAAAACTTGCGGTGTTTGACATTCAGATGTATTAAGCCTGCTGTTATCCAGAGGTCAAAAAGATATTTATAGATTAACTGGCGTTAAAGAAAATATTAACTATTTACAAACTTAGGATACATTCAGGAAAAAAAAGAAAAAACACTTCTGTAGCCTATTTCTAAGGCATTATTTATCCCTTGTTTAATGAAAAGACGTAAGTTTACTTTTTCCTCTTTTGTTATTTTCAATAGAAAGACAAAATGTGCACTTAACCAGAATACTAGTGTTTATGCGAGGGTGAAATCCCCACACTCTGACTCTTCAAATGCGGGATTTAAAAGCGCCCGTATACTACATTAACAATCCTTCAGCATTATCCAGAAGATGCTTTTTTTTCTTTTTTTCTACTAGTTATGTGGAAAACTGTAGTGACTTTGAATGCCATTGTACAGGAATTCTTGAGAGATGGTGACATTTAAATAATATTTAACAGATAAAATTTTAATAAAATATCCTTTTTAGGATTACTAGAGGAGTGCAAACTTGCAGAACATCCTTGAGACAGGAGCTTGATAGAAAATTCCTTGTTCAGCTAGTTAGTTGTAAGGACAAAAGATACTGTATTTAAAGTAGCTGTATTGTATACATCTTCTATTTGATATATTTTGTCAGTAGCATAATCTAAAATAGATATAGATAAAATAGATAGGATTCTACAGGATCTATAAAATAGATAGCAAATAGATAGGATTAAATAAGCTAAACTGAGAGGCACATGTTCAGAGCATATTCATATAACAGCCCTTAGGGTCTGGTGAAATGGAGCTCTGGAGACATGGATGGGACTAAGAACATCCCTGGAGGGAGTCAGGTCATGGGCTGCTTTAGAAGAAACACCCTGAATATCAGTTATCCCAAAAGACATTGTATTCCAATAAGACACTTCTGCAGAAAAGTGGTTGGCTATTTTTATTTTTTAGATAGTAAAAGAGCTGAGGGTATGGAAAAGCGTTACAGATTTCGTGCATATTGCCAGATAGTTTTGAAATGAAAAGGCAGCTACAGCTGTTTGCCCAGCATACCCCAGAGGTGTGGGGTACCTCTTTTATGGCTGCTGTAACTATGCACTTCAATAATAACCGCATGATGGCAGAAGAGAACAGACATCTACAGACACAACTTGACAGCCTGACTTATGAGAAGCAGCAAGTTTTGATATTTCTGTAAAGTATTTTCTATATTTATCTACTAAAATATATAAACATCTGGAAGTATTTAAATATATAGCATAAAATATATGTACATAGTGAATGTATATATATATATATGTATAGTATGCATTTAGATATATTTCTGGTAAGTATGAGGAAAATTGATTTGGTTTTAAATTTTGATTGGCCCTACTAGAAACCTGAGAAAGGCACATATATATAATATATATATATAAATAAATAAATATATATATATATATAAATAATTGACTCATATTTCCCTCTCATTTCTACAATGCTAAAGATTGAAGAAACTACTTACATTAGTAAGCTGGCAGTAGTTTCTTCAGTCTTTAGTATTATACAGGTAGAAAGGTGTGATTGAGTGAGTCTAGGATCAATCTGTGAAATGGGGAAAAAGGTGTAATTTTAAGAGCTTCCATGGTTAGGGAAACTCCAATTTCACTAACTTTTGTCATCTTGTATTAAGTAACTGGAAGAGCAACAAGTTCCTGTCACTTCAAGCAAGACTAAAAAATGAACTTTGTTGTTAACGATCTACATAGTTATGCTGAATACATTATACATACCAATGTTTAAAATCTCACAGCCTCTCTAATTCAAAATGATCTCAGACATGTGATGTATTTTTATAGACAGCCTTGTAAAAATTACTTTTCTTGGTTGTATGTCTGGAAAGTGTCAACAACATTGTAGGCACTAAACCAGCTGATAGTAATTACTGGGAAAAAAATGAAAGAAAAAGAATTGGGAGCAAAATTAACAAATGAATTATATGAAGAAAATTAAAAGAAACTTAATTGAGGAAAAGGCTAAGAACCACTTCCCCAGAAATCCTACTGTCAGCTTGCCATCTCATTCATTGTACAACACCAAGTAAATCTAATGTTTCTGTTTCTCATTGTTATGAGGATTAATTAGTGAGTGGTTGCACAACACTTGGAAGAAAACCAGGAAATGCTGAGCACTGTTATGATGAAGTTGAAGCTCCTTGATTTGACGTGGGTGTGCAAGTGGATGGCCTCTTCATTGCAAACTGCAGAGAAGTGATACTTTCACAGTGGCTGATTTCTGATTGCAGCTGCATATTTAAACTAAGGAAATAAAATTGTAATTAATGTTTTAATTAGATTATTATTAAATGTAATACACAGGTTGCATCAGTTAGCTATCATCTTTTGCTTTGTGGGGTATGCTACTGGTTTGGAGCATGTTACTGCAAGGCAACTGCAACAGAAGCAGCAAGAACTCATTTGTGTAGTTTCGATGCTGTGGTACCTGCACTGCAGGGTAAGTAATAATGGCTGGATCCCTGCAGGTGCTTAATTACACAAGGAAGGAGGGAAAATATGGTGCAAATATCGGCAACCTGAGGCTAAGCTCTGTTTTCTGCAGTGCTGTTTGAAAGTGAGAATAACACGATACACCTGTGCCCATGGGGCTGAGTGTCTGAGCCTGCAGCCTGGAGTGCACGTTGGGGTTCAGTATGCTGCCGCAGCCCCGTACCTGTCCCTGTCCTCTGCTTTCCATGGGGAGAAAACCAGCCCTTCTGGCAAGCTCTGGTGATATCCAGAGCAGGGAACTGGGATTGCAGGGGGTACCCTCAAATATCTCCACCCAGAACCACGATGCAGCCCACAGTTTTCAAAGCAATCCACCAAGCAGTTTGCTTTTCCCTTTTTTCCAAATTCCACTGTTCAGAAGAAGCATAGATGAAACACTGTTGAGACAGCTTTGCCTGAGACAGCTTTTTTTTTTGTTTGAGACAGCTTTGCCTTTCTCTTTCTCTCCCTCTTTCTGTACCTAGTGCTCTCCCATGTTCATACGCTTATCTGATGTTACCTTCAGGAGCAAATTTACATGCTTTAATACTGGGAACTTGTGTACAACTTAATACAGGAATTTCTTTCTGAATCCCTGACCCCACCTAGAGATGGAGGGAGTTGAGTCAAATTTATTACTGAAAGAGTTGTGCAGCGTTGGAATAGGCTGCCCAGGGAAGTGGTTGTGTCACCGTCCCTGGAGGTCTTCAAGAAATGTGTGGATGTAGAAGTTAGTAGTGTGATTTAGTGGTGGACTTTAGTACTAGGTTAAAGTTTGGACTAGATGATCTTAGAGGTCTTTTCCAACCTGAATGATTCTAAGTTGTTCTGGAAGATCCATGTGGTTTCTCACACTGGGACTAATGGCAAAGATTTTCTAAAAAGGGCTTTTTTCATTCATGTCTTCAAGCTTCTCTGCATCAGACCTCCACCTGCTACGATGAGTCTGCTACATTACAATGGGACTCCCAAAATTATGTCTCACCCAGTGCTGCCATTCCTTCTTCCTGCCCCCCAGCCCCAGAAATTCTAGTGAGAATGATGAGTGAAACCTTGTGCAAATGGCCCCACCAACACCTGCACAACTGTGTGAATAAATGGTCACCCTTGTTAGAAGCTCACAGTCTGCACTTTCTGCCCATTCTGTATTGTGGTGTAGTATTACTACTGTGGTGGCTTTGATTTCCACTGTAGTCTTTCATGCAGGCTATTGATATGGGAAAAAATAAAAAAATAAAAAAAAAAAATCCAGAAGTGTCTAAAACCAATTACCATGCAACCCCTGTCTAGATTAATCTCTCACAAACTAACTGGAGCTCCTAACTACAATACCAGTATAAACACTGTCACTTAATTAAAAAAAAAAATCCGTAATAAATACTAATTTTCAAACTTTAATTTGTCATTAGAGAATGAAGTGATTACTTACACTCTGGCTTCATTAAAGCTTAATTTTGTGGTTCCAGCTGCCTGCCCACCACTACCTCATCCATGGCTAAGTAGATTTGCCTTGGTGGAATTAGGAACGAGTAATTTTGTAATCTGGTTGTTTAGCACTAGCTGAAAAGGATTATCCAGCTGGACTTTTATTTTTAAAGAATCTGATTCCCAGGGCAAATCTAATCACCTGAGGGGGAAAACCCACATCATTTAGTTGCATGACATTTGGCCTTTCAAGCAGCAAACAGCAGCTACCTGTGGCAACACTGGCAAACTCAACACAGCCTCTCCTTTCAGCAGATGGATCCATTTTTCTGGAATTCAGTCAACAGGATTGAATTGTTTTAATTTTATGCAGCAAGAACTGTTCTGTGCCAAAGTCTGTGCCAAACTCTAGCATCACCTGCGGTATTAATGATCTTAGTGACAAAAATGTTTGTGTTTGTAATCTAAGAGCTGTTAATGAAATATGATTGTAACGTGTAGTCTTAACAAGTTTATTAAAAAACACAGAATAAGGGAAACCTGAATGCTGGAAGAATATTTAAGTTCATGGGGAAGCATATGGAAACACTTTTTTTTTTTGGTAAGCACGATCATATCAAAATTCAATTAGAAAAGTACTGGAAACCTTTTTAAAGAATTTTATTAACCTTAGAGTTAATCAGTTACATGAGCTGGAGCAGGACCCAGCTAGGGAGCCTGAGTCAGTGGTTAGGGGAGCTAGGGATGCTTAAGTCAGGCGATGACTGAGCAGGCAAGAGGATTTGAGTTTTAAGTCTGATTTAACTTTTGTGCTTGAAGACATACAGCAAGACTGGTTAGGAAAGATTAATTTGTCTCTAAAATTAATTATAATTAATTAATTAATTTCTCCCTAAAAGAAAATATGTTGTGAGTCAGAACACATTGCTTGGTTCTTTGCTTCTTTGTTTAAAAAATAACCGTACTTCTGACTGTCATCAGTACAACAATATTCATAATCGAAAGTGACAGTCTGAATTCATTCGTGGGTCATATGAATATGTTGTGCACATCGAGGAAAATTATGAAAGAAATAATCTGGATAGAAGTGGTTTTCTGAAATTTGGTGGCAGCAATCACACTTAATCTGGACAGCTGCTGCTTTGCTGCTGCCATGGAATGTGGTAGTTGCTTCCCTTCTGAGGGCACAAGATTAAAGAAAGCATTCAGTATCACTGATCAAAATGTTAAGTTTGACAGCTTCTGTAAAGATGCCCTGTCAGAGCCTGTCAGTAACAGGGTAAGATAATCTGGGGCACAAGGCAATAAGACAAAAATGGAAAAGAGAAGATGAAAAGCAGGCTCAGTCCTGATATCTAGGAGACTATTTGGTTCTGTATACATTACCACAGAGATGTCTGAACACAGTTTATCTGTTAAAGCAGGCATTGTTTTTTTGACAACTTTAATATCTAAACAGATATACAGATTAAGTTTTGTCTTTTATCTTTCCAATGAATTATTTATCAGATTTAGCTGCTTTTCACTGTCTCTATGCATTTATTTTCTGCTATTACTAAAACTGTTATGGTCTCTGAATCTAATATGATTTCATAGCTTTTCCACCTTTCAGGTAATGGTAACTTTTCATTTTTTTCTTTCATAAATCCAAATTTGGTTCAGGGGAGCCTACTTTTAGTTTGAAATTAATGTTTAATCTAAATGTTCCGTGAAACAGAATCCACAATGATCTTGAACAACTCACAGTCATACTCTTGCTAGAGGTATCCTGCTGTGATAGGAAAGCCAAAAGAACAGAATATTTATATATATATGTATTTTATCATACATGCTTCTGGATTTGTGTTCAATTCAGGAGACTGAAGTGTTTCTCTAGGTGTCTAGCCTTCTAGCTTCCATTGGACTGGACCTTTGAAAGCATCCAACAGTGTGTGTTCTCATACCACCTGGCATCTTTGAAATATAATCAAATTCAGCTTTCCCAGTAATCAGTCTGGGAATCTAAAGTGGGGAAAACTGTGCTTAAGACCTGGACAAAATACAGTTCTTGAACCACATGTGCCTGGGCTCACATAAGGCAATGGTCCCCTGTTATTTAAACTCCTTGTAGGATCTGTCAGGAGGTGACAATGAAGGTTACATAGAAGGTTCTTCTGCTCTTCTGGCAGCTGGAGGAGCCCTTCACAGGGCAGATGTCCCAGGTGGTGATGTGGCAAGGCTCTGTCTTGTTGCTGCTGCTTGTCTCCCTTCTCCACCCCTGCAAAGGCAGAGGGGAGACTCCCACATGTAGTCACCCTCCTGGAGAGCAGATTAATTGCACTCTTGATTGCAATTAAGAATTAAGTAACCTGCTTTGTGAGGCTAGTGCAGTTGTTCAAATGCACAGTTTGTAAGGGATACCAGGAGTTGGACCTCTCATTTTCAAAAAATTTAATTATTTGAACCGTAGTTTGTGTTACTGCATTGTGCACGACAGCTTGATACTGGTAAAGCAGTATTTTTTTGCAAAGGTGTCATGAGAACAACAGACTGAAATTCAGATGTTCACTGTTAGGCTATAAATTTGGGGGATTTTTTAGTGTTACTTTGTACTACATTTTGCTTGAGCAAGCAGTTGCACATGATGAATTTTGACAGAATCAGCGAGGATATTCTGAAAAGCAAAAATTATTTACATCTCACAGCCGACAGAGTAATGGTCCGTCTCTCTATGCTGAATTCAGCCCTGTGAATTCTGTCTCTTGTGCTTCTGTTCTAGCTGGGAATCAAAACAACACTGTGGCTTTCCAGCCCAAGCAGTTCTGGCAGGGAGCTCTTCGCAGGGTTTTCTGTGGGAAATCCGTGGGAATCCGTGCAATCTCAGCATGCATTTGGCAGACGTGAAGTCAGTGCCATGCTCTGCTCATTCTGCTATTCCACCACTCTCTGAAAGGTGGGTGTCAGGAGTGTAGCTTTATAAGATGATGTGGCTGCAATCTTCTTAATAAAAAAGTAGGGTGATATTTTACTGCTATTTTTAAGATATAATATATCAGTATTTTCATATAAAGAGAATGCATGTGCTAAGCTGGAAACCTCAATATCCAGGTCAGTGAAGTTATATAAATGAGTGTCTGGCGTTGCTAGTTCCTGAAAAGATAACTGCTGAGACCAATGGTAGATAGTCACCCTTGTTGCTAGTAGTTTCTTAGTAAGGTAGTCATCCTGGCCTGGAAGATGCTACTTATTCTGTTGCTATAGTTGTTGGATGCCTTAAGTGACCTTCTTATGCCTCTGCAGAGAGTAATTTAGAGGAGACATAGAGCAGAACGTTGTAACTTTGCAAGGTGAGTTTAATCAACAGAGAGAATTTTAAAAAAAGGGGGGGGGGGAGGGAGGGAAGTGTCTTCTTTTGATCATTCCATGTAAAGTTTGTTGACATTTCAAATTGAAAGTTAGTCCTCTAAAAGCAAACACTATGAACCCCCCCCTAAAGTCATACTGGGACTTCTCACTTCCTCCAGCTCAGTAATACACTGACAGGTACCTGACACTGTTACTCACAGGGCAGAATCAAATGTGGCTGCCGTGGAAAAGTATTGATATAGCAAGAGAGAATGACTTTTACATAGCCTCTAATAGCCAATAATATCTACTTAATTGTCTTATTTATTTTTAAATACAAAAGCACGTCTACCTAAGAAAGAAAAACAGCTGACATTCCTCCTGTACATCCATTACTGTGTGCTCTGAGTTGCCTTTATTCATAGCAACCTGAGATCACACTGTTTGCATATGATTTAAATGAAAAGAAATGCCTAAATGTAGCCCTTGGAGTCAGTTCAGACCGACCTCTTTCTGTGTGGTGAGGATATCATTTTGTGATCCAGATTTATGTGAGGTATGATTACAGCTAGAAAATAGCAGCTTGGCCACAAGTTTTCAAAAGCAGTCAGTAATGGGAGATTTTTCAGAGCCTGAGCAAATTCAAGTTGCTTTAATGGGACCCGCTTTTCCAGAGCTCACATTTGTTTGTCTTCAGTGATGTGGAGGTGCCCAGCTTCTCACTCCCAAAATTCACAGAGTGGTTGAGGTTGGAAGGGACCTCTGAAGGTCATCTACTCCAACCCCAATTTGGAGCACTCCTCAACATTTTTCAGGCTGTTGAGATGATAGAAGATCTTGGACCTTGTTTTTCTAAATCTTAAGTTGTCTTGAAGGTGAAACTTTGGCTCCTAAGCTATGCAGTGATTTTGAACATTTTCATGCCCTGCTCTCCTGTGAGGAGGTGGAAAAGCAGAGGCACGTCACCACGGATCAGAATGTATCTCCCTACAGAGGAACGTGCATCTGAGTCTCACTTGGACTGAACTGGTCTGTGCTAAAGACTGCTTCCAAATGACTGCTGTAAATAGCTCTTAGTTACTGGGGCCAGAGAGGACCTCCATATGGCATTTCCTAGTTGCAACATTTCCTTGCTGGCTGTTGGGATGTTGCAGCCCTGCAGCTCCTAGGTGATGCTCCGACCTTTTAATGAGACTCAGCACCATGCACTGTGTTGTCTTCGTCTTTCTCATTTGTTTCAGCCTGTCAAACCCCCACAGGAAGAAACTGGAAGAAAAAAAGCTTTTGAGACTTAGGTCTAATGCACTTTGTTTCTCCTTCAGAAAAGTAAATATTTGTGTAATAATCTACAGAACTCCTAAAGCAACCGTGAAATGATCTCAACATAAGATCTCTTGAATGGATCCAGGACATAGGAAAACAACCATCAAAATCTTGTCTACTCTACTTTGACAATACTCCAAACTGGAATTATGGATAAAACATCTGTCCAGGAAAATACCACCAATAATTCAAGTCTGAAATATAGCTGTAGTATATATATACACACAGTATAGTTGTACCTGTTGTGTTGGTGGTGAGAAAGTTTCAGGGGACACAGCGACCAGAGTAGTGCTGGGCAGCTGTAGCTCTCCCTCCTGTGAGCAGTGTGTTCCCAATGCCACACTGTGCTCCTGTGTTTACCCCAGTTCAACTCTCCTTAGTTTGCAGAGCCTGGCTTTTTCCCAGCCTCGTCCCTGCCCTTGGAAGATTCCAGCAGGTCTGACCTCCAACTACCTTTTCTGGGCTATTTATAGCATGCCACCTAGGGAACATAAATGCAACAGATATGTACATCAATATTTTGAAGAATGACTTTGGTTTTTATTTGCATTCATGTTAGTTCAATAAGTCATCTGGCATCATTTGGACTTTTCTAATCAGGCTTCCTTTGCACCACATTTATCATATTGCCTACTCCAGTTTTGTTTTCCTTTTTCTTTTCCCTGCCATCCCTGATTCACTCCATGCTCCAGTTTTCCATTCAGCTGTCTCCTTTGTTTGGAAAAAATGTAGCCCAGGGTATATTCTTTCTTCAGAGTCATTTGTTACTAGGAAATATGCATACAGATCAGTTGGAAAGTAGACCCCAAGTCTGTCTTAGTATGCTCATTTGATTTCTTTCAACGTCCTGTGTACAGGATGTCTTTCTTGTAGATGCTGTATGGTCTTTTGTTTCAACACCTCGATTGTTGTGCACTTTGCTCATCCTCAATTCATTTCCAGCCTTGCTGTTCTGCTTTGTTTCATGTGTCTGCACTTCTTGCCCTTTCATCTGCCCTTCCAGATACAAATTTTCAGTTATATCTGACTTTGTTTTTTGACTATTCCAACTTCTCAGACATAGTCTCCTCTAGTTTGATTCCGGACTCTGAATACTGCATGTGTAAAAATGGGGAAATACTCAAAGGAGTAGATACAAAGGGAGCAAAGGACCCTTCACTGTTATTTTTTTATTTTTTTTTTACTGCTTAGCAATAAAAAGTGAAAAATAATACTGTACATATATATAGCATTAATAACTGTATGTCATCATTATCTCAAATTTTACTGTGCCCTTATAAAAAAGTATATGCTTCCACTGTGCCGTGAGGCGCTATAATAGACTCCATATTCAGTTCTTGTTTTTTATAGCCTGTGGATAGTACATAATGCCTCTCCTCACAGACAGATGCTTTCTGCAAGCATTTAAGTGCTTAACTGGTGGATTCACTTGTACCATGCTCAGCCAGTATCCTGTTTGTACAGAAGTAAAGCTCAGTGATGCATTCGCCAGTATTTAGAAAGTCACCAGAGAATAATATTTAACCACTCTGACTGGCTTCATTTCTACAGCTGGAACTCCTTGGTATTGAAAAAATAATATTTTTCTTCCTTCAGCTAACAACTGATTTATGAAACTCTAAGTTGTGGTTCCTGCACTGACACAAAGAATCTGCTACCAGCTGCTGCAGCCGCTGAAATAGGGGATACACATTGGGTGCCTGCTCTGTTCTCCTCTCCAGACTTCCAAATGCCCTAAAACGCTAAGATTTGTCATTTCAGATGCTCATGTGTGTCACAGGGGATCGAGAGTTATTCTCCTACTGTCCATTAGGTAGGTTTTAAGCATTTTTTGGCTACTATTTAGTGGGAATATTTAAATAATAAAGAAATTAGGATGGAGAATACCCTAAGCTCTGTGTTTTTTGTACAACCTCACAAACTGCTGTATCACACCTCACTTTGATCTGCAGAAATTAAATATTGCACCATGGGTACTCCACGAATGCCTCACAGAGATGGCAGCATTCAACACAAATAACACAATGCATAAGCAGCCAGGGTATCTGACTAAGCCAAATGTACTACAGTCAATTGGAATGGTAAAACTAACTATTTGGCAACATGCTGGTTGGATGTAATACCAAATCTACTGTTTCAGGCTAAAATATATGTATATATATTATATATATATATATAAATAATAATAGAGAACCCAAAGGAATCAAAGGACTGTATTTTCTTAAGTGTTTGTAGTAGAGTGCTTATGGCTTTCTTCTTTCCAAAATGTCAAAATAAAATACTAAAATTCTGTTTCACCTGTGTAATCTATTTTTTAAAATGTTAAAAAGACACTAATAAGGTATGGAAAGAAAGCTGTATAGGCTATGTTGACACCTGCAAGTAGTGTAGATACCGAGGGCAGATAAGTAACGTAAACCTACACCATACACACTTCACTAGGTTTTGAGTTGGGCTGAACTGCCCCTGTGGACTGGAGCCCAAGAGTGTGCTTGGAGTCACCTTCTGGTTTCATTGAAAGGAAAGTCTTTATGCTCTCAGAGACCACTGTGTGAAGTGATTAGAATCACGGGAAGTGTCAACAAAGCACCATTCTGATCTGGATTAAAGTACTAACATATGTGTAATCTTAGTCATAGAAATTCACTGGACTTTCTTGTAAAATAAACCATCATAGACTATTCTTGCTGCAATTGGACCTATTTTCTCTCAAAACATAGTATCTTGCTATTCAGTGGCTTGACCAGAAACTCATACCTTTGTGAATTTAAATCGCTGTTTTGTAGAAGGTGTAAAATGTACATGTTTTACTTCTTCCCATGTCAGACCTCAGAATAAGTTTAAAATGTTTACTTCTGCAGGACAAATGCTTCCCTAGGAGCAGCTGTGAAAAATGTGTCTTTTTCAAAGTTTGCGGAGCCCACATAGTCAGTCCCATCTGCAGTAATCTCTGAGCCATCCGTTTTCCAGGCCCAGGAAGTGCAAGCTCGTGCACTTGCTTTATCTGCATTAGCACATTATTAAGCCCTGAAAAAGGGTGGCACATACTGGCCCATACTGGTCCATACTGCTAACTGCAACCAGTCTTTCCTGTCCTCTGAACTGTGTACACCTTGCCTAGGAGACTGCTGAGTCAAAACCATGTTGAGAATTTAATGTTCTAGCCTTGTTAGCTATGTCTCTATTGCTAGTGAAGCAGGGCCAGGGGACAGGTCCCCGGAACTGCAATTCTTCCAAACACTGTGCTGTAAAGGTTGGCCTGGCATGACTGCAGCTTCTACCAGTTGTTTCTGGCTGTGAGAAGCCCAGGCACTGTGTAGGACGTGATGCAGACCAGAGCAACTCACCTCTAAGGGAACTGGATGCAGCTGGTAGTAGCTCTCTGATAGGTGAGCTTGGAGCCAGCAGCGGTCTGTGCTATTTACTGCTGTAGATGTACCAGTTATTTTACACACACAGACATAACCTCAATGACCTGTTTTATTTAATGCTTTCTGCTAGGCTGCTGTGGGTAGCAGCACTTGTGCAAATGGAAATTCTTCAAAATGAGAAAGCATCCTGCTCCCCAGCCAGGCCAGAAGAATGTGATAAGGTATGTTAAGTCCACATTTGTCTTCCTTTAACCACCTCTTCCCTAGCCCAGCACTCACTGTCCCCTTCATATTTTGAGCCTTCATAGAAATGTTCTTCCATCATTGTGACCCGCATTTTGGGGAATGCTAATCTCAACAGTAGCTCTCCTGACATGGTCCATGTACAAAGATGGGGGAGTGCTGGTGCAAGCAGAGGAGCACATGGGGGGGGGGGGGGGTGTGCTTCAAGCCAGGACTACTACGATGTACCACCTTAAATTGCTGCCCAGGAACATCCCGTAATTACTGGCTGCAACGTTGATGCCCACTGGTGAGCTTTTTTTTCCAGCCAGCAGTTCTTCTGCAAGGAGGGGAGATGGGACAGGAGTTGGTAGAATTTGTGCTTGCACCCGCAGCAGCAGCAGTACCTCTTCTCTCTTCTCCCACTGGTTGGAGACTGAACTGCTGCAAGCTTTTATTAGCAGACCTTAATCTTCTTTTGGTTTTCTAATAGTTCCCTCAGTGGTTGTACCTCAGGGCATGGCACACACTGATCTGCACTGGTTTTATTTAGAAGAACAACATTTCCTTCCCCTGTGGAGTCCCTCTTTTCCCTCTTATCTCAGTTCAGAAAGAAACAGGGACCAGGAAAATGCAGGAAAACAAAATGCGAGCATCAAATTAATGCTCAGAGTTGCTGAGAGAAAGAAATATACTTCCAGACTCTATTAAATGCATTATTTATTTCTCTAGAAAGCTGAATTTGATGAAGTCTGGAGTTCCATCATCTTTAAAGTGTTTTGCTCAATTCCCCAGCGAGGACAGAAAATGGCCAGAACACGAGGCTGGTTTGAAAAGCTAGCAGAGCATGTCTGCTGCTCAGAGCACAACAAGTTCCCACTTTTCCTCTGCTTCAGAGGGAAGAGACCAGCCTCCTTTCCAGCCATATCACAGCCCTGACTCGCTGGAAGTTTCTTGGAAAGCAAGTCCCAGTTCTGTTTGTTCATACAAGTGACCATTGCACAACGTTCTGGCAATACAGTTAATAACACATTTCTTTACTATTTTTTCTCATTGTGCTGTTTTCTCTATTATCCTTTTGTCAGCTGTTTTGCTTTTTCCTCATCCTTCAAAATCTGGACATACGGTTCTTAGTTTTCCTGTGAGTGCATGTATTTAGGTTCTCCTTATGGGAAACGTGACTGTTACTCCAACTTGTTTTCCTGACAAACTGAAGTAGTGTCTCTGTACATCTTCACTGCTATAAATTAAAATCACTGGTTACATTAAAATAATTTTATTCTATTTTATACCTTTTGTTTCTGATCTAACACTAGACCGTACTTTTATCTCATTGTAAGACTTCTGCACCTTCAGTAAAACCTGATACTAATGACTAAATTGCAGTTTTAAATCTAAATGTTAGTTAAATTATAACTGATTTTTCCTCTTCATTTTCTTCTTTCATTTAGTTCAACACATTCTCTCCAATTGGTTTGTGGGATCTGTTATTCCTGTCTTGTACCTCATCTGGGCAGAGGTGACAGGTACTCCCAAATGGTAGTTTTACTTTATAGGGGAATACATTCTAGAGAAACCTTTTATTTTATTTTATTTTATTTTATTTTATTTTATTTTATTTTATTTTATTTTATTTTATTTTATTTTATTTTATTTTATTTTATTTTCACCCCTGTTTGAAGCCTAAATTGGATTCATGGAGATCAACAAGTTCCAAGGCTACCCATATGAGGTGTAGCTATCCCACAAGGTTTGTCTTACTATTTTAATTCTTTGCCTCTGGCAAAAGAAATATGTTTCTGTAAAGCTGAAATATTTTATCTGATTGTTTGTTTGTTTTTTATCCCCCAGCAAGCCCAGGTGGTCGGTCACTTTGGCTGAAGGACTGAGACTCTGGTGTTCAGCTCTGGGTTTGGGACTGATTCACTGAATCAAATGTTCGTGACAAAATCTTTGGGGATACTGTCAGGCCAATTTACAATCAATCGTTACAGACAGTAGAAGCAGCTGCTTCCCATCCTCTTCCTTTCATTTACCGTTCAAGACAATTTTGGCTAAAGTAGGAGAAATTGTAGGATGCCCATTAACATGCATTACTTTATTTAGCATCTGTATTTTACTCCTCTTTCATTTGTTTCTAAACTCATCTTCATCTGCTGAGCCAAGAACAAATGCAAAAAGTACAAAATCTGGCGAGGCAGCAATGACTGGCAAGTGACTGAAGGGGACAAGAGAAGGAATTTGTTTCACTGAGATTTTCAGCTCATCACTGACATCAGACAAACCCTCCAAGATTCTCAGTGCAACACTTAGAAGAAAAATATTTTGAAACCATGTTTTTAAAAATAAAAATTATTTTAATTTTCCATTGTGTCTAAAACAGTGACAGTCAATGTTCAATTCAGTTGCCTTCACTTAGGTGTGTAGTGACATCTGGGATGCCCTGGACCCACTTGGCTCCAGAAGGGCATGGTTATCCCCACAGGTCTTCCCAGCCCCATGCAGGTGACTTGGGTGTCCTGCACCATCTCAAATCCCATAACAAAGTGACTGCCAGGCAGCTGAATTGAGTACTGAGAGATTTGTACCTAGGGACAGAGGCTGACCACCTGTTGAGAATGCAGTATGAACGTAATGTTCAGACACTTAACGCTATTTAATGTGAAAATAATGTGAAAATGAATAATTATTATTTTTTAATTTATAGTTTACTTTTTCTTTTCTTTTTCTTTTTTTTTTTTAACTTTAAGATGAGGTTTAGGCATAGTCTTGCAGTGACTTTGATGGCTTGTTGGACTATGTCACCTGGACTTCCCCTTGCCCTGTCTTCCCCATGTTTCCAGCCAACAGCTGACGCTAGAGTCAGCTGTTCGATGTTTTTCTGTTGTTGGAAGATTTGGTGTGATGCTGATGCTGCTCAGGAGCATTCTGCCTCAGAGACTGTCAAACCCAACCGTTGCATTCAGCTGAAGGTGTCCTGTGGGCCATAAAGGCTGACTGTCAATGTGCTCCTCTGCATAAAGCAGCACGGTCCCTCCTGCAGGACTTCCTCTGGGACAGCGGTCACCAGCACCTCCCTGGTGGATGTGGTGAACTTCCTGGAGAAAATCACCCTGCTGTCCTCCTCTCCCTCACCATTTCTGAGTTAACTGTGCTGATCGGGATGTTAGGAAGGATCTGACTGTGTCCTAGGAAAAAACTGTATGGGGTTACTTTTACTTGCACCGTAAATAGGGAGTGAAAAGATTAAAAAATTGTGCCTTCTTTCCGTCGCAAGCATCCAAGGTTTAAGCATCATCTCTTCTGAGTTTGTACGTTCTGCAAAGCTAAGGAAGGACTTTAAAAGAAGGTCCAAAACCCTCATCATGAACCAAATGCTTCTCCTCTTTCTGTCTGACGGGAAGGTGAATTTGCTCATTCTTCCACAATGATCTTATGTATAGAGAAACAAAACAAAACAAAAACAACAAACCAAACCAAACCAACAACAACAAAAAACACCTGTGAATTACTCAAGACCTTCACCTTTTTTGTGGCTGCCAAAATACTGGTCTCGACTCTATAATTTACACACAATGAGATTCTTTTCCAAAGAGCATGTCAGTACCGCCCTATGGCATTTGAAATTGTTAGAATTCTTTCCAAAGAAGTCTAGATCTATGAATGATTTCTTGTAATAACAAACTGAAATAACTACATCTCCTTTGAAGCTAACAAGGAGCCCCCCAAACTTCAGAGTGAATCCCACCCCAAAGTATTTGAATAACAAATGTCCCATTTTCAGCTGGAGCCCAACATATACATACGTTATGTTGCCTATTTTCTAGACCACACATTTTTATCACTGATCAAAGCTTAGTATCTAGGTTTATTTTAGTCTTTCACAGAAATAGGATGAAAGCTCTAGATCATTACTTCTTTCTGCTTTTATTTACTGGAAAATGTTTCATAACACTTTTAGAGATTAAGATTTGGTAACACTTTATTTTAGCTGTCTTATTATTTTAATTTATGTGGTGTTCTCAGTAATAACAGAGATCATAAATACCTTTGGAACTGAAGTGGGTGGTATATGAACACTAATGGAGAGCCAGCTATAGATATTTCTATTACTTTCCTGTTTAAACTTTTACACTGATTTTGAAGGCTCAGATAAATGAATCTGGAGATGTTTATATTTTTGGTGATCAGTCAAACTGGCAATGGAAAAATGGCAGTGTAATAAAATTTAACAGCTGAAATGGGAGGAAGTTGAGATCTAGCTGTAATTAAAATATTGATAGGATGGTGATTCTTCAGCTATCTTGAGAAATACAGGTCATGTATGTTTATTGGATGACTTGTCATTTTCTTTGCTTTCCATGTTCTTTTTGTAGGCTAGCAATGAAGCTGTATCTGAGCCTGTATAGTAAGTGTGCAGTAGGAAGAATGAACTCAGCACAGTGTGATGTTTAGAACAGTTGTACACTCTGTTACACTCTGTTTTTTTTTTTTTTTTTTTTTTTTTTTTTTTTAGAAGGCTGTGGGAATGAGATGTTCAATTTTCAAGGAATTTCAACCATATTTGTCATGAGCAAAATGCCTTAGCTGTGAGCAGGTCTTCAAGAGCTTTAAAAGCCTCCTGTTTTGCTGAGAACATATCCTATCAACAGGAATGATTCAACAGGCAGGAGGGAAGAAAGAAAGGCAAATGTTCTTATTTAAAGGAGAAAGACATGTGGAGGAAACCTACACAGAGGTTAAAAACTGCAGGAGTTCTGAATCTCTGACCTAAAAGAAGGAGAAAAAAAAAGTGAGGAAGAAAAAAAAGGCTAAAAATATCGCAGGAATCCTTGTCTAAGCAACCTGAGGTCTATTACATAACTGTAAATCCTGGCAATGAGTAGTGCGTGAGCACAAAGTACTCCTCCAGCACTGCAATCCATCTGAGTTTATAAAGTATTCTATTTCCATTTATGTCCAGGTGTAGTAGTGTTTTATCCCTGACACCAGAAACTGAGATTAAAGAAATGTGTACTGCATTGACTGGGACTTCCATGGGTGAAAGGCAGTTCACAGGAACAGAGGGAATTTCTCTAGAAATCATTCATTCTTATAATAGTTCCTACTAAACATTCCTAAGAGAAGCTTTATCCTTGGTATATTTTGCAAAATGTGATGTTCTAGAGATTGATATCTTTTCTGGGACAGTGAATGTGGTGTATGGTGAGTGGATTGCTGGAGGGTGATTGAAGTAACCTGGGATGTCCCTGCATGATGGGACACTCTGGTAGACAAAAGTGCTAGTGAAGTAGACAGCATTACATCAGATTAAAGATGGTTTTTTTAGAGATGTTTTTTAGAGATTCTTTTTAATGCTTTTGCAGACTTCTGGAAGAAATTATTCAATGCAGGAGAGTGAAGGCTATCTGTGAAAGCCACTGAAAGTTGTCTGCTCTCTTTCTTCTCAGCTCTTGGGGAGAGCAGAACTGTTCTGTTTTGCCAGAAATGTTCTCCTGAGGTTTCCAGCTCTTTAAAACATTAATTTCATGCTGTAGGGTGGCAGATGCATGAGATTGGAGACTATCTCTGCCCTAAGGCCCAATTGGCAAGATTTGAAATTGTCCCTCTCTCCCCTAATTACAGATCTCTGTTCACTCAAGATCAGTCTGGATGTGAGCATCGTTTTTCCTGTCCTCACCATGAGGTGTAAAGGCCTGCAGGATCAATTAAGCAGATCTGACCCAGTTGGTTCTCTGCCACTGTGGAGGCCAGAGGTGTTTTGGTGTCTTCTGTTACTTTTGTGCCATGACTCTTTTCTAAAGTTGATTTCAATCCTTAATATCTTCAAAACTTCAGTGAAAAGTGCTATACAAGTAGTCAGACTAACTGATAAAACAGCTACTTGTAGTCTGAAATTGCATAAAATTTTATGAGTTTTTAAAGATTAACTGAGGGATAAGCAGTACAGTTAGTTCTCCCCGAGACCTCACCCGCTCTGCAGAAAAGGACAGATAACGATCAGGCATAACTCAGCATCATGTAAGACAAGGAGTTCACTGTGGATTAAAACTTAATCCTTTTAATAGAAACTTTAAGTCCCTATCTCAAATTTTAAGTTACAAGAAGTTTTTCGTTTTCATTGAATAACTTTTCCTTTTAGCCATGTGTTAGTCAAGTCTATTCCAAGGTGGTAGGAACAGACAAAAAAACACATCAACAACAGAAAAAGGGAGCTCCTCATCCATATTTAGGCAGCTAAATAAGTGCCCTCACTTGAAGCTGTGCTGCTCACTTGAAGATGTGCCCAGTAGTGTAGGACCCACAACAGATGCTGATGATTATTGACATTCACTTTTAGCCAAACACAAACCACCCAGCTGACAGCTGCACCGGTAATTTGCTGGTAGCCTCAGAGAGGTCAAGGGGCTGTACAGAATTTAGTAACCACCCCTTCTCTTGGTATGGCACGCAGCCAGGGGAAGTTGTAGAGTCCAATACGCAATCATCATAGAGAGAGCGGTAGGATCACAGAATCAAAACAGATGATTAAAGGCTCAAGCAGACTATTTAGTTAGGTCGTATTTATGCATTAGAGGAGCTGACAACTGTAGGGGGACTAATTATGGGACTCCTGGTCACAGCATCCTTTAGCAAAACTAAGATTTCTGTTGGGAAAGGAATCAAAAACCCAATGAAATATTCAGTGCTGCAACTCCTAATGTTTGCTATCTGGCACCAAAAATTTACAATGTTTTGATGGACGCCTAAATTGCTATGCCTTAAGTAAATATTAAGTGCGACAAAGAAAGGGATTTAGAGCCACCACAAGCTTAATCAGCCAAACCGAGAGCGTCAGATGAAATTATTTCTCTGTTGCACACAGGTGCTCAATTCGAGACTTTTCTCAGTTGCCTTTGAGTATTTTTATGTTGCACCGTACATCTTTACCTTCTGCTGTCCAAAGCGTGGACTTCCCATACCTTGTGTCCTGAATCAGTTCCATAGACAGATTTTTGGACCTGTGATGACTCAGACTCCAATAAATGTTATTTACAGACATTCTCAGCAGGAGAACTGGAGTCTAGAGCGCACTACAAGGAGAAATGTTTTTAGAACAACTTGCAAACTTTGCTTGGGACTGATACACCTCAGTATGTTTTGTATATACAGATATATACCTTCTTAGCTGTAAATTCAGTTGTCTAGGCAAAGATAAAGTCCTTTTCCTTTTTTTCAAAGGTGACCTGAGTTTTGATTCTTTGTTAATGGGTGGCATATAATACCAGACCAATGCCAGGCTACTTTTTTTGAACTCAGGGCCTAGAAAGATTCCAATGCTAGCTCCATTTACAATGCTACCACAAGGCACAGTGTGACCTTTTCACTCCTTTAAGAAATAATTTAATGGGTTCAGCTTCATGAGAATCATGATGACATTTCCAGTCATTTATGTAACTATCTAGAAACTAATTATATCATACATCAAAAATGGAGAGGTTACTTGGCTAAAGTGGCAAGGTTTGGTAATGTAGCAGGTAAGTAGACAGAGTGACTGCAATGCACTAGAAATTTAGGAATTTTGAATTGCTTTGGAAAGGACAATGAGAGGTAAATAATTCTGATCAAAAATGTGAACGAGTAATAATTAATGAAAGCTGGTAGAAGCATAGCATGGGTAAGAGCTACAGACCTGTTTTTTTCTCAACATTCAAAGTTGCTACTTAGAAAACTGCAGAGGTGAAATTTGTGAAGGTTTTATATATGCTCTATGGCATAGATGTAGCAAACAGGTGGTATTTTTATCATTAAAAGATAAATGGTTTAAGTAATCCTTTTGGCAATCAAGTACTATATTAATGAAGTCATAGATGAGAGAAAAACATGAAAATGTCTGCAGCCAGTGGAATGGGCCAAACCCACTGCTTTAAAAACAACACGTGGATAGAGATTTCTTGACACTTCAATTCTCTTATCTCTATTCTGGGAAATACATCTACTGATGTATTGGGAGCACTACTTTCTGGTGTTTATATTAGCAGGTAAGTACATTTTATTCCAGTCATGCATTCCAAGGTACAGTATTAGAGTAGTTCATATTAATCTTATGTTTAGAGGCAGAATTTTCTTCATCCTGCCTGGAGTGTTCTCATATTGAGACTCAGAATCATGATAATAATTAAAAAAACAAACAAACAAACAAACAAAAATAACCCACCTGTTAGGCCAAAATAGACATAATGGAAGAGAAGGAACAGCAGACAGCCTTAGGAACAGATGCCTGTAGCTGCTTAACAGAGTAACCCCAGTTAACAGTTTGTGTTATGGTTTGTGAAGTAGTTTAGGATCCTTCAAAACTTGAATAGTGGCAAACTGCCATTAAACACAGTTATGACAAAGCTAACAAGTTGCCTTCATAAAACATTATGAAATGGATAGCTTAGTTCCCTTGGCTAGAAGAGGCTTAAATAATAGAGGCAGAGGGCATGTAGTTCAGAGAAGGGGAATTTCTTGGCTTTTTTTCTGCATCTGAATTAAAGATTTTAGCATTTCCTTTATTCAGAGTATTGGCAGGTGTGTAGTACCTTTTGTTGCTCTGCATTACCTGAATAATGCTGGGCGTTGCTTTTGCATGGCTGACTCTAATGCACAAACACTCAAGTGTACAAAAGTTTTCGTGAAAGAGCTAAAATATAACCTAATACGACACTTGTACAACAAAAACTGCAATGCCTATAGTCCTCAGTGGGAACATACCGCTAAAACTTCAGCAAACTAATCAACCAAGAGCAGCATTATTGAAAAAAATGAATCTGCTTGCTGGGTCTTGCCAGTCATGTTGACAGAGAAGAGAGGCTTGTCTTTGAGAGAGAATGAAAATAAAAGCAACTGTTGGATTTGTTTGCACATGTTGTTAGCAGAACAACTTAGCAGTAAAAAGTACTTAGCAGGAAAAAAAAATGCTTTTCATATCTATTTTATCATTTATTATTGTTTTTATATAGAAAATCTCTTAAGCTCCATAAGATAACGCTAATGAATTAAAATAAATACGTGCAAGTTTCACAGTTTGTTCTTGTCCAATGTATATTTTTGCTTTCTGATGAGAAAACAGTGTAATTCTCCCTGAGAGCTGCAGACGTGGTCACTTCATACAGCTGACAGTGTTTGTTATACAATATGAAGAATCACTGTGCTACTACATGAATGTGATGAACTTCCTCAGCACTGAAGTGTGTTCTAGTGTGGTGATTATCAAAAGTTTTATTTTGTGGGCTTGACTGTATCAATTTTCTCTTTTGCCCTCCTTCTTTCACCACTTCTCCCTATCCCATCCTCTTCTGCTTGGCCTGGACCTTGGAAGGATGTTCATTCTGCTAATGTTGTTCTTGTGTTTGGGAGTCATTGTGCACCTCTCTGCTGAGCACATCAAAGTCATAGGTCCCTGTGACTACTGAGGGAGAAACCTCAAAAATAGTGAAATTTTGATATTTTGGCGCAAACTGACCTAAGAGAAAGGAAAAGCATCCACAGGCAGACAACTGAATTTGTGAAAAACATTCTGGGTGCAAATACTAAAGAAATAAGGTTAAAAAAGAAAGGAAAAAGAAATAATATATATATAAAAAAAAATCAGGCTTGGAATCTACTGAAGGATCCATCTGCCTGCTTAAGTAACCAATTTTCTCCTGCACTGAGACTTCTCATGAACATAAATGAAATATGTAAATTCTCTATATAGTCAATAGAGAGAGAAAGATGACTCTAAGGCTTTCAGAAGGAGACCCCATGCTGCCTATGGAAGGCAGCTGCGTCCCCTCCTGTACCATCAGCCTGAGCCTCCTTGGGGCCTACCTAGCATGCTGTTCTCCTGGGACAGCTCTGGGTTTGTTGTGGTGCTCAAAGCAGCAAGGGTGCAGAGTTACAGCCCACCTAAACAGAAGTCTCACCCATCTTTGTCTTCAAAAGGTCACGTTAAACTGACCACTTTATGATGATTAGATGATTAGACTGTTATCACCTAAAATACTATACAAAATATATCATCACATGCTTAAGAGAAGAAACTAATTTCTCACTGTTAGTGAAAGTCTTTTGAAAATACCTTTATGCTACCCCCTTCTTAACATCACACCTGTAAAACTCAACAGATATATTGATATGAAATAAACACCTCTGAGTTTTAAAAAATACCTTAGTGAGGAGGCTGAAATTCTGGTGTAGCCAGCTGTGTGTAGAGACACTAGTTCTGCTAACACAGACAGAGCTAAAGCTAGCAAAGGCTGCAGAGACAAGATGCAATGATATAGGGATATATACTATTTAAAATTGCATGGTTGTTATTTCAGTGGGGATACACCACGACTAATACTGGCTTGATCTTGTAAATACTATCAAACACTCTTTGTAGTGTGGAAGTGTTAGCAGCCTTTGACTTCATTTCTCATGGTGCTTGTAATTCCCCTTTCAAAGAAGGAAAAAAAGAAAAAAGCAAGCAAAGTCTGTATGAAAGAAAGATAATCTGTCTTATGTTATTTAATAAGTTCCTGCAAACCCATGAGCTCAATTCTTGTTCAGCTTTCAAATAGATGTTATCTTCTTTAAAAATGATCGTATCCCAAATGCAGTAATTTTAAGTGCACATTCACTGTGTAGTCCAACAATTCTTGGGTTTAAAATCACATTTTATTACAAGCCAGAACAACAGCATCTTGAAACAACATGTGGATATTCTTTGGAACAGGGACAGAATAACAGATATACTTGGTCCCAGATGAACTGTGAGGATGAAAAGTCATTTTCCTCTTCTCTCTTTCCTCTTTTCCTTATCATATGCGTGAATGCATATCTAATTTTCTCATGCAATAAAGCACTTCATCCACAGGACAGGTCACAATCCTCATCTATCTTCTGACCTAGTGATTTAGGACTCTCTATGGAAGAGGTGGGTTCAAATGTCCTGTCAGAGAAATGTTCCTTCACCTCCCACCCTACAGTATGGACACTCTTTCCCCATAGCTGAGCATTGCACGAGTCCAGCTGGGTTGGGGTTTTCACAGCAGGACTTCCAGATCAGACCTCGGGAGGGTTTTGAGATATTTTCAAGGCTTTGTGATCAGCTAAACGCCTAATTGCTCAGCACTGTTGAGACATGTTGTTCTGGGCATGGACAAAGCACATATGGGCTTTCTGGCTCTGCAGCTTTTGGAATCTAGAGAATTTAGTTCCAAAAGTTTCCTCAGTTAGAACTAGGAAACTTAAGGGTTATGTTGCCTCTAACGAGATGTGGCATCTGAACTGATGTATAAATGTATTCCATTTCAGCAAGGGGACTGGTCCTTTATATAGACCTGTCTGAGAGGCTTCTGTATGGCATTTTAATTTAAATTGTTTGTAGGGCTTGCAAATAACAGTAAGTCCCTCCTGGAAATGCCCTGCCACACTGCCTCTGGCACAGGTGGAGTGAGCCACGCCATGAAATAATTTGGTTGAGCTGTATACACGGGGAGAAGCCGGGTCTCCTTCTCTTTCTCTCTCTCACCCTATTTTCCCTCTGCTCTCTCATTTTGTCATTCATGACTGATAAATCTGGCAGACAGGGAAGAAACTGATTATTATTATCAGCTTGAAAGAATATAAACTTTCGCAATTCTCTTGTGTAAATGCTGTGCAGCTGTTTGACGGTCTGACTGTCAAGGACCAAAAAGATATTTTAAAGCTTGGACTTTTGCAAACAATGTACTTCTGATTGCTTTTCAGTCAGCTCAGAGGCAGCCTGGTTGTGGAGATGGGTTGACTCTGCCATTCAGGCTGCTTTAAACTGAGAAGCAACGATGAACGCAAAATGGAAGCCAGTGTTCAGTGAAGAACCCAAGTGCAAGGAGAGGATGCAGAGGCACCTCGAGGTTTACCTCCATGCTGTGGGGTGCTAGAAAGTGAGTAGGACAATGGAGTAACATTTTTCAGAGTCTGTACTTTGGTAGTTTCATTGTTCTGTAGGGTTGGAGACTTCTAAATTCATATATAACGGATAAAGGTTGTTGAAGTCTTTTTTATATAAAATATGGTGGCACTGTGAAAAGAGAGAAATGGGGAAGAAAATCAGGTACTCCAGTCTGGAATAGCAAGGGAGAGAAATGTCACACCTCACTGGGATAAGAAACACATTTTAAATAGGGGTATCAGGCTTTAATATGGAATTAGGGGAAGTTCAGGAAAGGATCCTGGGTGAAATTACCCAGATCCTTTTTCATCCATTCATCATGAATACACTGGTAGGCTTTGTTACCCTTGCTTTTCATAGCTGGTACTCCAGGGTTTTCCCTGTCCTAAGACTGGGCCAGGTAGGCAGCCCTTGACTGATTCCCACCCAAATGATCTAAAGAGTCCAATTAATGTTTCCACAAGGAACCTTCCTCTCAGAGCATACAGCTATCGTCTGCTTTCCCATTTGTACTGCTTGCTGATCCCAGCATCAACTGAAGAGTTTTTGGAGTGCTAGAGAAAGTGCTGATAAGCGAATGGGGCATGTTGCTGTGAGTAGAGAGAATGACATTTGTTTTAAGAGGATATGATTTGTTTAAGTGGATTTACCTCTGGTGGTCATCTGTCAGATTTTAAAAATACCATTTGCAAATTCTTCAAATGATACTTTTAAAGCATAAATACTGTTGCACTGTGTTTATGACCACTGTGCAGGGAATTAAACAAGCCCTTTGATTTCCATCAGTTTGGCTGGCCTGATCTTGCTTTAAACCCTCTCCCTGACACAATGCTGTAGAGGGAAATGCCGAAATTCTTACATTAAAAATTAAACAGAAATCCTATTATATTTTATTTATTTTGAATTGGAGGTGAGAGGATGGGGACTACTGCATATTGTGGTTCATGCTTCCAGTGTCAGAAAAATTATGTCACTTTTCAGCAAAGCAGAATTCTTTGGCTTCAAAGTGCCAGTTGTAATTAGACCTTTCCTTTTAAAAGAAATTCCCAGTGTGTGTGTCGGCAAGATCAGCTGCTTTCTTTGTGTGAATTCTCAGATTACAGAGCCACTTTCCCTCCATCTGATTTCCTTTGAAAAGGCCTATTTCTTTAGACTGAATTCATCCATTTCCATTGTAAATGTAGCACAAAACATAATTACTTTATAAGAGCTGGAAACTTGGAATGGCTATATTTAGAAGGCAGAAGCCTTAGGATAATTGTCAATTTTTGAAAAGTTATGACTATGTTACTGTGATGTCAGACGAACACAAAGGAATGTTGTTGTGTACTTTAAAAAACAACTCTGTGAATCTAATCCTGCATTACCGTAACGCTCATGGGTCCCAAATTAAATCAGTAAAAGTGGCTTAATCTTTTCCTCTTCATTTTCAAAAGTTAGAAAGATACTTAAAAGGTTTCTATCTATCAGTTTTCAGTAGTGGAGCATAATCTGATGCAGATGAGGTGAAAGGAGTTTTTTGTTTGTTGGTTTGAACTAGCAAGAATGGCAAGAAAAGATGATAGAAATAGCAGTGGGGGCTCTTGAAAGAGAAGAAAGAAGAGAAATCAGAGGGTGGTCTGAGGGACTAGGGGCAGAGGGGAAAACACAGGCACAGCAGTGAGAAAAAAATTGAGGATGCAGCCTGAGAGGTGGAATATAATTAGAGGTAAAGAATTAGAGACTTTCATAAGTTGTCGCAACAGATAGAAAAGCATTAATATATCTGGAAAAGGGGGAGAAAAATGTAAATCAAAATGTGAAGGTGGTAAATCAGAGGGGTAATGGGGGGGTCCCACAGAGAGCAAACAGTTTTGTCAGTGGAAGGGACCAGAGCCTGCTGGCAGAAAAGCTGCAAAGGTGAGAGCAGCTGCACAGCAGCCAGAGTAAAAGGAGGAACGCGGGGAGCTGAATACAGAGCTGAGCGATGGCTGGCGTGGGCTTGGCAAGAACAAATAATGTCAGAACTTTCAAACTTCCTTCTGCAGCTTTGTGAATGAGCGAGAAGTAGAAGATTCCCTGTCTGTGCCTGTGCTCTTTATAGAGCATTTTCACAAGCATGCTTTGAAAATAAGTTTCTAAATAGAACTTTGACAGGCTGAGGTGCAAAACAGTCTGGGAATAGGTACTCTGCGCTGATAATCAAGGGGGATGCTTCAGAGCCTGGCCTTATTAGCTGTGGAAGGATGGAAAGCAAGAATGCTAATTAAACATACAGAGGATGTGAAGCTGTGAGGAACTATCACGAGGTTGTGTAATATGATCAGAATTATGGAAGAAGAAAGGAGAGAAAAAAACATCAGAGGAAAAAAAAAGCCCCCAAATTAGGACACGTTTTACTAAGAATAAATCCTGGTGCACACTTTTTAGATAGGTATAATGAGCTACTATGCAGGAAAGACCAGATCTAGAGATCTAGAGATTGGGCTGGTTTTCTTCTCTCCTTTTTCCCAAATAGACTTTTACTCCTTGATTTTCCCCATCATTATTTGAGAACAATGGATTCACCATCCATTGACATGACCTGATACCACCGTCTTCCCCTTATGGCACTAGAGGTAGAAGGTCTAAAAGCCAGTTTCAATCATTTGCTCTTGCAAAATTCACTTCCTCTGGAAAACAAGGGAATGAATCATTAGCAATCCCAGAAGAAGCAAAGTCAGAATTGTGAACCATCACTAAGCATTCTCTTAAGAAAATGCATTTAATAGTTTAAGTTTTTTGGTAAATCAATCTGACAGCTGGACTCAGCAGTGCAGTTTTTCTTAAAAGTCGAGTTACAGTTTTTGAGTCTTTATTTCTACGTAAAAGTTCAATTGTTGTAATGATCAGAAGATACCTCACCCTCTTTCTCCTAACAGAGATTAGCAATGCCCCTCTAACACCTCTTCAAGTCCTGCTGATGTGGGTCGGAAAAATGTGTTTGCCTGGTGGCAGTTTAACTAAAATTCATTTATAATAATGGGCTTCACTCTCCAAGGACAAGACTTTAGATGCTATCTTTCCGCAGCAAATCTCTGCGCCTAGAAGCCCTGGGAAGCACTACAGATTCCTCCCAAGCCAGCTCATTCCCCAGGATTTCACATCTTGCTGCCAAGATAAGGTTTGACTGGGATTAAAAATGCAGCCACTGCCCAATTGCAGTCTTGACAGGGTTTTAGATGCCAACCTGAATGGGGATCCAGGTGTCAGAGCCAGAGCCCATCCTGATAGGTATTTGCATTGAAGAACAACAAAACCAAATCGTTTTAAACCACCGAAAATCATAAAGTTCTGCACATACCAAGCCCATGCAAAGCATCTCTCTGCAGTACTTTTGCCACAGTGTGGAAATCATTGTTCTGAAATTTAATACCTAATCCTTTAAGCATGGATCTTAGTTACTGTACCCTATGCCCAGAGGACAATTGTCTCCAAAGACCATCCACTGCCTGCCACTTGTCTTTAACCTACAAACTTTGTCTTGGGCCCCTGGGAAGTAATTTCCCCAGCAGTTGGTTATACCACCAAAAACAACAACATCAAAATAAATAAAATAAAATAAAATAAAATAAAATAAAATAATAAAATAAAATAAAATAAAATAATAAGAAGAAATCAATATTTAAGCAGCTTGGGTTTTTATGCCAGCTTTTGGCATTTGTCTCTGGAAGAGACAGGAAAGTATGTTTATGAACCACTACTCTTACTTGATAGATCAGTTCTTATGTATCCTTTTCTGCATGAATGGAACCAGGGAACAAAGACTGAAATAAAAAATAAAAAAATAAAAAAATAAAATAAAAATCAGGGAATAAAGCACTGAGTTATTTCCTTCCTACTGACAGTTCTGTAAAACCCTGATTTAAATGATGTTCATGAAGCTATAGTTTGTTTTTTTTTTTTGTCCTTGCATGTTGACAGACAGGCCTAGTTATCTTTTAAATAAAACTTAAAAATAGATGTGTTAATGTATACAGTCAGAAATGCAAAGCTCATTAGGAAAATGCAAGTATGAATACTTCAAATAATCTACTTATTTACTTTTAAAAACCTTTGCACATTGTGTTCCCCTTAATGACTGCTAAACAGAAGCTTTTTTTAAAAAAAAGCAAAAACAGTAGGGGAAGGTGGATGAGCTCCCATGTGTAGATTGCACATTCCTCATATGGGCGACTTACAGTTTACAAAGAAGAGTGCAAAAAGCACCACTGGGTACAGATGCATGTATATTAAATCCAAATTCTATGTTAACAAAATGACTATTTAAAGCCCTTTATTTCTGCTGGGCTTTTACCGAGCAAAAAGCAGTTGACAACTGTGGACAAAAAGCCCTGAGTGCTTTGTGTTTGTCAAACTGCCTCTTTAGTGGATGTATTAGGAAATCAGAAGCACAAGAAAAATTCAGGTTGCTTCAGGCTTTTGTGTTGAAAATTCTTTAACCAGAGACCTTATCCGACCTTCACAACACATGCATCTTTCATTAACCTGATAATAATACTGTCAGGTTTATTTTAGGACAAAGAAACAATAAGAGGAAGGACTTAAGAGCAAGTAACCCATTAAGATTCATCCCTTATTAGACCCCTCATCTCCACAGGTAACATTTAACAGGTTCTGCAGTGACTCATTCCCAATATTTTCACAATTGTGAAAAGAGATATTCTCTGTTTAACTTTATTTTAGCATCTGTATAGATTACATATTTCTTCTGATTGTTCTTTATTTTCTCATAGTCCATTATCTTTATTAAACTTATAATAATTGTTTTGTTGAAATAATATGAAGGGGTAAGTTAATAGAAGCATCAGTTGAATTCCAGGTTACTATTGAAGCCTGTAAGTGAAATGAGTGTGACTGAAAAATCTGTTGTGAATAACCCCTTTCCTATTTATTCTTTGGGAATTCACTTGTCATTTGTGAGGGTCACAGATGGCTCTTGGACTAGAGACAATGGTCTAAATAAGATGTGTTGGAAAAAAACTAATAGGTGAAAGAAAAGCACTTCACTAAATAAATTAGTGTGTCAGGGATTAAATCTGTTTTTTTTGTTTTGTTTTGTTTTTCAGCTCCTGCAGAAAAAAATAAGCCTCTTAATTTGGATGATGATCTCCAGGTTATGATGGACCAAGAATCCAGAAATGTTAGTTCATTTTTCCCCTGTATGAATGAGAGTTGCAGGAGTGAACAGATGCTGACCCCTACTCCTCCCTCCATTGTCAGGAGACATTTTTAACCAAATATCTTTAATGTTACAGGTGAGAGGTGGAAAGTTCATAGTCGGCCTTGAGAAAGACAAGTACTAAGACAATACCAAGCTACATATAATACTGGACTACGAATAATATTTTATGATACATGTTATGCACTACATATAAACTGAAAAGTTCTCTTGTTTGATCTAAAGAACGTACATTGTTTTTCATCACATAAATGAATGAATGTATGGAAAACAATAGTTTTCCATTATGAATGAATGGTTTTCCATGCATTGTTCCAACCTATTTTTTTCCATAGATGGGTGTGAGCAAAAGCCTTATAATTAGTGGATTTTAAAGGGAAACCTTAAAGCTTTTAGAAAAACTACAAATCAAGAAAGTGATGTTACTGCAGTTTTTGTCTTCTTCATTCCTGAGAATTTGCAGCTGTTGAGGTGTTTTATCATTTGAGCTCTGGTTTCAGGCATGCGGATATTCCCTGCCTGAAAAGGACATAGAAATGTGAGGGTCATGTTCAGATTTATGGAATGGTCCCAGTGTAAGAACTCAGTAAATGAACTGGGGTTAGTCAGTCTGGAAAAACATTTCCAAAAAAGCATATGAAATCAGGAAGGGCATATGAAATCTAGATAAATAGGAAATTGTTTCTCACCTTTCTTCTTAGTTGCATTAATGCCCCTAATTCATGTACTAGGAGATGACAGATTCAGCATGTACAAAGAATTGTTGTGGATTTTTGTTGTTGTTGTTTCTACATAATATGACTCTGTCACAAGACTATGAATGCCTAAAGAGCAAAAAGCAATGGAACAAATGTCCCAAAGGCAAGCCACGCCTTTTGATGGCACAGAAAACATCTGAGTCAACAAGTTCCAAAAGCAGCATGCTGGAGGGGAGGAGAGCACATCACAGGAGCGCGCACTTTATGCCTGCCCCTGTTCCCATAGTCATTCCTTGGCATCTGCTGTCAATAGGAACTGGCCTCAAGGTGCTGAGCTAGATGAGGCATGGGGGCATTATAGAATCATAGAATATCCCGAGTTGGAAGGGACCCATAAGGATATCAAGTCCAACTCCTGGCACCACACAGGTCTACCCTAAAATTCTCATGTTTTTACTGTGTGCATAGTGTGGCATTTTATTTACAGTCTGTTTCCTAAGATGTATGAATCCAGACTATAGATACCTTTTATTCTGAATTTGGCAAGGCACATCTGGAGCATACATAGATTTCGAAAGAAAAACCTCAAATCTCAGCAGACTGAAGAGCCCAAAGAAGTGAAGAGTCTCTGCTCCATAACGGTGCCAAGCAGTTCCCCCATCCCATTCCTTACTCTCTTCTTTCCTTTAAAGTTGATTTCAAGACTTCAGAAAGATCACAGAGACTGAAGAAATAAACTATTTTCTGAGCTATTACTGGAGCTTTGCAGTAAATCACATTCTCCAAGATAAAACTTTTAATGTCAGGATTTATTAACTTGGAGGTCTTTTACCTGACACATAGATCATCCAGTGACAGGAGCTCTTGAAGGAGGTGGTCAGTTGTAAATAATAAGTTATTTTATTGAGATGCCACACAAGCACCTCAGTTAAAGTATGTTTAAAGTTAATTAAACTTTAAAATCTAAAACAGAATGAAGTAACCAGCTTCTCACACAGGCCATGTGGGAATGGCAACAAACGCAGCTGGCTGAGCTCTGGACTAGAGGAAGAGAACACGAACATCTGCAACATCGCTCGGTACAATCCTGTGGCAATTTCAAAACCAGCATTGACTGGGGCTGAGAAGAAAGGCATCCAGCATTCCTCTCTATCAGTGTGACTGCCTTTCACACGGTGCCTTGAAAGGGACAGGAAGGCTGTGTTCCAAAGCAGAGCCCTTTCTATGAGGCAGATGACTAGAGGGATCAAATGCATTTGTATTGTCCTTATGGGTTGGTCTCAGTTTTACTTAGTTCTGTGCCTAGAGCAAGTTAGTTTCAAGAAAAAAAGAGAATAAAAAATATAGAAAGAAAGTGACCTGGTGGTTACCTGTCTTGAGGTTTCTCTCAGCCCCCTGGCAGTTACCAGCTACTGGAGCATGTAGCACTATATCCCATGATAAACTCCTGGTATTTATAGAGCTGTATTCTTCTTGAAAACCATTATTTACCATAATTTAAAACACAACTGAAAGTCCAATGAAAACATTTCTGTAGAAAGAGGATAAAAAAGCAATCTCCTTTTTCAAGGCTGCATCTTAAACATTTTGTCCATCTATTTTCTCTTTAAACAGCTGCCATGTGGCCTGAGGGAAACCCTGCTCATCTGGGGTGGCTGCTCCTGCAGCAGTGAGAGCAAGGCACCTCCAGGGTAAGCTGGGCTGGGGTCTGCAGTGCTGAAACCAGAGACTGCCTCTCTGCTTTGTGAGATGAGGGCAAAGAGCAGACAGAGAGTAGAGAGATGCTGCCAAAAGGCAAGGAGCATGCCGGGTCCCAGCCATGTGGCCGAGGCTGGCTCCAGCACCACTGCAGAGCTCTTAGTGACAGCCTCATTGGGGTGCTTTGGTGAGAAGCACGCTGGTGTAAATGAAGGACTACACATACTGCCTCAGCTAGTTTTTTAGAAGCATCTTGTGTCAGGATGTTGGTACCTGAGTGTGGGTCATCCCAAGCATGTGTACAGGTGCCTTGGGGCTGTCTCCAGTTAATGCCACGCCTCTCTTGGGGCAGCAGCCCTGATGGAGCCCTTTCCTCCTGGAGCCCCATCCAGCCATCCTTGGTGTGGGGATCGGGGGTCAGGGCTTGCAGGCGCTCCTGGGAGGGGAAGGGGGGCTGCTGGAGCTTTGCAGATGCCTCTTTGCTTTTTAGGATTAACAGAGTTGAAAAATAGTATAACAGATCATGAAAACCATTACAGGAATATTAATCTTTTCCGTCCCTATCAGAGCTGTAATCATGTAAAGTGCCATCTATCTAGATTAAATTCACAAAAAAAAAAACAAAAACAAAAAAAAAAAAAAAAAAAACACTCTGTGCTTTTAAAATGCAGCAATATCACCAGTTGTTATACCCTGAAATCAACTCCTTCAGATAGGGCGGGCACTTTACATTGGGAGCTGTGTTACCTCTCCTCACAGCAAACTCCTCCAAATTCTGCTTTCTTCTAGGAGGGTTCCCAGCACAACAGCTGATTTCTTCGTGTGCTTCACACAGGTTTGAATCATGGTAAAAACAGTAAAATGGTCAGGTTACACTTATCAGGTGGTTTATAATGTATATCTTTTGCTACTGTGTGAGATTGCATTTTGCTTTTTTTGTGCCCATAAGGAAAAGAGTGGAAAAGAAAAAGCGAAGTTGTGATTTCTTTGGAGGTTTTTGTCATTTTTTTTCCCAAAAAAACCTAAAGTTAATAGTGTTATCATTAGGTGGCATTTGGCAAGGGCACTGTACAAACCTTGTTTCAGAAGTTAGATGACTGAACAATTCACAGCATCCTTACCATGGGTCCAAGATGCTGAATTTCTCATGCAAGGTGCCCTATTGGACAGCTCATGATTGCCGAGATTTCTTGGCAGCACCTCTCAGAAACAGCCCCTCTCATTCTTCCAGTCCCTCATCTCCTGCTACAGAAATGCTCTCGGAAAGTAACTGCAGCAGCCTGCTACAGTTGTAATACAGCATTATGCATGGCGCTCTGGGTTTTGACAGCAGAAAAGATCTCCTTTAACAGAAACCAGACGTGCCAGTATCGGTCCACAGATGTAACACAAATATGATTATCTGAGGATTCCCACAGTACTGAAAAGTGACCACTTCCCATGTTACCCCAGAAAAGACTTCCTTACTTTCCGTGCTGGCAGAATTCTGGAAACTAACGCCTACTCTGCTGAGATGAGCAATCAAATGAATTTGCTCTGATAATTAAGTTATACAGCAAATCCTAAGCATGATCTTGTGCCTAGTGTAAAATTTGTGAGCTTGTTAAATTTATTGTAAACTCAAATATCCCATATAAAATATATGTTAATTTATACTGCTATTTATTAAAGTCATGCTCATCTTTTTAGACAGTGAATGTTTAAGAGCAGCTGTTTAATTTAGCCTTGGAGAAAGTTTTTTGTGGATCAGACAGTAATATTCAACTTCCTTGTAAAGGGTTTTCCACGTGGGTATTTGTATTATTTTACTGAAAAAAGTACATATTTTTCAAGATTCTTTAAACCAAAGGCCAGGCTGTGTGACTTAAGGAAGCATTTCTGACTGCAGCGGGGCTGTGACCATTTACCATGGCAAGGGGCTGGTCCTCAGACCCCAGGCTGGAGTCAGAACCCTTGCAAAGACTGCAGCAGAGGCAGTTTAGCAACGGTGGGTTGAGAATAATGTTGGGCATAGCTCCTATAGTTACAGCTATATATAGTTATATATATATAATATAGTTATTGAGACACTCAATTTTCTCTTTTTCAGGACTCATATTTTTGTGAGGCTATCAGAACAGCAGATAAGCCCCATCTCTTTTACCTGCTGGAAAACAACCCACAAGAAATAGACATCACCTCTATGCAAACTTGCACCAGGTTTTCTGTTGTAATTCTTAAAGGAAGACAAATCTTCATTGCCAGACTTATTTCTGCATAGCTGACAAATGAAAATAGAATGCAAGAAAACCACAATCTGTATGATATCTGCTTTTTATCATCCTCTCTTCCCTTTAGCTCCTTTTCTGAACGGGAAACAGCAGAATGGAAATCAAATGTAAAAGAAAATACATAAATGCAACATGGGAAAAATATCTTTTACAAATATTTAGAATAGTGTTTATTTTATGGCTTTAATTCTTGGTAAAAATAGCCCCCAAAACTGAGTGCATGTGGAAAAAATGCAAACTGTGCTCTGTGTCTTCAAAATATAATTGTGTTAATGCCACATACAAAGTCAAAGCAGCACCTTGGGGAAAAAAAAAAAAAAAAAAAAGGATTTCCTGGTGTAACCAGAATGGGTAGCACAAGCCTATAACACAGTAAATGCTGTCACATCAGGTCCCATTTTCACACAGTCTCGATACCACAATGTGTTCAACAGTTGCCTTTCATATTTGCCTACTGATACTGTTTTCACAGTTGCAGATTGTTTGCCACTTCTGCAAACACCAGGTTAACATATTTTGTGAAACCTGCCCTAGATGCTCCATCAAGGCCTCCATGTAAAGGCAAGCACCCACTTAGCTGTTTTCAGTCTCTCAGGACATGCGCTGCACGTGCAGCCTCTGGCTGTAATGACAGCAGTGGTTGTCTGTCACTCCGGTAGGAAATACCCTTTTTCTCTTTGGTTGACATAATTCTGAATGCACGCAGAAGTCCTCAGAAATGAAAAAATCTATCTTCAAATCCATTCACAAAATAAATACATCTTTGTATAGCGGGGAGGGGGTGCCCTCAGGAGGGTGAGCTCTCCCTGGCACATCCTGCTTGCCTGTCCTAAGATCTGCAGCTATTGACACACAAAACATTTTCGAAACATGCCACTGCTTCCTGAAATATTGGTTATGTTCTATTTAATCCTTTCAGCATTCTTTTTTTGGCCTTTTTTTTTTTTTTCTTTTTTCCTTTGCTGCCTTTCCATGGAAACATAACACAGCCTATTGTTTTGTTTAATTTTTGTCATTTGACTTTCTTCTATTGACCTCCTCTAATATGTGTCTGATTCTATTTTTTTTCAGACAAGTTAATGATTCAGGAAGAGGAAAGACATTTTCAGGGCGGCTCGAATATAAATGATAAACTGTAAGTCACATTTGTTTGCACATGGATAGTATTTGTGGTTTCACACTGTTCCAAAGCAGGGGCTCTGCTTCCAAGAGCTGGCTGGGTAGTTGGCCTGTTATTTATCAATGTCCCAAGCAGATGATTTCTGGATGATTTACAGGGCCGTCATCACACTCTTACATGCAGGCCGAACTGATCCTGCTGCTTGTGAAATACTTAAAGTTGTTAGAAATAAATAAATAAGACTAGAAATTTTCATCAAATAAGCTTGTTGCTAAATGTCTTTCAACATTAGCAGTAATTTGTCTGTAATTAAAGCCCAGATGAATTTTCCCAGCCTTCCCATTCTACATGGTTTGCAAGAAGCTGCAATCCCAACCTGTCCTCAAATCACAGTGAGGTGGTTATGCCAATGATTATTGACTTCTCAAAGTGAGAAAGGATCTGCAGAGATAATAACATCTTTCAAGGTGTACAGGACAGTTTAACTTCATTATTTCAATGGGATTAATCCAGACAGTAGCCTAAACTCCAAAATATTCCAGGTGGCTTTTCCTTCTTTAGTTTAGAAACTAGGTTAGCAGAGCCCCAAGGTAGGGATGACACTGCTAGGGAAGAGGTTTCTACAGCCAAGGGCGCATCTCCAGGTTTCTCCTCTTTAGTTTATGGAAGTGAATGGCCGAATCTGATGCTGTGCTTGAAAATACAAATTGATCCTAAAAACCACAGAACTGTGTGCCTTCTTACTTCACGTGCTTAAAAAATCTGAATTGCATCTCTGTAGTATGTTGGGGAAGTTATCTGTGGTCTATTTAGGAACATTTTATGATTAAAGGATAGGAAATGATTATTTTTACTTCGATCAGTTAAACCGCTCACATTGCACTGCGGTCACAAAGTCTGTGACCTGAGAAAGTTTGCCAAGTTCCATGACACATCTTTCAGTACAACCAAATCATATATAAACCAGTCTTGGGTTACTTTATTTTCCTTTTCTGGGCTGTGGGGAGCTAAAAGAGAATCCGTGAGTGTTATTATTATTGCTACATTTACTGTTTCATTCACCGAGCCTGGGCATCAGCCCTGTGGTAACAAGAAAGAGTCAATAAATATTCTTTAAATCCCTTACCAGGGTTTCTAAGCTGTATTTACTGCTATATTTGCTGTTTATTTATGTGATTAATTTATATAGACATTTCAAAGAGGATTAAATCCTAGAATATGTAGAGAAGTACGTTCAAATATATTTGTTGGTAAAGATGAAGTGGAAACATGGTAGATTATTCAAAAGCAAATAGGCTGCTTTTCTACCAGTTTCTTCATAGCTTTTATTGTCTGTAAGTAATGTAGGTGCTATCTGAAGGGAGCATGGTATAGAAAAAAGGCCTAATTTTGCTAAGAGGTGAACTGGCCAAGGTCAGCCATCTGCCCCTGCAGTAGTGGGCTTTTGTCAAGCTGAAAATTGCTCCTTTTAACTGTGTCTTTGAATATCTCATATGCACTCATCAACACAAAACAGAGGAAAAAAGGCCTGTTTTTCTCAACAATTATTTTTACTCTTGATTACATTTGAAACCTAGTTCTTTCAGTAAAGTATTTTATCTAGTTTTTGATAAACAGAAAAATAAACCCAGTAATCTCCCCTTTCTTTACCTATATATAGCAGTAGCTTAAAAAATGTAGGGAATGATACTTCATTGTACTTCTGTGATACATTCAGATGGAGGGCTATTTTGATTCAGTTTTCATAGGGACAAGACTCCTAACCAGACCTGCAGCATTTTTTTTCCTTTCTTGCTCTGTTTTCCAGAAGCTATATTCTACCCTGGCAGTATGGCCATTTCCTGTCAGACAAGCACACCAAAAGGAGGAAAACAAATGCAAATTTTCCTACTGAATGATTCAATTCACCTGGAATAACATTTGAAATAATAAGAGCAGTCTTCCATTAACAAAGTCCTGTGCACACTATTTAAATGAAAATGTGTGCTGTGGAATTGCAGCCCTGTCTGTTTCTGTTTGGAAAGGTAAACGAAAACTTTCCAGAAAAATTGGTTATCCTGCCTAGCAGGCACTGAATTAAAAAAAAAAAAAAAAAAAAAAGCTCAAGTTAAAATACCCCAGGGACTTATAACAGTCATATCTAATATAAGAAAGGACTAATTTACAGGTTATTCACCACAAAAAAAAATATTGTAATTTTTTCAGTGCCCACTGTTACTGCATTATGCAGTGTCCTGTTTCCCAGGGTCCTGTCAACTATGTCTAGAGGATGATAAATGTTGATTCTTTTGTAAAGTTGTATTGAATTCTGTGCTTTCCATTTGTTTGAATATTTCTGAGAAAAAAATAAAATCAGATAAGTTCTGGTATTAAGCTCATAAAAATAAATTACCTGAATCAGGTCTCACTGAATATTCTGTTTCTGCCTGAAACACTGATTCATGTTAGAAAAAAAATGATCATTAAAAAGCACATTATTTGGTCAAATACTACAAGGTCAAACTGTTATATGTGCTATTACTGCCTGTCTAAAAGATAGCAAAGAAGGTGAATATGCATTCATTCCCTTTGGTGTGTTTTGTTTGTTTGTTTTGTTGTTGTTTATTTGTTTGTTCTCCTGTAAATGGTCTCAAATAGTCATTTTCATAGGTTTAGTTCAGCCAATAGTCCCATTGTAACCACTGCAATAACTGGTTTAATATGGGTATGTGTATGGGTGTGTATGTAATATGTGTATGGGTATGTGACCAACCAAAGATACTGAACCATACCTTTTATATTCACAATGACTTTACTTTTTTAACAAAGCATGGCAATCATCTCCCATGAGGCCTCAAGAAGGGACCCAGGACAGCAAGAGGGAAGCCAAATAATGACACGTCTTTTTTAAAGATTTTTGATGAAAACTGTGTAGTGTTTTTCTGGCCCTGAAGTCTCATTGCAATAGAGGATGTGTTTCTGGATTCCTGTGGTTTTTAAAACTACTGGAAGAAGCCCAGTGTTCTAGGTTATCAAGTATGGGACCTACTCATGAGCATTGGAGCCAGAATATGTCAGTGAGGGGGTTCACCAGGAAGTTCAACTCCTCTGAGCAGGCAGAATTGCTAGACCCTGCTCTGTGCTGAGGAAAGGATGGGGTTGTGGCAAGAGGCTCCAGCCCAGCAAATCTGCAATTTCTGTGCCTATTGGCCCAAGATATAACTTTGTTATCCTTATCCTGTGCTTTTTATTTTATTTTATTTTATTTTATTTTATTTTATTTTATTTTATTTTATGTTATTTTATTTTATTTATTTTATTTTATTTTATTTTATTTTTAGGGCATTTTTTTTTAGATCAGTGATAATAATAAACCCCTGGATTCTTCTAGAGAAAAATTAGTGGCATAGAGTTCTCTTTTTTTTTTTTTTTTTTGGTGTGTGTTTGATTTAATATGCATTACAATGAGGGAGAGTTGTATTGGGTAATAATCCAGGATGTCAGTTGGAGGTGTGCAGAACACTGTAAGTGTTCATTTGTTCATTTGCACCAATGCACGAAACTCGTAATGAGAAAAGTCAGTAAAATGATGCACAAGGAACTGTCCTGGCAAGGACTTTGTTATGTTCCAATTTTTTGCTTTTCAGAACAGGTTGCATTGAAGTGAAATTCAAGATGGGGTTCAGCCATGAAAGTGAATTTTTGTTCTGGTGACTGCTCAGCTTGCAGTTAGCTCTAATTAGCTCTATTGCCCCCCTATTCACGACCTGCTGGCCTCCTGCCACTCTACTTCATAATGATAATATAAAAGAACTGAAGTCACATATAGTCTGCTACAACCTTGGGGTGCCAACGCGAGCTCTACTGAGAGGCTAATTACAAATGTGTTTGTAAAAAGAAACACCCCCATTAAATACAGGATGCCTATAGATAAGAACGATTCAATGAAAGGGGAACAACAAACTGAGACTTGCCACCTGCTGCATCTTATTTCTGTAGTTTGGTATATTCTTATAGTTTTGGGCTCTGCTTTTGCATGGTGGGAAGGTTTCCAGTGCTTGGATCTGGGACTGGGGACTTGAAAATCATCATTTAAACTAGACCCATTTTTTTCTGGTTCCTTGCTTCAGTGATGGTATATCACACAAAGGAGCTTAAGCGCAACTCATGTGTTTATGAGTTCCTGAGTGGTCTACCAAGAAACCACCTAACTCCTGAGATCTTTAGGTTCCTGAAGGCATCCTCAAGTTTTGCCCAGTGGAGCCCTCACATGTAAAAGTGTTTTTGCCACTGGAGAGATAAATGGACTTGTAGGTCTTTCCCTGCTGGATGTCTGTCTAATCTTTATTCAGTTGGCACATAACATCTAACACCAGAGGGCTTTTGTAGATGGCTCCCTACCTGAAATTAATGTGAACTCAGTCCTGACCTGCAGGAACAAGCTATTAATGATTCAAAACAGAATCAGGGCTCAAGCTCAAATTCAAATCCCTTCAATTTTCTGGGCATTAATTTTTCCAGAGGGTTGCAGTGCTGATACACAAGAGAAGAAACAGTAAACACCAAGCAGCATTTCTGAAGGAGGTTAGAATTTTCTAAGTTATGCTTTCTCTTCATAATTGAGATGTCCTCAGATTACTGCTACACTTGTGGTTCTCCACAGTACCTCCATGTAGTCACTTGAGAACATTTCCCCAGCTGACTTGGAAGCTCATCTCAGAGTTGGGCTAATTTCTCTGGATTCAAACTGGTTCTCAGCGTCCAGGGAATGTAGTCAGACTTCAATACCTGTACATGAACAATAAGATTAACAAAAAGTATAACAAGAAAAGAGTATGGGATAGTAATTACACTATAAAAATTACATTTAATCTCACCCTTTCTTTCTGAGCTACTAGATTCACAAGGTTGCTTTCAATTTCAAATTATCGTAATTGATTTCCCTCTTTGAAAATTGTTCATCTTTTCTTATCAGAACCAAATTAACCTTCAAATTCTTTGACATTATGCACATTTTTACACCTCTTAAAGCACGGATACTCACATTATTACCCACGCCCACTGAATATGATGCTAAATTTGAGAACATGGAGTTTGCATTTGTGATTAAAAAAAAAAATCTTTGTAGAATCCTAGAATCCTAGAATGGTTTGAGTTGGAAAGAACCTTAAAGCCCATCCAGCTCCAACCCCCCTGCCATGGGCAGGGACCCCTCCCACCAGTACAGGATGCCCAAAGCCCCATCCAGCCTGGTCTTGGGCACTGCCAGGAATGGGGCTGCCACAGCTTCTCTGGGCAGTCTGTGCCAGTGCCTCACCATGCTCATAGTAAAGTGTTTCTTAAAGCTGATCTAAACCTACCCTCTTTTAGTTTAAAGTCATCACTCCTTGTCCTATCACTATACCCCCTGACACAGAGTCCCTCCCCAGCTTTCCTGTAGGCCCCCTTTAGGCCCTGGCAGGCCGCTGTGAGGTCTCCCCAGAGCTTTCTCTTCTCCAGGCTGAACAACCCCAACTCCCTCAGCCTGTCTTTGTAGGAGAAGTGTTCCAGACACCTGGTGATCCTCATGGCCCTCCTTTGGACTTGCTCCAAGTCCATGTCCTTCTTGTGTTGGGATCCCCAGAGCTGAACACAGTACTCTAGGTTATCATTACTTACCTCCACTTAAGGGCTCAGAAAGGTTACTGTAAGGAAAAATCTAAACAAGTTAAGTCTGAAAATGGCATCTAGTGTACTAGGGCAATTGTAAATCTACTCCACCGTGAAAACATGCAATGGCCCTATTATCATGTCAGGAGCATTTTATTATTCGTACTTTTTAGATTATGTATTTCAGAAGAAGTGGATATTTCCTCTTTGTGAGTTTCCTTCCAGGCAAACATATGGTTATTTTAGTTCTATATTTTTCTGCCATACATTTGTTGCCTTAATATGTTTTGATTTCTTTTAAAAGGAATTTTATTTAATTTCTTCTTTATTGCAGCCTTCATCTTACAGTCGCTTCAGTTTATCATCTGTGCTTCATTTGTAGAGGAGAACAGGACACCTCTTTGTTTTGAATTCATCTTGTTTTCAGGAGTAAGTCTTGAGATAAAGTGGAAATAACGAGGTTGAAAGCATCATTACACCTGTACAGACACATTGCAGAACTAAAGGAAAGAGAAATAACTACTGTCTACTTGGTAATCAGACCTTTCCAAGTAGCACAGGAGGAGAAATAAAACAGATTTAGCAAGGCATAGTGCTTTTGAAGTAGACAGAGGGAGGAGTGAAGCACAGTGTCTTTCTTGTGCCAATATTACAAATACTTCCTTTTAGTCTCTTACTAATTTTTTTGATTGTTTGAACTAGCACTTTCAACAGTTGGAGCTAGCTAAGGAATGGATTTTATTTTTTTTTCCATCATTCAGTTCACCTTCAATTAGCTCCTTTTACTAGCCATGTTCAGCATTTGTTCACCACTGAAGTAGCACCTTAATGATTCTGTGTGAGGATCACTTTGTATTTTTCAGAACCTGCTGCTGCCCAGAATTTGTAACACAAGAGGGAATTGAAACTCCAGCTCCCCCAGGTAAGGTTGGACGACAGCTTTTGCACAGACTTTACAAAATAACACTCTGAGTCTCTACTGTGTAACAAAGGCCATTTGTCCACTTAACAAACACTTTAAAAGCATCTGTCTCTACCTTTGTTTTGCCTCAATGCACTATGCACTAAAAGCTTTATTTCCACAAGGGAAATTATTTTAGAAAATCCACCTGCAAAATGTCCTTATGCCTCCAAGCTAACTGGAGAATATTCACAGGGGCTTTTTGTTGTTATTGGATTTGGTTAATTAAGAATGCAATATAAAGACAAGTAAAAATAATTAAATAAACAAGCGGGGTTTCCTTTCCTTCCCTTGTGCCTGACAGTCATATTAATACATAAATATCCTTTCCCTTATTGCCTATTGTCTTATGACAAATCATTTATACTTTTAAAACTGTTCTGTAAATTGAGTCTCTTATGCTCTGCAAGGCCAAGTTGTTTTCTGCTGGGAAAAGAAATAAGTATAAATAAATCAATTATGGCATAATATAGATGCTTCATGAACATGTTGGTCAAAATCCTCGTGTCTGATGAATACTTCTAGTAGAAAAATTGTCTGCAATCTGACACATTTGCTGAGTTGGAGGAGCTTATGTGGTCTACTTGAATGCACATGCTGGGACTTTGACGTTGTAGGCTCTGTACAGAAAATAATAATAATAATAATAAAAGAACAGAAAATGGTTAAAGCCCTGAAAACTTGGAATCTAACCTGTAGGAAGAGGCAGCAGATCAATAAAATTCAGTTAAGTGCATGAAAACAAGGGAGAGGATGGTGATCCCATGAAATTACCAAAATAACCAAAGGGCTGTTCAATCATAGTGGAAAAGGAAAGTTTAGTAAAGAGTTTGAAGACAAATTGGTAAGTTTTGCACATATTTGTAGGAGGCTGCTCTCAAACATGAGCTGCAGCTGGAAAGAAAGCACTAAGCTGCTATTTGAAAATCTGGCCAGGTACAGGCTAGCCACGTCCTCTGAACAAAGATTGAAGTTGGCTTCAGAGGGGAAAAAAAAAAGGAAAAAGAAAAAAAAAAAAAAAGATATTATTGGCTGGGAAGGTCCTCAAAAGCCTCTCTTGGATATGATAGAGATGAGGAACTGCAGAGAGAGACAGAAAGAGACTAGTGGCATCGATAAACAGACTTGAAAAATTATCCTTGCAAAGATGTTCTTGGTATATATGCAAGACAAGGGACTTACTCAGGCCCAAGAAAAGCATGCTACATTCATGAGATAAGAATCTGATGACAATCTGATCACAGAATCGTAGAATGGCTTGGGTTGGAAGGGACCTCAAAGACCATCTAGTTCCAACCTCCCTGCCATAGGCAGGGATGCCACCCACTAGATCAGGTTGTTCAGGGCCTCATCTTACCTGGTCTTGAACACCTCCAGGGATGGGGCATCCACAGCTTCTCTGGGCAACCTGTTGCAGTGCCTCACCACCCTCTGAGTGAAGAATTTCCTCCTAACTTCTAATTTAAATCTCCTCTCTTTTAGTTTAAAACCATTCCCCCTCATCCTGTCATTATCTGATTAAGCAAAGAGTTGCTCCCTATCTTTTTTATGTCCCCTTCAAGTACTGAAATATTAGCTGCGTGAATGAATCAGAAATGGTGTATTTAGAGATGGCAGACAGAAAGACACTGTAAGACTTTGAGTGCTCAAGAACATGAAGGTCAGGCTATGGTCTTGTGTAACCAAATGCTTGATATGTTTGTCCACAAGAACAAGCAGAAAAATACCAGGGAGAAAGTTAGTTTTAAATTAGCCATGTTGAACCTAAGCATCTACAAAGTGTTAGAGACAGACTAGGATTTTAGTTCGGAAAAAAGAGTAAATTTAATCTCACCTACATTTATATAGCTGCAATACAGATATTACCCTTTACAGTAAACAAAAACAAGGACATTTAGGATATCGTTCAGGTGCTTTATCTTAGAGATGCTCTTTAGCAGTAGGATGATGTGAACCCTACAGTTCTTTGAATATTATTGGCTTGATTTTCAGACTACACAGAGAGCCTGTTTTTGTTGATTCAGAAATATCTACATTTATAGATATGATTCGCATCTATAGGGACAGAATACAGGTGTAGAAGTGAGGCATAGGAACAAGCGAAGAATTTGTTTGTAGATGACATTTACTTAGATAAGATGTACACAGAAAATATAGCTGTAGGGAATCCCCAGAAGGGGTTGGAAAAGGACAAGGATTCACAGAAGAACTTACTGAAGGAACAGTTAGAAAGGTAGGAGGGTTTATTTACTGAAGTCAGGAACTAGAGATTAGGGAAAAACACAGGAAAGAGGACAAGATGTGGTGAGATGAGCATAAAGGGAAAAACATATCAGAATTTGTCAGCTTTCTCTTGGAATATATAAATGAGGATAAGGAAGCATAAGGAAGATTTGAGGAATGGGTCAAGTTTCTGAGCAAATTCTTTAGCTTTTCCAGAGCTCAGTCTCCATACCTGTAAAATGGGACCACAGCAAATACTGTATCCTAAATCATATTGCAGAGTATGGAGATACTCTTCCTGGAGGCGACAGACAGCAGGAGCCAGAGCCATTCTGGGTCCTTAGCAGAACTTTCTAATTCATTTTGCTTCTCACTGCACTGCCCCAGCTGCTCTGTTACGATGAACCAATGTACTCTGTTTCCTCCACGGCCACGTTTTGTAGCGTGCGATGCTTCTTGATGAAGTATAATATGGCAAGGCAAAATTTGATTCATTCACTTTATGCCATAGTTCACATATGGTGCACATGAGCAATTGTGTTTCTGTGAAGGTTCTCCTCATTTTGTTTCTTTTCCATCCTTCCTGTCTCTCATGTCTTCTATATCTGTCTTTAGGGAGACAGCCTAAAAAGGAAAAATTGCTTAACTGTTCATTGGATGCAGTTAAAAAAGCCTGAAAAGGATGAGGTGGATGATGTTACAGATACACCAGGAATAAAGCTGGTTAGGGCAAATTGTTGCCCATATTTTACTATTCTGGAACATAGACGTCACAAGCAATGAGGAAAGATTTTCCAGTAGCAAAAACTAAGCTGCTCAGCTTGAAACAAGCAGCACAGATTAGGAATCAGGATTCTCTTCTTTCCAGCATAATTGATAAATTGAAATGAAGTTTTATAGCAATGACAGTTGCTGTTTCAAATGCGTATCCCACCATTCATTTCTGAATTTCCTGGGGTGGGAGGCATTGATGGTTTTGTTCCATTTTTAACACACAGCACTAGTATTTAGTAACAGTGTCATTCTTCTCACTGCAAGATGGTAAAAACTTTCAGTTTCAGTCTGATCCAAGCACTTAAGCAAACTGTTATTTCTGTATTATGGGAGGAATGAAAAGTTCAGAGCAAAACTACAGGTATGCCTCAAATTTGGGAAAACTCAGACTTTAAGCAGAAGTCTGATGTTGGTTCTTCTCTGCTAAAAATAACGTGCTGTTGGCTGTAAGCCTACTTGGCAGGGGACTTGTGAGGACCTTCAGGTTTGAAACTCTTCAGGTGTTGATCGTCACCTTCTACCCTTTTGGCAAAAAAAATATGCAGGGAAATTGAATTTTAGGCTAAAAAGATTCAACAGAATTTCAGTAAGTTTATTCATATATGCAGCTCCATTAAAACTTCAGAAAGCAATTTAAAAGACTCCTTGTAACTTCAGGGGTTACATTTGCAGTGTATTTTAATTCCAACAAGGTTCATGAGTCTCTTAAAATAGAAATCCTTGTTTTCCTTCTTTAGTTCAACAGTGAAAGTTCTGGTTGGATTACGGCTGGTAACATAGGCACTGATAAGAGAGTTTTCAGGCAATGTTAAGACTCAGAGGTTTAGATTTGCTCCTAAAATGGACTACTCAGGATACAAATACTTCCAAGGTTTTTGAAAATGTCAGTGAAAACAATAATATTTTTTGAAATTAAACCTGTTTCTGCCATGCTGGATACACATACCTCAGAGAATCACACAAGTGCATGAGAGCTGCAGACTGACCTACATCAATTTGTGCTCTAAGATGAGGGCATAATTTGCTTTGAAAGCCAAAATGCATTTCTTTTCATACTCACAACTACTCATGCCATAAAGGAAGCTAATTTCAAAATGTTTTCCTAATTATAAAGCAACATCACAATAGCACTTTCCTCCAGAATTTTTCTGCATTATATTATACAACACTGAATTATTTATATTTCTACTTAAAATATCCAAACACCTTTGAATCCAGGGCTGTGGAAATGGAATGCTAATATTTAGTACATTTAACTGTTTTTTTTTTTCCTAATACTTCACAGTTCATTTACATTAATGCACCTTTGTGAGATTATAAATAAACTATGTTATTACACGTGCATTGTTATTGTATGTACAATAATGTGTGGCATAGGAGGATAAAACACCACAATAAACTGCACTTTGTGACTTGCTATAAATAAGGTTCCTCTTTTTACTTTTTTTTTTTTTTTGTGTGTGTGTAGCCTTCACCTTCAGTCTGCTTTGGATTTTTGTGTAGGTTGGTTGCAGTGGTCCTGAGGTTTTTAACTGCTTTTTTTCAGTGCAGAAGTAGCACGTTTGGGAGCAGAGCTGAACGTGCACTGTACAGGGATAATATGGATATAATACAAACGAGTTCACTGGCTGTTGTTTATCTCCTCTTTGCACTGAAATAAAAAGAAATCCGGCTGAATTAGTTGATTATAGAACGACTTTGATCTGTTGTTATGGTGCACCCATCAGAAATGAAAGGCAGTGGTAGGATTGCTGTAGGCTGTGTACTTTCTTTAGAGACAGAGTAGCTTTAATGACGTTGTGCAGGTTGTGGCTGGGATCCTGCTGGAGTATTGCATGCAGATCTGACACCCTGTGTACTGGCATCAAACCCTATGAGATTGATTCAGTGCAATGGAATTTAACACTTCAGAGCTACTAGGAAAAAAGAACCCCTTCTTCATGCAAGGTGGGTTTGGAGGAGCATGTGCTGAGCAGGATGCTCCTTGCCCACTTGCCTGCAGTAGAGAGATGGATGGGCCCTGGTCCTCCAGGAGACAGGGTCTTAATGCAGAGGCTGTGCGTTGGGTAGCTCTGTGTCCTGATAACCAACTTGCCTCCCAAATTTAATTTGAAATAGATTTTGTTTACATCATTCAGTTCCTTAACTTATTTGATCTCAGGGGAATCAGCTATCGATTCATATTTAAAATATCTCCAAGAAATGGATTATTGAGCATTGGGGTAATAACTCAATAATATTCCCATTAAGATGGCAGTTTTAATTCACAAATATAAATTTTGTCTTCGGCCTAAGGTTCTATAGGTCAATTCGTGAGAGAACCTGGTGTTAGCACAGCCAGTCCGGTTCCATAACAACAACAAGGAAAAAAATTATTGCCAAATAAAATGTAACTTGAAAGCTCTAAGTATTTTATAAATAGTATTGATGGGGTTTTGCATCCAAGAAAGATCATAATACTAGATATATTAAGTCTCTAGGTTCACTAATACCTGTGATTAGATGCAAATATCTACTTATAATAGGATCTGACTGGAAAGAGTGGAAAGAGTGTTTTTCCAGATGCACAACAGTTTAAATAATTCAAGGACAGAGGAAGATGCAGTTACGTGAATAATAGATAAATCAGCAGACTATGAGGAAAAGATCTAAAATAAAACTGGCTATCTAAAAAACCCTGTTCAGTGACAGGGGAGACAATTTTGATGACTCAGAGGTTGCATATCTTCAAAAATTGAGTGAAATAGCTGTTTAAGAAAATAGTGGTTTGAGGGTTTACATTGAAACAGCTATTCTGACTATTCCACCACATTTTCAAATATAAACAAGTCTTGACTTCTGAAGTATTTATAAGTTTGGCTGCTGGTGCTTATTTTAAGTTGATGTTTGCAAAAGTTGGATGACTTCAATGATTAATAATAGTGTGAGAGACTGAATAACTACAGCCATCCTAAATGTTTCTGTGTAGTACATTTACCTTATTAGCACTGTGCTCTCTGCAGTAAAGGTGTCACTACAGGAGATCAGACAGTAACAATATTTTTGTTATTAAGAAGGTAAAATAAAATAATTACTTTTTCTGTTATAGACATTCCTAGCAGTAGTCTAGCTTAATCATGCATGTTCACACCTCTGAATAAAGTTGCTGTTATATATTGAGCTACCTGATAATGGAGAAGAGGTTTGTGTGTTCTCTAATGTGGCTGGATACCAGCCCAGGGACCTACTGTGCTGGCCTGCTGTTATGCTGCTACTCAATATGGTTGATATTGAAGGAAATGTTGGGAAATGTAGGTCTGAAGGTGAGAAAAGTGTGAGCGAAGGATTTTTTTGATTCTCCATCCAACAAAACTAAAGCCCAGTTCTTTGAGCCATTATCCCAATTCTGCTGGAAGGAGCCATGTAAAATCAGGTTTACCTGCATAAAGGTTGCACTGGCAGGCAAAAGCCCAAATTGTTTGGGTTGGAAAGGCTGGAAAATTTGGTCATGCATTCTCATCAGTCTCCCCTCAACACACAATACTCACAGCAATTAGTATGGTGATTCATATTAGTTAGTCACTACTCTAGTGAATCAGTCCAAATTGTTCTCTCCTCTAAGTGTGTCTTGGAAAACTCCTTATTCTTTATGCAATTTTGTAGGTATATTTATCCAGACATCAGTCAGGTAGCCAAATACCAGTTCTTGTGGGACCTTACCAGCCAATTTCTCTCTCCTTAATGAATTATTTATAATTTTCCATTGTCGATAGCTCACAAACCAGTTTCTGATTGGGCTAATTATGTTGTTGTCTAAGCCAAATTGATTTAATTTTCTCCCTAGACTATCATATGCTACCTTATCAAATGCTTGTCTGAAATCCAAGTATATCCGTGGCACTCCCTCACTTTGGTTTTCTGCCTAAAAAACTATCAAGCTTGTCTGGCCAGCTTTATTTTTAGTATTTCCATGTAGTTTTGTTTCCATGACAACCGTCCCATCTATGAACTAGATAGTGAGTGTCACACTAGGCCTACGAGGGCTCTGGGACACCTTGTTATGTTTCCAAGCTTTGCTTAGATGTTCACCCAGGCCATGAGAGGGGGTGCAAGGACTGCTCTCCTGAAAGTCCTTTGAAAGGGAAGGACCAAGAAAAAAGAAAAAGCAGGGCTGGCTTTGGTCCATGCTCAAGCTAGCAAACCTAAATAGACAATAAATGGTTCTATAGAAACAGGAACAGAAAGACATTCCCACTGCACAATGGGAAAGCAGCAAGAAAATTAGGATTGGGAATATCAGAGGCACACCAAACCCTCACAGGGTATGGTGGTTATGACATACTGCCAATTGCTGTGAATGAAGACATCATTCAAGACAGGACCTATTCCTCTTGTTTCCTAAATTCACAACACCAAACAATTTCAGCTGGCTGGCACACCAAAGGGGCAGGCAGGATTTGCATCCATCCGGACTAGCTTCCCACTCTGCACACACAGTCACCGATGGGCAGCACACCGCTGCTGGCAGGAACTACAGGATCCCCTGGAGACTGGACACAACCCCGGGCAAGGCAGGTTGTATTAGCTCTGCTGTGGTCCAAGTCCATCTGATGTGATGTGGTGTTTGCTTCAAGATAACCTGAAAGTTCAACTGAACCAAGGAAGAAAGCTGAGGCTGGATAGCTTTAACTTGGTCTATCAAACAATTCAGGTTTGTCTTGATGTAAAGCAAAGGTTTCCTTCATGAACAGTTATGCTTTGGGGAAAAATAATACATTCACAGTGAGTTTGCTATCATGATTGCAAAATACAATAAACTGGCACTCTATAGTAAGGGAAGGTTTGTTTATCAGATCAGTAGAAAGTAATTTAAAACTGTATTCCAGTACAATCCTGGGTTCCATATCTGACTCAGTCTTTCTGACAAAGCCTTTTAAATAGGAACCAAACACTGCACGAATTATGTTCAAAGAATGTTTTGTATATTGAAGAATGTTACAATTTTCATAGATCATAGAATCATAGAATGGTTTGGGTTGGAAGGGACCTTAAAGATCATTTAATCCCAAGCCCCCTGCCATGAGCAGGGACACTTTCCACCAGACCAGGCTGCCCAAAACCCCATCCAGCCTGGCCTTGAACACTCCCAGGAATGGAGCATCCACAGTTTCTCTGGGCAGCATGGGCCAGGGCCTCACCATGCTCATAATAAAGAGTTTCTTCCTTAAATCTAATCTAAACCTAGCCTCTTTTAGTTTAAAGCCATCAGTCCTTGTCCTATCACTATACCCCCTGACAAAGAGTCCCTCCTCAACTTTCCTGGCCCCCTTTATGTACTGGAGGGCTGCCATCAGGTGAGGGTCTCTCTTACAAGAAAGGATCTGAATAAATGCAGGTGGCTAACTGCAGGAGACAGGTCCCAGCTGGGAATGCCAAGGTAGCTGTGATGCTTCACACTGTTGGGGAACAGCAAAAGTTAACTGCTCCACAGGAGCTTCATGTGTTGTGAAGGGGATCCTGAATTTTTGAATTCCTCTAGAATTGGGGTCCTTTCCAGCTTAATTTTCTTTCATTTTTTCATAGCTGAATAGTGAATAAACAAACAAAATTGGTTTTGTTACATGCATGTTATAACTTGCCATGTACTTCCACACTGTTTTTTGTACCACTCTACTTTATCGTCTTTACGTTTTAGAAGAAGTCAATGTTTGTACTGAAAGAGATATTCTGTGATTATGTCTAAGCAGTAACACTGAGCATTCTTCCATGACTACCAGTAGAATGCTTCAACTGGACTACTGTGTTCTGCTGCCTTCCAAGGATGTGCTCTCTTAACGTTTCAGCTACCTTATAATTTTTTTCCATGGTTGTAATACTTGAGCAGAGACAAAGGTGAATCACAAATTTCAGACACAGAGACACCTGTGACACCTCAGACATTTATGTAAATGAAATTGTTGATATGCAGAATTATCTAGCAGGAGTTAACATCTATGATATGCTTACAAGAATTATTTCAAGTGAAGAGTTATCAAGTATGGTTTTGAAATCCTCCTCTAACTCAGCTTCTGTTTAACAAATTTGTGCTGTCCAAGTTGTGCCTTTATATCTGTACTTTCTGTTATTAACTCTCCTTGCTATGACTTCTACCTTTTATTGTGTTTGAAAGCTGCTTTTTTTCAGACTGCTAGTTAGAAGCAATGGGTCAGACACATTTATATACAAAAGCACCACGTGTGGTATGGATAACGGCAATGAAATTAGCATGAAAATCGTTTAGTCTGAAAGAGTAAAATTACATCTATTGTGCTCTCAAGGAGACAATGCATGAAGCACTAAGGGAAGGGTTATAATCAGATACTTTGATTAGGCTTGTGAAGAGAAATACAAAATGCTGCTATTATGAGTACCCATTCCCACAGTCACTGGCAATTTTCGTATTTAAGTTTTCAAACAAACAAACAAAACAAAATAACAACCCCTCCCCACCTTCCTCTTCTAGATTATGAGAACAAGTAGTACGAATTCAGGTCATGCTTTTTTTCCAATACTTGTAGTGAGCTAGGAATCAACATTTTGGCAGTAAATTTTGGCTTAGACTAAACATCCAAAATCTTGGTGGCTTTGCTGAAATTTTTCAGTCTTTAAAGCAGATCTGGAAAGACTAAAAGGTAGAAAATGAATGTACCTTTTTTTTTTTTTTTTTTTTTTTTTTCAGATATGCAATTCTATCTGTCTATAGTCAAGTTGAGAATTTAGATATGTCAGATAAATTTATGTAATTATTTGGATATCCATTCCTTTTTCTTTCTTTTTTTTTTTTTTTTTGACATGAAAGACCTTTCTATTCCCAACCTGCCCCGAAGTGCCACTGAGTTATTTCAAAAACAAAGCCCCCTTTTCCAAAAAACTATTTTCCCTCAAAATGCATGAAGCTGCGCTATCTCTTGGGTCCATTAAACCTCTTTCTGGGTGAAAGCTCAGCAACTAACTCAAGACAGACTCTGCATTTTTTCAACATATCCAGAGACCGACTACAACTTGAAGGTTCCAGTGAAAGCATCAGTACTCATTTCTGGAGCACAGCAGGCTCTCTTTTGAACATTGCGGAACATGGAAAACCTTTGCTTTGCAAAGAAAAATCAAATTTACCTTGAAATTGAAAAGTTGGAGCTAAGCAGCCATGACCAAATTGGGAGTTATATTCTGAATACTGTAGTTTTAAGACTCAATAGAAATGCTTTTTACAAACAGATTGCAATTCTCTTCTAAATAATACCTTTGTGTCTGGCTGCTAAATAAAAATCTATGTAATTCCTCTGATAATCCAGTCTTAAAATACCCCCTAGTCTGGAAAAGTCAAGTCCTCCGGATAAGCTGTCTTGAAGATAAAACGAGAAAATACAAGCTTTCTAGTAACTTCTAATATTGTATTTTTCATGCTTTTTTTTTTTTTTCTTATCAGAAAAAGTGAACTTTTCTTGTTTTGTGCTGTATAGAATAAAACTATTTGCCAGTTTATTGCAGGGCTGACTCAAACCTAATCTATAATTAGGATTTTTTTTTTAAACTTTATTTCTTCTATGAATAATACCCAGCTGATCTCAGTAAAGCTGTTTGCCAGGTAATTCAAATAAAAAGTAGTGCCCCTTGTTCTGTCATTTAGAAGAATGAACCTACCTAAGCAACTGTTAGGTATAATTGCATTGAACGGGTTGATTGCAAACAGAATGTTAGTCTACTGCTTTCTGTTTTGTTAAAGCTCATTGCTAGGGGCCTACAACCAGATTTACATTCTTAAAATGCTGGGTGGGCAGCAGATGAAATTTTAGCAGCCATGGTCTTGTCCTTCCTTTGTAGCACTCTATGACTGGAAAAAATCACAATGAGAATGTATAGATAACATTCTTACATACATTATGTTAAAACTAAGGCTGTCTTGGCTGAAATGTTTGAAGCAAAGCTTGGTTTGGCTTAATATAGAACTAATCAAGGCTTCATCTTGATGTGACCCAAAAAAAAAAAAAAAATCACTATCCTTTTCACAATCAGCTCTACTGGCAGTAGACAATTATGCTTTCTTTCACTTGCAAAAATGTGTATTTATAGTGTAGCAGATAACTGTGCACTGAATATATTCTTGGAAGCCAAGATAAAGTCTTCACTTTTCTGCACAAATAATCTGGTTTTGAAAAGCTTATTATGCAAAAATGATGTTAAAAGGTATGCTGCAGTAACTTCCATCAGCAATACCATTGTAACTTATCAGGTAAGCAGGAGTTTACAATGCCACTGACGTCTTCGTCTTTGTGGTTTTCAGAAGGTCCATTTTGACCTCAAAGTGTTACTCTTGAGCAAAATAACAACCTATCTTTGGGTTTTGAAAAGTCTTCAGAAACTGAAGAAAATTTTCCTCTGAATCAAGACAGTCTTCTCAAGTCATGAGTTTGTCTTTTTCTGTCCATTCACTATAAAAACATAGTCTCCTTCAAATGCGGTTGATTGGACTGGAAACCAAAGTCTTTGCAGGCTCTGCAATTGTTAATTTCAACTGCCAGGGGAACAAAAGAACTGAAAGGTTTGCTGCTTTGAGAGTTTTGTTTCTTTTGAGGCTTCTTTACACAATAAACCATCACTAAATTTTCTTGCTGGCAGAAAAAAAACATTTAAACTACAAAATGATTTTTTGTCCTGTATTATACTGCAGCAGTCAGGAGCTAACTGTGGTTATATATGCTACTAAGCCCTCATTCGTATGGACAGCACAGTATTCAAAACTATGAAATATTTTATAATATGGTTATGGCAATGGTTTTGCTTTTCTTTCTGACAGTGGAACTATTCTCTGCTTAAAAGCTTTAATTTCTTATGCAGGAGGGAATTTCTCCAGGGAAAACCACACACATTAGTTAGAGGGAAGGAAAAACTTGTACTCATAAATTTTAATGTGTAATTTATTTGCTTGTTTCTGTGGATTAGTCGGAAGAAAAATGTGAAGGGCAAAAGCCAGTATGACTTGATTAATGGTCAAAAAGGCGTTTCAGGGATTAGGAATCTGGATGAATTTTTTAAAGGCATTTGGAGTTCTAGGAAGGCTTTTCTAAATGTTTTATCTTAAAACAATACTTTACCTTTGTAAATTGCATAATAATCATTCTTACCATATAGTGAACATAACTGAATTTAAGAGGCCTCATTCCAATTTCACTTTCTCTCATTAAACTCTATTAAATCCATGGCAATATATTCTTATCATGTACTGCAGTAGATGAAAATTGGTCACTTAGAGATAAGAAAAACAAAAACATGTGCTACTAACCCCTAGTTCATATCAACAATATAGTACTAAAAAAAGTTATAAAATATTTGAAAATAACATGGTTATGGGAATGGTACTTCTGCCATCTACCTCTGTTTATAGCAACTAGCTAGGTCCCTAGCTAGAAGGAAAGTAAGATTTACCTCTAAATTCAAACTAAAGCGTATGTTTTAATGTAGAATTGGAAACATTGGTTATTCCTGTGAAGTAGAGATTAATGTTTACTTTGCAGGCTTAAGCACAACTTGACAGCGAGGATATGCAGTAAGGCTCTACTGGAAACTAAACCCGGATTGCTAGTACACCAGACATGTCACCTCTTACCGGCATACACTCCTGTTTACGAAAGTTATATTTTTAAAATTGTTATAGATAAGTAAAAATGTACTTTCAATGACATTGAGAGCATAATTAAAGAAATATTTAACGTCTTACTGTGTCTCATTCCATTCCTTTAACAGCATCTAGGTCTAAATCTAACTGTGTGAAACTTTTGAGGACTAGAAAAAGTAAAATAAAATAAAAAGAAACAAAGAAATAAAAAGCAAGAAAAAATAAATCTGAACTAAACGAAGAATAAAGGCAAGAACTTTTCCAGTTTTCAAATAAGCTTCAACCTCATCTTGTTTAGATAAGCCTACAGCAAACTGGCTAATGAGGAACTTCAAACCCAGTGGCTGGGAAAACAACCAGAAATAAATGTACAAATATAGCATGAGTTTCCAAAACAGAATGATGCATAGATGTCTGAATTGTTTCTGGTAGAGAGGCCCATGAATTATATCTGTTTCCTCATGAAGATATTCATAAAGTAAATTTGGACTTCTCCCAACAGAGCTATCAGGTACCATATATATATAGGAAAAAATGTACATGAATATGTGGATATCCAGATCATCATAACTAAATATAACAAGTTATATGTGATAAGAAAGGAGATAAAATAAAAGAAAACAAAATCCCAAAAATTAAAACAGAACTGACTGCAATGGACAAAGAATAGTGCCATTTATTGCAGCAATTTCAAACTGAAATAAAGATTGAGATGCAGAAAGTCTTGACTTATCATAGGATATCATCTTGAAGCCTTCCTCTATGACAGTATCATAAATTCTAGAAAAAATACAGTCTAAATACAGAGGTAATCCCCTCACATATATAAATAAGAATATACAGACCTCTATCAACAAAACAAAACTAGCCAAAATAACCTTTCATTTCTCAAAAACATTTTCAAAAATTTCTACAGAACCACAACCCTTCAATGTGAAGCAAAATCAATAAAAATCACATCAATATAAGCAGTAGAGAAAAATCCAAGGGGATTTACATGAGTTATAAGGAAATTGATACAACTGTTGGAAGAGGTGGTAGTAAATAACAAGATTTGCTATATTCATCTATACTATTCTAAGTTATAATGGCTGAATAAATTATGAAGCTCAAACTGTGAAAAGATCAACAACAGAATTAATAAACCAAAATATGCTACAAAAATATCTTTAAGAGAATAATGACAAAGCTTAGCGAGAGCAGGGTAGATTTTAACCTGTTTTCAAACACATTTTCAGCCGTAAAAGACAAATCAGATTCATCAAACAGGAGTGAATATTTAAAATGCACACTATAGATTTTAATATCAGAGAGGTTTTCTCAACATGGTGTTTAGCATTGAATTTGTAAGATTTGGAGATGAAGTCAAGACAGATAAAATGTGAACAGAATAGTCTGACAGCAGAACATTGCTTGTGTTTTGCTAATGATACGGCTCTTTTATAAGACAATCAGCTAGCAGGCAAACAAAATATAAGTTTTAATCATTAAAAAAAAAAAGGATGGGCTAATAAGTAGTCATAAAAAAACAATACTGAGCATACTGAGCACCGAATATTTTCTAATTTTGGCTTTCCATTAGAGGGCAACAACTTGCTTTCATGTACCTTATTTGTAACATGCAGATACAAAGAATAATCAGATGACCATGATATTATGAATTGGGAAGTCAGACGCATTATTCATTAAATAAAATGCAATTTTGTCTCTGCAAATTTAGGAACTCAAGATCAAACTAATCTTTGTTTCAAATATATTATTTCAACATTTATGTATGATTGACTCCACAATTTAAAAGTAAATGCCTCAGGAAAATAGTAAATACTGAACATAAATGAATTTATAACAAAAGTGTAGACTTATCCAAAAGTGCACTAATTTCAGTATGTGGTAAGAATTAGGCAATGGAGATAACAGGTGTATCAATACCTGACAGAAAATATGGAAAAGAGCAAAGCAATTTGTGGTACAGCAATGTGTGGGGGAAACTTACAGAATATCAAGGGGATGAAGAAATGGTAATAGAAAAGCTGTTTATTTCTAGATCTCATCTGATTGTATGGGAGAATCCAGATTGAGACAAACCATTGACAAATTTGACATTCAGATCTTTGCACTGTTTTCGTTACATTTTATGCCATGGGGAGAACTAATTTCTGAAAGAAACTATTACTTCTCACAAAATCCCTCATTATATGTTTGAAGTTGTTGTTGTTTTTCATGAATGCGGTTTCCTTTCACTTTTCTAACAGAAATACTGACCTTGGGTATTTCGAACCTGCATTTATAAAGCTGATGATGCTGGCAGAATGAATCACACATGCTTACATTTCCAATTTCATTCATATGTCTTTTGAATTGTGTCTTTTTTACACATCATATCCTGAATTTATACCTTGGAAAATTGAATTGCTGGTTGAATTATAGTGCTAAGTAGCACTTTAGAATGCCCATAGGAAGTTCTTAGCCTCTTCTATTGGCAATATGCAATACTAATTTTTGAAAGTCATTAGGGTTAGATTATCCTTCTGAGGAACTATTTTTTGAAATGAAGAGCTCATTCTTCCTCCCCTCTACCTGCAAATATTCATATGCAGCCCAGAAGACTTGCTTTTGTTGCCAATCACTAGTGCCCAAGCCCCACAGTCACACTCAGCTAGTGGGTGGAAATCAGTTAGGGTATGCAGATGCCATTGCAGAATTGGCCTTGCAGGTAACGTACTGGGCAGGGCAATTTCTAGGCACAGATAAAATTCTCTAAAACCACTGTAGGCTCACAACTTACTTCTGCCCTGAAGCCCTGAAAAAAATACAGTCATTGCTGCATTGACCATTGGGTATGCGGCAGGAGGTAGGGGTTCTGGTAACCCCTTTTCCTGTCCCCAGAAGCAGTAGTAACCTTTTCTGTTACTGGCAGGCAGCTCTCTATTGCTGTGTTTTATCAGTCCATTGGTCTGACTTGGATTATCTCATGCTTTCTTCCCTTTCTTTTTCAGCAGAAATGGCCAGGTCTGAGAGTCCCTCAGTTTTGCAGCAGGAGAATGAAAATGAAATGGTGTCTACACTCTGGAGAGGCTCTGATCTGGTACTAAAGACTGAAAGTACGTCTGTACGTATAGTGTGGATGAGCTGAAGACCTGGGTTTTGTCAGTATGGGCCAGCCACACTAAAAGCCTGCCGGAGTATGCTCTCCTAAAATGATTTCCAGCCTGGAGAAAGTTTATGTGCAGACAGGTCAGAGAAGTAACAGAAGAGCTTCAGAAAGTCCCATCCATCTATAAGATCATAGCACCCAGCATAATCTTCTCCATAACTTCCAGGTACTGAGACTGGACTAACAGGCCTGTAGTTTCCTGGGTCTCCTTTTTGTACCCTTCTTGTAGATCAACAGGCTAGCTTCCAGCCAGCAGGAATTGTTGAAACGGGTTCATATAACATCCACTAACTCCTTCAGTACTCTGGGGTTAACCCCATCAGGCCCCATGGACTTATGAACATTCATCTGATAAAACTGGCCCATTACAATTTTGGTGACCACAAATAGAAAATCACTGCTCTCCCGGTCATGGTCCTCAAAATCAGAGGACTGGGCAACCTAAGATCTATCATTTATATTAAAAGTTGAGGCAAAAAAAGGCATTATATGCCACTGTTTTTTCCTCATCCCTACTTGTTTGGTGACCATCTTCATCAAGTATCACTAATATTTTCCTTAGACCTCCTCTTGCTGTTGACATGCTTTAAAAAAACCCTTATTTTTTTTGGTTGTCTGACACCACAATGGCTACCATCAACTCAAGTTGAGCTTTGGCTTTTCTTGTTTTCTCCCTACAAATGTGAACTGCAGCTCTGTGATCTCATTGTGGCCTGACCTTGCTTCCAGAGATCATATACCTTCTTTTTCCGCCCAAGTTTTAATAGGAGTTTCCTGTTCAGCCAAGCTGGTACTCTGCCCTGCTTCCTTATGTAGGAGTAAATCCAAGGTGGTATCACTGCCTCTGCTGTGGTCACTCATATATGAATAAGCCCTGAGCCTAAAGCTGAGACAGAATCACTTGAACACACTGACTGGCATGCCAAAGATCTTGTTTCCACTTTCTTTCAGGGGTTTTCTGTCTTTACATTATTGTTATCAGCCCTAAGTGCATCAGTTCTTCCTCTGCTAATGAAGAAAGTAGTCTAGTGTTTTACTTTGTGCTGGAAAAGTCTATGGAATAACTATAAATATATACCCTGCTCCAGGGCTAAGTTCCTTCTGAATGTCATTTGTCTTGAAAAATGTGGAAATTCCTGTGGTTTTAGGCCTTAAATATGTCAAGATACATCCTTTATTTCACTTTGTTCCATATGACTTGAATATGAATGGATTATTTTTTCATTCTTCCTTTTTCCAATCTGGAAAGACATGATATTTATTTATTTATTTATTTGACTGAAAATTCGTTTTCACATTCTTGATATTTCAGTGTTTATTTTATGATTGAGGTCATGATAAAGGGCATCTTTGAGATGTTTTTCTTTCATCCTAATAGCTTTTTTGATTTTTTTTTTTTATTTTGCTGTGAAAACATTCCTTATAGTTGAGTGAATTCCATTATTTCTATTGTCTTTTCTATTAGGCTTCTTTAAAGTGAAGTGAGGGAGAAGGAATTGAAAAGAAGAAATGGAACACAGTTCAGCTGGAAAAAAATATTTACAGCAGTATTGTTGAGCTACCATGACTGTATCTACTATATTTCTATCATAATATGTTTATAATTTCCTGAATGGCCTGTGCAGTTCTCACAAAGATTGTGGCCTATGTCACTTATGGTCCTTAGAGATAAACAAGTCAATCTTTTTGCTTCAACTGAAACCTTTTCTTTCTGTTTGTTCATGTATTATTTTAGATATTATAGATTAGGAAAAGGAGAAAGCAGATAGCTTGTTTCAGATATATTACTTTTAAGAACAAATCTGGATCTAAGTTACAATTCCAGAAAAGCAAATCTCATTTTTTTTCTTACATCAGAGCACATATTCTAGATCTGTATGAGGTAATTAAAATAAGAATATGGTCTTATATTTATTATTTTAATGAGATTATTTCATCCAAAGTAAGATTCCTATTTAAATGAGAATATCTCATCCACAACTTTGTTATATGCTCCAGAACTGAAGGTTCACAGAAGATTAGAAACAAATTTGTGTTCACATTGCTTCGAAAATCAAATCACGTAGATTTGGGCCATATCTAATGAACATCATATGGAACTTCCTTTTTTTTAGCAAAAAACTGCAAAAGGACTGTCTTAAATATTAACATCCTCGGTTTTCAGAAAACAAACAATCTATTACATCGATTACATAGATTACAATATTTTTAAGTACAGACTTGAGTTCATAGGGTCAAAGGAGTCTTGAAAACATTCTGCTCTACTAAGAAAAACTATGAGGTCCCAGTCAACAAAGCAAACCTGCTGGTGGGACCTCATTGACACTTACACGCTTTTTTTCATACAGAATCAACTTGTGCAGGAACTGGGCCTTGATAAGTATATGATGGAGTTCAAGATAGCTCTCACATCCAAGCAAATAAATGCTACATTCAGGACCAAAAAATAAAAAATAAAAATCAGTACACTAAATGTCTGCTTCTGAGAGTGCTGAGTAGATGTGCATTAAGCATATTCCTATATCAATCTTATACATCAGTGGGGAGACTAGCCCATCTCTTGTGTGTAATATGACTTTGACAATAGAGGAGACTAAACAATAACAAAAGAAAAGGGGAAGTAATTTTTTTCAGAGGTGCCAGCTCTGGAGCCAGCATGGAGCATTTCTCATGATGAATCGGTTAGCTGGGCACAAACAAGCAACTAAACAAGCTAAAGTTAGTAATAGGCAGCCACAGGCTGAAAGCTTGCCCAGTTTCTGAAGAGTGGGAAGATGAAAGACAGCAGAAACTTTATTCATGCTCTGTGTGTTTGTGTTTCCCTCAAAGTGGGTTATGAAGAGTGTTAAGAGGAAGAAATCTATTCATACGTCCTATATTGTCTGCAACCTTGTAGTCATTCTGTTTACAATCTGGACAGTTAGCCACAGTCAAGAGCTTTAGCGGTTTCTTTTGTCTCCTGTGTGTCCCAGAAGTCTGACTTTCTGAATTTGCATCAATATGCCAAGTTCTGTGATCTTCTTGTAAAGCTTCTTCAAACAAAATTTTGGTTATGCATCTCAGAGCATAGCACCCAAATATTGTTTACTTGCTGGAAGTGCAAGAAAACTCTGTGCATGTTCTCTTCAGTTTATATCAGGGTAATTCAGAATAAAATTCAGCCCGTGTTTTTGGTACTTATTGTGCTTATTTTTTTCTGCTTTTTGGCAAGGTACATCATATTCTGTTTAGATAATGCAGTCTTGGTAACAAAAGATGTTGCTTCATCTCTTTGCTGTTGAAAGTTGGTGGTGTATGGGGATTTGAATGCTGCTGGATTTACTATGAAGCATTAGTGGATTTGTGGAGAACTGGCTACATTGCTTCTCTAATAATAATTGCCAAGAGTTTTAACATCCTCTTCAAAAGTATCGAAATTTCACTGTAGTGGTCCCTCCCTAAGAGCAGGGGTCTGAGTTATATCATTGTTTGCCTGGTCAGAGATTTTGTGAATCCTGGGATGCAGAGCTCCATGTGCTGGGAAAAAAAAACAGCCCAAGGGGAGTGTAACAACACCAGATGTCCACCGTCTTTATACTCACAGGATAGGAAAGAAAAAAAGAATTGAGAATTTACTTCAATCTTCCTTCCTTACACACAGGGCATAAGTAGCAGTACAGCTGTGGTTGGGTGCATGGACATCCGAGTAATTTGTATTAATGCCATTGTTGCAGTTTGTGAATCCCTTTGCTTCTTTTTCTTTTGCAGGTGGGAAGTGTGCTCCCCTAAATGCAAATCAATGAGAAGATTAAAATCTTCTGTCCCATGCAACACAGTCAATATGAGATAGAGTCCAATCCTGTTCTCACTGCAGAACTACTCAGATTTACATTAGCATTGTCACTGGAAAAGAGTTTGGGGTGGTTAGAGAATCTCTGATTTTTTTAACCAGTTTTGTTCAAATATAGTTCCAGATATGCTTAACACTTCATATTTTCTTCATTTTCCATTGTCAGAAATGGAATTTTGCTTCATTTACTTGCTTGTCTGTTCCTTCTTGCTGTGTTTCTCATTTGGGGTAACATTCTTATGTAGGCAAAAATTCTTTTTTTAATCCAAAGTACCTAGATTTCTGTATAGGTTTTTTTATATTTAAAAATAGGAGAATAGCCCACACTAATCCTCTAACTGCACTATAAATGGGAATTGTCCACAACTGATGTCAGAATCACAACCTAGATACCACTGCATAGACCATTGGCGTTCTTAGTATATTTTTGTGCAACTAGATTAAAATTTCGGCATGAACCTATTATTTTCATTATCTCTGTAGCTGACTGATTTCTTTCCTCGTATTAAAATGTTTTTGTTACAAAAACATTTTGAGTCTTCAGATTGAAGATTTCCTCTCAGAAATAGTAGGTTAAATCTTTGTAATCATGCACTATATGTATTTTTTTTAGTTGGTCAAAATATTACCCAGAATGTGTCAAGTATTTTTGAAATAAGTAGTGTAGAATTAAACTCACCATTTAAAAGGTAGGTAGCACATCTAAGCACCATCTACTAATAATGGGACAAAAGCAACTCCTGAAGAGGAATCCTCTCACTTAAATATCCCAAACAGCTGGAATGAATTGCTACTTCCCAAGTCCCTTTCACTATAAATTGCTGGTAGAAGGGGACAAATAGCTCTGTTCTGACACTTCCTTCTTAGGTGAAGTGACTCCCATTTAAGAATAATAAATTCAAAGAAATGTTGGAGGAAAAAAACAACAACAAAACAAGCAAAAAACCACCACCACCACCAACAACAACATAAAACAGAAGTTCTGTAACTCATGGCATTTGTGTGCCTTCCCACAAGTAAAATTATGCTTTGGATAATAAATGTGCCTATAAATATCAGGTAGCTATGGGAATTTTTAAAGTCTGTATGCTGCTGGAAGGGTAAACAGAGACTGTCAGTGCTAATAGGATGGTCCTCTTCCCCTCAAAACAAACAAACAAACAAACAAACAAAAAGCATTAGTCTAGTCACACGTGAAACATTGTAGAGGACAACATTTAAGAATTAAATAAAATAGAAATTGGATCAAAGTGATATGCTTAACACACTGGGTAGATTTTACTAGTGAACAAAAACTGTAGCCCACCAGACCCTGTGAAATCCTGAATACAGTGAAGTTTCTTTTCACCATATAGCAAAGTATAACAACCTTAAAAGGAAATTAAATTTTTACCTCAGTTTTAAATGGCTATTTTTTTACCCAACTGGCCTGTTGGCCTTATTTCTTCATGCCTTCTGGGTGTGGTGCAATTGCCTAAAGTAACTAGGAAAATAAAACTAACATTCACATTTTAAAGAAAATCTAGAGCATTGAAGAGGCTTTCAGGGTAGAGTGTAGCTGCATTACCTAAGCGTTCCCTAGGCTTCCAACCTTAGATGCTATCGCGCTGGGGGAACCTGGTGTGCTAGCTCTAAGGAACAGTACAGAACGTAGAGTGGAGTGGAGACACCACGGCTAGGCTCTGTGACCAGGTGGGGACTCGATTGTTCTTGTGCATACCGAGACCGATAAGCCACACTTTTTGCTACCCTGAGCCAACGACCTGTCATGTTTTGACAAATGTTGTACTCTAGAGTACTTTTCCTCATTATAATATCATTATAATACTAAAACACACCTCCATCCCAAAAGCTATCTGCCTCCAAGGTGCGACCACCCCTCACTGAGTATGCGCTCTGAATTTCTCGGAGCCTATTACTTTAAATGGAGACAGGAAAACTTTTCACCAGTCATAACTAAGATATGCTTGACTAGAGTCACCCAAGCTCCACCTAAAAGATAGAAAATAATATAAATTGGCCTAAGAGAGGGGATGTTAGGGAAGATACCATCGTAAGGGAAGATATCACCGTCAGGGGAGATACCATCCCGAGGGAATACACCGTCCCGAGGACCTCCTGACTCCTGGGATCAGTCGATGGGCTGAGCCTCTCCTCCCCCCATTGGGATGCCTTTGGGTGAGATTTCAACACTTGGTTATACTGTGTATCTCCGTGGAAACTTAGAAATCTCTACAGAGTCTTTGTGCCTTTTAACGCATTAATTTCCAGGCTCCGCACCTGTGTATTTCATGCATGCTGGCTTGCTTTTGCAGACAGTAAATATCGCCGGCAATCCAAAGAACCTGTGTACCTGTTGCTGCAATAAATTGCACTTAACTTCATTGTTTCTAGCCGTGATAGTTCTCATTGAAAGCGACTAGAGTAAGGGCGGTTATACGTTACTGGTGAATCTGTGACTGTGGTAGTTCAGTGCTCTGAATCCGACCAGACCCATATCGGTTAATGCCTTATTGGTGAATCTGTGATAGTGATAGTTCAGTACCCTGAATCCGACCGGACCCATAATGGTTAATCGGCTACACCCCTTAACATGACACTGGGATAAGTAAACTTTCAGAAACTTAAGCTTACATCTAAAGATTTAGGAACTTAAGAGTTACATGCTTTATCTGATTTGATGCTGTTAGATGCTTCAAACTGCTAAAACCTTGCCCTGAACACGGACCACTGCACTTATCCTTGCTCTGCAAGTGAGGTTACCCAGCTCTCGTCATACTCATCAGAAACCTCAAGCAAACTAAAAGCAAAATCTGAGGTTACATGAGAAACACAACCCACCTTGCAGTACTTTTCTCTGAGCTGTACAAAGGCTCCACTATATACCCAAGTTCTATGGTCTGTAACCATCCATTGAAGAGGAATGTGTTCTCTCTTTTTTGGCCTGAGTAAAACATCTTTTCCTCTCTAAACACAGGTATGATTTCCCTATTTTTACACCATTGTACTTAAGAGCACATAGTCCTAAGTGAGAAAAGGAAATTAATGTATGTCTTAGGCTTAACAGCTCTGCACCCGTCTCTTCAGAAAACCCCCTCAGCACAAAGCTTCGAATTGTTCTGGAGATGGGTTGTGCTCAAAACTGTTCCAGCTGAACCCATTCCAATGTGCAGAAAACAGGATACAAGGAAATAACATATACTTTTATTTGACCAAAATGACCTGGAAAAAATGACAAACTTTGGGATCAAGGTAGCATTGTCAAGACTACCCAGACGCAGGAAAAAAATGGGTCACTGTAGCAAGTACATTTACATTTCACCTGTTTGGTACAGTTTAATCATATAATCAGTTAAGTTTGAACCAGGACAGTGTTGTGATGGCATTTAAAACTTGTGACAAGAAAGCAAAAAAAGAATACTTGCCTGTAGTCTTTGTTCTGGCTGACATCTCTGGGACTGGGTCATCGAGAGGCCCCAAGGTGTTGGGGATTGCTTTCATGGAAGGAAAAGCTGAGTATGGAGTATGGTCAGCTGGAGAAACCTCTATGCTACATGTGAAGGGATGGACAGTCGATATAAGGTACAAAAAAACAGGAGAGAGAACAGAGGTGGGAGATAGCAAAAGATGCAGGGAGCAAATACATTCAGAAATGTATTTCAGAAATTGTAATTGTAACAAGGCTTTCCCAGGGACCAAGGGAGATTTTGAAGTGTTTACTGCTATCCAGTAGCAACTAAAACTTTCCGGACTCAGTAAAAGCTGTCCTGCAGGTATATAGGAAGGAAAACTGGTTTCAATATATTTTTATTACCATTTTACCCTATCTTCAAAATCAGAATTCTATCCATTTAATGTCGCCTTCTTTTAGTTTGCATTCTAATAAAAGTTTATATTAGTCTGTAAAACCCCCTCAATTATTATTAGCATAGTCATAGTTTTCTGGACAAAGGACTCGCAGTTCTACCTCCAAACCCTGATGAACTTTGAGTCCCACTAAATCAACCTTTAATACATATTTTGTTATGAGAAGACTGAGAAAATGCCATCAGATATTAAGGAATTTCCTCAACAATTACTTAGGAACAATTAGGAACAATTTCTATTACTGTCCTAACTTGCCTAGTCTAGTGTGACTTAGAAATCCTTATGCCAAGTCATCTTTTCTCTTTCCTTAACAGAAAATATCTTCATTTTCACAGAGACCAGCAAAGATAAATAGCATGTTCACTCACCTTCCTCGGTGAGCATTAAGCTTATCAAGGGATCAGGGGAAATATTAAAAGAAGTCTATTGTCTCAGTGTTTGCTATGTGTAATTGGCAGCTAAGTGAGGGGAACAGAAGCAACCTGATACTCTACTCAAGATATATATTCAAGAGGATTGCTCCTTTCCAAGAATGATTACACAAACACAAACACACACACACAGTTTTTGCACTTCACATTCTTTGGTTCATAAGTTGATGAGGCTAGGGCTGTCATACGACATCTCAGCCACTGAAGGCAAGCGCTAGGTTCAGTGAGATGATTTCTTTTTGTCTTCTCTTGGATCCATGACATGTACACGCAATACCAAGGGCATGGCTCTAAATTTTCACTTACACAAAATCAATCTGCGTACCTGCAGCCAAGAAATGTCATGTCTGCAGCATGAATGCACCACCAATTTCTGGTATCCAGTGTTAGCAGTCTTACAGAGTAATAGTAATGTCTTCATTGACAGCTTAATGAAAGAAAAAATATATATTCTGGGATATTATGAGATATTAAGAAATAGATATTTGAATGGAGAAACATTGTTTTACTCCTGCACTGTTTAAGTAATTCCTTATCCTAGAAATAAATCCACTGTTTTCTCCATGGTCACGTGCATCACAGATTGCTTGTGTGCCTGCCATTTCTATCTGCAGAAACTTCCCTAATGTAGGGATGGGTCCTGTTCTTGTAGCATTGCAACAAAAAGAATATCCCTTACACCAAGGAAGGCATGGGATAAATGCAGCCAATCATGAAAATCTAGAGTATTCTTTTTTTGATGACAAATGAGCAAAATGAGTTCCGGTGCACAACAGGATGATGGACAACAGGATGATGGACTTCACCTGTTTTTCAAAATTCTGGAGCTGGAGATGGGTTTTCTCAGCCTTTGACTTGTTTTTCACTCACAGTGACTACAAGTGTGACTACTATCCTGAAAGTGCCATATCCTCTGGCTATATCAGGCTTCATTGCAGTTCAATCCAATTTCTAACTGAAGTTCAACTGATGTATTTAAATATGACTCAGTACATTTGGGCAGAATTAGCATGGAAATCAGCTTATTTGCATTTTCGAGACTACATGAAAGTCAGTAGACAAGAACACTATTTCCACAGAGATTCTTAAGCTAAATGAACATGTTAGTCGGCATCTTCATTAATATAGTATTCAAAATGTTATTTCTTAGACTGTCTTCCAGTTATTGCCCAATATTCTGATTTCATTTATAATATGTGTAGTGACAAATTCTGTTGATGTCAGTTGTAGTTCACTCATTACAATTATTGTATAATACTCTTCTCATATTCAACACAAAGAAGTGGAGGAACTATTAATTTTTCTAAAATAATTAAATTGCCATTAAAATGTAATAAAGATAAGAAAATTAAACAAATTCTCTTATGAGTCTGACTGAAAATTAAACTCAAAAAAATAAATGACTACCAACATCTGTGGTTTTTGTTGCTGTTGTTGTTTTTTCCAAAAGTAAAATGAACTTATTTTAAAAATAAAGCGTTTTGCTGGTAACATGACAATTTTGTACATCTGTCACATTAGGAGCAACTCCAAGCATTTAAAGAAATGAATAATTAAGGGTATAATAAATTTTATGCCACCCACATAATTGTCACTTTAGTAATGTATCACTGCATAAAACAATAGACTTGGAATGGATTCCTCTGGTGCGGAAATATCAGTGCTGACTTCCACCTCAAAGCTACCTTTGCCTCCCATCAGCCCTTCTCCTGAGCCTGAAATCAATACATTTCACACTAAAATCAATGGAAAAACTCTTAGCGATTCTAAAATGCCTCAAAGATGAAGATATCTTCATAGACAAAAGACAGGATCTAGCCTATAATCCATTCCTTTTCTAAGCTTGAAGTAGCAATTTTAAGTCTTGTTTAAAAGCAAAGCAAACCAAAAATCTAGTGGGCTAGTTCAAAATGTTATTGCAGTTAAAAAAAAAAAATAGTATGATAGTAGATAAAGAAAATAATTCTCAAGAAGCACATAAGAACCAGCATGGTCAATACATCCCAAAAGCTTCCACTGCTCATTTGTTTTAACCTTTTGCCACACTGCTTTGGTAAAACTGTGCTTTAGGAGGAAATTTAAGGGTTAACCCAAGACTAAGCCACAGACAGTTTGTTATATCCAAGACCATTGGAGGATCGAAGAATATCTGTTTTGTAGAAAAGAATCTGAAAAAATTTTCTTCAAAATATATTCTACCTCCTTCCCCCACCCCAATTTCCAAAAAAAGATTACTTTTCATTGTTGAAGAAGACCAACTTTGTATCTTTTGGCATGACCAAAGGGATGGTTACATCTTGCAGATAACATCTCTGAGAGCTGCCAAACCTTGTAAGGACAGAAAATCCAATGACTGGGAGCATTATTTGTTTGACTGACTTTGAAGAACTCAGTGATCCGTGAGCAGACAGAGACAAAAGATTCATTTGCAAGGTAGAGCCGTGGGTATGTGGGGCTTTTCTGAGTACTTAGTTTCAGGCCCAGCTAGCCCAGCACATACAGCTGAGAATCTGCAGCCTATTTTCCAGTTTCTAAATAGGGAGAGACTTGGGACCTGATCCAAATCTCAGTGAAGTCAATGGGCATCTTTCCACTGATTCCAATGGACTTTGAACTGGGCTCTTTGTTCTGAACACTGCTAGTAAGCAAAGCTCTGAGAACGTATTATGAGTTTGCTTTACTGAGCCTCTTTAGGGAAAAAACTCGTTTGTAAGATGCAGCTATGCACATGTGAGTATGTGGTTGTGTATATAAATTATATAGAAACAGGAAAAAAACGTTGTCATAAGCAAACTGCTTTCCTTAAATGACTCCCTCCTGTCCAGCTATTTTTGACTGAAAGTGCTATAAACAGAGCAGGACAGATATTTGTATCATTCAGACACGGATTTCTCTTGGGCCAGTGTGAGATCAAACAGAATTAAGTCTCCACTTGAGTGAGACATGGGAGATGTCTTGGTCTCACCACGTGCATGCAGCCTAAGCTTTCCTTGACTCTGTTATTTCTGTTGCTGTCCTTTCACATCTATTCGACATCACCCTTATCGGCCTTGCATTCCCTCCCCACTTCCAAATGTCCTGTGGCTCCTTGCCCTTCCTCCCTCTCCTCCACTAGTGCACCCAAATCCCACCCATCCTTCAGAAAATACTGCCTGTATCCTGAATAAACTGCCTCTGTTTCTCCAGAGCAAACCTTAATGACTTGGAAAAAGAAAAAAAAATAATAATAAAAAAAAAAAAGCAAGCCAATGGGAATTTACTGTTAATTCTCAATGAATTTCCATTGAATCTGAACATGACTCTGTTTTAGCTATATCTGCAATGGAAGAACTTTGCAAATGCAAGCTTAACCTTGGACACACTAACTACTCTTTCTTTCACTGCCAGGCCCCCTTGATTCTCTTCTAGTCTAATCAATTTTTGCTCAACTATGCATAGGGACAGTTTGAGGATTTTGCATCAACTTTGCTCAGAAAATCATTTTACTTTGCCATAAAAAGGAAGAGAAACACAAACAATGTGTGAAGAGAGCAGGTCCCCAGATCTGCTGCGGCATAAGCAGTGCAAGACTGCTTGCATTTGGCGTGGTGGGACACACTTAGCTGGTGGCAGCTACAGTGTTAGCTGCAAATAGGTAAGTTGTAACCTAAAAGGAGAAGATTTTGTTTCAGCCTGAGTTTTGGCTGTAGAAGATCATACACTGCTCTCCATCAAGCTGTTTCCCATTCTATCCTTACATTTTGGCTTGCTAAAGTGTTTTTGTTTAGGGCCTGGACAGGGTAGTGATGAATGACACAGGGCCTCATTTATTAAAACCTTGTCCTTGACACTCTAGCATTACACAAGTGACTAAAAAGAGAGAGTAGAGCTACAGCCTGCTCTCATACTGTTTGTGGTCCATTCTGTTCTTCTTGGTAATCAGTTCTAGATACATGACTGAGTGTGATAGGTATGACTACATTGCAGGCTGATTCTCAGTATGATTAATAAGCCTTTGTTAAGGTCTTCCATACCAGAATTAACTCAAGCAAGGGTACCAAAACACTACTGATTAGGCAGCCACTCGCCTGCTCAAAATTGAAGAGCAAAAGTTCACTTTTGTACTACATTCAGGGATTTGGGGTTGATTTTCTGGTTGGGGTTGATTTTCTGTTTGGGGTAGAGGGGAGATGGAAGGGGGCTGGACTCTCCTTATAATCACGTCAGTGCTCCAAATTTCAGTAATACAAATTTTATTTGTTCTTTGAAGACGCCTCAGGGAAAAAGCTCTTTATTGACAACATTATCTGAGAGAAACCTGGATCCAGCTAAAGGCAATGAGGGTTTTTCCACTGAAGTTATTGTGACCAACGTTGTACCTCAAGGACCGTAGATGTCTTACAACACTGTTGGATCTGTTCTTGCTATATCTGATAAACCATTTCCTGCTAGGGACAATGCTAAAGCACTTACCTGTAGTGAATCCTCTTCAGTACCAACTTCCTTTCAGCTTTCAAGCAAGGCATGAAATGTAAAACAAAGAGCTCCCTTCTCACCTTCTGGACAACCTCTCAGCCATCTGTCTGAAAAGCCATGATATAGAAGCTTGAAGACTTTTTTTTTTTTTTTTTTTCAGAAGTAGCTTTGTTTATGGCCTGAAAAACAATTTTCACTTGTTGAATGGAACCACAACAGGGACACTCTCAATGGTGACTTCAGGACTGCTGTTTTTTTGGGGCAAGAATTTTGTCACATTGAGGCTCACAGGAATATTCGACACTGATTCTTAAGCAGGTGACTAAGTTATAAGTCCAACGTGTTATCTCTGGTGGCTCTAGAAATGCATGCAGTGCACACGAGTTAGGCACCTATCAAGTCAGGACTGAGAACCACCCAAAATTGTGAATAGTTCTCAAAACTATTCAAATCCCTTTTATCTGCTAAATTGGGTTGGACAGTCTTGTGAGAACTGGTTTTTTTATGAGTTTTTTTAGTCCTTTCTGCTTCTCTATAAGCTGTAAATAGCCTGAGAAAAGGCTTTCTCATAGTATTTCAGTTATTCCCGTTCTAGTCCCAAGAGACCTGGGCCAGTGTGAAAACAAAAATGGAAAATAATTTTTAAAATTGCCTAAAAACTTGAAGTTGAAAGAGAGGCTCATGATGAATGGGTTGAGGAGAGAGGACTCAAGTAGATGGTGAGGCCAGTAATTTGATCTGAGATGACTTCCTAAACATAGGAAATTAATGTGACAGTTGACAAGACCATAAAAATGCAAGAACAGCTCTGCTCAGACCAAAGACTTGTCTAGCCTGGTATCTAACCAGCAGCAGATGCCAAGTTAAAAGTACGAGAACAGCACAGGCACATATTCATGCCTCCCTGGGGCTGCTTCCAGTGGGTTGTGTTTTACGGCTGTCTCGAACTGGTGATGGCAGCCCAGTGCTGAGCACTGATTGTTTAGGAGATGGGTTGTGCAGTCCCTTCCCATGGGGTGTGGGGAGACTACAATTGCTACATATCTTCTTTCTACCTCCAAATTCACCACCCACTTACCAGTAGCTTTCCTGCTTTTCAACAAGCAATGCCTGCTTGTCTGGGCTGGTCTTTCCACGTACAGCAGACCGTTCACAGGGCACAAGCATCTTATCAGCAGAGTACTGAGTGGAAGTTTGCCTTACACCCACCTAGGAAACAATTTCAAAACAACTGATGGGAGTGAGGAAAGGGTGGATGGAAAGATAGGAGATCAACCTCCCTCCTGTTAACTGCTACTGTTAACTACAGCCAATTTCTCCCTGTATTCAGGTCCCATCTCATGTGAACAAAAGCAGTGTAGAGCTCTGTCTCCCAGGAGAAAGGCACCAACACAGAAAGAGGCAGCTTCTGCAATCCAGAGGCAGGCTTACCTGTCAGAAAAGTATTTAGTCAGGCACAGGTGTGTGTGTTTCCTATGAACACGCTGTCCCCCACGGTGTCCATCAGCACACATTACTGGGGGAGGAAGCATCACCCCGAGGACAGCAGTGCATTCATGCCCAGGGCTGAGGGCCACATGCTAAGTGGAAAATGGCAGAGAGCATCGTGTCAACAACAAATCCCAACGTCACAAGAAGCAATTACAGTCTTTTAAATCAGGATTAAGCTTCATAAGGCAGAGAGGAAGGGAGGAGACCACTTGATCTCGATCCATTTTTTTATTATTGAAACATGTTTATAACCATGTAATATATCTGCATATTATAAAAGGTTCTGCTACCACTAAAACAGAAATCACAGAAAGTCCTGTCATTTAAAAGGAGGCAACATTTAACTCACTAGGGTCACAAATGTACTTTCTAATCTGATAGGTCAAGTGGTCCCCTTGCAAAGAATGATATGGGAAAGGGCTCCCTTAGCTGCACTGTTAAAGTGGATGAAAGATAATATAGCCATAAGAGGTACTACTTCTGACTTTGCATAGCTGACTGAAGAAGCTAAAGCCAGCAGTATTAAGAAACTGAATAAACCCCATGGCATTTATAAAATCCTGCTCAGCAACACAGCAGGGTGTAGGAATATTCTCCTTACAGACAAATTATCCTTCCTTTAATGGCTAGGCAGCTGGCCAGCAGGGATTACTAACCTCATTAATATCTCATGTTTAGTTCTAGCTTATAAATAGAGCTGCAATTATGCATGTACATGGTCTATGCAACTAAGTGTTCTTATCATTGTTTCGCTCCTGTCCTCTTCTCGTCTCTCCATTTATTTTATTTGTTTATTGTGTCTGAATTTAGACTGTAAGCTCTACAGGTCAGAAACATTTGTTTGTACAGGTAGCATGATAAGATGATCCTGTTCTGACTGGAGCTGTTGTAATGCGAATATAATACAAATGCTGCTGATTTGTTAATGTTGTTAATTTGTATGACAAAATCCTTTTACAGATATTTTTCCAGCAAAGGAATAAGCATTCTGTTTAGCATTATCTGGATTAGAGCACTGGAGACTCAGGCCAGAAGCTACAGCACACCCTCATTTTTTCCTCTTAAATACAAGAACAGTTATTATTAACTTTTAATAATATATAGCAATTGCATATTAAGTAATAATTTCCATTATCAACTGTTCTCTGAATTTGATCTGCAACTACAAATGCTTGGGGTTGTTCAAAAGCACACTTCCTAATGAGTAAATGACTTGCAGGAAGAAATAATCCAATGCTAACAGTAGCTACAGATGAACATAATTCTCCGTGTTTACAGACTGTTGTTGGACTCCCCATCATTTCATGTTGTAGATGAAATATTATGATGACTGTGCTGCAGAAAAGTAGTTACACAAACATCTTGTAGCTGTGAATTTATAACAGGAAAATTTTTACACTGGTCAGTAAAGCTCTGCTGCACTGATTTCCATTATAGTATCATGATGTAACCCTGAGATTTTGCAGAAATTTCTTGATATATTCCATATTAATATTTCACAGCATCTGAAAATGTCTTTTTTTTTTTTCCTTACGAAATGGCATAGTCTTGCAGACATAGTCTGCAATTACTGAAGCAGCAACCAACAACCTCTACCAGCCAGTAATCCAGCAAATCAGTTCCTATTTTTTTTAAAGAAGGATTACTACAGCCTGAAGTTGTGAAAACGAGTCTTGCAACAAACCCATCTCAAAATACTTCATGATAGCTATTTAGTTCGCCGTTTGCCAGCTTGTCTTTTTCCTACACCCCTTCTTTTGATTTCAGACAGGCTGTGTGAGTGAAATTTTGGGTCCAGCTAACAGATGTCTTCATATTAACCTTCACATAGGAAAAAAAAAAAAAAAAAGAAAACACATCAGCTGTGTCTGTACAAATAGCTTGGCCTATTCTTGAACTCCAGAAAGGGTTTTTAAATTATTTGTATCCTTTCATAAAAGTCAGCAGTTCATTTAAAACTTGAGTCCACCACTTCAGCTCTCCTCTCTGGTATTAATGAGACAGTGATGAAGACTGGAGGCTTGGCTGGCCACATGGACATGAAAAACAGTCAGCATGGGAAGTGCCCATTTGTGATTGACACCGTGTGCATGTAGTACTGCTCCTCTGCATCCTCCTCCTCTTCCATCCCTGACTGCACAGACACTCCAGGGCTCAGGACTGGGACAGGCAGTGAGAGAAAGCACTTGGAATCCTGTTGGTTTGCACCTGGAGCTGAAAAAGGAGCATAGCTGGAGCTATGTGCCTGGCAAACTCTGAATTCATTGCCACAGAACAGATTTGATGACAATGGTTTGAATCCCAGAAAATATCAGCTGGAGATTAAACCTGAAAAGAGTGAAAACAAAGGAGAGCTCTCTGTGCAAGACCCCTGAAGGAGAAAAATGCCTGCTTTCTTGAAGGCCTTAGGGATGTTGGTTTTCCTGATTCAATATGGAAAACCCTATTTTGCTTCTTTTTATAGCTGCCATCTAGTCTGGGTTCACCACCAAAATCTTCAAAAGTCACTGAACTTGCTCTATCATTTAATTAATAAATTTATGCATAACTGTAAATCTCTTAATATCTAGACTATGATGTTTTTGTGTTATTTTATTCTTTTTAAACAAGATACTTGCTGTTTCCTGTTCTCTGCAACTCACCAATTTCAAATGAAACAAGAGTACCTGGAAAGTAAATAAAGAAAAATCAGCATTGTTTTGTAATAATCTAGGGACAGTACCAGCACTTTCCATGACCTGCAATTATCAGCTGTTTAATAAAAAGTCCAAATATACTGCAAGTTTGCTTGTTAAAAGCCGACCAATGTCATGATGATAAGGTTAACATGGCATTAATAAAAAATAAAAAATAAAAACCCACAACTATATATTATTCCAGAAGAGATTAATGCAGTCAGAATTGACCAATGTTGACTAGCATTTTCAATTTAAGACTCTGTTTGAGGTTCCCTGCAACATTTTGCTTATAATAATTTCACATTAAAACAATACTCCACTGAGAAGTTAGGGAACTCCTGTGGTTTGGAGGGTTGTCCTGGCTTCATTCCTAAGTAAATCTTCCAAAATTTGAGCATGTTGCAAAGTTCTGAAAAATCATTCAGCAGAAGAAGCTTGTGAGTATTTCATAGCTAGGTAACTCTCCTGAGATTTTATTTGTACTCAGAATGCTGCAATCCATGCCTGCGCAGCTTGAACTGTTCTTTCTTTGCAATTGCTCTTTTCTCTTGATGGTGCTGAAACCATTATGAAAGTTTCACTGTTCTCTCAATATGTCTACTGTAGGGATGAAAAAGTAATGGCATGGGAGCGGGGGACAGAAGGTCTGTATGAGGGAGGAAACAGAAGAAATAGAGGAAAAATTGTTCAGGGCATAATATAAATATGATTCATAGTTAGCAAAAACTGGAATCCTGAATCCTGAATATATGCCAGAAGAGCACGCTGAAATCCATGAGAAACACTTATCAGCAGGATAACTCCCTATGCCATACACAAGGATGTTATTTTCCCTTCGTGGCAACTTGCAATGACATCCAAACTTAATCTAAGTAATGTAATGGTTGAAAAAATAAGCTTTTAAAAGAAGAAATACAACAAGATGTGCATACGTGTCACGTGCATAAGTGTTATGGTGAGGTCCAGGAGATCTAAATCTCGGTGATTTTCTACATCACCAGTCTGGGAGCACTTACCCATGCACCTGTGGTGGCTGCAGAGCATGGTGGACACCGAGGAGAGGGCAAGAATCTCTGTCTTTTGTTCTGTTCGCATCCTGTTTATAACTCTGTCCACAAAATTCCCTTCCTGATCTTTTTAAATCGTTATTATCACAGATAGCTTTGTCTTGGGACTTCCCAAGCTCATTGTGCTAAAGAGGGAAAGATCCTCTTGTTATACAGTGTTTATGCTGGTTTCTTCTCAGTTTGACTGCTTACGTTCTGATGAGACAACAAGGTCTACAGATCTCTCAGGAACCATTTGTTATATTTATCACAGGAACATTTTGGCCAAAAGGCCCTCCCAGACCTTCCTTATGCCACCTGTGAAGCTGAACAGTAAGGACAATCAAGGGCTTGTGTTTTTGAAACAACCTGCTTGGTGAGGGAGCTAGCTGTGAAAGGGCTGCTGTACACTGGAGGTCCGGGTCTGCCATCATTTATTGGCTATTTTCCTACTTGAGATTGGGTTGCCGTGTCTTTTTCTGTCCAGTTCAGTTTCACGTGAGGATATAAGCCATGGTTTTGAGCTGAAGGCTGAACTACAAGTAAAGGGAGGCTTGAGCTAGGACTGAGGAGATTTGTCCTAGGTAGTGTAGTAAAGGTTTGTCTCCCAAATATGCACCCCACAGACATAAAAAGCCCGTGGAGAGTTGACTGCTGTCACCAAGGGCCATGTGAGGTGCTGATGTGTTTTGTTGGCTTTAGCCTGCACAGAGGCATCCTGCAGGAGGTGGTATCCAGTACCTAGAAGATGATGGCCATGGGTCATGCTGGTAGTCGGCATGGTGTGTGAGAGGAGTTTTCCCCATACTTTCTTTCAAAAGAGTTGAGACTGTAGGTGCAAACAGGCCTTTGGAGGTAGAAGGGAAAATAAGAAGTGTCACAGAGGCTGAAGTTCAGCCAGGCTTCCCTTTCTCTCTGCTACAAAAGACTGGTTGATCATGCCAAACTCAAAGTTGATTTGACTGGCACTGCTTGGAGCACTGTCACCAAAGTGTCTTAAAATTGCAATATGTAGGTTGCTAGAAAGTACTGGAAGAAGTCCCAAGCAATTAGACCCCAAGCATTTCAGCCTGGAACACAGAATTAGGTAGTTAGCTTTTGACCTTCATCTCTAGGTTCCTACAAAGGGCTAATAATAATTCCTCTCACCTCAGCTGGGTACTATGAAAATTAATCCATTACATTTGTGAAGTATCCAAATACTCTGAGTGCACAGAACAGCTGTTGAGAAAATTGACAAATCTCTGTTCTGAGGAGGGTTTGGATAGCAAGAATTAAGTAAGATCTCTAAGGTCACATGCTGAATAAAAATAAAAGGAAATGTTATATATCCATGCACTGAATGAGGCAGAGATCTGGGGAAAAATATAATCACATAATAATAGTCCGAATTGCAGTGCACACACCAGAAGGCCAAAAACAAGTTACAGGCAAACTCAAGTCTTCCATTTTGAAAGTTTTGAATGTTTGCCTTTACCACTGTGGTGCATCCATCTTCCTCCCTCCCTCCCTCCCTCCCTCCCTCCCTCCCTCCCTCCCTTCCTTCCTTCCTTCCTTCCTTCCTTCCTTCCTTCCTTCCTTCCTTCCTTTCTCCTTCCCTCCCTCCCTCCCACCCTCCCACCCTCTCTCCCTCCCTCCTTCCCTCTCTCCCCTCTTTCTTTCCCTCTTTCCTTCTCTTTTTAGAATATCATTTTTGAATGTAGTACATTTTCTGTCACCATGAAAGTGACTTTTAGAGAGAAAATACTTCCAGGCGTCTCAAATTCACTGGATTTTTCCCAGACTTTTAGAGCCTGATAGCATCCAGATCTTGTATAGTGTTCAAAGACATCTAATTAAAAAATCAGAATCTTCAGATGTTTCTGCTCTAATGCAGTGAGCATGTGACTCTCGTCCTTACTGTGTGCTGAGATCCAGCAGAACTTGGATCAAGGACTCAGAGAACAATAAACCAAAGTGACAGTTCAAGTTTGTTGGTTTATGTTTGTAAGAGGAATAAAATTCCTAAACCAACAAGAGATTTTGGGCCACTGATCCATACAGCTACATTTACTGGCTTAGAAAATGTTTTAAAATTATAGTTGCAAATCATTACACGGTGCTGATGGGCAGGGTGAGGAAAGAATTAGATAATACTGAGGTACGGGATGAAAATCAAGCTTGTAGGTTCTCTGCCCTGCAGCAACACAGACAAGAGACAAAGAACTTCTCATCCACAGCCATCTCAGGGACTTGAGCAGCAAAAACACTGCCCGCCCTTAGTGTTAACAGGTATATACAGAGTGTGCACTTGGCATATGATCTTGGACAAGTCACTTCATTTCTTTTTACCCGCAGTTCTTGAAAGTACATGTTTGAGCAACACCTAACAGCATGGAGCCCAGGGCTAGAGCTGTCCCTGGAGGTGCCACAGAAACACAACTCCTTATTAACATTCGGGCTGTGCTGAATCTTTACAAATGTTTGGCAGCATTCGCAAAACACTAGTTATGCTTCCTACATATTGAAGGTTTCCATGTGTTTTAAAGTCACAGCAGAGGAAGAACCACACACTGAAGGAGCTGGTGGGAGCTTAGCAGTTCTGCAAATCTGATTGCTTTTATTTCAATTACAGGCTCGTCTTGTCCCATCTTCTTCCCATGTATTTTTGTGAGCACTTTGTGAGAAAATTAATGTTAGCACAATAACTAAAAATCAGGTTAATATGTTTTAAAAACGGAATGGAATATTATTACTGTGCAATCCAACCTCCTGTATAGGCGACTAAATTTCTCTGTCTGATCCCTTTACCAAGTCTCAGTTCAGCTACAGCAGTTATTTCAGGAAAAAAAAAATCTCAGCAGTTCAACATCTGTCTTTGTTTAAGGATATCTACCCCATTGCAAAATGAGCTACTTAGTAGATGGCTATTAGTATAGGTCAGAAAATACTTTTTCCAGAGACAAAGGAATTTGAGAGTGGGGGTAGGATCCAATTTGGAAAAGCCGGCAAAAAGTTATCAAGGAAATGCATTTCAAGTAAATTTACCCTTCATTCTTTTCTATAAGCACCTGGTTGAATTACAACATCCTCACTCAACTCACAGAAAAAAAATAAATGCGAATTGCAACAGAATTCCGATTTCAGGCTGGCAATATGATGATTATACCGAAGCTAAAATATTTTCTATGTGAACATTTATATTCAAAATTATGTGAAAAACAGAAGCATGGTGAAAAAAATATATATATAAAAATATAACATATAACTATCTAAGGTAGATGCTCAAAATAAAGCTGAAGACATATATTCTTAGAGCAGTATAAATCAATTGTCTCACTCTAAAAAGGTGGAATCCAGAAAAATATTTTTGGTCTATTTAATTTTTCCTTTTTTTGTAGTGGACTTTTGTATGCAGTAAAGTATACTGAGGACAGAGATTTTTGCATTCAAGTATGAACCCTCCAAATTCATGCCACCTTATTTACCATGGAAAGATACTAAGTTCCCTGAAGTTTTATGAAAATGAAAGCTGGATCAAACAAGGAAAAGCTCTGTCAAACATTCAGTCCCCACATAGGAGAAGAATGCAATCATAGTTCAGGCCTTGCTACAAAGAGGACAGAAATGTTAGAAATGTTCTAACCATGGGAAAAGTGTCAGTGGGAACCTTACCTTATTAGGCACTGATGAATTCGCTCCTCCCTCAAGATTTTCCTTCCATGGGAGTTCCTTGCACTCATGTTCTCACTTAAACACAAATCCTTAAAAAATAAAAAATAAATAAAATAAAAAGTTGTATCTTTTTTTTTTTTTTTTTTTTTTAAATATGGGCAGACTGTAAAGTCTGTCTGGAAAAATTAGTATAATAGCAACATATCCCAGATCAAAAGTGACACCTCAAGCCCTAAAGCAGTGAAATTTGAGCTATTCAGAATAGAAAGGACTTTCTCTCATGCTAACCACAACGTTCTGGGTTTTCGTGGCTTTTTATTATTTCCTATTTAACTTCCAAACCCTTTTAAAAGTGTTTGGCATCCCATTTGAAAAGAAGATATTAAGAACTTACTTACATTAAACACCTCTACTTCCTCAAAAAAAAAAGATCCAACAAAACAAGGTAAGAGTTGATATTTATGGGGGTTTCTAAAGTAACAGGAAAAGAAAGACAGACAAACAAAACCACCCATCAGACTTCTATCCAAATGCCCATTTTTACAAATAAATACAGATAACAGATCTATATCAGCAGTGCAATCACAAAGGGCTCACAGCCTTAGGAAACCATATACTTTTTTTTTTTTTTTTTCTCTTTTTTTCATACTGCCTTTAAATGAGAGGGCTTCAAATTTGCAGACATATATCTCCAGATAAACCTCTTCATCTTAAATCTCAGTATGCAAGTTCATGAGAGATGATAAATTTTCTTACTTTAATGTCCGAGACCCAGCTGACATACAATTTACAGGCTATAACCAAACAGATGTTTTTCTCCATGGTCAGTAAATGAAAAAATATTATAAAGAAATGTGTACACAAATGTTAGCCTAAAATGAAAATGTCAAAGTAATGCTCTAAGATTTGGAACTACGAAAAAAAATTATTACTATTTTGAGGCCAATTGATGTGAAACTGAAAGCACCTTAACCAAAATTATGTTGACACAGTATTGCGAGAAATTTATGCCATCTTCTTAACCTAGTAGTTTTAATTCAGCTTGTTTTCCTGTGTTTATGCATCTTGGGACAGTGCATTTGGGAAAGTGGTGGAGAATATTTTACAAGCTGGAGGGGGAAGTGGAGAATATCTTACGCACTGAGTTCATTCCCTTGTGTGCCTATGTGTATGCAATGAAGTAAAGAAATAAAAGGCAGGACATAAGAAATACTAATATATCTCATTTTGGAAAATGCTAAAAGAAAGTTTACTTTTTGTTTAATTAGCAACTGGAGTAGACAAAAAAGAGAAGAATTGAGTATTTCCTGCCCTACTGGTGTGATTGGAAATACAGTAACTATGTTTGGTCATGTTTTCTGCAGTATTTTGAGCAGATGCCCCAATTTAGTCTCAAGGAAATTTCAAGACCATCTCTTCATTTTTTTCAGCCTTGGAGACTGAATGCTGTCTTAAGGCCCTGGAGAGTGGAGTTCACCCCCTGGCCCACAGACCAACCTCAGGAAAGATACATCATCTCCCAGGGACTTTCAACATGGGAAATGACAAATGCTCATTCCCTGAAATAAACTTTTTCTGAGAGATGGGCTTAAACCCCATAATGTAAAGAAAGACCGTGCTACCCTGCATGCAAACTTGATACTTTAATTGCAAGGCTCTGGAGCTAAATGATAATTGTTCCTCTCAGTGGACTTTACAAAAGTGGATCTGTCCAAGGGTGGTCCAAGAGATGAATCCTCACAATGTGCTGGCCTGAGCCGCAGAGCCCCAGTGCACGTGATGGGGAGACAACCTTTGCTCACAGATCTGTCTTCAGTGTTTTTCATAGGTTGGTTTGGGCTGCCCCCACTCACAGTGTTTGTGGTTGCTGTTCTAAGATGTGAAAAAATCCCACATTCACTTTACAGGCCCTGGGGATAAGAGGCTATTAATACATAATAATACTGATTAATGGATAGAGACAGGTCATGCACAAATCTCTGAGAAACAACCAGACAGATGTTTGTAACTTGGAACAAAGAACTCACGAAGCAAGGTTTGACAAGAAGAAAGAACCTTATAGAGCTCTGTAAATAGTATGAAAGCTTGGATTTGATATAATAGTTGCATTGGAGGTATTTAGAAATAAGAATGACGATCAAAACTTTTGGCATGGCAGCAAAGACCTGTGCTAACACTCAGGAATGTATTTAATTTTTTTTGACCTGATACACAATTACATGTTTTTAAATCTGGAGGAGAAATTCTCCATCTTCCGTTTGTGGATGGAACTGGTTTATAGCTGTTTATCTGATTTGTTTATAATTCAGTAGGAAGGATTTGGAAATTAGATTTATCTTTCAGAGAAAGTTATTATAGAGGAATGAAGCAGTTTGGAACAGAAATAATAAACAAGGATATGTATTCATCTTAGCAATACTGACCTTGCAGGAAATTAATTTTTATTTCTGTTTCTGGGTAATTCCAGAGAAAACTTTGCTAAATAATACACAGTTTGTTACTGAAATACATTTTAAAAGTATAAATATTTGGAGCTAGCTACACGGTTTGAACATTTGTATTAGGACCCAGTCCAGCTTTGTGGTGTTAAGGCTGCTTCACCTTGCAGCACCTTTTTAGGATGGAGTCCTAAAAGCATAGCCAAGGTCTAGAAACACTGTCAAAAGCTTTTGCAAACCACAGTCTTCCAGGAACATGAACAGGAGTTGGAAATATACCAATTCTTCTCATCGGTGCAGCCTGCTAGTACCAGGATTGAGCCCAGAGTTTTCAGAAGCACATTTTTCTTTTGTCCACTAGCAATTGGGATTGGGACTTACAGCACTCTTCCTTTTTAAAACCTTCCTTTTAGCCATTCCTTGGACAATATTTTTTAAACTTATCCCTGAAAGTTTGTTCTTCATTAAAATAATAAGTAAAATAAAATAAAATGAAATAATAAAATAAAATAAAATAAATAACCCGTGGGAGAAATCTGGATAGTCTTTAGAGAGAATCCAGTCAAAGCTAACCATACTATCATAGTGAATATTAAAAAATAAACATAAAATAACATCGTATCATATATCTTAAGATGACCCTGACATACAGTGCTTCTATAGGAACAGTTAGCACCTTACTCATATTTGCCTAACAAGATTCAAGTAAATAGCCCTTTCTGTGTGCACACAGACTTTTCTAAAACACCCCATACCCCACTTTTCTGCATTAGCCATACCAGCTCAAACTTGTGTGCAATGTTAAGGTCTGTGAAGAAGTATCCCAAATTCCCACATCAATATGGAAGTGATTGGCTCATTCTATCAAGTTACTTATTAGTCACTGTAGGAAACTACATGTTCCCCAGTAACTCGTTTGGTCTTGCTAAACCAGTAACTTCTCAGTTATTAGTAGAGTAACAACAAGCTCTCTAAGGATGACATTCGCAGACTGTCCTAAATCACCATCGACATTCATTTGAGGATAGCTCTCCTTTGGGAGACAACCTTTATGGATATGTTTACATAGACATTCATGTTCTTAAGCCAGAGGCTTTTCAGTCCTACCAGTACCTGCAAAAGATGTTCCTCCTTTGAATGTCCTACACCTGAGCTGAGAGGAAACCTAAGCGTGCTTCTGGCTGCAGCACTACACATTAGAGACTCATGGAAATTTATTACTTTTCCCCTCTGTAGCTTTACAAAACAGTATATTGGTTTCCCCTTCAAGAGACATATTGCTTTTTTTTTTTTCTTTATATTCCACTTGTTTTTTGTTCCACGATTTTGCAATGTTCAGCTTGTGTAAGGGGTTGTGTTAAAGGGAAATTCCTTGTGATTATTTTGCTTAGGAGAATGCATTTTTCTTAGGAGAATGCACAGAAATACCATATTCATGCTGCCAAGAACTAATAAAAGCATCTTGGAAGATCTTTCACTTCTGCTTCTTGACAGAGGTGAGCCATGCTGCAGACACTAACTGATTGCTAATGCAAATTTTGTTTTGGGAGCAGTGAGTTACTGTGGTCATTACTGATACGTTACAAGTCTTTGGAGCTCCTGTTCTGAAATATTATATTAAACTTCAAGCATAAGACTCCTAGACTTTTTGAGGTATATTTTACCTGATTAATTTATGGAATAAGTGGTGTAAGAATCAATTTATTTGCCGAATAAAATGTCAACTAAAATGGATCTTTCTCTGCTTGCTAGTTTGGGAACACGGTGTACCATGGGTTTGGCTAATATATATTGCTAGTTGATGTTTCTGCCCTTTAAAAAATATTTTGAGGTCAATATGATTGCAGCTTTCAATTTCTTATAATTAAGTGGACACCAGAAATTCATTTAAAAAAATAAAATAAAATGGCAAATATAATATCATTAAAAATATGAATAATTTTGACTGTCAGCACAAAACAAATGTGCACTTCAAGCTAGTTAGCAAGGTGTTTATTAATGGGCACACACTTACACAGTACATGAAAATCCAAAGAGCAAATTAAAACTAAAACTAAAGTGAAAAATAAAATAAAAAAATAAAACATTGAGTTCTGATGCTGGCTGCCCTTCTGTTCTTTGTTTCTTTATCTGTTTTCAGTTTCTTCTTACATATTTTGGGTAGAGCTGTAGAGGAGTTAAAAATACAAGGATTAATTCCATCACTTGTTCAGCTCCCAGGAAATCACAGCTAATCCCAGATCCTGCACAGCTGCAGGTTACCAAAGAGGATTCTGGAGAAGTTTCCTACTTGCCAAAGAACTACTTGCTAAAGATACATTTGCTTATTCAAACTGCTAGAACAAGAAATCTAACACCAACAGGACTTCCATACTAATCCAACACCCTGTCCTGAACAGTGGCAAACAGCATGGAATGTAAGGAAGAATATAAGAACAGGACAAAGATAGTTGGTATTTCATAAGTATTCCCTCAGAATCAACTGATTTGTGTTTCCTAATCCAGAGGAAATATCTTTGTATTTAACCTTCTGCGGGTTGTTCTTCTATTATTTCTTTTTAATGTTTAATCTGTATAAACATTTACCAACCCTAACATCATCTGTAAGGGTCCATGCATTGTCTATGTATTGTGTGGGAAAAAAAAATCACCCTTGCTTGTCTATAGCTTGATAGTTTAATTTCATGCCCCCTAGTCTTTGTATTGAGAGAGAGTACCAGCAATCTTTCAGTATTTGTCTTCATGCCACCTATTTATCTCCCCTGGAATATTGTTTAAAAATTTGTGCCATATAAACTTACTGCTAATCTTCCACATCAAAGAAGGTTTAAGTGAGAAATTGCATGCTGTTGTTAGCAGCTCAGTTCTTTCACTTGCAAATTCCTTTAAGATCCTTTGGGGATAATGTCAGACCTGGCAGTTATGGTTCTTTTTATGTATCTGTTCCATAACTTCTACCAAAACTTTACTGAATCATTGCTTACAAGCAAGTCTCTGCTAAGGGCTCTCTAGACTCTTCTGGTGAGATCACAGGTGTAAAAAAATCTATTTGTCTTTTCTTCTTATTATCTTTTTAAAAATGTTGATGTACTTTGATCCTCTATTTGTTATACTGATGCTCTGGCAGGCTTGCTGCTTCTGAAGTGTTTGGAAAAGATTTTAACTATTAGTGTTGATACAATTTTCTGAGTGACAGAGAAGAACCAGGGAACACCAACACTTTAGGAAGCAACAGGGAAATATCTGTGAATTGTCCCAAAGGAATTAGAGAGCGCTGCTCTAAAAAGGTGATGAGGCCAACAGACCAGCTGAAGTTCCTCTACACCAATCCAGGCAGTATGGGAAACAGCAGGAGGAGCTGGAAACCACCACAGTTGGAAACTATGACTTAATTGCTGTCACAGAAATGTGGTGGGATGAAACACATGCTGGAATAGTGCAATCAAGAGCAACAAGCTTTTCAAAAGAGATAGGCAGTGAAGGAGGGGCAGGGATTTTGCCCTCTATGTTAAGAACTGGATGGATCATGAACAACTGCCTCTGAGAAACAGACACAAACAGGTCCAGAGCTTGTGGGTAAAAATTAAGGACCAAACCAATAAAGGACACTTAGTGGTTGCAGTCTACTACAGGCCACTTGATCAAGGGGAGCCTGTTGACAAGGACTTCTGGCTTCAGCTACAAGAAGCATTACAGTCACACTCTCATTGTGATGGGGTATTTCAACCACCTGGATGTCTGCTGAGAAAGCCACACAGCAAACTGTAGGCCAGGTTGGATAGGGTTTTGGGCAACCTAATCTAGTCAGTGGCATCCCTGCCCATGGCAGGGAGGTTGGGACTAGATGGTCTTTAAGGTCCCTTCCAACCCAAGCCATTCTATGATGCCATGACTCTATGATTCATTTGGAAGTTCATCTCCAGTTCTATTCTGCTTTTTCAAGTGCAATCTGTCGATCTTATTGGTTTTCCTCATTTGGGCACAGTCTCAGCTTTTGGAAGTTTCTTTTTTTTCTTCTAATAACCTTCCCAACTCTTCTGTACAGCCATACCAGATTTCTTTTTGTCTTTCTGTAATTGAACACTTGCCCTGAGTTCCTATATGGAGTCTTTGTATATTTTCCTTGCTGCTTGCCACAGTTTTGCCCTTTGACCATCCCTTTTATTGAGCTTCCTCCCCTGTATGTAATTCTTATTGTTTAAAACAAGAATAACAAGAGTGGCATTTTTGTTTATGTAGCTCCTGTCACAATTCAAAATGACATCAACATCTAGGACTTCCCCAGAGTCATCACTAATCTTTTAACTCATGAGGCTCAAGGGCATCACACTCCATAGAAACTATATGACTGTTGAGGATCATCCTAAAAATCTTTTCATACTTTATCAGTCCGTGAACATTTAATGAAACTCATCATTCTATGAGCAATCATCTATTTCTTCACTTTGTGTTAACTCCTTGAATTTGATTTTTCCCTAATGCATCCTTTCTGCAGTGTCATGTCTGCATCATTTTTTTTTTCTCCCAACAGCATTAACATAATCAATGCACTCAGACCTTGGCAGAATGGCAAACCCTTCATATCCAAGAGTAGCTACAAAAAAGCTCCATACCATTCATTTTCAGAAACACTTTTTTTTTTTTTCTTTTTTTTCTTTTTTCTTCTATTTCCAGAAATAACAGAAAGGACCTTAGTTTCAAATTTAATTAGGTAAGTGACCTCTATGAGCAATATATTCAAAATGAAGTAGTATTGAAGTGACTGTGGCTACTGTGGTCAAATTGTAGCTGCTGGGTATTTTGAAATCCAGATATTCACCAAATATTGCATTCCCCTGGTAAGTTAGCATCATGGCTTGACAAGTGGGAGTTGGTTAATGACCTTAACAGGTTGCGAGGAAAACAAGAGTGAAATTACTACCATATGCTATCTAGTGTTCAAGGTGGATAGACAGCAGTGCAGAAAGGCCAGAAGACAAAACAATAAACAGTGAGAACACAAGTAGATGATACTTTGAATCTGAGCCCTGTAATTCATCATCATATTGCAACCAAAATGCAAGTCAGTGACATAGGGCGATGAATAGCAGTTAAGGCACAGAACTGTACCAAAGACTTACAGGATGTGAGAGCTGGGGGCTTTTTCACTAACACAAAAGAGGTAAATAAATAACAGCAACATGTAAGCTTAGCATTGCATGAAAGCTGGTGTTAGCATTTGATCTTACAGTCTTTCATGTCTTCCTGTGCTGCTGTGGACTGAGATACTTCTAGTGAGTAGATGCAGTTAGTTCAAGCATAATGTAATTTGGAGCTCATTTACTTCAGAGCAGTCCATGCAATCAAATCTCTGTGATGAAAGCTGTTTTTCAAATAAAAAATATCAACATTAAGGGTTTGTTACCAGTTGGTATATGCAAATGCATTAAGAAAAAGGGGAAAAATGTGGAATGATTAGGAAGGGAAAGCATGCACTGTGTATGTTCTTGCTCTGCTCTGTTTGGACAGAACTTTAACATCACAATCCAGCCTTTAAAAAATATAAAAATAAATAAAAACACTTGAAAATCTCCCCAATTCTTCTTAATCATCTTCTAGGACATTCTGAGCTTGTTCCTTTGTTTTGGTTTCTTGTCTGAGCTGCTTTGTGCCCTGTGTCATCTCTAACAATTGTGGAAGGAATATGTTAAATACCGTCAAATTTGGAAAAACAGCTCATTACATCCACTCCAGTCATTTTGCTCCAAAGTAAATCACCACATAAGGTGCAAGGCAATTAAGACTGAGCTCCATTGTACTTCCATAGCCTGACCTTAATATTAAGTCCTGAGACTGGTGAGTCAGTTTCTGTCTGGTATTTTGACATTTGCCTCTCACTAATCATTCTGCACAATTCCATTAAAAACACTATATATTAAAGCAGAAAAATTGCATCTCTTAGGATTAATTTCTAAGTTTCCAACCCAAAACAACATTGTGATTGGGGAAAAACTGAACTGGCATTTCAGTTCTGGAGATTCAGTCAGCTAATTGCTGGCATATGTAGTTAATGAACGTCATTCCTCAATATATAGTTTGAGTATATAATATATAGGTTGGGCCACAAATGTAGGGCTAAAGGGAACAGGACGAGACTTGGTTTCTCCTGAGAGTTCAGTGATTCCAGTCTGAGCTTCCTCAATATTCACTGCAGCTACTCAAACCCAAGGACACTCAACACCTCCATAGAATCAGAGCAAGAGAAGCTAGATTGAAGTTAGATTCTCAGGTTTTCGTTGGCATTTGGTGAAGAAAGATTTGGGGAATATGGGGCAAGATTCAGCCCATGTACATAGATTTCTCAAGCAAAATGTAAGCATCTAGGGCTTACACACACTTCATTACACTTACTAAAAGCCGTACTTTATGTAATATCCACATTTTGTGCAATACTTCAGTAATAAATGCATTTTCCCAAGAAGTGGAAAATATGTGTGTCCAGGGCCATGTAAACCTAGACACAACAACTAGATGTCCAGTCCACCAGGCTCTCTGCTGAATGATGTCCTTCACGTGTCCTGAAGCTGGGCCATTATGCAGCCACAAATGTGGCCAGAACACCAGACAAAAAGGGTTGCCATCAATTGGGTGTCAGGAAGTCCTGGTCCCTGCTTCTGTTTTGTTAAACTAGCGCTGTAATAAAATCAGGCCTATCAGTGAGCAAATATTTGTGGGGGTGGCTGTTATTTTCTATCCATCTATTTTTAACAACTTTAAAACCAGTTAGCCCGTCTCAGCCTGAGAGAAAGTATCAAAGATGTAATTTTCATGGAAACAGATGACCAAATAGGAAAGAGGCTTATCTGTCACCACCACCAAGTGACAGAGAATGGCACAATCTCAACCCTCCTCCAGTCACACTCTTCTCAATCACAACAATAGCCTTTATTCAAGTTGGACCAAGGAAGACATGGAAACAAAGTCTTCAGCAAACCTGACAATACTACACCACAACAGTTCATAGCTACTTCCTCCTACTTTAAAGTTATTTTCTGGTTTTCAGGGTGTTTGTTTTTTTTTGTTTGTTTTGTTTTTTTTTTTAGGAATGAATTCTGTTCAGGTAGGCCTTTGTTCTTCACAGAGCTTTCTGGATCCTGAATGGACAAAGGCACCCAATCTCTACAGAATGACAGAGCACACATCTGCTCCTAATATTTCATTTTGTGGACAGATCCCTGTTTACCCGAATGCCTATCTTTCTTCACCCACTAACACTGGCAGCCTGTGTCACAACTACCCTGACTCTTCCTGCTTTTTAGATGCTTACTGTTTAACTTGGACACCTGAAGTGGGTGGTATTGATTTTGTCTGTAGAACATTCCTGTGGATTACAGGGGTTTGCTTTGTCAACATGTATTTCTCTCATCCTCCTATTACGTGGCAAAATTTCTCATATGACCTTCATTAATCCATTCCTGATTAGAATGTCATTCAACTCACACTGCTTTGGACTATTAGGCTGTGCTTACTACCATATGCTATTGAATTTTTCTCTAAACGGAGACAGCAATTTTGGACTTTTTAAAAGTTTGGTTACACTAGAGTTGAAATTTCTCCTTTTATATCTCCTGGGTAGACTTGAGCTAAGCAATAGAAATCACACACCATATTGATGATGACATTGAAATCTCATATCTCTTCTTTCTAAAATTCTTGCTTTTTGTATTTACCATTAGGCTGATGGTTAGTTGAAGTTTTTGACAGAATGGTGTTCTGAATTCCTAAAGCACACTGAGCTTCAGTCTTCTTCTTGAAGGGAGTAAAAGAAAAAAATAAAATCATGTCCTAAACAATATTCTGTCTCTATTCTAAAGATACAAAGAAAACAAGAATCAAAACAACCTTAAACTGTAACTTACTCTAACTAAATATTCACTACATATTTGTTTGGTTCTATTCCAAGATTTTAAAGTCATGCAAAATAGCACTCAATCTTTTGACTATACCGATGTTATTTCTCCCCCTCTTCCTTTACCAGGACTAAGGGTGGCCTGGATTTTTCATCCTTTTTCTATCGTCCTTTAGTACATTTTCCCTTCTTGCTGGAGAAGAGCCTAGTATAAGGTTCCTGATACAAATACACTCAGATTACCAAAAAATGAAAATCCAGATCCAACTCTTGTCAACTGACCTTAAATTTCCTTGTCACAGAACAAAATTCCTCAGAAGGTAGAGGTTGGTAGACTTCTTTTCGTCTCTAGCAAAATTTATGCTGCTTTCGAAAAACCCCAAATGGAAAATTTTATCCTAATGCTTAATATTTGTATTTCTGCCCAAAATAGTCATCATATTTTTTATTTGTGATGGAAAATAGAAATTTTCCACAAAGACGGGCACTTTATATAGAAAACCAATTTGTCTCTGCAAAAAGCCAAAGAATCCAGCAGTCAATTTTGTATAGAACAGCAATATTGATGGAAACATTTGGAGAGGGTCTGCTTACCACAAAATAGCACAGGGGCTTGGGAAAGACCTCTAGAAAAGCTTGATCTACTGATGCACAGAGCTTACAAAATCCTTTTCACTGGCTGATCAAGTTCTACCCTACAAACCAATTTCTTTCTTTGCCGTCACTGTTAAAATATTTGTCCTGAACAGCTACCTGGATGTCAATCCCTATGTTTACTCTCACCTAGGTTAATCCACCTACTTTTCTGCCAAATTTTCTTTAGCCTACATAATTCCTTTTCTTTCCTTTTATCTCAGTTTATATTTTAGCAGGTTACTGAACGAAGCTTTCTCTAAATTCTTATGTCTTCATTTCTTTGCTCTGCACCTGCTGAATTCATCTGCCTTGACCATGGATTGCTAAAATTATACACAACACTCCAGTTGAGATCTGAACGGTCCTTTGTGTGTCACCTAGCTTCATTACTTTTCTAACTCTACAGCAATTATCACTCCTATATGTCCTAAGATCACATTTATTTTTCATAGCCATGTCACACTAATACTCGTGTTTGCTACACACTGACTTGTACACACACAAATTCCTGCTACTGCGCTTTATCTTATAGAGGAAACACTTGTTCATTGTTCTTTAACACATGACCTTCCATTGTGCTCTATTAAATTTCCAACTTTTTTCTAGTACTTCATTTTCAGGTGATCCAGTTCCATAAAATATCCAGATCCTGCTTTCAATTGACTTCTTGAATCATTAGAGATTTTTTTTTTGTCAAAATGAAAATCATTACTGAAATTAACAAAATAGGACCCCAGCCTGATCTCTGAGGAAATTCACTGCTATTTCTTTTTATCCACCTATTTACATATCTGCATTATTTGCCAGGTTCATTTAACCCCATTTTGGCCAAATAATTTTTTTTTAAGCTACATCATTTCAGTTTTAACTAGCTACTTCTATGACACTGTATCAAATGATTCACTGACAGCTATTGAGACTAAGTCTGATGCATTTTCTTTGCATAGATTATATGTCTTAGTAAAGTATATGATTCTATTTTTCATTTGTCTTCCCTTCTGTACTTACTCTTCTTCACATTTCTAAAGCCATGTTTGCCATTTTATCAGTTCTTTTTTCCTGTAGTTTTTGAGTTTTGTTAGATTTGCCTGTAGGGCCTGCTGGCATTAAAACAACCCTAAAACCAAGAGGGGCAATTTTCCCTTCATTGTATTAGTATATAAAATACTTGTAATTTTCAGAAATACAAATATTTAATTTCTTCATGTCCAACAGAGGACTCAAAAATCACTGATCAACCCTGAAACTTTGTAGTAAATCATAGTTGTCATGGCATTAGCCAAGTATTTTCCAGCAAGTCATATACCCAAATTATTTATATTGTTTTTTATTCATAAATTTAAAATACCAGATTCTATTTTCTCTATCTATGTTAATGAACAGAATACCCATTAATTTAATGCATTCAATAGGTATTTATGAAAGGACCTGCCTACAAGGGAAATAGGAAAAACTGAATACCCTGGTCACAAAATTGGAAAATCTTCTTGTACTGAAGAGACCTTCTCTCACTCTTTTGAAATCACAGAAGACTTGAGAGTCTTACAAATTTTAGGGAGAGAGGATGAAATTGCATACTTTAAACTAACTATTACAGATTACACTCTAAGTCTTCTGAGAACAGTGTCCCTGTGCCATATTTAGACTGAAGACTTCATTGTTACAGACGTCTCTTTAATCAAGCCAATTTAAAGTATATGAGTTCTGAGATTAACATAGCAAAAAAAAAGTCTTCCTTTTTTTTTTTTTTATATAGAACTTCTCTGTCTTTAGGAATATATTTTTAGTAGCCAAGCTACTTGCAAATTATAGCAAGATTACGCCGAAGACTTCTTTATATCATTATTTTACTGGTTAGTTATTTGCATTGTTTGGATGTATTTGGCATGTATTGGGCAGTTGGCAAACTGTCATTTTGCAGGCCATTGATAAAATAAAAAAGCAGTTCATGGAGGTATTTGAACATTACCACTAACAGACACAATCCCAGCTATAGCCTCAAGCTACCCTTCATGCCTAGAAACAGAAAGGCACTGTTGGTGATGCTGAACTGGAAGACAATGAAAAAGCTGAGATTACACTTAAGCGTTTCCTTAGAGAACTTCCTCTCTATATCATGCTGCTTCTTTGTCTAAGAAACAAGAATAGAGTTCAGGAGATTAGGTAGACAGAAGATGACCGGTAATGATGGCAAAAGTTCAAAATAGCTAGGCGGACTTTTTGAACATGAACATCTGCTGAAGGTGTAGATGAAACCCACTGATTAATGTTTCTTCTGTTCATTCAGAGAATCTGTACATCACATTCACCTCTGAATGCAACTACTACGTTTGGTACTGGTGGGTCATCTGTTGCACTGTAGCAACACTGATGCTTCTCACAGGATGGCATTGTAGCCAACAGTCCCCCGGAGCCTGGCAAGGTTTGAATTCCCACTGGAACAAGCTGGACGCAAATAGCTTGCCCCACTCAGGCATACATACATAGAAATGGCACCTTTTCTGTTGTGCTTTGATCTGTTCATTGAACCAGGCTCAATAATATCATGCGTTAACAGTTCAGAAAAATTACCAAGGCTAAAAATTGGGGGAACTTTCATTTTCTTCAACACAACAGATCCAAATAGCATGTACGTTAAAGGCAGAAGCAAACTTCCCCTTTTTCATGGAAACCCTCTCTAAAGTCTATTTCTATTGCTGATGAAATCTTCCCTTAAACATCTTGATTGCAGAAAAACAAACGAACAAAAAAATATAAAAAAAAATTGCAAGATAACTGTAGAGTGAATCTTTGGGAGATTTAGGAATATCTCATGAAGGCTTAGTGTGAAGAGCACTCCTTTTGCACTTTGACTTAGTACTGTGTTCTGCACAAAGTGAAAGAAAAAGATCTCTATGAGGTCTAGAAAGAAGGACTGGAAACACGTAAAATAACTTGAGCAGCTAAAGAGATAACCAGCTCTGGAAGTGGCACGTTGTCTAAGACAGCTTGTACACATGCTTTGAGGAAAATCCTTCTAAGTTTTTCATGCTGCTTGGGTATTTCTGGCAACTGTATGTTATGAATTCAGTAAACAATAATTGTTAGATGATTGAAGAAAAGAAAAACTTTTAAACAATAAAAGCAACAGTTTTTTAGTCTTTATACACATGACAAGAACATGATTTGTGGATAAAATGGAAACTGTCAAAACATCTTGAACTCCACAAACAACATAAATAAAGATTCAGCTCAATGGGGCTGATGTCATTGCTTCAATATGGAAAGCTGTCAGCTTCTCCATGTGCCTGACAAAAATCAGCTACTTGTTTCCTACACCATGTATTAGAGGTTTCTGAAGAGACAGCTGGCCAGGCAGAACAGAAAGTACTTGTCACAGATAACTACTGACATGGACCTTTCCTATGAAGGCAGACTTTTCCAACATCTGGAACTGGAGCAAACCTTTTGGCTCCTCCAAGTGTTAGGGGAGCACAGAGCTTGCAGAACCTTGGCATTGCTCATCAATGGGTCCATTACCTGATGACGAACTTTCCACTATCACTTTACTGCCCCTTCTGTAACACCTGGGCCCTGCTGATTCCAAGTAATAACCATTTCAGTCAAACTTCTCCACCACCTCCTTTGTAAATTCTCTCCCTTTTTTTGGACTTCATCCTTTTCCTCCATGTCTGTGCAATCTGTGCCTAGAGGATACCTCCACAACCTCCACAAAATCTCTCTCTTTATTCTTTCCTCCAAATTTGCTAGGACATTCTTGGAAATGACATCAAATCTACACCAACTGTCTAAATTTATATGCCCCCTTGCTTCCTTCATAACGCTATCCAGTCTTCATTGCATAAGTGTATCAGGCTAATTTTTATATATCTCCATATATCAACAGCTGTTTTAATTTCTTTTTGTTCTTTATTTTTTCCCTCAACAGCTGGCACTGAACGGTGCTATGTTTAAGTAAAAAGAACTTGAACCACACTTTCCAGGCTTCATCTGTGAATGATTTGTATTCTGTTCAGGAAAAAAAAAAAAAAAAAAAAAAAAAAAAAAACCAACAAGCACTCAGCTGTATCTAAACAAAATCTTAGTATTTGATGCATCTCTTTCATCTGTTGTCTCTTTCATGTCAAAGAGTCATCATTAGGAATAGTGACAGAAGTAATAACCATTGTTATCGTTGTTGTTGTTGATGGTTGGGAAATATCTGATAATTTTTCTTTTTGTCCCAAAATGCTGATTCTTTGAAAACAAAACATGACAAAAATCTGACTCTGGACAACCTTCTGACAGAATGTATTTAAGTTTCAAAAATTCTTTGCCAGTTCTGGGACATGGGGGCTGCCTTATACCCAAGATATGAGTTTCTGTCATTCAACAAAAGGAGTAATGATGACAGTTCCCAAGACTGTTTCTACACAGAATGTTAACACTAATTTGTTAATTGGTTTCCCAGGCTACTCAGCTTCAGCAGCCTAATGAATCATTTGCTCAAAGAATCAAACACTGGGATTTGGTGTCTGGCATCCCTTGTGTCCTCAGCTGCTGTGGGAGTCCAGCTGGTGGATAGTCTGCCTGATAGCTCCTCTACACAGGGACTGCTGTTGGGTTTACTGCTGTACCTGAAGTACCTGAAGAGCCTTGACACACAGAAATTTCACTCAGAGTGATTGCATTTAATGACTGCTTTCTTAGACATTCATCACAAAGTGCAAGAAATAACTTCTAAAGAAAAAGATAGTAAGGATTTACCAAAACCTTGAAATAATAAGACATTAGATTTCTGTAATAGGGAAAAAATAGATAAATTGTTTTGAGATTGCTATTTCAGAAAGCTGTATAGCTCTTAAGAAAGTGCTAAGAGCACCCCCAGTCAGCATGTGTCAACAACCAAGAGCCCAAAGGGGAACCCTGGACGCTGGTCTCAGGAATCGAGGGGATGCAATGTGCAATTCTTCATTTCCAAGAGGTTTGACCTGGGATTCTGCCCTGGAGTCTGAGAGCTAGCGGCATACCCGGGTTCTCCTCCAACCCAGCTGTTTTAGGAGTAGGTGCAATTTGACATTTCAGTTCAGCTGTCCTGCACAGAACAAAGTCAATCTGAAGGGGTACAATTTTCTGCTATAATGAAAATATTTTCATTACTTGATCATATGCCATCCTAGAAAAAGGTTTTATTTCTACATTAATATGTCCCTCTGCTCTCAGCATGCAGGTCATAACACTGTTCATTACAGTTTGTAGTGTTTCTTTTTAATGATATCGCAGAGGTTGTAATCAGATCTATGTTCTTAAAATATGAAGGGAATTTTCTCAAATACATTAAAAAAATATGAAAATTCTCTTCAGCTTTGTCCCAGAAGTGTCCTTGGCTTTGCTTATAGCTTATTATTTTGGGTGGCATAAGACTATTTAGAAGTCTTCTGTTGCCTACTCACTCCGTTTCAGTATATACCACTGAAATTACAGCACATGTGAGACAGCAGAAAGATAAATCTAATTTATTCTCATTCTCAGCTAAAAGCCAGCACATGAACTCAGCTTTCTCTGTGACAATAGACATGGATTAACACGATTCTCACTTTATTATATATTGTAAATGCCTTGTGAGGCAAAAGCAAGATCCATACCCAGTATAAACTGCCCGGCAATCTTACAAAGTTGCCTTAAAACATTGTGCCATATTGACACCTCGAAAAAAAACAGCTAGGGGGCACGAAAGGTTTTGTAATACAGTTGTTGATCTGCCCAGGGGTCTCTTGGCTGACCCCACATCATCGTGTAGGTTTGTGTGTGCGTGTCTGCTCCGGGGGGACCGCGCCCGATCGCCTCGGTGTTTTGACAGGCAGCAGGGATCCCAAAATCCCAAAGCTGGCACCAGTGCCCCGGCACACCGTCGGGACGGGCACCCGGGACCCTCAAAAAGAAGCCTGAGTGGGTTTCTCGGGCTCCTGGAGGCTGGCAGCGAGGGGCGAGGGCTGCCCACAGCCCCATGGCGGCGCGGGAGCACCTGAGGGGCGGCGGGAGCGACCCGCACCTCATGAGGGGAGCGGGAGCGGCGGCAAGGGGGAGGAGGAGAAAAGCCAGCGGCGGAGAGGAGCTGAGGAGAGAAGCGGGAGGGAAGCGAGCCGGGGTGTAGAGGAGGAGCTGAGAAGCGGCAGGCAGGGACTCGGCGGGGCCGGGAGCTGACGGCCGCCGGAGCGGGCGGCGGCGGGGGCAGGTGCGGGAGCTGCCTTCAGCCGCAGGGCGGCGGCCGCCCGCGGGGCGGGGGGCTCAGCTCGGCGGCCCGGGCAGCGGCGGCCCCCGGGCCCTATGGTGCCGCGGCGGGACCCGGCTCCTGCTCGCCGCCTTCCGAGGGGGCCCGCGGAGCGGCGCGGGGCAGCGGAGCCCAACGGCGTTTGGCTGGCATGAGGAACCTGCCGATCCTCCTCCTCCTCCTCCTCTGCTGGAGCCTGGGGCGGGTAAGTCACCCTGAGGCGGGAGGGTAGCGCTCGCCCCTCGCTCCGCACTGCCAGCCCTGCCCCGTCTGCCCCGCTCCTGCCCCGGAGCCGCCTGTGGCTGTTCACTCACAGCTTCCCCCGTCCCCCTGAGGGGACTCCGAGGCAACCGTAGCAGGTGCGAGGGACCTCGGCTGGGCAAACTCTCTCCGGGCGGGAGATAAGCGACTTGTGCCGCTGTTATTGCAGGACGGCGAATGATCCCCACCCATCCACAGGGATTTGGGGCTCCTCAGCCCCGCCGGCACCCCGGCAGGTGGCGGTTCCGGGGGGACCCCGCAGCCCCGGCTGCTCCTCAGGGGCGGGGACGGCTCCTGCCCCTGCCGAGCTGGGCTGAGGGGAGCGGGCGGCGGGGCCGGACCCCCCGGGCCGGCGGCGGTTGGGGCTTGTTCCCGGTGGTTGTGGCTTGTTCCCGGTTATTGTGGCTTGTTCCCGGTGGCTGTGGGTTATTCTTGGTTGTTTTAGTTATCTCGGCTGTCCCCGAAAACTACACCGAGAGTTTCCACAGACACCGCAGAGCATTGCCGTGGTACGGTCTAGAGGGTCATTAGCAATTGTAGTACGTGCACAGTTAATTCCTCTGTAATATTAACATAAAAAAGCATTCAGAATATTAAAATAATTTCTTTTAAGGTGTCTTCCTTCCACATCTGTATACTTTTAAGCGTTTCTTCAGTTGTAAGAAACTTAAGTTTCTTGCAGTCTTTAAAAGGCTACAATGTTTCAGAAAACATGACCTCAAATAAAATAATAATAAAAATCTACCCTCTGAATCTTACTGTTTTGTTACTGTAAATTTAAAATCTGAGACCATTTCCAACAAGAGTTGGGAAAACATGCCGAAGGTAAATGTAAACTACTTGTCAAACAAAATGTTTTTGCCAACCAATTGCTATTCTGGGTGCCTTAAAGATTGTTCAGCCACTAAGAATGCTGAGAGACTCTTCAGCTGGATTTCCAAGTCCCTGTGTACCTTTGTAATACACACTACAGTGCACACAGGTCTGTAATCACTACTTACAAAGAATAGCCTACACTTGGTAAAGCAGAAGGAAAGACAGATACGCATATCTGGCTGGCCCTGAAGGCTGGTGAGTGCTCTCAAAATTCATTTTGGGGTTCTCGATGTGTTTTGGGACACCATCAGTGCCACACAGTCTTGAGCCCTAAATCTCTTTAGCTGGGTGAAGTACATCTGAAGGAAACTGGGCTGTGTATTGGAACAAAGTATGTTACGGTTTGGCATGCATCCCGTGTTTGAAAAGTAATGTTGCATTACCTTAGGGTACTACCAAATTTATGTTCTCGAAGTAATCTTCAATATTAGATCACTGGTAGTGGGAAAGTTGTGGTTCTTTTCTAAGTACTTATTTTGTAAATTTCATTCATGGCAGTAGCTGCTTTGATTTACTCTGCATTTATTTAACATTTCCATTAACTGGAATCCACCTTTCCAACACCCATTAATTCTTACACTTTTTGATGAGTAGGAGGTCTACTGTCAGCTAGTGAATGCTTGCAATTGACAAAATAACATATTTTAAAAAAAAAATTTTTTTTTTTACAAAATCTGTTATATGGAAGGAAAATGCAGTAGTAAAAGTCATTATGTTTACATAAGCCTTTTATTCTAAGTAGGAGCTATCTGGAAAGCACATAATACATAACAATATGCTGTTATTTTCAGTTTAACTCTGAACTTTCTACAATAACTGCTAGGAATCCTAATTTAAGTTAAGGATTTGTAAAAATTCCTTTAAAAAAATACCTGCCCAGAAAGCTTATAATTTAAATAGTCAAAATATGGGAAATGGAAATAAGGTTCTGTTTTCATAGATGATGAAATGACAAACTTTGAGGAGAAGAGACAGATTTCCGGAGTTTCTGTAGAAAACATCTCCTGCTGTTATCTTACAGTTAAGCTATGTTATGTTATGCTTATGGTTATCACGATGTATTTTTAAAAGCTGTGCAACTGGCTTGCCCACAGGGAGCCCCTGGAATAACCAGGCTCTCAGTCCTAACTCGGTCCCAGGTTCCAGGTCCCCAATCACAGCTTCATTAAGCATTGCAGTTTTGAAAAATAGTGTCTGATGAATCAGAGACTATTACCAGATCCTGCTATTAAATGTCTCCCAGAAAAAGTAAGAGACGCCACCCTTTTCTTTGTAGCTAAAAGTGTGAGTACTGAAGTACAGCATATTCGTGTTTTATTTCATTATGATCTCTGTGAGTCCCACTGATGTCAGCACAACTTCCTAGTGTCTTGTTTCTCTCCCCATCTATATCCCTGTCTCTTCCCATGGACATAAATAATTGGGGGCAGAGCCGTAAGTGAGTAAAGGCAATATTGTGTTCATTTAAAATAACATCTTTTTTTTTTTTTTTTTTCTCAATCAAATGAGATTTGAATCAAATAATCATGCTCTGAGGCCTTCATGACATAAAATATACATGGTGGAAATGGGAAGAAAATCAAAATTGACCATGTCAAAGATAATGCAGTTTGATTTGGTTTTATGTTCTGTGTTTACTTTCTTGCTTCAGTTTAACTCATTGTTTTGTTGGAGGAAGAAAGTATTGGCAAATGCACTAGAATGTTAAATATTTTCTTGTAAATGACAGTTAACCTTAGAATGCTACAGGCAGGAATTAGTGAATGCTCTAGTGCATTATTTTAACCTTCTGTTTTGAAAAGTCAGTGTGTGAGAAGCTAAAATGGGCACTGTTTGTGTGTGTAAAATGTTGAGCACATACTTAGGCAAAAATAGTATCAGTTTAAGTTGTGGATTTCATTATTAGTAGTTGGATTCTTTATAAAGCATTTTAATTCGTGTCTCAAGACCCTGGCCCATTTGTTAATTTGACACAGGTGAATGGTGTCCATCCAGAATGCAGATTTCATTTGGAGATTCACAAGGAGGAAACAAGGTGCATGGAACTTCTAAAGAATGCAAAACCAGTGGACTACAAAGGTAAGAAAAGATGAGCTGTAATGTCGAGACAACTGGAGTACTGAGGTTTTTCTCCCTTTACCTTCTTTGCTAGCTCAATTGCAGTTGTCATATTTCTTTGTATTGTGCTTATAATTTCTATGTATTTTAAAATGCATTAAAAAAAAAGCTTTAAAAAGCTTTTTGCCTTAAAATTACAGCCACAGCAAACATGTGGTGAGAGGTGTGCTGGGCTAGGCATGCTAGATGGGAGAAAATATGCACTGATGTTTTAGGCTGTTGCTGCTATTATTTTTCACAGGCAGAAAAGCTGCAGGGTGGTTCTGATAGGACCAGCAGAAAGAGCAAGTCTGAGGAAAAGTTGAAAGCCTTGGATCCAAGTGTCTCACTCTAGCACCGTTTGAAAGTAAAATACTAGTGGCAGGAATGATCACTAGGTTTTCCGGGCAGGAGATGTTTTAGACGCAAGATCAGATTCACCTGCATAAGGCCACAGTCATGCAAAGGAAAAATTGGACACTAGTGTTACATTCAGAAAACAAATTTACTCTGTTACTATAGCATTTTTATCTTCTGTCTTGATAGAAAGAAATACACAGATGCAGATATAGCCAACAGGAATTCGACAGAGGAAAAAGGGAAGAGGAGAATGTATTTTTTTTTAATTTTTATTTTATTTTAGATTTTCCTAGATTTCCCTGATACAGTTTCACGTGAGTAGAACATAAGACTATCAAAAACGAACAAACAGAAAAGTATGACAGTTTTCTTTTAAGCTGGTGCTGTGGATAAAGCCATTTGTTCAGCAAGCAAAATGTGAAGGTGACAGATAAATCCAGCCAGAAAATGAAAAGCAAATCTGTAACATATGTAACATAATCTGTAACGTATGTAGGATGCCAGGAACTTGGTTAAGTTGGGGTTTTTAGGAAAGTTGAAAGTCTGTATTTATTATATTTGTGGGTTTTTTTTTTTGATTGTTTGTTTTGTTTTTTAAACTGCCAAATGTACTAATGTTTTGTAATTAGTTATCTTTTGTAAACCATATGCAGAACTTGTGAGCAGAAAGCAGTCTCCATGTCCCTCCTGGTGAAAAGGTAAAAGTGCTTCTTGGAGCGCTTCATTTGCATACGTTACTTGCCCAGCGCTCCTCTGGTAGCATGCAGAATATTGAAGGAAAGGTGGATTCTCAGCGAGATGTAGAAAAATGGAAGGAAAATTTAGATCTAAGGGCACGTTTTGGGGTTCAAAAGAGAATTTTGACTCTTACAAAGTAAAGTCACATCTAAAACTAATCATTAACTTTCTGCTGTCAAATGCTTTTCAAGTGGTTGGAAGGATTTCACTTCAAATTAGTTGAAATATCTCATTGGTGTCCTGCATTTTGCTGTTGTAGTGCCGTTATGTGGCTCCTTGGAAGACTCTTGCAGTGCCGTATTTTTTCTTTGGCTGAATTAGGTGATATGCAGTATATTTGCTTTTGCATAATCTCTCCGTTTTGAATAGTCTCTGAAGATGATTGTGATACTTAAAGGACCTGCAAACTGCAGTGCCCTTTGAGCATAAACACAAGTCCCAAATCATAATCCCTTCTCCACCTCTTTTCTTGATTTGAATTTGTAAATCCCTCAGTGTGTATTCTAATACCAATTTGTATACAATGATTAAAAGGATCATCATCAGTTTTGTATTTTACTATTGTTTCTCATTTTGATTAATCCAAATCAGTAATTAGAAAAAATATAATAACAGTGAATCTCTTCCAAGCAAATTCTTAATGGAATAATTTATTTACATTTAGATTTTTTATTTATATGAGCGATGAGAGATGTCTGTTACATAAATAATACCAGTGTGAAGCCATATGGAGAAATAATTACTAGCCTTGCTTAATGAATTAAATTATGAATTAATAAACTCACTATTAGCTGTTACAAGGCTTTGAAAGTGAAGTTTTCTTCAAGATGCATTTTTGTGATCCAGATGCTGTGCTGCTCTAAGGGTATCCTTGTCATGCACACCAGTTTCATTTTGGGTTTCCCTGGTGAAGAGGTTTTCTGGCAATATTTCTTTCAAAGCTTCTTTTCGCTGAAAGAGTGGAGTTTCCTGAAGACAAAATGCTGTGTAAGAACTTTATAACCTCAAAGCAGACAGTATCTCTGATGCTGTTGATTTAGCTGTGCAGGTAGAGATACAAGAGCAGTGGAAGGATTTATGAATTTAATTGAATGCCTGGCTGAAACAAATGGAATATTCAATTTTGTAGGAGACTGTAATAAAGCCCCTATGGTAATGAACCAGTAGTAACTTTATGTTTAATGTTACAGGAGAATTTATCCTATGCTTCACGTTACAGATACCTTTACCAACAACCTGTCCAGAAGAGCCTGTGTTAAAAATATTTGTTTGTATTTACTAAAATATTAATGTGTCCTTATTTTCCAAATAAAATCTCTGAATTCATACTAAGATGTAAGGAGTATTTTGAACAGAGACATGCAGATTTTCACAGCAATACTCTGGCTGCTAATAAAGAAGAGTTACTAATGAGAATTGGCAAGCTGGAACTAGTCTAAGCCCTAGCTCCACACCTAAAACTTGTATTGCTCTTGAAACATAATTCATTACAATAAATTCACAAAACCCACTTCAATTTTTCCTGAATGAGAAAGACAGTTATACAACCCTTGTCACACTTTTCGGACTTCAGTATATGATACCTGCCTCACAAAAGTTACAATGAAATACAAGGTCCTGTCTAGAATTTGGAAATGAAGGTTCACTGGAGGCTTGGGTCCCCATTATCAAAATCAGTGGGAATTTTTCCATTAACTTCTTGAGCACCTGGGAAGCCTTCACATCTCTGTGTAACATGCTCCAGAATTTGACTGTCATACACAGTTAATGAGTTTTGGAGGGTCCAAATTTCATAGGACAGGCAGTTTGTCCCTTTGGTCTAAATAGCAACTATGTGTGGAATACCGTATGTGTACTAATACTTCTCATCTCTGTGCTAGGAATATATAAAGGAAAGATTTAACGATGACCGTGGGTTGGTTTTTTCTGACATCATAAAATGATATTATAGTCATCGTGAGCTGCTTTATAAAGTGCTGAAGAGTTACTTCACTGCATAATTTCTGTAGTGTGCTTAAAATTATTGGCTATGAAGTCCGTGAAGGACCTTCTTGCTTCATGGTTTAATAAAGCAATAGTGGGTTTTCCAAGGAAACACTGTATAAATACTGTGTAAACATCCTCTGAACAATGTTAAGGATATATTAAAAGCACATGACTTTCTGATTTGCACCCTTTGGGGGAATTTCAGGCATTAGCCTTTCTTCCATAGTGGAGAGTGTTACACTACATTTAATGAAAAAGACACTCTCCAAAGATCCATGGCAGTGCCTTCATTTGTGTAGTGATCGTGATCTTAGCAAATCTAGTTGTTTATTTTATGTAGACAGCATTAGCTTCCATCCACATTTGTTTTCTCCTTCTATAATTTGACATGTAAGGTATGGATGCACCTGAGCTAGAAGCCTAAGAGACCTCTGGCTGTTGTCTTGTTTTTGGCGGGCAGATTAATTCCATTCTAAGTTGCCCATAACTTATGGGCTTTGAGGTTCATATGAGAAAACACTATTTCATATTTTACATTCTACTCATGACCTGTGTTCTCACACACACACAAAAAAGGTCCCAATACAAATGATTGCAAATACACAAAAATACACCGCCAGTTTCTGTCTTTGCTCAGTATTGAGAATTTTACCTTATAGAGCAATTGATTAATTTCTGTTCACCTTTAAGTGAAAAGTGAAATCTTATAATCAACAATGTTGAAACTCAGTTAATACGCTTTATAACAGGGTTCTACAACAAAAAGTTCTAAAACAATTTCAGTATAAAAAACTGAAGTCAATTTAAAAAAAAAATTGGCCTGAATGGCTACACAGTTAAATAAATCTTTTCAGTTCTTGCTTTCCAAAATGTTGTTTTTTCTTTTTTTGTGAGACCCACATGCCCAACAATGTATTTATTTTTACATATGACATCTTAACTTTGAGGAAAGGATGTAGATGGAAAGAAAAATGGCTTTGGAAAGAATTTCATAAACCTTTCAAAGAGCAGCTTCTTAATGCCCGTAGTAATGGGAAATTAAAATGGACAGGACTACCAAAACGATATGCTCACTTATTCATAAATTTAAAGCAAGAGGAAGCAATGTTACTGTATAATCTAATCTCCTGAACTACACTGCCAGAATTTCCCTCAGTGATTGCCGCACCAAATTTCTCTGAAAGCTGTTCACAATGATGGGAATCAAATATTGGTTGAAAAGTTAGTTTGTCTAACAAATCTCTGCTGTTAAGGTTATTTCTACAGTTAGGTGCCTATCGTGCATTCCAAACCCACACATATACACACATACATATCTCTGTATCACACAAATGAAGGACTAACTCTGAGTATAAGTATACCAACCTGAAGATCATTCTCTTCTCCATATCAGTAAATAAGAGATGTACACAAAGCTGGATGAGGTCTTTCTTTTGCTGCATGAAAAGGAACCTTCTCAAGGTTCCCTCTTTCTTAATCCTCTCAATTTCATCAAGGTCTTAATCAGTTAATGTTTGTTTTTTGCATCTTTCTCTGTAAGATGAGTCAGTAGTTTAGACTGCAGCACTGCTTAAGAGTTATCTGAGGTGGCATTAAAAGTAGAGTTTAAAGACAGGGGGACCATGGAACTTCCTTTCACACAGCACCAGTAGCTCATGTCAAGACAACTTTTCTGAGCTGAGTTGCTGCTTTTCTAGCTGCAGAACAGGCATGCTGCTACTTTTTGGTTCATGCATTTTTTTCAAATATTTAAGGAGCTGAGGAGACTGTTTTGAATGTTTGGTTATTTGTGGCTTTCCTTAATTGGAGTGTCATTGTTAATGAAACCACATAAAACTGTCAACATCTGGGCTTTGGTGTAAGCTATACTTAATTATTTGAGAGCAGAAGACAGAGTGAGCTGGCTAGTCTTTTAAGGAGCTGGGCCATAGGTGAGAAAGCACCTTGAATGAAAGGAGGTATGGGAAGTGTAGTAGCCTATGGAAAACTAATCAACATGAAAAAAAGTGGAGAAGAACAAAAAAATGTCCTGGTCAGCCTCGTTCCAAATCTCACACCATGAAGTTACTAAGAGTGACCAAATGAAGCTTTTCTGAAAGGAAAAGAAGCAACATGTGGTTCTATTCTACAATTTTGAAGGTCTAAAATTTCTACGCCCCCAGAAGGTAAGTAGAAATTCATCAGTGGATATTAACAAATGGCATTTGGTACCCTGAAGAAAGTAATTGTACAACCATAAAGGAATTTATTGTAGTTTTTGGAAGATTCTGAAAGAAATTCCAGCCACACACAGTTTTGAACTTGAGTCTTGATAGAGACAACTTTGACCTTGACAGTCTACTCTCCACTACATCCAAAGTTCAGATGCCATGAAGAAACAGTCCTGAATGCACTAAAAAATTTCCAGTTAATAAATCAAATAGCACATAGGTGAGAAATAATCCAAACTAACAGAAATTTATAGTCCCAGTACCTTACATGGACTTTTTTTTGTGTGTGTGTGTGTGTGTGTGTGAATTTTATATGAAAAGGAGATTGATATTTAATGGTATTTTGTGAAGAATGGACAGCATGTCTAAACTGGGGCAAGACAAAGGTGAACATAGCTCTTACAGCTTTGCCTATAAACACGTATTTTTCCAGTATAAGACAAAATTATGTTCTTATGGTAAGATAAGAGTGCTGTCTATTCATACAAAAACACATTCTGTTGTCTCCAAGAAACATTTTAAGTAATTAGAAAGCAAGATTTATTTGGTAGAAAATTTGAATGGAAATGTGTTTTCTTTTTCAGAGCTTTTTTTTTTTTTTAAATGTTTAGCTCAAAACTTCCATATTTCATTACAGTGCTCTAATATGTAAATTACCTTAAAACTAAAATTGACCCACATATTTTTGATATTCTGGTGGGAAACTGTTCTTCAGAAAGGAAATACAGTATTTCTGAAATTTCTTAATTTAGTGAAACCCGGTAATCCCCCAGAAGCCTCAATAACAGCATTTTTGCCATTCCTAGTAAAAGGATTGGCTTTTAAAAATCTATAAACAGAAAACATTTTAGATGGATATGAGATAAAGCCTATTGTATTTTTCATTTTGTTTGACTAGTTAAATCTGGTGTATATTGTGTAACGTCCCTAAATTCTTCTCATTGTGTGTGTGTCATTTTAGTTGATCAGTAATTAAAAAATGTTTATATTCACGTTTCCTCAGCATTTGTGCCTGATCAGAGCCTGTATACATTCTGCAAGGTTTCACAACAGTGCTATAGTTCAGCATAGGCATTGTGGAGCTGCTTCTGGCCAGTTTTGCAGCTCGTGTCCTCATGTACACAGGAGCAAAGGCCACCAGCTCCCAGGGCCTGTCCCACCCACAGCCAGGGAGCAGAGCAGGCCGGGGCCATCAGGCACCTCCTTGGGGGCATCAGCCCTTGGGTGAGGGTCAGGATCAAGCCTGGTACAGAGTACCAGAGTTGGACATAGCCCTGGGATGGCCGGGCAAGACCACAGGGGTGGATCGGAGCCCAGGCCAAGGCAGGCACAGGCGTCGGTGATGACGCTGAAGACAGGTTCACCCCCAGCACAGCTGAAGGTGAGCCCAGACCTGAGCTTAGCTGGGCAGGGGGAGCGGGGCAGCCCCCAGGTGATGCTGGTCAGGGACATTAAGGCCTGTTGGAGTGTTCAGGGTCCAGACTTACATAGATGCAAATAACTTCAGCAAAGTACCTTGGAGCAGTGGTGCTTTTGCTACTGTCTTCTTATTATTACCACTTTAAGCAGTTCTGTTGTGTTTTCTTTGCTTCCAATTTGCTAACTCACTTTTTCTTGATCCCCTCTTTTTCCTTTCTTTATTATTACTTGTTTGAAATTGCAGGAAAAAAAAAATCAGTCTGTAGTTTCTATATGTTCATAATGTTTCAGTCTTTCAGTTTCTATATGTTCATAAATTCTCATGCAGCCTAAATTACATGTTGCAGTGTTCAGACCTACAGTCTAGAAAAGATTGCCTGTAAGAGGTGAGTTTGCTTTTGCTTTGTCAAGTTAAGTACAAAAATCAAAATGTTTCCCTGTTTGAAAAATAAACCATAGACTAGCTGACAACTTCCTGGCAGATTTTCTTTCATTTTGTTTCATGTATCATGCACGCTTAGTTTAAAAAAAAATTGTAAACTTCTCCTTGAATCGGCAATTTTTAAATACAAATGCGAAGTGCCACCTAGTGGTCAATGTATGGGTAAGATGTGTGTATAAACAAAGCTTTCCTGTACAAAGCCACTGTTACAAATTTTTACAAGTGAAGAAGCACGCATAGGTAAGCAAACCTGTCGCTCAAAGACTGGATGTCAGACAGCAGGATGATGAATGTGGTAAGCTGAAAAAAATACATAAGCTGAAAAAAAAAAAAAAAAAGAAACAAAATTTTGCTGTCTTTTTCCTTTCATTATGAATTATCTACAAATATATTATCTGCAAATGCATTACAGGCACTAAGGACCAAACATTCAAATCAAGTAAGTAATCTCTTTTCAACTAAGAATATCATCAGTAGTATCATCTGGAGAAACAGGGGGGAGCATCAGAGTAGTGACACAGTAGCCAAGCTGATGAGAGAGTCATTGAAGAAAGGTTTTCTGGGAAGATAGATTGTTTGCTTGGATAGTCTGAGTGACTCACCAGGGAAGTAACTGATGGAAATGAAGAGGATGAAAAGAGTTTGTTATGTGTAGGGTGCAGGAGAGTTCTTCTAGGCATCACAGAAATAGGGATGAAGAACCCTTTTTTTACCTTTTCTTTTTCCCCCTTTGCTAGCCTTATTAATAGGTAAAGTAGGAGGCAAAGAGAATGGCAGTAGAGATACTCAGAAAAGTTAGGCAGCCAAGGCAGAGCAGCAGCTGAGCTGATCTTATGTGTGTAAATATCAGGGTGAAAGTACAAAAACATTCAAGGCTTGAGAATTTATTAGAGCTGTATACAAACACAGAGACTAAATCCATAAAATTAAAAAAAAAAAAAGAACATAAATATACTTTTGGATACTTAGAATAAAAGAAACAGTTTTTTTTTTTTAAATGTGATAAATATAGAAAACTGCAGAGACTATATGAAATAAACATTGGAACATTTTACTTTTTTTGACATTTTCTAATAAACTTTTAAAAATATTACTGCAATTATTGATAGAATACTTATTATAACTAAAACATAAAACTTTATTTAAAGATGTTAATTCAAATGTTTTATATTGGAATTACTTAATATCCTTTGGAGGCAGTAGGAATCAGGTTTATGTATGTGGGAGATGGGTGAAACTTCCAGAGAATGAGCATACAAAATGATTTTCTGAAATGTGGAAGTGATGAATAACAGTCCAGAAATCCTAACACTGACTGAATAAATGGCTTGACAGAGTAGTAGAGAGTGAGTATAGAAAGCAATCAATCAAGCTAGATATTCAATGTGCAGAGACACATTAAACCTAGCCCTTATCTCGCCTTCATTTTGCAGCAGTATAGACATTTGCAGCGCTCTAGGGAGCTCTACAGCCACTGGGGAAAACCAGTCAATTGTAGGGAGCAATCAATCTGGCCTATTTTCATGTATCTCAGAATGGGGTGAATTGCGTTCTGTCACCCTCTGACAATATTTTGTGTTTTTGTGTTAACTGTAAAATGGGTCTATGGTGGCTAAAGAGCAGTATCTACTTGAAGTCCCGTGAATCCCACCTAGGTCTCCAGGTGTGACACATCTTGAATTTCCAAGATCAGTGGGAAACTAATTGCTATTTTCAATTGTGCATAGTTAAGCTTATGCTGTACAATAGAAGGATGTTGTTGGGGTGGAAGAGACAAACTGATGCAAGCGTATAAACTTGTTAATCGTATCCCACTTCTGCAGAACAGGTACATTTTGCTAAGAGAAGAAAATGATATATGACTGCAATCTTGTCAAAACTATGTAGTAATAGGAGGGGGAAATGAGGAAAAGCGTAAGCTGAGAGACCAGAAAAGTGCATATTGTTTAACAGTTGTACTTCCAGCAGTCTTTATCAGCACGGTGTTCAGTAACACCAGAATTTCAGCTTTCATCCGTAGACCAGTTTTCAGAAACACACTGTAGTCATTCAGTGAATATAAATGCCTCCAGGACATTTCAGCAGTTTTCTCAGATTTCCTGTACAATAATAAATAAGCCTGTAGATATGCATAAATCGAGACCTAATGTTCTTGGAATTCTGATGACAGCCACTCAGGTTTCACTTCCATGATTGCTGATGCATTTGAATGTAGCCTTTTTTTTATAGAAATACATCTTTTGTGTTATTTCATCTATTTGATTTAAGGAGTATGAAAAAGTGTCTTTCTTTTCTCTGGGGTATATACCTGTAAAGTCCTAAGATACTGGGGAAAAACTGGGGTAAAGAGTATATTCCCTGGAAATCATTTGTGACTTGTAATGGTTTGAACAACAAAAACTTGTATACCATTTTACTTTCTACAAGCTAGCTTCAAGAACTGTTGCAAATTGTATTGATGATTTTGATTGGAATAGGACTTGGACCTCCATATTTCTATACGATATTTTATGTGAGTGATGCTTGAATAAGAATTTGGGGCACAGGGCGAATACTGATGAAGCTCTGAAGTCCACATTGTTCAGCTGCTTTTTTAGCAAAGCCTTAGCCCAGTCCATACAGTTGCATGGCACAAATTTGTAAAGGCTTCTGAACAGTTGGCGGCTTGCTGTAGCAAGTCCACCATCTTACAGAGTATGTGTTAAATAAAAGAGAAAATTTGTGAAAGTCATCAGCTCTTATGGGCGTGCATGAACACTTCCATGACTCATCTCAGCTCTCACTTGTTACTGAAATGGGGGTGAACTAAAAAGGTCTGAAGTCGCACAAGATGCTAATTATTCTTGTGTACTCCAGGATTTGTTTATGCTGGCTCAAGCAGTGCATCCATCCAAGCCAAACGAGTTTCGTTTTGCCACTATAGTTCTGAGTGCTGGTGGATGAAGAAAATAGTTTCTTTGTCTTTCTGATTACTTCTATGTGATGTTGTTGACGTTGTTTCTGGCTTAAAACCAATTGGAAAGGAAGCATGACCTGAATTGGCTAGGGTTAGCATTCTTTTACTTTGCATAAGCCCTGGTGTTACATCATAGAGAGTACGACTTAATTTTAAACTCAGAAAGCACCTAAGCACATTTAAGTTCCATTGACTTCAAAGGGTATAAAGATGACTTGCTCAGATTTAAAGTTTGTATTTTAAATTACATACAGATGGCCAAGTCAGCATGGCCTCAAAGGTAGTATTACTAACATTTAAAAAAAAAAAAAAAAAAAAAAAAGCTACAAGTGCCAGAGGGAGTGTAAGGTAAACAGATAAAACACGGGATAGATAAAACTCATGAGCCAATTCTTAATGAAATGTGTGAATGAACTGTAGGGGCAGAAACACTGAAAAGGACACATGCTTTGTGATTATGAGGGGAAAAAAAAAGAGTGATTATCGAGTTTAAGGAGTAAAGTTGTACTGTCAGTCAGTTGCTAAAAACACTCATTCAAGAGGTAAGGATGAAAAACTTGATAAGAGTAAGTTGTCTGCGGGAAGAGGCACTTCTCAGCAGACTGTGGGATACAGCTGGAAAGAATGCTACTCTCATAGTTCCTACTCCTATGTAAGTGTCCCTTACCCTAAGGTAAGGCTAAATGAAGTCAGATATATTAGTCTAGGAGTCAAGAGTCACTAAAGGAACCAAAGTAATTAGTCCATTTTGAAGTAACTGGAAAAAGTGACAAACCAAGGTTAGACACAAAGTATTAAGCAGACAAGGGATTAATTAGAACAAATGCAAATACTTGTGGTCTAGATTTTGCAACTGACTTAATAACTTCAGACTCTGCTGGGAAGAAATAAACATTTTTAGGATTAAATTCCTCTGAACTCTGTTAGGTGTCTGCTTTAGAAATATATGAATTTAAACATGGGGCAGCAGTGCACCCTTATGGAGATGAGGTTTACCTGTATACGGTGCTGCATTAGCAACCTGGTAGATCAAGGGAAGCAGCTATTTGGCACTTTTGAGGCTACATCTGGGCTCCATTTCTGAGCTCCTTAGCATTATGCCATCAAAATGACATAGTTGTGATGAGACATATTGCAAACAAGTATAGTAACTGACTTAAAAGAAGCTGGTTAATCAGCAGACTTATGATTCCCTTAAAATTTTCATAGAAAATATTATCTTTGCCTATTTCTTAAAATAGTCTAAACTTTCTTGAACTACTCATCCAAAGCTTCTACCAAGTCTTAACCTATTTACAAGATATATGTAGTAGAGTGGTTAGAGCCAAACTGAACTTTCATGTCTGTTATTAATGCTTTTGTTACAGGATGTGTTGGAGTTTGGGATAACATCACCTGTTGGCGTCCTGCAAAGATTGGAGAGACTGTCACTGTCCCTTGCCCAAAAGTATTTAGTCTTTTTTCTGGCAAACCAGGTATTTCATTTTAGGGTTTATTTTTGCTGCCTGCACTTTAGTATTTGATAAAATAATATGTTTAAAATGTTTACTTGCAGTTTACAGGTTTTACTTTTGTAAAGAGTTAAAAGAGTAAATTTTTAACAAAGCTATTCATGATACATTGTGAAAAAAACAAATAATTGTCTTTGTGGTCCATATGGTATTCTTTGAGGAGCTAAACATACATTCTGATACTGCTCATCAAGGCTGAAGACATTGTTTGCTTTTTCTGACCTGTTTATGTTAATTATTAATGCAGCTGAGCCTAACAGACCTCTTTAACAGTTGCCAACGGGTCACATGCAGGTTGTTCCTTTTGTGCTTTTTATGCTCCTTTTATACTGTTTTTTAGTGAAACTTGAAAGGAGCTCCTCAGTTGTCTCTTCAGATTGCTGAGACCTGTTTTAAGTCCACGATCTTCTGCACAATCTTGTTGATATCATGCCATATTGCAGTTTAATTTTGTACTTTGCCTTGTCAGTGGGTTTTTAAAAATAGATCATGGAATTATAGCTTTTCATATATGTATCTCAAAATGCAGAAGGAAAATTCTTATCCTTGTTGCCCATGTGAGAAATCTTTGTCATGATGAACTATGCAAAACTTACCACAGTGATTTAATTATGTCTTCTAAATCTGTCTGTGGAGCCCTTTTCTAAAAATAAAACTTTGTACAGAAAGACTGACTTGGGATATGAATAAAATGCCTTTATTCTGAAAACTGCTGATTAAGTCTTTTTCCAGTAAAAAGCAGACAAATAAAGCAATTTACAGATGAGCAAAGGTTTTCATTCCTGGAGCTGGTGAATCTTGATTAGTTTATCACGGACAGTCTAAACAGTTTATAAAGGAGCAAGTATGTGTAATCTTGACAAAATCTTGTGAAATCTATAAAAGTATTGAAATTACTCAATAGAAAATACTATGTTGGCATAAGACAAGGCAAAATAATAAATATCAAAAGTTCTTAATATGAATTAAATCACACTGCTTCTCTTTGCCAAAAGCTAGAGCATGCTTACTCTCTATGTAAAGTTTGGACATTTGATATTTAACAACTCTTAGTATCTTATATTACAGTAATATTTTCTTTTTCCTATCTAAACTCTTCCCAATATTTTAAACTCTATCTCACTTGGGCATCAGGACAGAAAGGTCATTTCCTTTTTATCATTTGCCATAATTTGTCTTATACACAGCTTTTTTCATAGCCACCTGTTTACTGTTTGCTTGTGGAGCTAATAGGGGGATTTTTTTAGAGGTGCCTGTTCAGTTAAGAGGTCTTTTAAAGTCTTGTCATTCTGTAATTTCAGAGAAGGAAGACAGCAAACATCTTGTATGGATGATTCAATTATGGCCTAATTAAGTATCTCAGCACCTTTATAATTTGTTTATGTTCCACAATACATTGTTTATTTAATTTGTATACAGAACATTGCAACTTCACTTGATTCTTATAGCAGGAAATTGTCAAAATATCTTTAAATGAGAAATCTAAATCTTTTTATTTATCCAAACTAGTGAGATGTATTTTTTTTTTTTTTCCTGGGAGGAAATTTAAATTCTTCTACAAAAATATCTGGAGTACTTTGTTATTCATAGAATTCTTCCAAGTCACGTGTAGACTTTTTAAATACCAACAATTCTTTAAATGATTTCTTAATTTAAACTGGGAATTTAAAAAAAATAGTTGTCATCTCATCTTTACAGCTTTTGGAGAACTGGCTCTTAATTTCTTCTGTGATGATCAGAATTACAGTTTAAGCATACCACACAATTCTCTGCTGAACATTTAATGACTTCATCTTAAATGACTGTTCACTATAAAAGCAGTCATATTATCCTGTAGTGCTTCTGTATTACATGACAATGTACATATATGAATATCAGGTAGTTAATCAGTGAAGTTTCATATTAAAATGTATGTGTCAAGTAACATTATAGATTTTAAGTGAGGTTGTTATCTGAAATATTAATTGCATAGGAAGATGGTACAGAAATAAACAATGCCTTCCATAGAACATGGCCTAACTGTGTTTAAGTTAGATGGCCTTACAATACTTACAGAAGAAAATACTATAGCATATTGCGTACATAGTCTTTTTCTTGCAAAAATGGCTTTGACGTAGTTTGTGGTTCTGTTAACATGTTCCTCTGCTCTGCCTGATCAGAGAATCTTCATGTACTTTTAAAGTGAAGACTCTTCAGAATGTATAAATAGGTTACATTTACTTTAAAAAATGTCATGTCTATGCCAAACTACAGAAGTGGTTCTGTGGTTTGAGAAGATGCTGTGGGTTGAGGTCAAGGTCTAGTTATAAGCTAGAGAGATTTTGTAGTTTGCCGGTCAACCCTTTGTAGGATATTTACAACTTTCAGCTGAAGACTTTATACAAAGAAGAAATTCCAGTAACCAATGAGCAAGATAAAAATCACAAAGATTTTAGTTTGGAGTGTATATAAACACATTTAGTTATTTTGGGACAACGCTGATCTGTGACACGTAAAATTGTTCCTGGGTGATGGAAAACAGACATCTCCATATCATTTAAAGACCAGTAGTAACCTCCAAACCACAGCAATATGTTGTTATAAATTCAAGCATCATAGATAAAAAAAAATTGCTCTAGGAAAGGTGAAGGGAAGTAGCTCAAGATTTAACATTGTAAGGATGTTATAATAATTTTAATGACTGTTTTTTACTTTGACATCGGACTCTTCAGTTTTCTATTGAAGCTGTTCTGTATTATATACACATTAGTACATATTCGTTAGAATAAGGAGTAGTATCATGGGTTGCCCCAATTTCATTTGAGTGATTTTACAAGGGAAAAGAATCAACTTCTCAGTTCCAATCAAAAGCTTATTTTGAAATAAACTGTTCAAAATTACTTTCCAACTATACTTGCACATTTCCCGTACCTTCCATAACTACATTGTTTCAGTGCTTGGTTCGAAGTATGAGATATGTATTTATTTCATTGTTCTTCAACCTATCAGCAAATTTGGCCTTTAGAATGCATTACCAACCCTACCAAAATTTGCTGTAGCAGTAATTTTTCACCTTAAGAACTTTATTTATAGAATAATATTATAATAATATATAATATAATATATTATAAAATATATATAATATAATAATATAGAATAATATTAGAATATTTAAGAACTTTAATAACTCATAAGTTCAATTGTTACTGCCTTCTCAAGAAAGCTTAAATAGGAGTTTAGAACAACTCTCACTTGAATTTCTTTTCTATCAGATTACCTTATCTACAAATTAGCCCTTTTATAGAGCAAGCTGAAATGCTCCATCCAGTATACTTTAGACAAAATAAATTTCAGACTTTTGCAGATGTTACGGAAATAGCTATTATACCAGAGAAGAAGCCTGCAATCACAGCTTGGAATTGTTTCTGTTTTCTTCAGTGCAAAGGCAACTCAGAACAACATTAAAAGCCAAAGTAAAATTAATGAAGAGCACATGAGAGGAAATGGCTGAGTATGCAGGAGAGCTAGGAAATAGAGCACATTGACAGCATATTTACAGAAGATGACAACGTTAGATTGGTTAACAGTTCATTGATGAGTAGACTTTTGAATCCTTCTGATTTAAACTCTCAAATTTTGCTTTACAGGAAATATTAGCAAAAATTGTACGAGTAATGGATGGTCAGATATTTTTCCTGACATCTTAAGTACTTGTGGATATAATGACTATGAGGATGAGTATAAGGTAGGAAAAACATTCTTTCTATTCATTTAGATGCTGGTGTTCAAAAGAGCTATGAAATATAGTCTGCTTCCAAATAACTCACATTTTGCTCAATCAGAATTAATGGAAATCTGTAGATGTTTTTGGTAACATCAATTGCCATATGCTTGGATTGCAAAGGTCATATAAGACAAAAACAGAAATGTAGAACTCATTAACCTCTTGAAACTCAAAACTATAAGCAGGTGTTAATTTCAGTAATGGGTCTGTATTTCTGATACCGCAGTGTTACTGGGCTTGTGCACAGTGTATTTTGCATTGTGTTATTTCTAGATATTTCTATTAAAACAAACCCTAAAACAGTAATAATCTGTTGATAATATATGCACCACTTGACTGCTTGTGTGTAAGTTATCAGATTTACATTGGACTTCAAATTGCATTAGTAAGTAGAAATGGTTCAAAAAGCTATTGAGATATCATAAATATAGCAAAAATGGAAACCTTAATTTGTTCAGTTTGTAAAAATATTCCTTGTTTTCTGTTGTTGAGGGTAGTGCTTTTTCCATGACGTTTTACCTACTTTCTATCAGTTGTCTGCTGAGACTAGCAGTGCAAGATTTTGTTTACAGGCGTGAGCTCACAGTGTCAGTAGAACTTTTGTTATCATGAACAGATGAAGTCATCTCATGAATACTTTGCTGGTTGTTTTTTCCTGAATTGTAGTATGTGTGGAACAACTCTAGCAGACCTCTTCCAGCTGTTTTGCAGAGGTGTGCTGGTTTCTAGCTAAGACATAAAGTTCTTGTCATCACTTTCTGTATTTAAAAGCCCTTCCATCACTATAGTTGAAAACAGGTAATAAAGAAAATGGTTCTGGATGGCTTTACCATCCTTTCTGTATACACGTTCCAAAATATCAGTGTCATCTGATTGCTTGGGAACACACACACGTTACTGCTAAAACAGCTGTTTTAAACACTATCATCAACTGAAACATTGTCACATAGTGGCAAAATTGGTCAAGACTTAAAAAAATCAAATTAACAAATGATATTATTTCAAGTAGTGAGATGTACTTAATTAGCAGAAGAAGGAAGTAGTATAAATAGAAACAGTTCTTGTTTGATGTATTTAATAATAATTTGAAGTAGTAATTTGAAATGCAAGTTGACTGTACTTGCAGGAATTAACCTAGAGAAACTGGAAATAGGAAGTAGTAGTGACATTTGAATAAGCGTGATAAAGAGCAAATAATAAACCAAAAAGGATAAAAATCAGACGAAATATGGAAAGCAGGTAACGAAAAAAATATTAATAGCACAATAGAGAGAATATCCTAGATATCTACCATAGATACTATACGACATGAGTGCATAGCAAGTTGCAGGGATGGAAAGTGGAAAATGCATTTCAAGCAACATGGCCTGAGGGTCCTTGTCCTCTTTTTTCACGTAACGGTGTCATTGCTCTGAGAATATTCTTTGCCTGAATATCATAAGCTGGTTATTTTGGTGAGGCATGGCAATAACTCTTTTTTAACCTCAATTTGACAAGTCAAAAATAAAAATTTATACAACAGTGCTGGCTTGCCACATGGTAAGTCGTTCCTGTGCAAATACTATATTTTAATGCAAATATGCAATTGTCTTAGGGTTGTTTGGTTGGTTTTGGTAGCTAAAGAAAGGATGAAATTATCGGAATAATCTGAAAAGGGAAACAGAAAAGCATGTGTTTAAATCCATCTCTTTGTGGGAGAAAATATAAATAATGAAAATATCTTTCAGTAGATTTCAGAGATTTCAGGAGGCATTCAAATGCCATCTGTTACACAGAAAGGAGATGTTTTCTTCTATTTGAGTCTTAGAGCTCAGTAGTAGCACCTCAAAACAAAACGTTTTTCCTCAACATTAGTCAGCATAGTTCATTTACATTTGACCTAGAATTTCAACAAAAAGAGTTAAAAATGAAATCCTAAGTCTTCAGGTACAAAATACTTTGGAGACAAAAATTTCATGTGACAATATGATTTGCAGGCAATGTATGAGGTTACTCTGAGTTACGGTGACTAAGGACATAATATTTTAGGAAAGGTGACAAAATACTTTTCTTATAGTTTTATTTTATTATTGTATTTAATTGTCTTAAATTTTCTTTTGTATGCTTTCTCTGAAGAAAATGTTTGCAGAGGAGGTAGAAACTCTCTTTGCAGTTTGCTGCCCGTTACTTCACTGCTGAATGAGTTTCCACTAAATATCCAATTAAGTATTTATTCTGTATTTTTATGGTCTTTTAGGATATGGACTTATATCTCTAACTTCAAAAGATGTATGTATATTTCTATACATGTGTGTGTAAAGTATGTATATTTCCATACATATTTTATATTTATTTAAATATGTGTGTATGTATGCACACACACATGTATATGTATCTCCAGATATGCTCCTGTTTGGAGCAATGATGAATTTTATGGAAGAGGTTGAGAGAAAGACATTGGCGAACAAATATTGAAGAGGTGATTAATTCATAGGTACCAAATTTTTAGACTGAAAATGCACTGAAATGAGAAAGTTTAAATAAGATACTGAAAGCAGGTCACCCATTATTTCTCTGCCAAGTTCACTGATACTGTTCAGGGTATGAAAAATTTCACTGTTTCCACAGCTTTCATTGATTTTACTCAGAGTTAAAACATTCAATTTTTATTCCATGTCAAATGGTATTTTAGCAGGTTCTATAAAAAGAAAATATTTGCATAACATTTTGAAATTAACAATAAGTTGCTGATACAGAATCCTTAAATATAATGTTTTATTTGATATTAGATCTTAGTTTAGTAGTCTTCAGTGCTTGTCTGTATTTATAGACTACTTTGACAAGTGTGACTGAACAATTGTTGTCATCACATCAAATTGTGTATTTAAACCTTTATTATATACTATATACTTCCAATCTCATTCCTATAAGAAAATTAAATGCTGCTGACCTTCAAGATCATGTTTTAGCTTCATCCCAGTCATTCGAATAAGTATCTTTTTCTTTTTCCTTGTGTATTTCTGTTGAGCTCATGGCGTCACAATGGCAAAATGAGTGAATTGATTTGACCATGCTAGAAAAATATGTCAAGGTGTGTTAACCCAACCCAAGTCTTGCTGCAACCTTTTCTTTCATGTGGACGTATTTTGACATCTTTTATCTAGACTCATGAGTATTAGCTGTCCTCATAGGGTATTAGACTCTCTGTCTGCGTTACTAACACAAGGCAAGATGCATGGTGAATGTAAAGGACTGCAATATGTACACTTTATTTAAGGTAATGACTGGGTCAGCCAATACAGCTTTATCTAATCTTAGTCTGAATTGGCCCAAGGTTTATTAAATCACACACCGTACAATAAATACAAGTCACAGGCTATGTGATTTGAATACTTGGGTCATATGAAGACATATTCATGAAGAGAAAGATCCTCAGTGCTATTATACATGAGGATACTGTTGCTGCTTGTGCATAAGTGGAAACATTGTTGGTGAAAGAAATATCCTCTTGTTTGGCAAGTTTCCTGAAGCAACTACTCTTAGGCTGTTGTCATAATATCCTAGGTGTGCTCCTCGAGGTACACAACCCAAGACAGCTGGAGTCATGGCAGCAAGGTCAGGTTTGTCTGACTCGGACAAACTCTGTCTTGAATTTCTATAGCTACCTTTAGAAAACAGATTAATTACTACTATCCATGAAGTGGATCATTGCTCTAGATCATTTGTCCTGAATCTAAATTGAATGCTTCCCTCTCAAGAAAATGTAATGCAGGTTGCTGTCTACCAATGCTATTTTGTGTGCCTGTGAGTCATGCTATTGTTATTTACATTACATTCTGCATTTTTCATTACTTTTTCATAAGATGTAATTAAGAGATCGGTATTCCTTAAAATAAATACAAAATTTTTTTCCATTGGCTTCAAGTGAGAAGGACTGGGCTTGAATATAATCTGATATTCTCTCCTGTGGGAGTACAGTGGGAATTTAATTTATTAATTGCAGATTGCCCACAGACTCTGCAAAATGTCTGTACATACTGAGAAAGTTCACATTCACAGGTACACATATACTGGTATATATTTACACAGGAAAGTAATGAGGTTTTTGCGTTGTTAAAATTGTCATCTCTCCTTTATGATTTGAACTTTGAATAAGATGATATTCTTATTAAACAGCTAAAATTAATCTCTATTTTTAGTAGGTACTTTAAGCATTGCTGTTTTCTTCTTTTCTTGGATGATACTTAGGCTTAAAGTGAACTGAAAGAGAACCATGTTGAAAAAGGAATATCATTAATTTGTTATATAAAGATTGTTAAATACTGAGGAATACAAATTTTGTTAGATATATTTTTAGTAAATTCTGTTCTGTGCCATGCCATCAAAAAATGTGTGCCTAATAAGAAATAAGCAAATTGTACATAACATATCATCCATTTCTTTATTTCAGTATATATTTGCACTCATATTAAGTGCTACAAGTGTTTAGAAATGGCTACTGTGCTGTTGAAGTTAATTTTACAAAAGGAATGAGCTTTTTTTTTTATATAATATTCACATTTACATTTGCTGATTTCAGTATTTCTAATGCACTGAACTAGTTTACTAGGCCCAAACAATTTTATATTGATTGTGCAGTTTAAGGTTTTCTGATACATTCTTCCAATATCAATATTTGTATATTATGGAATGTACTCTGACATGTATATTATAAAAATGTGAGAGCTCATATTTTAATATAATTGCAAATATCACATCTGTGAATACTAAACTCTTACGTACAGTATTACAGGAATATACTAGACCCCAGAATAAACAAAATAGAGTCATCTGTGATGATCATACTTTAGTAGTGATATTTTAGTAGTTATATTTTTTAGTATATTTTTTGATGAAATAAGTGGGGAGGTTTGTGTTCATCTTTTATGTCAAGGGTAATATCTGGTCAATAGTGAAACTCCTTTGGATAAAGAATCCAGTCCTGTGCTTCACTCGACGTGTTTTGTCCTTTAGCACAAAATTACCCTCTCACCCCTAGAGGTCCTTCCAAACCAAGGCTGACGTGGAAAGGTCCCCTGGGTAAATGTAACCTTTCCCAGGAAGTTTCTGCACTGTCTCTGTTCTATAAGCAAACAGAATACTTCTGTCTCCTAAACTTAATAAAAATAACATGAAACTAACTTTAAAGGAAGCATTAGCAGAAAAAGTTGTCCATTCTAAGTAAATAAAACAAAACAGTGCGTAAGAACAAATCTTAGCAAAAATGTATCGAAAGTTACACAAATTACACAAATTTGTAATAAAACTATTTTTATGTGTAGTGTTTTCATATACTTGTAAAACCTATTAAAATTAGTTAGCCAAAAAAAAAAGTTTAAACTTTTTAGCATTAGGTCTTTATTGTCTAGAAAATAGACATAATGTAAATGTTTCCATACAATTGTGAAAATCATAAGCTACTGATTTTTGTAGTGCCTAACCACCAACTGAGTTGGTTTACTGGTTGTAATTTGAGTACTTTCTTCAAAACATGAAGAGTAAATTGTTGAATTTCAGTTTTGGAATCAGTATTGCTCAAATAACCATGTGAATATTTTGCAAGGCCACCTATTCTTAATCACGTTGCAAAAATACTATTTTTGTTACACATGCAGAAATTTTCATGTCATTTCAATATCATAATTGTCATTTCAAATTCATATGCATGCTTTAAATCAGTTTATGATTTGAATAGAGTTACAAATTCTAAAGGGGGATTGATATTTTCTCTTTGTTAATATCTTTTAAAAATATATATATATAATTTAGTTTTAAATTCTGGTTTGGTCAGTCTATATATATACCTTCTTTGTACTCATTTTACTCCTGTTGGTCTAATTTTTTTATTAAGTCTAGAGATTAAGCTGAAGTTTAACTATGGCAGACTATGGTTGACACAAAATAGTTAATAAGGAATAAAATATGCCCAGATTACATGAAAGAGATTAATTTTCACGTGTTACCGGATTTTGTATCATTTTGTCTGTTTTGCAGTAATACAATATGAATAGTCTGTTTCTAAATTGTACAACATAAAATACAGAGTAGTGACAAATATTTAATAGCTATATCTAGGTCAGTATTAATCTAAAGTAATTTCTTTTTCTGTATTTCAACTGCCACAACACAATGTGGAATTTCATCCTGTTTTTTTTTTAATATTTATTAAATACATAATTTCAAAACATCATTTGCCTTATTTATTTATTGCTGAGTCTGTAAGAGTTATATAGGCCTTACAGACATAGTAAGACACTTCTATTTACTCTCATACAGAAAATTTAAGGAGTATGATTACATCCATTCTGATAGTGAATCTGGTAAAGTACTTCATGCTAATCAGCTAAGTATTTCGGTTGTTTTTGCAAATCTTAACACACAAATTGAAATAATTATAAATTTCGAAATAATGGATTCAAGATCTATTAGCATTAACTTAGCTTTGCAATACTTTGAGAAGCAGGGTTATCTTTTGATCAGTAGAAAATCATATAATACCCGACGAGTAAAATGGCCTGAAAGAAGGAATGTGCTTATTCGCCACATTTTCAAGCTTGGAATAGATTTACCTAAAAATCTGTGCATTGTGTGCTAGTATGTTGTATGACAAAATCATTTTGATTGTGTAATTGTTCCTTATTTGCTTGTACTTAGTTTGAACAAAATGGCCATGGTCAGTGTTATGGCAATGTCAAAGTACTCTTGGCTGATTAGCTGTCTGCTCCTTCAATATTGACTTATACCTCCATGTAGCTATTTCGTGTTTGCTCATTTGGCAGGTGGATGGCCAGCAGATAGATTCAGTCCTACTGGCACTGAAAGCTAAACTAAAAGTACACAGAATTCTTGTTTTAGTTTTAGTCAGACTTTTTGTTGTAGGGGTTGTGTGTGTGTATAGAATTCCAGAAACATTATTTTAAATAATGTGTGTTTTTTTCTTCTGCAGAAAGACATCCTCTTCCTACTGGGTAGAAGTGACAGGAGTCATTTTACATCCAAGCTGCCTGACAGTTACTGTTAAGCTCAGAGTATGTAGCTAGAGGCGAAATTAGAGGCACAATTACATCAGTGTGGTTGGACAACTGATGTTTTGCTAGAAAGTTCATGTGGGGTTTCATCCTTTCTTCATTTAATAATTCTGAACTCAGATACAAGTAAGATAAGTCCCATTTCAAAAGATTTGGTCAAAGGAGTTTCTCTGAAATAGAATATATGCAGATTTTTCAAGACAGTACAGAGGTAACTTCTATCAGAGAAATTCTGATAGAAGAATGAAACAAGTCCAGCTTTATCTTTGGGCATGTTTCAATCAACCCAACACTATTTAGACTGGATAGAAGGAAGAAATCTTTTACCACGAGAGTGGTGAGACATGGGAACAGGCTGCCCAGAGAAGTTGTGGATGACCCATCATGGGAAGTGTTCAAGGTCAGGTTGGATGGTTTTCAGTGTTGAGAAACCTGTTCTAGTGAAAGATGTTTGTGCCCATGGAAGGGGAGTTGGACTAGGTGATTTTCAAGGTCCCCTCCAACCCAAACCATTCTAAGACTCTTAGATTCTATGATTAGAACAGCAGCTACTTTCTTTACACCAAATTAAAAAACACTCTCTTATTATAGTCTAATGGCTGAAAAATATTTAAAGTAACGTTTTCAGTTCTGTATTCTCAACACCTGTCGTGTAAATTTGTTCATAGACTGCAAAGACTTTTCTAAGTTTATGCAGCTGAATGCAATTTATATACAAACATCCACAATTGGTGTTATTACACAATAGTCCAGCTCCCAGCTTGAATTATGGGGTTTTACTAGGCCTGACAAGATGAAGGACCTTTCAACTTTCAAATAATATGAATACAGTGAATATAATTGATATAGTTCCATCTGCTTTGACAGGTGACTTGTAGTGTGTAAATGGAGGGCATGGGGAGAATGTCAATATAATGGCTCAGATATTTCTTGCTATAGAATCGTCTACGAAATTTCATAGAATCAAAGAATCATTTACTTTGGAAAAGACCTCTAAGATCATCAAGTCCAACTGTTAACCCAGCACTGCCAAGTCTACCACTAAACCATGTCCCTAAGCACCACATGTACATGTATTTTGAATACCTCCAGGGATTGTGACTCAACTGGGCAACCTGTCACAGTGCCTCACAACTCTTTCAGTGCAGACATTTTTACTAATATCCAATCTAAACCTCCCTTGGCACAACTCAGGGCCATTTCCTCTTGTCCTATCACTTGTTGCCTGGAAGAAGAGACCAACCCCACCCCACTACAACCTCCTTTGAGGTAGTTGTAGAGGGCAATAAGGTCTCCTCTGAGCCTCCTTTCTCTAGGCTAAACAACTCCAGTTCCCTCATCCGCTCCTCATAAGACTTATTCTCTAGACCCTTCGTTAGCTTCCTTGTCTTTCTTTGGACATGCTCCAGCACCTTGATGTCCTTTGCGTAGTGAGGGGCCCAAAACTGAACACAGTATTCACTGTGTGGCCTCACCAGAGCTGAGTGCAGGGGGACAATTTCTTCCTGAGTTGCTGCTGCTGGCCACACCATTTCTGATACAAGCTAGGATGCTGTTGGCCCTCTTGGCCACCTGAGCACACTGCTGGCTATCGACCAATACCCCCAGGTCCCTTTCTTCGAGGCGGCTTTCCAGACACTCTGTCCCAGCCTGCAGCGTTGCATGGGGTTGTTGAGTCCCAAGTGCACTTAGCCATGTTGAACCTCATACAGTTGGCCTCGGCCCATTGATCCATCCTGTCCAGATCCCTTTGCAGAGCCTTCCTGCCCTCAAGCAGATCAACACTATTTCATCTGCAAACTTATCCCTATCTTCCAGTTCAGGGGGCTGGGTAACAAGAGAACAACTGGTCTTACTACTAAAGTCTGAGGCAAAGAAGGCATTAAGTAGCTCAGCCTTCTCCTCTTCTCTTGTCACTGTGTTTCCCCCCACATCCAATAATTGCTTGAGATTCTCCTTAGTCCTCCTTTTCTTATTTATCTATTTATAAAAATGTTTCTTATTGTCCTTAACAACAGAAGTCATATTGAGCTTAAGTTGGAATTTGGTCCTTTTAATTTTCTCCCTGCACAGCCTGATGACATCTTTGTGGTCCTCCTGAGTAGCCCTCCCCTTCTTCCAATTTCAAAAACTTTTTTTTTTTTTTTTTTTCTTTCCGAGCTTTAGCCAAAGCTCTCTGTTCAGCCAGGCCGGTCTTCTTCCCTTCTGGCTCATCTTTCAGCACATGGGGACAGCCTTCTCCTGTGCGTTTAGGAGTTCCTTCTTTAAGAGTGTCCAGCTTTCCTGGACTCCTCTGCCCTTCAGGAGTGCCTCCCAAGGCCAATTCTCCCTCCCCCCTACCAATTTTCCAAGAAATTTCTAAGGACTGAGATCACCTCAGTAACAAGTTGATAATAGCTGAATCAGAAGAGAACTGGAGTAAAGGACATGGGAATCCTGTTTTGCCTTCAGGGGTTTTGTGGACCATTCACTGTTTGCTTTAGCAGATTATTTACTACTGACTTTGGAAATTCACTATTTAAATAACAGTAATGTCAGAAATGGACACATTTGTGTTGAATTCTGAGACAGCCTGTAAATCCATTTAAATTGCTTTCATTCTCTTTCAATGTGCATAAACAATTTTAATAGGAACATCCTTCATTTTTTTCTTACTATATTATTGTTTTTGCCCATTCATTTAATGCGTTTGCAAAATTACAGCAGCCAAAGTTGGGTAACATGGCAACATGATAGCAGATCATAGTCTGGACCAGCCAGCTGACAGCAGACCTGAAAGGAACAATTTGTACATTTAACCAAGAGCACCCAGGGGTTATGAATTAGATATCAACTCTCCAGGAAATTATGGAAATATTACTGTGGACAGCTCAGTCAAGAACTCCATACAGTGGAGTTTACTTCATTGGTAAAAACAGAAGATAGAATTTTATTCCTAAGGTAAGGAGGCCATGAGGCAAAAAATACCTTTCAATGATATTATTCTCTCACTATCTACCTATTTAAGTTTAGATTCACATCTCAGAAAATAGAGGGCACAAGTCAGAAAGGCAAGTTATATGATGAGTTAATAAGAGGCAACATAGCTTTAAGACATTGATTGTAAGATACAAAATGTGTTAGAGAAGGGATTTTAACTTTTGTTAAAGTTTTTATCAAAACTTTTCTTTGCACAAATGCAACATAGGGGTGCTATTAAGGAGGAACAAATTTGAAATGGACATCCTGTGGTTTTTTTTTTGACTTGCTCTAAAATCATTCTGCAGTGTTGTCTTCTGCAAGATGCACTTTAAGAGAAAAGGACAGGATATGTTGAACAAAAATAACATCTGCAGATTATCATATCTAGAATTGGGATGTGTTCATGTTCTCTGTGTGAAGAACTCTGCTCATTTTAGATCTGTTGAGAATGACAAGTCCTTTCACTGATGTCTTACTCTGAATAAATGTAAATAGTAACAGAAGAAAGGAATTAAAAAGATGGGATCTCAAACTCTGGCTATGCTTTCATCAGTTAAACTGTAGTTTTGAACTAAGTTGAATTGAAGAACATTGTCTTTAATTTGATTTAAATCAGGTTTACTTGAACTACCTTAGTATCTAACCAATTTATAAAATATACATAATATATGTGCACACAGCTGTATATACATATTAAAGTTCCTATATGTTGTAAGAATGGTGCAACAGAATATTAAAATCCATAATTTTTATATATTTCTATTTCAAAAGATTATTTAAAGCATACCTTAATCAGTAGCTTCTGACACCTGATCTGTAGGTAAATTTCCTTTCAAAAATGTCTCCTCTCTCACTTCTCTGTAATATCTGCGTACCAAACACTACTGTTTTCTTTTTCATTATTTCAGTAACTTTGAGATACATGCTCGTTTTGTTACATGCTGGCATCGCTATAGGATTGTGTGTAGTTACCAAAAATAATAATATAATGGCTGGTAACATAAGGACACATCACAAAACTGATATTTCTGAATAGTAAGCAAAAAAATACACACTTTTATGTGGCTAAGATTTAAAACTCTGACAAACTTCATCTGATTACATTGTACAATGTACGCACCTGCATTTATTCCAGACAGCCCATGACTTCTGTACTGTCAAAGTAGACCAAGTCTTTGGAGCCTGGATGCAAATAATTTCCTCCTAATTTCTTTGAATCATCATGAGCACAGTGAAGAACATGAATCATAGCATAGAAGAGTCTGTTCTCCTCCACTGACTCCCTCTCTCTCAGGAGAGAGAATGACTAGTTCTGTTGAGCTGCCTACCTTTTAGAAGGATTAGATACCATCATTATATGGATTAAGCTAAAGGAGACCTACGTTATTCATTTTACCTAGTCACTGGTAGTTACTTGAATTTTTTTTTAAGAATATTAGGGTTGTCGCTTTCATGATATTATTACTGAGAAAACGTGATATCTGAAATTCTGTGGGAGTTGAACCTCAGTTGCAAAAACTTCCAAACAGAGGCAAAAACAAGTGCTAAACTTCATATGATGGCCTTTAAAAAAAGATAGGAGAAGGAAAAAAAAAAAAAAGAATAAAGGAAAAAAATCTTAAATAAAGAGCCAAAGTTGTGTAATACTTTTACTGCCTGTTGGAAGGCCAACAAAGTCAGTGGAGAAACTCCTGAGATAGAGTCATATTGACTAAATGTAGACACCTATCATCTGCATCTGCTCTAGTCTTTCTAGGTTCCCTTTGTACTTAATGAAGAAGTAGGTGTTTTTACTTCACTGTCCCTCCAAATTATTTTAGATGTCTCTTGTAGGACAAGATGAATAACACTGCTGCTTCTATTCCTAGGTTATAATAAGAAAATTGGTACCTAGTTCAGATGAACTCACCTCTGTAAAATTCAGCAGCTTAAGTGCATCTGTTGCATTCAACAGATGTAACAGTAACAGATGAATTAGTGCATCTGTTACTTCACTGTACTATCCTGCACTTTATTCTAACTTATTTCGAGGAAGTAAACAGAAACTGTACATTCCTGGGCATGGAAAACATTTACAGGGAAGTGAAATTGCTTTTCCTAAGATCGACTTTACAGGGATCTCCAAAAAAAATTATGCCATAAAAAAAAAAAAGAATCTAAGTTGAATTGCATAAAGCAGAGAAATTTCAGTGTTTTTACTCAGTGTAATGGAATCCCTTATGATTCCAAGAACAGGGAAAGGAAAAGATATATTGAGTTCAAATTGTTCTTGACATGGAGTAATTCAGAACATATAAGCAGAATTGAGGGTTTCCCATGGGAACAGTGGTCTGACTGCAATTTCCCAATAATGAGTTCTGGTCCAGAATCATTCCTATAAACTTCTTGGTGCATGCCATCTAAGGAGTGGAGTGACCTTGGGTCATTCGTGTCTGTAAATCAGTTGATTCTGTGTTCTTTATTTATGCAAGTGTACAAGGTTCTCTGTCCAGAGCAGCAATGAAGGAAAGAAACGAATGTAGGACCAGTGCAAGTCATTCTGAAGTGAAGATGGGCAAAGATATGGAAAAAGTGAGCAAAGGCAATGCAGACTAAACATAGATATAAATGTGATATACTTGGCACCAAACAATTTACATATTTCCCAAGCAAATACTTCCAAGCCAAGACAAAAATTAAGGAGAATATACTATCTCTCTCTAGATCTGGTATGCTTAGGCCTTTTAAAATGTTACTAACATCATAAAAATGCAATACATAGATGAGAATTAGATGGTGACACAAGTGGTGTCTGTTTTATAAGCAATGGACTTGTTGAATAGCAAATATTGCATCAGGAGAAGTGGTCTGAAGACAAGAGATCTGTTCTTTTCCATTCAAAATAGAACTCAAATGTGAAAAGTTTCACTGTACATGGTAGCTTTTTTTTTTTTTTTTTTTTTTTTTAATCTGGTGGAAACTGACTATGTTCAGAACATCAGATCTTGTCCTGGAACAAGTTTCTTATGTCTTTCAGTCTTGTCCACATCTGCACAGTCAACCACATTGAATTCTTTCCAGTCATTTACATAAGCTTACTTACCATGTATTTTAAAATCTGGAAGGCTGAAATTCAACTTGCAAATCAGAATTCCTAAAGTTAGATATTTATTTGAGATGTAGCTGACTAATCACTAGTGTGTGGAAACAGGGCTTGATGTGTTTGCCTAAACATAGACATCTAGCATCATTTTATACACCACTCCCATTCCAGCTAAGAGGCCTTTGTCATATCTGCCATGCAGATATCTTAGATGCCATGGGGCATCTCAAGAGGTACTAGTTGACTACATTTAGGCAAGTACATACTTAATTACGTTGGTGGGATTGTGCTGACCAAAAGGTAATGTCTACTTAAGAATGAACTGAATGTCTCTCTTGACTGCATTTTTTTTTTCAGGTCTTGTTTCTGTAATCAGTATCTCTGGCTGCAGAAGGAGAGCTAGTATGTGTGTTGCTATGAAAGTCAAAAAAGCTGGGTAAACATGATGACAACATTAAATATTGCAAGTGGGACTGTGGCAGATGAGACTAGATCTCCATGTGTGAGATTATCAAATGTGATAATCCTTTGTGTCAATTATTAGTAAAAGATGTTATGACTCATTTTTGAGAAATTAATGTTATATTCAGTGCCAGGCAGAAGTCAAATACTTGAGTAATAGGTTCTCAAAAAAGTGAAATGTTCAAGAATAGCTACTTCCTACCGTTGAAAGGAAGTGTGTAAGCTGAAATTACTTCTCATAGTTGCTGAACTATTTGATCTCTCAAGTAAATGCTGGATAAGTAGTCACTAGCAACAGAATTATATAAACAGAATTGCTAGTATCTTTATTGTAAGTACATGTATTTTATTAATTCAAATATTCTTATGGTTCCTTACATCAAAATAGCAATGAAAAGTGCATGCTGTCTACCTAGGCTTTAGTAAAGCTTTTGACAGTTTCTCACATCATTTTCCCAGAGTAACTGGCTGCTCATGGCTTGGACAGATGTATACTTTGCTGGGTAAAGAACTTTGGCCAGGCCCACAGAGTGAATGAGTTAAATCTAGTTGCAGATCTGTCACAAGCTGTGTCCTCCAAGGCTCAGTATTGGGCCCAGTTCTCTCCGAGGCTCTACAGAGGGATCTGGATAGGATGGATCGATCGACCAAGGCCAATTTTATGAGGCTCAACAAGACATTGAGGTGCTGGAGCGTGTCCAAAGCAGGACAATGAAGCTTATGAAGGGTCTAGAGAACAAGTCTTACAAGGGGCAGGTGAGGGAACTGGGGTCATTTATTAGCCTAGAGAAAAGGAGGCTCAGGAGAGACCTTATTGTCCTCTACAACTACCTCAAAGGAGGTTGTAGTGGGGTGGGGTTGGTCTCTTCTCCCAAGCAGCAAGTGATAGGATAAGAGGAAATGGCCTTGAGTTGTGCCAAGGGAGGTTTAGATTGGATATGAGTGAAAAATTCTGCACTGAGAGTTGTGAGGCATTGGGACAGGTTGCCCAGGGAAGTAGTTGAGTCGCAATCCCTGGAGCTATTCAAAAGACGTGTACATCTGGTGCTTAGGGACATGGTTCAGTGGTAGACTTGACAGTGCTGGGTTAACAGTTGGACTTGATGATCTTAGAGGTCTTTGCCAACCTAAATTATTCTAGGATTCTATATATTTCCAGAGTTGTTCACAGAATCTGCAGAAAAGGGGTTCAAGGCCTAATATAAATACCAGCAGTGAGAAAGTCAACACAAGAGTTTTTGAATCAAGTGAGGAGGTAAAGGAAGGTTCTATGCAGAGAGAACTAATCTTAAGTCTGGAGAATACCAGAAGACCATGGTACTTAGAGAGGTGTACATTTGAGTCAGCTGAGTAATCTGCTTAGCAGCAAATGCATGAGCTTGCATGGGCCAAACTCACAAACTTATCTTGGAGTTATTTCTGCTGCTTAGCCAGGCAGACCTAAGACTGTCTTTGGAGCAATTCTTATAACCAATTCATAGAACTACTCCGCTACTGTGCAGCAGAAAGGGACCTTACAGCTTTTTTAAGATTTTCCAGCACAGTGAGAAACCTGAATGAGAGGGAAGAAGACATTTCCACTGGGCCAGGACACAATTTACATCAGAAGTCCTGGTTTACATGATTACCTTTTGAAGACTATTAGCAAATACAATTTACAGAAAGACAATGTTTGTTTGTTTGTTTGTTTGTTTTAAAGCTACTTGGTTAAGCTTTGGTTAAGCTACTTGGTAGTTCCCAGTACAAGATGAGAGCATTTTAAAGTTGTCCCTACGTCCTCTCTTACCAGATTTTTCATGCATGCCTTTAGCACACCTGGGGAGACCCTGCCTCTACTCTGTTACAATGTGATGACTTCTGTTTAGCTGAACATCATTGTTAGTAAAAGGGTATCTCTGCTAATCTTTTTTTTTTTTTTTTTTTCTGAGAAAGAGAACAATGAAAATTTCCAGTCAGTATTTAGACAATACAGATTTATTGTCATTGCAACTTCTTTTGCAAATGACATTTATCTCCCTCAAATTTACAATATTTACATAGTGGATGTTAGGAAGTTTTGATTTAGAGACCCTTCTGATTTCTGTTTGTACGTTCTGTAGAAATGTGTTTTAATGGGGCCTCCAAATGCCAACAAGATGATAACAAATAGAACATATTGTGGTTCTGCTGTGCATTGTTTCCAAACTTTACAGCCTACATTTGCAACTCCTGATCTGCACAAGATCAGGATTTTTTTTTTTTTTCCCCAGAATACTCATGACGGGTGTATAAGGCTACCAAATTAAGTCATTTATTGGAAGATCCTTTCTTCATGATTTTGCAGAGCAGGTCAGGTTGAATAGGTGAAATAGGGTGCCCAATGTATTTGTAACATTCCTGCTGCCGTGATCTGTAGTAATTGCTGCTGAGAAACTATCACGTTATTACCATAAAATTGCCTGGAGATTGTCTGACGTTCCTTTTGCTATGACAAAAGTCAAATTAAAGAAGCACAGGACTGCTCATAAGTAGTTGTCTCCAGGCATAGTTTTTAGAGCTGTCCAAAAATGAGCCAAATTGGAGAATATAATTCTGCCATTCTAGCAGGGAATTGAAGGGCAGTTCAGAACTGATTTTGTGTGAAATTATGTTGATTTTGAAAAAAAAATTAATTTAGAATTATCCTTGAAAACTATTTTAGAAATAACTTCAAGAAACACTGAACTATTTAGAGTCCTATTTAGCAATCATGGGATTCCTGTGGAAAAAAATGATCTTTGTCAGGCATCCATCGAAGTGCAAGCTGGTAGTCTGTGGGTAGCTACACTAGTCCTTGTGAGGCTTCTCAGTAGAAATATATCCAGTGAAGTCCATATTGACTGCTTACATAGTTACATGAAGTGCTTCCTAGACGTCCTTATAGAGACCCTACATTGTCTTAAATGTTAATATTTGCAGTATTGACACCTAATGCTAGGTGAAATAGAGTCTATAATTTATGCCTGCAGAGTCCCTAGGAAGGCAGTAGAGTTCTCCAAATATGCTGCAGACCTGTTATAGAGTCAAATCTTGGAGAGAACAATAAAATAATACTTCATCTTTTACTATTTTAACCAGTCAGGGATGCACCCCCCCCCCCCCCTTTTTTTATAGCAATATTTATTCTTCAGGATTTTAAATGAAAAACTTTCTTTCGGTCATTCTAGTCACACTGGAAACTTCAGTAAGTCTATATTTTTGTATTTAGTCTGCAGTACATGAATATTATGTAAAGCTTACAAAGCATTATAATGTCAGGACTGCTGTCAAAAAGGTCATCACGTCTTCCTTCTCTAATTAAAAAAAGAGATTTTTGTTTTCTGTGATACCTTGCATACCACTTTTAGCTCCTAACAAGCATGACAGTTGCAATGAATAGTCTTAAGAACTACTGCAGTTAATCTGTTTTCCTTGTTTTTCCCCTTTAACCACAGCTTGTAGTTCCAAGATTCTTAATTTCATTTAACACATTTCATTTAGTCTTGTTCATGATCTGTATAATGTGTGTTAAATGAATGTCCAGCTAATTTCAGCATGAATTGAAGTTGCTGAAATTGCCTCTTCACCTGGCCTTTTAAATTTCATAAAAATAAATATATTAAGTGATTTACTTTTCTTTTTGCTAACTTGGTTTATTTAAAGGTATTGCTTTCTCGCTACTTTTTACAGACACTGCTTTAGAAGCTAGGTATTATAACTGTGCAATAAATATTGAAATTCTGTCTGTTTTACATAGCACATGTACTGCTACACTGCTATAAAAAACAATTTCAGAATATTAAAAAACTCAACTGTTTTAATATTTTATTTAGCTTCAGTTGAAAACAATCTCAATCTAATGTGTTCGTTGTAAGCACAAATGAAGAAGCTGCTTAATTCTGAGGTATTTAGCATTACTCGATGTTGTCATTTAGAATGGGATTTAATGTAATACGTAGCTGGTAAATTTACACATAAGTGCAGTTAATCAACAGACTGTGTGCTTCAGTCTGCTTTTCCTCTGCTGAAAAAATTCCTTTCCAAGTTATAGCAAATAACTTAACTAAATAAGGAAAGGGTTCTTTGGGTGGCAAGTATTTGAACACATAGATTACAAAATTAATGGGATTTAGATATGTCATTAAAATTAAACTCATGTATAAATGCATTGCTAAGCACACTGGAGCAGAAGGACAGAGAGACTGTCTTTTTCGGAGATGATACATTCCTTCAAACTGTGGCTCATTCTTCATTTCAATTGTTTATGGAAGCTTTTAAATCTCATACTTTCTTTGACCTCACTGACATAGAATAATCATCTGAAATTGCACCAGTTTGTGCATCTGAGTTCTTGAGGCTGAATTTTCTGCAGATGTCAATTGGCTTGTTATGTTGGATTGCAAAAATATGATGGAATAAGGATGTAAGACATTCTCATCACATTCTGTAGAGCAAAGAATGAAAATAATGCTATTTATTTAGTCTCCAGGTCTATTTAATGGAAAATTACGTAATTTCAGTCAATTCTGCATGTCAGTAAGTGCTTTCTGCATATATATATATTTCTGTGCAGGCCAACTTCTATGTAAGGGTGAAGGCAATTTATACCCTTGGACACAGCGTATCTCTGATTGCTCTTACAACAGGAAGTATAATCCTTTGCCTTTTCAGGTATGTATTTTTCATGAGTAAATATGAACAATGGTAAGGCTGTTTTAATTGTTGTTTGATAACTCACTGCTCTGATTTTTAGAAAATGCATAATTTTTGCATTTTTTCTCAAACAGCTGACAGTAATGTGATGCTAACATGATTTTTGCTAGCACCAATCATATTAAAAATGTCAAAGCACTTAACAAATGTACAGACATCACAGCCTATGTAAAAAAGAATAGTCATTTAGGAATGGACTTATAGAGTATTTTTTCTTTGATTCTAAAAATTTATACCACAAATTGGTCTTGAAAATGAGGAGGATGCTGGTCTTAACCAGACAAGTGGGCAGCCATCCTTTTCAGAAGCTTCTGAGTTGTCTCCAGGGGTACTGTAATTGAAGGTAATCATTAATTTGTCCAAGAGAAGTAGCAAGGGTGGGTGATTGTGCTGAAGGATAGTGTTGAGTGGACAATGTTTTCCTTAGGCAGTGTTGGGAAAGGCAGTACTGTGTATTGTTTTTGCCTTATTTCTGGGAGTTTTCTGAGATGGAAAGGAATCCCCAAGTGGCAAAATAAAGAGCAAAATCTTATTATTGATGTCATAGCTTTTCTCACTTTCTCCACTTTCATGCCTTTATGTTTCACTTCTGTCTAATAGAGTAACTTTCATATTCTCCATTATTAACCTCATACAACTTTTCAGTTCCACTCTGCGCCAAGAAGAACAAGCAAATACATCTCTCAGATTAGCAGGAAAAAAAAGTACATGTAATTTGTAGAGGGCTGCATGTTTGTTTGACAGAGCCTCAGTCCTCTGATGAACAGTTCCTATGCCACATTCTGTAAATCTTTGAGACTAACATAAAATTTTCTCAATATTTAAATATTCGGAGATGATTAAGAGCAGATACATGACCTATGATTATCTTTTGGAATATCTTAAAAAAAAAAAAAAAAAAAAAAAAAAGTCATTCATAGTTATCTTTGGTTTCTACTACCAAACACTACAGGCAAATCATGCATTTTCAAAACTGCTAAAACCTACTAACACACCGAAGACATTACATTATAGACATATGAATGTTGTCCATATCCAGAAGTCAGTTGTAACAAACAGATCAAGAATTTCAGAGGTTCACTCAAGTCCTGCAACTTTACAAACAATTTAAATATCCAAGCTGAGATCTCCCAGTCTCTCTGTTGGTTCAGCGGAAAGACACAGAGTTTTTTCAGGGGTTCATAAGGTCTTCCAAGTCTTACCCTGAAGTTGTCTGTTTTTTTTGATTATCTACAGGGAATCTAGGGGTATTAGACTCCTAACATAATTATATAAATTAGGAACCCAAATAAACTGTAAAAATACCCCTGTTTTGATTTCCCAAGCAAGTAGCAAAGAGACAGTTCTTGTGTAAGGCTGCAGCTGAAGCAATTGTAAAGCAAAGGGCTATGTGTGTATGTCTGTGCATGTCTCTGACGCATTTTAGGTCATCCCATACATTTTGGTTATTTTCTAAGGACAGAGACTGGAAAAGTTGAATGTTTCTCTCAGATTTAACTTTTTACTACTCAGCTATTTACACCTCTTACCCAAGAAGCATACTTTGCCCTGAAAGGTCCCAGTGCTCTTTATAGACAATGTCAATTATTGTATTTGTAAAGATCATTCACTCACCCCTGAGGTATATTCACCTCTGAATGTAACCTGCAAACTTTCACCTTGCTGTGTTTAAAAAGCAGAGCAAACAACTTCTCTAAGTGAAACTGTCTAAAGGAGATTTGGTAGTTAGGCAGTGAGTTATGAATCAGAAGTTACTGAAGCAGTGGGGTTGTCAAAATCCTGACTTTTTCCAGCAGGATTAAGTTTTGAACTCTGGATATTACTAAACCCAGAGATAATTAAAATTGTGCATTGCTGGATTTGTATATGTATGCTTCAAATTATACTGCATGTAATCCCAAATATGTGCAGTATTATTTTCTGAAAGAACATGGAGTGATGTGGAATTTAATTTAAGTGTAGGCCATGTGTTCATGACAAAGAAGTGGAAATTCTTTTTTAGGTATTACTGCTTTACTTCTGCACTCCACTGTAAATTGTTATGTATCATCTGGCAGAGCAGATTCAGCCTCAGGGCTTTGCAGTTGTTTAGAGTATCAGCTTAAAGTATCAGCTGTTTTAAGCACATGAAAGGCAGAACTGTCGGGTGTTGAAAAGTGTTTTGGTTTGGTTTGGTTTGGTTTTGATGGAAGTTTCTGTGCAGTTGCAATATTCTGTTTTACATTTCTTCAAAAGATGGTTGCCACTTTACTAGATTTTGATTTTTATAGAAATAGTACATAGGCTCCCATTATTAATATAAACGACAGGTTTAGAAGCATTGTAAAACAAAAGGATCTTATCTCTGGTTGATCTTCTAATCTCAGAACAAAGACATAGAATGTGAATATCTCAAAATACCTTGCTAGACTAAGCTGGCAGCATTTTTCAAGTTACTACAGTGTCACTCCCCCCATAATACTCCATGTAGTTACTGTGATTAAAGCTAACTGTAAATTTTCTGGCACAATACTTTTCTCTTAGAGGTTGCCAATTTGTCAGGCACACTCTCATTTCTATAAACATTTTATGAACATCAAATTAATAATTTTGATTTAGTCAAGAGAAGTGCCTTTACCATTCTTAGAATGCATGTTTCTTCATTTTGAATGTCTGAATTTTAACGTCATAAAGTTTTAGAAAAGTGGAAACAAAACAATTGATTTGAAAATAAGTATTTTTCAAATATTTTAAAACATATTGGTTTGTTTCAACTCAGAGTGAAAACAAATTGTAGAACAGCATATTTCTGCTTAACACTGAAATTCTAGTTACCTTAATATACTTTCTTCAGGGTAACTCCTGTATAGCAAACCCTACCAAAAACGTCAGTTTTTCTAATATGTGTTTATTAACAAGGAGAAAAATATGAATCTCAATCATTTTTATAAGATGTGCTCCCGTGCATTAACTGTCAACATTCTTCACATGACATTTTTCTATCATAACTTAGCCTTATCACAGGAAAAATGGATAGCACCTTTTGTTTCACTGTTAAAAAACAGCATTTTTTTGTTGTTCTGAATCACAGTACCTAACCCTAATTAAAGAGACTTTCTTGCCCACCACCTCCAAAATGTTGGTTTGACAGCCTTTTGTAGATCTAACATTTATAATTTCCTCTACTGAAAGGGATGAAGAACTAATAATCTAAGTTAGTCACTCATGAAAAATATTTTCTCCCACTCGCATCTTGCACGTATCTCTGAGTCCTATAGGAACATGTGATGCAGTCCAGAGTAATAGTGGTATTTCAGTTTTTCTCAGAACCATTTTCAGCAAAGGACACATACAGCCACAGAAATCACTGATTTTTTTAACAACTGATGTGAATTTAGCCTGGTATTATGTCCTTTGCCAAACCATAGGCTAGCAAGATAGACATATTTATGTCCCAAAGCTCACTGCAACTGTGCTTACTTTAGTCATTGCATTATTCAGTGTTCTGTAAAAATCAAAACCTGAAGACTGCGTGGAAGCTGACATCGCACACCACAATGACTAGCCATAACATTCTATTGTATCTTCATTCTTTCATTGTTCATACTTGCTAAAATGCCCTGGCTTCTGGTTTATATCCTGATGTAGTTCAAGGTTCTGTTTTTGACCAAAAAAAATCTTAACAGTTTGGTTTCTGGCCATTTGCTAAAACAAATATCTGTAAAATGGGAAGATCTTGAAAGGAGTGTGTCTTAAGTGAAATGCCCTCAGCTTCTAACTCACTCCCCCCAAACACTCATTCACTTACTTGGAAGGTTTAATTTGTCATTTGTTTGTAAGGCTTTTGCGTGTCTGCTGGACTAAAGAAGGAAAGCTTTACATCTCAGTGGACAGAAAGGATAGGCCATCTAATGCTCTGCATGCATTTTTAATTGTTCTTGCATAGACTCACATAGTAGGATAAAAGAAGCATTATTTAGCAAAATAAAGGAGTTAAAGAAGTAAAAAATGAAACCAGAAAAAAATAGAAGGTAGCATTTCTGAAATATTTCCAGGCTAATCAACATTTTATTTGCTAGAAAATGAGTGCACACGCAAAAGGATATGATTACATATGTTTACTGTCAACTTATGTTAAAACACCACTGTGATCTTTTGGTCTTTGATACTGAAAAGGTGTAAGAGAAACTTTATTTGTATATTTTGGACAGCACATAATAATGATGATGGTGATGATGATAAAAGAAAACAACAAGGCAATACTGACAATACGACAGAGAAAGAAAGGGTAGGCTCTTAAGGTTCCTATTACTAAGAAACAACCAGAGAGTAATACAAGCTTGTTCAAGAGCCTTTCTGTCTTGAAATCTAAAATGCCTGTTTTTTAATTTCTTAGAAAACTTCACTGTACTCGGAACTACATCCATCTGAACCTGTTCCTCTCCTTCATTCTAAGAGCAATCTCTGTTTTAGTCAAGGATGATATTCTCTATTCCAGCTCCAACACTGCTCCCTGTGAAGAGGATCAAACCTCATGGGTAATAAACCTCATTTACTACCTGGCAGAATACTGTTGTGTCACTAAGTTGTCCTCCTGGCTCCTTGTAAATATTCAGAAATACCAAGTTGTCAGCGTACACAGTTCTGCGGAGAATATAATGACCGGTCAGGAGGTCTATTAGAAGTAACCAGAGAAGAAGTAAGAGAAGTTATTGTTGGTTTGCATGTCCATGTACGGACAGCAGATCAATCTGCCAAAACAAATCACAAACAGCTATAGATGAGAATAAATATAGCCACTGCATTAATCCTGGGAGATTTTAAGATTAAGAGGAGTGCCATCAGATGGGAAGGGTGAAAGGCAGCTTGTCTGGAAGTTTTCCAACAGCTCTATCAGGAGTCCAGGGACCAGGCAGATACCAGTGGAGGGAAAGAAATAAGGAAGGAGGAGTTTTCTTTATCCTTTATTTGCAGGAGTTACCTCTAACAAGTCCTTTGTACTTTCTGAATAGGACAGAATTGCTGTGGTCTGTGTTCTTGGCAAGTGCACTGGTTCTGGGGGGGAAGGAGTTAACTTTCCCCACAGGAGCCCACACAGGGCTGTGCTTTGCACTTGCAGCTGGAATGGTGTTGATATGGCACCACTGTTCTGGCTGTTGCTGAGCTGTGGTGGTCCAGCATCAAGGCTGTATCTCCAACCCCTGGCCACAAAGGCCAGTAAAATGGGGCAGGGCAAGAGGTGGGGAGGGACAGCTGGCCTAAATTGACCAACAGGATACTCCATATGATGTCAGGCTCAGCAATAAAAGCTGGGGGTGAAGGAGAAGGGGGAGCTCTTGCTATGAAAGCATTTGTCTTCCCCAAGATCCCACTGCACGTATTGAGGCCCTGCCTCCCAAGAAGTGGCTGAGCATTACTCACTGATGGGAAGTAGAGAATACAGTTTTTCTGCTTTTGCATCTATATAGCCTTTTTTTTCCCCATTAAGCTACCCCTATCTCAAACTCACAAGTTTGTCTCAATCCCTTCCAGAGGAGCAGGAGCAAGAGAGTGTCTGTGTGGTGCTGAGCTGCTTGTCAGTGTTAAACCACAACAGCACGCTAGTATATTTACTAGATTTTCATGCACAAGGGTTAGAAAAACACCAAGTCTTGCTGCTAAAAGACTGGCGACCATATAATATTCCCCATTCTTTACCTTCTTTGTTTCAGCAAAAGAACCCTACAAATATTGCTGAATAACCTCAGAAGTAATTTACTAGAGTTTAAGCTTTTGAAAATAAAATGGATGGAAGATGTTTTTATACAGATGAAGCCACATTATCCCAAAGAGTACAGTCCTTAGCAGTGACTACCAAGCTGTATGTATGACTCAGTAATCTGAGAGCTTTCCAATGAAGAAGTAACTGTTTTGGATTAGTAGGACCAAAGTAGGCAATTTAGTTAGACAGACTTCCAGGGGGAGTAAACCATTGTTAAATCCTTCAAAGGTTGGTCAAAGGACCCTCAAATACCATTTGCTTTTTGCTATTTCTTTTATCCTCCAGTTATTCTTGGCTGCAAAGCCTCATACTTTCCTGTTTGAATTTGTCCAGTTTTGTGGACTGTTGAATAATTTCTGTTGCATTGTACGTGGGATGATCTGACACCAGATGGGTAAGGCTGTTTTGCCTTGCTCTGGCTGGATCCTACCTTCCTTACATAACAGCACACAGGAGTGACCCCTTTCGTCATGGGTGTGATGTTCCACAGTTCTGCTGCACACAAAGATGTTTAAAAGTGCACACTTCAAAATGCAGGGTAACTAGATCTGAATAACACAGATCTGTAATTTTGGCTGACTCTTTAATGAGAGATAGACCGTTCAGCATCTGGAAATGTGCCCGATACAGGATTAACTGCAGGAGGAAGGGAAATTGTTTTAATGCAGGGTTCTGGTATGTAAGTCAAGTATATAATACAGGGGAGTATGTGTGGTAAATCTGTAGTGGAATTCTGAAGGGATTTACAAAAAATTTAGACATTCACTGCCAATCTGTTTGCGAGCAGCCATAAACATCAAAACATATTTTGACTTTCATTTTAAAATACTTAATGTTCTCTGTGTTATATTTTCTGGCCCAGTACTGGTCTGCAATGGATATCCCTTCCACGCATACGAAGTCCAGAGGCAAGGTTAATTTTACCAAACAAGATGACTGAACTAAGCTGTTTCTCTGGGTTTCTGCCTTTCTCACTGGACGGCTTATGTCATCTGCTGCAGAGCTTTCTCAGGACATGCCTGTCTATCTTTATGAGCTGTAGAAGGGGCAAGTAGGTGTCTAGCTTACACCAGAAACCTTACCTTTAGGCAGCTAACATTGGGTGAAATGAATTCAAGACTTTGGACTCCTCTCTAGTCGTCTGAATGTAGACATGTATACGGGCATGTAGTGTTCCTGGGGATGCAGTGAGTTATCCAAGACACCACACTGGGCTGATGGATACAAAGAAGTGTCTCTGAGAGACCCATGCCATTATGAACCACCAGCTGGAGGCTAGGGTACCTGGGAGAGTTTCACCTAACAGACACCTGTTTAGACAGCGGAATCAATCACTAAACGAGTAAGTTACTTACTTAGGTATTTGATGTACTTGGAATTTTAACAGAAACAGTGCAGGTATGAAGGGTATTTAAAGTGGGGAAAAGAATAAAGCAGGCAGAAACTAGAAGTTTTATTTAGTCCATTTTGTTTAGTCTGTTACATTCACCGTATCACCACATTTCTCAGCTCAGTCTCAGCAGGAGCATTTTTATGTTCAATTCACACATCCCAGATTCCTACTGGGGAGTGCCAAAGTAGCAGCAGCCAGCACTGTGGAACATCAGCAGAGCAGAAATCTGAAAATTAATTCTGAAGAGCAGCACAGAGACTATAAGTATGGTGGGACATCATTTTATGATACATGCTTATGTGTCTTGTTAATTAAGAAACACTAAAGCATTTTATAAAGGGAAAACATTTTTAAAAGTCCATTCAGATTTTTTTTCTAAGTCTGCTTAGAGGATTCAGCATATGAAATTATTCTTTTCCCTCAGTTTCCAGTTTAGCCTTTAAAAACTAGTAAAGCAATTGCTTTGTTAATTTTTACTGTTAGGAAGACAGATGAAATTTTAATGTATTTATCAGCCACCTACTGGATGATCACTTAATCTAATAGCCATTCATTAACTAACTATTGAAAATGTGTGCTTTTTTTTTCTTAGAATTCAATTTCTTTTTATATATATACTGTAACATTTTAAATGTCTCAATTTGCTTGACTGAGGGAAAATAGTTTCTACTGAACCTGGGACTAGCATTACATGGAGAGTTAAAATGTGTAGGATATATTAGTAACAGAATTATACACCATCTTTCCTGCAATAACTTTGACCCCTGTTCTCACATTTCAGGTGGGCTGCAAGGCTATTTTGGTGTTTTTTCAGTATGGTGTTATGGCAAACTTTTACTGGCTATTAGTTGAAGGACTTTACCTCCACATCCTCCTTGTGCTAATATTCTCCCCCAACAGACACTTTACAGTCTATCTGCTCATTGGATGGGGTAAGAACTTAAGCATCTTCCAATAATATATATATATATATATTTAATGTGTGTATTAGTCAAATTCAGTATTTCATACCAAGCATTCATGCAGTTTCTGTTGGATGACTTTGGTCGGTGGACATGAGCCCTTGGGCACATTAGTTCTTCTGTTCAGCTCCAGTGTAGGTACAGCCACTCTGGCATGGAGGAGAGTGGACACAAAACCTCCATGCTCATCCCTCTAGTTCCTGCAGACCTGTAAATGCTAGCTTGCTTCTTGGCTGGCTCTGACCTCTGCCAATCTGCACTCCCTGACAACACTCATGGGTTGTTCAGGGATGGGATGGTGTGGGACTACCACCACAAAACATAATTCAGGCTGTCCTAATTTAGCGGGGGGGGAGAGGAAGTTTAGCTGCACAGCAACAGGCTACTTGCCTTTTACAAAAGCACAATGATATTTTCCATCTGTTTCTAAATACACATTCCATTCACTTACAGAAAGTGCAATGATATATATATTTGGAGCAGTTTAAAGCTTCCGGTAATAAGTGGTCATAAAACATTAGGTATTGCTTGGAAATGAGAATAAACCAGTGTGGGAATGGTTCCATATGAAATGATTTACTCTTCGGTTTTATATTGTAGTCCTTGCAAATAGATTGGGAATGCCTAATTTGTATCTATATCCCTATAGGTCACTGTGACAGCTTGAAAGAAATCTAAGATACATGCTTTGTGTATTGGTGGTTATAGCTACATTTTTATAAGAGATATGCTCACTTCTCTATAGTATTTGAAACACATTGCTTACATCATATAGCTCATCACATGGGCCTCTCCCTCCATTCACTAAACTGTTTTCTATATGCTGCATATTTGGGAAATAGATGGATGCTTACTAGCAGGCTGGACTTACTTTCTTATGATCATTCTCTAAACCTCTTTATTTTATTTTATTTTATTTTATTTTATTTTATTTTATTTTATTTTATTTTATTTTATTTTATTTTATTTTTTAGGAATTCCTACCATATTCATTATTACATGGACAGTGACACGGATTATTTTAGAGGACACTGGGTAAGTATGTCAGGGAGGGAAAGCTTACAGCCTCCATCTGTGCCCATGCTAGTCTTGCCTTGGATCTGGTGTTGTTCATCCAAAGGTAGTTTGCTGTTCTAAAGGAGACAAACACAGAACTTAAAATTTCAGAAATGGCAGTAAAGGGACAGGTGTTTAGGAGCTCTTTGGCATGCAGCCTACACTTCCTGTTTATTTGGAAATGCTAAGGGCAGGAGTGGGCAGAGACAGGTTATTACTAATGTTAGCCCTTGAAACCCACATGTAGAGCTATCTGCCTTGGAAGTCAAACTATTAAAATAGCAGTGGGGGTCCTTGAGTTCAGTGTTGCCATACAGTGTTGTAACTTGCCAGGCATCCTAATTTGCTAACTAGCAATGCAAAAGATTGAAATCTAGATTTTTTTTGGTATATCTAAAATACATTCCCAGAAAAGAAGCAATGTAATGTAAACATATGTAAGATGCATGTATTCAGGTAAAACTGTCACTAGCTAGAGCTAAGCCTGGCTCCTGGCATGGGAAGGGGAGCTGAGATAAGAATTTTGTAGGAAGATCAGACTTCCTTTTGCTAGCCCCAAGGAATGGGAGAGCATTCCTAGTTAGTGGGGTAAATGGTTTTCACCATTTCAGTTTTTAAACTGAAAAATCATGTCCTAAATAATTTCTAAGTTTTCCTTGCAAGACCTCTAACATGTAGACTGAGGGCTAACTCCTTTCTCCTTCATTGTTACTGTCACAGTTAGAGGAACTCTGAAGGGTATTGCTGTAGCTTCTAACTAGTCTTTCAGAGCATTTATTCTCGGAGTACTCAGACCAGAATTGTTGAGCTGACAGTGAAAATTAAATTTTCATTTTTTCAGACAAAGTTTCAGGTTCAGTCTCATATTTTCCTAAACCAGTTCCAGCCATCCGCAACCTAAATATCCCACAAGGAAATTATGTCATTTAAATTGTATCTGTCAGTTGCTTTAGATCTTCCTGCTACCTAGAGGCTATTGTTAAGTGCTTACTGTAGAAGTATCCTGACTCAAAGTGAAACTAAGCTTACTTTCCCTAAAGGCCAATGATCTCCATAGTTTCTAAAGGCATGGTCCAGCGCATGGTGTTTCAGCTGATTTGAATATGCATATTGAAAACAGGGAAACAAAAAGTAAGCATGGAAAAAAATAAATACCAAATTCTAAGCTAGAACATTATTTTAGTGCTCTTTGACTTGTATATACCAAATACTTCTCTTCATAGGTCATGCTTGCCAGATGCTATTAGTGTCAACACCATTTTCCCTCTTTTTTTTTTTTGTAGTTGCTGGGATACAAATGAGCATGGTGGTCCCTGGTGGGTTATACGAATACCAATTTTAATTTCTATTATAGTAAGTAAACTTTGAAGCATGAATTATATATCAGTTCAGCATTGTGCAGTACATATAGCCATTATTCTTTACTGCTAGTTACAGACAGGCCAGAATTCTGTTTTAATGAAAAGAAATTGCACTGTAGGAGACATGTTAAACAGATGCCAGGGCCATTAAAATTTGTTGCCTTCAAAATTTATCTGCCTCCTATTAAATGAACAGTTGCTTTTATTTGTATGTTGTTCTTTCTTTAACATCCCTTCTGTTTATGAGCCTGGGGGAAGCAAAAATCTAATTACACTTTTCAATGAAATGCAGATTTGATTTTGCTTGTAAATAGATAGCCCTGCAACTAAGAATCTGATATTATTGCAGCCATAAAAAAATATAGCTGTGTATATCTTTCTTTAATTGGTAGTCTACTGAAATACATAATGAACATGAAATATTTGCAAAAGAATACTATTTGAGAATGTTTCATGGAGCTTTTCATGTATGGAGCTCATTAGAATTACTGGAGTAGCATAATAAAATTCCTGTTCATTGTGATGATTGTGTAATTAAATTTGGGCATAATAATCTATTGTTTATGTCCATTTCTGAAAATAGTCACAGTGCAAATTAATTCATTTCAGATACACGTGCTTTGTTTTTAACATTTCAGCCAGAAAAGTTAAGGCATTATTAGATTACACAAGATTTCAAGAGTCCAGACTAGTCCAGCATTTACACTTGGGCTTTCCTTTCAATCTGTGCCTACTGAAAATCATTTTGAGAGAACTTCCTATCATTTTCATCAGAGTGAATTCTACAGTGTTTAAAGAGAAACAGAGTACATGTATGTGTGAAATAACATGAGGTAAGGACTCCCAGAAAAGATGTTTTATTATCCAAAGTGATAGGTGTGCAACAGAACTACAGCATGAAGAGGATACGTGTACCTCAGAGGAGCTGGAGGATGGGGGACGGTGCAGAGAAAAGAAAATATACTCAAAGATGAAAGCAAAACAAACCACCCGGTGTTTACAGAAAGATAAAAGCCTGTTCTCTGGAGGTTCTATTTAAACAGCTATCTGGTAGACAGATGAGACTTCATGTGCCAGAAAGCAGTGCATCTCCAAAGAAATCCTAGACCAGGAGACATAAGTTATCCAAGTGTTCATTGGCAGACTTGAACTCCAGCTGGCTCTTAGCATAGACTAGTAAACGCATCGGGCGTTAAGAAAATGGAGTACTAACTAGTCAGTCAGCAAAAGTCCAACGTATCATAAAACATGGACCCTGATCATGGAGGTGAAGGAACAGCCTTGCTCCATTTTTATACTGGTTCTATTACTGCTATCATACAATGGGATTGTACGACATGCAGAAACATTTTGCAAATGACCTTTTCTGGTTTGCCAGGTGCACATGTTTAGAATCTGCTGTTGTCTTCCAAAGACGTCTCTTGTCTTAAGCGGCGTGTTTTAGGGATGAGAGCAGTTAAAGATGGCCAAGTGATTCTGCAACATGATGTACTGTGTTCTCTGATTAGATGAGTCTCCAGAAGATTTGATCATTTTCACATTTTGCGTTTAGGAAGTAAAGCTTTGAAAGGAGAATTCAGAAGTACAGGGAGTTATATAAAGCAGTGATACTCACCCTTTCCTGCTGGATAAGTAACCTATCTTGTTGGAGCATCAGCCTGCAGACATCACATTTGTTACGGCATCTAGGATGCCATATAAGTTTACTGCTGTGCAGCACGCATTCAAAGAGTAAAAGTAGCTAGTGAAATATCATGTAAAATCAGTCATTGATGAGTGAAAATACTGCATTCATGGGAAAATTGTTTTCAATGTATATAACTATTTTCAGTTACCTTTAAGAAAAAAATAAAATTTGAAGATACAAGTCTTTGAATAATGAGGTTGGTGCTGCCTCCCATTCAGAGATGAAAATAGATCATTGCAACTTCTTTGAATAGGAGTTGTGAAAGTCATGACATTTCTGAATGAAAGTATGATGTGCCAACGTCATGCTCACACAGAGCCTTCAGTCAGTTCTTGAGAATGTAGAAGGACTGGAAAACTTAGAATAGTGAAAACAATGATGAGTAACGAATGGTTTCATTATTAGGAAGGACAAAGACTTATAATTAGTCAATTAGATGGACAAAGCAGGATTCTGAGAGAAGCTGGATTTCAGGAAAATAAAGGAGAGTAGAACACAGGAGTTGAAAACCGTTACAGACTGTCTTATGTAATGGCACCAAAGAAAAACACAGAGAATGGGTGATACTGAAAATCTTTAAGATCAGGAAGAAAAGAAAAGAAAAAAGATTAGAACAGAGCCTTTTTGTGAAGATGATGCCATGACTATACTTTTGAAAGAAGGAGGAAATCAAATAGTACTTAGGGAGCAGTAGTTTAACTGCATTTGATTTATCTGGAAGTCCACTTTGTCTTCATGCCATATTCACTTTTTTCCATTGACTTCTCTGTTACCTCCAAACATTTTCACTGGTTAGAAGACTGTATTATCTATATTGCTATCATCCAACAATAAATAGTCTGGTGAGAGCAAGTTCTGAAGTCACTTCTCAAAGTGGGAATGGCTTCAGTTAATGCAGTGTCAGAAGCCTTCCCTGGCATCTCATTTTGACAATATTGGCCTGAGAAAAGTTAACTGGCAGGTTTCCATGCTTCATGCTGTACACATTTCAAAGTTGTTTAATTGGAGATGACTATTCCAAACAGTTAATTTGGAGTACCACTCATTTGGCAAATGCTTCCACAGCTGCCTTCTCCATACTTCCACTACAATAAACCGCTTTCATTTGAGAAAGAGTGGTGAAAGGTTTTCAGGTGGAAACAGTACTTACGTTACTTCAAAGTATCTGAAAAATGTTCATCTTGTTATCTCACATTGCAGCTAGTGTGATAGACTAAATAGCAAGAGAGAAGCAATATGAAGATAGTTTAAATGATGCATGCTCAGGCCATGTGTTTAGACTCAAAAACTCAGAAGTCAGCAACTAAAACAGAGTATCAGCAGCATCTTGGTTTTATTCCAGCAAAGAGGCATCATTTGTCATCACTCTTGCAGTTTCTCTGCATTCACTTTATTTTCTTATTTTACTGTTCTTAGATACTCATCCAATAATATACATAATATATTCTATTTAAAGAGATCATGCTCAAAGGATCTTCACAAAACCAAAGAATGGCTGAGGTTGGAAGGGACCTCTGGAAATCCTCTGGTCCAACCCCCTGCTCAAGCAGGGCCACCCAGAGCTGCTTGACCAGGACCATGTCCAGGTGGCTTTTGAAGATCTCTCTGGGAAACTCGTTTCAGTGCTTGGTTACCCTCAGTAAAAACATGTTTTCAGATACTCAGGAGGAACCTCTTGTGTTTCAGTTTGTACCCACTGTCTCTTGTCCTGTTGTTTTACAGGACTGAAAAGCTGCAATACTAAAAGTGAAATTTCAGGGCACTGCTTGTTTCATAGTTCATTGAAACGTATTATTCTAGACCAGATGTATATTTTAAAGGATTTTAACAAATGATTTATTCAATGATAATCTTACAGAAATGAAATTGCTGCACTGCAGTAAGGTAAGTGGCAGTTGCCACTTTTAGATCCCAATACCCAGTTTTCTCTGGCTGGATTTACAAGGTCAGTAGTGTCAAGGAGTGTTACAAACTCCAAACAAGAACGCCTTTTTTTCATTAATCCAAAATCGTGCTTACAGAGAGAAAGAGACTTGTTTGAAAACAGATGTAAAAGTAGTACATGAATGACAGTCAAGAATGTGAGTCACCTGTGTCTAGTTTGGCAGCTGATGTGATGCCTCAGAAACCAAAAGGATAACAGTTGTAGTAGAATGACTATTGCAGTAGAAAATAGGGAGACCTGTCAAGAACAATAAGTTATTCTGCTTCTGTGCAAATGCAGAGTAAAGATTTTTTTTCTATTTTCTCCTATTTTGTGGCTAACAAATATACCATGAAGTGGAAGCTCTCTCTTTGTTCACAAATAATACCTCCAGTGCATGTACCATACCAAATGTACCTCCATTGATCTGTACACTATGCTGTGATACGTAATTCTGTAGATAAAATCAGCGAGAATACTGGCTGCTACCTATTACTTTTATAGGAGACTTTAATCAAGTAAAACTTGAAATTTGTCTTCCTCCTGAAAAAGGTGTGTTTACTTCATTAAAGGCCTTCATTAAAGGCCTATATTTTCTAACAGCTTCTTTTTTATTATTTTTTTTCAAAAATACTGAAATTTCCCAGCTTTTTATTTAATCCCTCTCAGTTTCCGTCACTTCACATTACCTGTCATTTCAAACAAAGTATAAAGTACAGAGGGATATGCAGTTGTTACAATCACAGTTCATTTATTAACATCACAAATTGTACTGGGTATTTCAGAGAAGACACAAAAAGTCATTCAACTTGAAAACTTGGTGAACACAAGATGCCAGAAGCCAACAAATATACTATGGGAATGAGATTTAGGATCTACTGAATTTTTATCTTGAATGTTCTAGACTGATCAGGACCTGATCACAATGATTATAATGAAATGCCTCCATTCTCCTTCTATGAAAGAAGACAATACTACCGTTCCATCTCAGAGAACTGTTATGAGGATAAAATCTTCAACTGCAAGGATTCAGTTGCTTCATTCATCAGTGTTCATCAGTACCCAAGGCAGACAGATACGTGAGAGGCCCTCTCCATACTTGATGGGAGTGGGCAGATCACCCATGTAACAACCTTCTCTTCCCCTAATCCAGACGGAAAATAATAAAAGTCAAGATGAGAGGCAAGAGAGGGTCAAAACTATATGGGACTCATGTTGTCCTTTGGGCTTCCAGTTGTGAATCCACATGAAAATTTAGGGCAATGCTTGATGGCACCAAATCACATCCCATGTCCCATCCTGCCAAGAAATCTGTCTTCAGTTGAGATTTTGGAAGGAGGTCACTGCCAAGAAATCTGTCTTCAGTTGAGATTTTGGAAGGAGGTCACTGCTGACAACTGGGGCTTTGAAAGGCTTTTGCCAGCCAGACTGGAACTGGTAGCCATGTAGAGGTGCACTGGACGTAACAAAGCTAGTGAGGCAGAAAACAGACAATAGGTTTGGCAGTGTAGAGCTTAACATGTTCTGGCAGGAGGTACACAACACTCAGTGCTGAGTTGATGAGTCTGACTTGATAAGCATTTCTTTGTGCTGTGTATGGAATGGAGAAGTCAGAAATCACTGTTCTATTTGTTTTCTTTGCAGTTGAATTTTATACTTTTCATTAGTATTATAAGAATCTTACTGCAGAAGTTAAGATCTCCAGATGTTGGAGGAAATGACCAGTCACAGTACAAGTGAGTCATATTTTTAGACATTACATGCAGAACCTAAATAATCTCAGTAAGATTTACTGTGCTGAAACCTGTTAGCAGCCATTGCTATGATACTATAACTACATTTAATTCAGGAGTACCTACTTTTAAATGTAGTTTAATAAAGATCTTAACATTATGTTGAAATAGAGATTAACTTTTTTTCAAATACCAAATTCAGTAAACAACAAGCAATTTCATAAAGGCCAACAAACTACTCTTGAATTTGAGTTTAATACCATGAATGAATATGCTTACGCAAAAAATATGTAGACTACTATCTTTCATTTAATGTATAGTTATTACATTTCAAGATTAAAAAAAGTTTTTGGAAGATCAGAATTTATTGCTTCAACCTAATTTAAAACATTTTTTTTCCATTTCCAAAATACATTTTAATATTTACATGTATTTTAAGAGCTGGAAGGAAGTTCTGTTGTTCTCAGAAATTAAAAAGAAATAGCATCTTTGATTTAAAATAGCGTCTTTGTTTTTCCAAAGGGAAAAAAAAAAAAGTTTCTGATTTAGATCAACATAATTTCTGATTAGGCTTTCTTTTTTTGTGTTTCGATTTCATCATTTAATCCTAACATCTGTTATTTCCACAGCTTTAGAATCACAGAATTTTGGGGGGTAGTTTAAATACACTGCTAAAATTGGATTTATTCTTTGTTATATTACCATATCAGTTATTATTATTTATTATAGTAGCTGCTGAATACGGTAACCTAGAGTCGAGATTCTGTTGTACTATGTCTTATTTGAAAGCCCAGATAAAGACACCGAATTGGCACTTTTTGACACTAATATGGTGTTTCAATGACAAAAAGTAAAATGAAAATTCAAAACCATGCAAGTGTTATTTGGAAATGGGCTCCTGGATAATACCTCTTCAGTTAAATAATACTGAATTCCTGTTCTAAAACAGCTAAGATCATAGTGTGCTACAGTAAAAGATAACTTTAAAGCCAACAGGACATTTTGTGTTTTACAATGTGTGACACATTTAAATGCAAAAAGAATTTTGATGTATCAAGAAGATGCTACTAGATAGGCAGAAGGCTGTGCTTCACAGACCTACACAGTTCCTTTTTTGTGTGTTTTTTTGATTGAATTAATTGAACATCTGGGAGAGTTAAATCAACCTATAAGAAATTATGCAGTCACCACAGTATTATTTAACACAATGACATATATACATATATACATATGTACATATATACATACACACATATATATATACATATACTGGCATGAAATCTGCTCAAGTTTACTTCTTGTGACACAAACTTTTCTTTGTTTCCCTGTGGTATTTATGTATTTTATGAAAATGAGGCATTCTCCAGCTATCATTATCATTGCGTCCCATTATTTTTGACAGTTTACTGTAGTGCTTGTAATAGCAACCTTGTCCTTCATTGTTAGGCCTGTGAATTCTTTGCTTTTAGCAATTGATTGCCTGATTAAGTTTGGATTGGATGGTCTTTAGCAGATACCCATGGGAACAGTAGATTAACCTCTTCAAGAAATAGTGCCTCTACAGATCAAATTAAAGGTCTAGGAGGCTCATTTTTCAAAATGCAAATGCACTTTCTAAAATATAGGGAAGAATAAGGCTATTTTTGCCTGGCTCTTTCCTTCACTAAAATGTAAATGAAGTATACAGAAATTATATCACCTAGACAAAAATTATTTAAACAAGAATGAATTGGAAGTGAAAGATGAGTTTAAAACAAATACTACTCGTTTCAAGTCACCGTTTTTCTTCCCTTCCTGTGTGTCCCATTTGCTTGTACCTGGTTCTGTCCTTTTTATTGCTTATTTTACTTTTGCAGTGGGAAGGGTTATGTTGAAATAAAATCAGTTTTCCACTTCACTTGGGAAAACGGGAAATTTGCTGACATCATCATCTTCAGTTGTAAATGAATTTCTTCTGCCACAGAAACCCTATTCGTCCCACTTACTGGTATCTCCTTTAAGTGTGAGGGTTTTACTATTCTTGAGAAACTTCGCTGTCAGAACTGATTATTTCCACACAGACAGATGCAGCCTCTGGGACACTATATGCAAAGGAAGGCCATGAGGACTGACACAAGAAAAAGTAAAACTGCTTGTAATACTGTGACCTTTTTCTGTTAAAATAGGTGAAATCACAGCAGCTTCCTTTCTTTGTTGAATCCAGTTATATTCATCAAAACAGTGATGAATTCTAGGACTCAGCATTACAATTTCTTGAATTTCATCTGATACCAGACATCCATAATCATGCATGACTGGTCCTGTATAATCTATAAAACTGATGTTATTAGAGTGAGTTGAGTGACAGATAAGGGATAATTAGCAATTCAGCATCTCAGTGGATTCACAGGCAGTTTGTCAAAACTGCCCGGTTTAATAATTTAAAGGTCTTCTTAACTTCAGTAGTGTCTCATGCTAAATTGTATTACAGAATTGATGACATTACAATGATTCATGGGTATATGCTTCATACCATCAGTATAGCTATGAGGTTTTAGGAATTGGGGATAAATCTGAAATTTCTGATGAAAATTTTACAGCTGAGATTATTCTGGATTGCATCTTTGAGGTACTGTTTCCATACTGTGCATATGAAATGTACAGGCAAACCTTATGGTTGCAAATGTAAAGGAAATGAAAATATTAATTTCAGGACATAGACCTTACCTTCCGCACAAGAGGAAATTTCTGTATGATTTTGCAGGAAGGAAATATTTCTTTCCACTATTAACCCTCTATGCCAAGTAAAAAATGTCCCAAAAGGCCTGATCACAGCTCATGATGTTTTATCGAACATGGTCCTATGGAATAGAATCATAGAATCACAGAGTCATAGAATGGTTTGGGTTGGAAGGGACCTTAAAGGCCATCTATTTCCAACCCCAGAGGCTGTCCAGAGGTCAACAGAAAAAGGATCTTTTGGTTTAGAGAGGCCTTGCAGCTTTTTACCAGCTTTTGGAAGACTGCAAGATCCAGAAGATCAAATACAGCATGTAACTGCACACATTAATTTATAATGTTACTGTGTGGCTAATCTCATAGCAAGCTTGAAAGGAAAACAATTTTCAATAAATGACACTAACTGTAAAACTGAAGTTATATGAGGTTTATCAAAACGACATTGCATCAGGTTCTTATCTTAGTAAAATAACAATTTATCATTAAACTTGTTTTATTTATTTATTTTTCTGTTTTATATATTTACCCAGGAGACTTGCAAAATCCACATTGTTGCTTATTCCATTATTTGGAGTTCACTACACAGTGTTTGCTCTGTTTCCTGACCACACTTCCAACACTTACAAAATAATCTTTGAGTTATGTTTGGGATCTTTTCAGGTAAATTTTAAGGTTTTTATTCAAGCTTTATTGACTTGGGTTAATGCAGCATACTAATGAATATTGTTTGTTTCCAGGGATTGATTGTTGCAGTCCTGTATTGTTTTTTGAACAGTGAGGTAAGTCTCACCTTTCCTACTGAGGATGTTAGCAATTATTTTCAATAAATGTATAAGTGTCCCAATAATTATATTCTATGTAACATGAAGCTGATTTAGTAGATTTAGCAGATTTTTGCATTCCTGCTTATAGAATATGCTTTTCTGTGCAACAGGAGAAATTAGTGTACTTGGGTGAAGACTTAAGAGCCATTTGAAATCTAATTCCTTGGTAATTGAGGTGTTAGTAAGGGCATCTTTATTTGGTGTGAACTAATTCTAGCCTTTGTACAAGCAATGTGTATTGTGCAAGTGAGGTGCAACAATACTAGAAATTCATCCAAAACCTGAAGCATCTTTTAGTAGGTATTTAGGGGTAATTTGAGAGAATATAACACCAGCACAGCAGCAGGTTTTCAGAAGTGCTCGGCATGTAGCAGCTTTTCTCATCTTGACTAAGGAAGATGGAAGGAATTCCTGTTGATTCCTTCCTTGTTCCAGCCACTTTTTAAGGTACAATATATATTAAACAGCATTCAGTGTATGACAGGAGGAATCTGTCTGAAGAAGACGCTTGCTTGCGCAGGGAATTGACATGCAGGTCTCCTGAGTGCTAGTTTGGTCTTTGGTATTCATGAGATGCCTGATTTGGGCCTAATAACTTGATTTGGTTTTAAGTACAAGTGATTAATAACTAGCTAGTATTTTAATAAACACCACTGTGGCAGCACAAGTGATGCAAATCTGATTTTGAAAGTGGCCCTGGGGCTTCTCGTCACAGACAGCATAGGCACAGTCTTTTCCTCAATTTTGTAAAACCTGTTTAGAAGCTGTACCCAGAGCTCCCCATCTGATAGCCAATAAATGTGGAAAAGTTCCTCACATAGAAAGAATGTTTTCAGCCCATCTTGTGCATTTACTTTTTAACACAGGTGCAAGGAGAACTGAAAAGAAAATGGCGGAGTTTGTGCTGGAAGCAGACAGCAGGCAGAGATTACAGACTCCACAGCTCTTCAATTTCTCGAAATGGATCAGAAAGTGTTTCTCAGCTCCACCGGAATTCAAGGGCTCAGTCATTTATGCAGACAGAGACCACCATGATCTAAGTCAGCTATGTCCCCCAAAACATACAAAAACTGTGGGATATATCATTTGTTATATGCAGCTTGATGTGGTATTTTCGAACATGTAAAATTTAGTGCTTTGCTTTTCTACATGTTGGTATTTGGGAAATTAGTTAGTGCAGCCAATCAGGTAATAACAGAAACACCTGCCCCATGGATGCTTCCTGCTTTTTTTTTTTTAACGACATTCACATTAATTCTGATGTTCTCTTGCCATTTACTAGCCATAACTATTCAAAAACTCATTTGTTGTAATGGTCCCTTTCCCCTCCAACCAGTCTATGAGATAGGTGTGTGGGATCCCGTTCAGTGCTGACTGCTTTGGTACATGTTGAAAATGTTATGATGGGAAGCAGGAAAATTTCTTACATTATATTTATACTTCAGGTAGCATTTATTTCCTTAAGGACCAGGAAATTCCTTCCTAATTATGGAAAACAAAAGAAAAATGTAAGGCTATAATTAACTACACTGGGAGTTTAATGTACTAATCCAGGAAATCATTAATATCACACGGGGAAAAAAAAAAAAAAAAAGGAAAAAAAAAAAGTAGTGCTTCTTGGCTCACTGTATGAATTTCAAAGATGATGTTCCACAGAGTTTGATTCCTATCCTGTGGTCCCCTTTGAAAGTGCCTGGTTTTTATGTTTTGGTGCACAAAGTAGGACTGCCTTTGCAGTCCACACAGAAATGGCTACTGTAATAGTTTTGAGTAAAACATCAGCATTTGCCAATAGTGCTGTTGTAATCACCAGTTGTACTCTTCTGTTTAAAATCAAAGAGATTTGTGTTGATCTTTTATTAAACAATTTTCTGAAGAGGTGCTTTATTGCTAGAGCAGTCTGGCATAGGATAAATAGCCTTGGATCACATTACCCATTGAAAATATCATTTTTATATAATAATTTCATTGAAGTATATCTAGAACTACATACTTGGCAGCTAAAACAAGGAATATTGCAATAAAGATGCAACTCCCATTTAAGGAATAATAAAAGTTTTTTAAGCTTAATTCTATTCCTTATCTATCTAAGCTGATTTAATATTCAGTCCTGCCCATGACTCCAGCAAAAAAAAAAAAAAAAAAAAAAAAAAAAAATCACAATCCCTAAAAATTACTATAAAAGGCATAAATAGAAGGAATTCTCAACAACACCAAGTCTCTTATGTAGCCACTTTCTAAAAGAAGATGTAGAACTGATAAGTTCTTATAAATACACATGGAATATTTGCAGTCTTAAAAGAAATAAACCCAGAGTTTACTTCTCATGTCACGCTTCACCATGTCCACTCTAAATAACAAGTGGGACTAATGTATATTTGCATGAGCACCTCTGATTGATAATAGCAATTGCACTGATATTTCAGATAACAGATCATAGGAAGCCCAGCAGAATCCAAGGTCAATAATATTGCCAGGGAAAGCGAAGAATGGCAGCAAGGGTATGTCTTGGTAGGCATACACGTACACTCCTGAACATATTAACAAGACTGGGAATATTGTTGGCAGCCATTAAAATGTCTGTACACCTCTTGTTCTGATTTAATGTAGCTATTTATCTGTCAAACACAATTTATTTTTGAGGGGGTTACCCTGGAGTGATACATTGTTATGTTAGATCAAAGAGAGAAAATGCCCTGTGACTGCCCCATGGGCTACACTTGTGAGTGTTGCATGACACCAACCTCCATGTAGTAGGTATTGTTTGAGTTAAACAATAATCAGTTGATGAATTGTTACTTTGCCAAATTTGACTTTAAAGAAGCTAGCAATCACCTCCAGTTATTCAGAGTGTTATAGACTGTCGCTTGGTGAGCTATGAAATTCTGGAGTGAAGTAGGCTGCCTAATGGCAGTCCTGCAGGGTCAAAAGATAAACCCCTTCACCTGTATTTAAACCATATATATTCATATTCCCAAAGGCTTTAGTCTCAGAAACAGCTACTAACCTTTAGGCTTTCTTCCTGGATCTCTAAACAACCTTATCAACAAACTCCACAAATATGTGAAGACACATTTGATCTCCAGGGGCTGCTCCTGTACCTCAATTAAATGCATCTACGCACTTTAGGCTTCTTTGCCTGAAGTGTCATTGGGACTGCTCGGCTCCCTGAGATTTGAAATACACGATGTACTTTTTTTTTCTTTTCTGGAATTTCTAGAGTGGACAGGCATACCTGACAAGCATTCAAACACACTTATCTTTATGTTCAAAGGAGGTTCTTTGAGTTGACAGAGAGAGAAAAAAAAACACGTTATAGAAATAGAGATTTCAAGCAATCAGTTCCATCAGTCTATTCTGCAAGATGCATCATCAACTGTATGTATTTAGAATTCATTGTATCCTAGAGAGAACTATCTTCAAAAAACCCAGAAGGCACTGTTCTTACTTCGTTTTACTTCCAGAAAATTCTGATCTTCAGATAACCTTATGCAATGTTCCAGCATCAAACCCATCATCATGGGATCTGCTTGACTTCCAGCTGCCTTTTCACACACAGGTACACAGTATGTTAAAATGCATGCACAAACTGAAAGCCAGTTGATGAATCTAGTACTTGATCAGTGTTTTGCATCTTTACAATGCACGGAAACAAGATAGATTCTTATGGCTTCGTTTTGCATTAGGTGTTGCACAAAACTGGAGTTAAATGGTCCTGCTCTGCGCTGTGGTGACTCTTGAGGGTCAAAAGGACAATACAAGAAAACATCACTCAGCCATCTGTCATCGCTAAACATAATTCTTAGGCAGACATCTGTTTTGCTCACATGGCCTTGTCACTAAGTTCTCCTGCTCATCTTTATTCCTTTAGTGCCTTTATCCCTTTGGTGAAAGGGTCCAAACTGCATCATAAAGTCTTCAGAGCAGGAAACCCGTTTGGTTTATTTGTGCCCATTGATAAGCCATTGAATGGCTTTGAATGGTGGCACCATTCATTCTAAGTGATTTGTATCAGCATTATCTGCTGCTGATGCCTGAGGGACAGTGACAGATTACCCTCCAGTTGCTAATCATGACCAAAATCCAAATATATAGAGAGTTGACTTAAATTTTCCTTTTCGGAATCGATGATTCTAGGTGCTTGATAAACTCAGATGAAATTCGTCTGTCCTGGTTTAGATATCTAAAAGCTAGATGTCTTTTTCTGAGCTAAAGACTGTTTTTAAGTGCCTTCAGTAGTCATCATAGAGAAATAGGCCCTAGTTGTAAATGATTCATCCTATGTTCAGCTGCTCAAGCATGTAAACTAAACCACCTTTTTCTCTGTACTTACTATACAATGAGCCAAGAAAAGAAAAGAAAAGGAAGGAAAGGAAAGGGAAAGGGAAAGGGAAAGGGAAAGGGAAAGGGAAAGGGAAAGGGAAGGGAAGGGAAGGGAAGGGAAGGGAAGGGAAGGGAAGGGAAGGGAAGGGAAGGGAAGGGAAGGGAAGGGAAGGGAAGGGAAGGGAAGGGAAGGGAAGGGAAGGGAAGGGAAGGGAAGGGAAGGGAAGGGAAGGGAAGGGAAGGGAAGGGAAGGGAAGGGAAGGAAAAAGAAAAAAGAAAAGAAAAGAAAAGAAAAGAAAAGAAAAGAAAAGAAAAGAAAAGAAAAGAAAAGAAAAGAAAAGAAAAGAATTTATATTTCTTACTTCACATCTACAGTCAGGTTAAATGGAGCTCTCCAGAAGAGGCCATTCAGTTACGTTGCTAGTAGATGATACCTAAATACTAACTTTTAAGCTAAATAACTTGGTTGGTCAAAGTTATCCATCAGAAGTGTGATTCTAAAGTTCAAGCAATGGAGGATCCCTCAGTTCATTTGGTGGGGTGTCCCTGTGGTTGACTGCCTTCCATGATAAAACCAATGGCCTTCTGTCTTGTTTTGATTTGCCTGGCTTCAACTTTCAGTTGTTTCTTGTATTGTTAGGTGTTTGGCTTTTTGTTTTTTGTAGAGGGGTCATACACCAAAACAAAGTGCTCTTGAATACCAGAAATTTTCTTTAAGTGAAGTCTCTTGAATCACTGTTGAAATCAAATCTTAATTTCCCAGGAAACTAAACATGTAAAATCTCTAAAACCCCGACTGCAAGGCATTTTCTCAATTTTTTCCTGTTTCTCCTCTATGCCCCATTCAGTTTGTAATGGTTTCAGCCACAAGGTGGAAGTATTCCAGTATATCCCTTCAGGAGTGCACACACCATTGACCACATTTCTCCCTCCCATTTGCAGCTCACCTGGTCATACCATTAAAACCTGTGCATAGTCATATCAGCTGCTGACCAGGTACTGGTTAATGGCATAAAGTGAAAACATTACTGGCCTGTTTTTTTACTGTATATACTAATAACTTGTTTAAAATATGTTGACCTTGGAGTCTGGCTTAGGTGCATTAATGTGCTTTGCAAAATAACCTTAGGATTGTGGAAAGCATCCTTTTAGCCATTGAGAGCCGTGATGGCTTTGATGGCATTTTGAGTTAGACATATTTAAGTAAGTACTCCATGCACACCATTCTGGAGTGCACATGAGCCCAACAGACTGCACCCGACCAGGGTGGTGATGGGTGCTGCATGTAGCCAGTTGAGGAACTGCTCAGTTTAATCATGTTGGAACTGTACTTTAGTGGCAATAACTTACTGGTGGCAAAAGGTGACAAAACGCTTTACAAAAATCATTCTAGAGTCAAGTCAGAGGCAGCCTGCCCATCTGTAGCATCGACTTCACACCCTGATACACCCCAAGACAGGCTTCCCTCTGCCTTTAACATGATGAAGGGGAAAGCAAGAGTCAGAGCCTCAGCAAACTGGAGAATCTGTCTGACTGCTTATGAAATAAGGCATTGCCAAGTGCACGGGTCTCACACTCCAAGTGTTAGGACTGAGATGAGTCATTGACATTATTTGTCTGCTATTTTTGTGAGTCCTAAAAAACTTTTCCTGTTGACTTTGAACTCGTCCATTTCAGCAGTGATTATGAGTGAAGTCCAAACTCACTTTCCATGGGTTTTGTTCAGATATCTTTAATAAAAATTAAGCATTAAATATGCCTGATAAAAAAGTACAACTGGCAAGTAACCTGCAGAGAAGGCTCCTGTGTATGTAAGGGTTATTGCCTGAGCAATTGCTGTCTGTGATACAGGAAGACCTTTTACTAACGAAGTACCTTCACACTACCATGAGTGCCTATATAAGATGTGGGCTGTCAGTACTACCCTGACATAACCAAATAGCAGAAGTTAGAATACAGTGCTATTCTGTTGATGAAAAAAAAAAAAAAAAAAGAGTATTGAATTAATGATGATAATAATAAATTCTGGTGTGTTACAAGGTTACATCAACATAACATTTAAAAGAGCTTTTTTTTTTTTTTATATGGTTTAACTATTTTGTGTTGAACCTGGTTCTGCCCAATGATAACAGCATGTAGTTAAATCTAAGTTGGTAACATTTCCATTGCCAGCTAAACCAGTAGCTGAAATGTCCCAAACTCCTTTATTTCCCAAAGCACTGTAGTAAATTTCTTATAACATGCAGCTTTTTTCTCCTGGAGCATTGATATGAGCATTGTTTTGAAATTCTCTTTTGTTGTCTTCATAACTTTTTATCTGTCAAGTTCGGTAAAATTAAAGATGATGTAAATGAATGTGATTATTTTTTACAAATTGTACAGACTATGATGTTGTATAGATTAATGCGTGTAAATAGATTTCCTTTTTATACTGTAATTCACCATACATTTCCTCTGGTCTTTCTTTTTTTGTTCTTTTTTGTTTTCAGTTTTTAATGTCACATACCTAACAGCCTTTTCTGTGTTGTATATAAAGCTGTGAACAAATAAGCGTTTACATCTTTATGCTATCAGTGATAATAGTAGTTAATAACACCATAATGGACTGAAGAGGAATCAGAGAATAAAAATTTTAAATGTTTTGCACAGAACTTCTTTTATTTCTTTCAAGGCATATAACGATGCAGTTTTCTTACTGATTCAGAGGGTCAGGGCCATGCTGAAAGGTGTGGCTAGCTTAATACTTCACTTTGTAACTCAACAGCAGTAAGATGTGCATGTTCAAGAAAACCAGTCCCTACCCAAGTTACAGCATTGAAGAATACATAGCTTCATGGAACATAGGTGTGCTTACATGGATGTAAGAAATGCACATACACAGAGCATAGGTGTATGTCAATACCTGGATGGCTGGCAGCTATTCTTACCTTACTCCATCTTGCTTAAATGTGTTGTCCAGGTATCTTTCAGAAGTACAGCATAATGGACCTAGAACAAAAATAAAGCTATGGAATTTCTTCTACAGGAATGCTATATAATTATGTATTTCTTCCCTAGAAGATACATATCCATATATCTATAATGGGTATTTTTTTGGAAACTAGATGTGCTCAGAAACCAGGTTTTCACAGTTGAAAATGGTCTTTAGCCGTTGGCAGCCAAGGGATCCTCAGCAATATGTTTGAAACTGAATTTTATTGCATGGGAAATGAAATGCCAAGGCAGCTCCTGCCATGGGAATGAGATGCACAGAAGGGGGTTCACAGGAGCGAGGCTCACAGTGGTGCGGGCCAGCAAGGGAGGTGAGCACACACCAGAGAAGCTGTGACGTGAGAGTAGCAAGGTGCCTCACGGGACAGTGCATCCCTCAGGGCAGCAACACCCAGCAGGGATAAATGGTGGAGAGCTGTTTTGCTGTTCCTAATGGACAAGGGAGTCTGGCTCCTTCCGTGTGTATCTGTAGCACCACAGAAGTTATGTCACCAGGAGGGGTCTTCCAACCCTTTGAGAGAGCTATCTCCCTCTCCCAGCTCACACGTGTGCCTTTATGAGTTGAGTGTCAGTCTGAACCTTTTTACATTCAGTTACGTGCCTGCAAAGTACTTCGGTGCCCTTGCTCACACACACGTCCTCTCTCCCCCATTGCTAATCAGGTGGCCCCAGAGCCAGGTCACCTCGATGTCCACGGGTGGGCTGCTTTTAGGGCTGATGAGCCTGGATGGGCAGGAGAGCCAGGGTGCTGGCGAGCAGAGGGGCCAGCAACCAGACATCATTTTCCCATCAGTGCTGGCAAGGTTTCCATGGCAGGCCTGAGTCCTGTCAGATGCAAAACCTGAAAGTTTTAACACTTTTGGTGCTGTCAGACCCCCATAGAGAAATGGATGTCCCCAGAATAAAAGGAAACATGAGCATATTGAGGAAAGGAGAGAGTAAGGGAGACTGCACTCAAGAAGCAAGCACTTCTGTTACAACTTCTACATGATCATGAAAGGCAGTACTAGCTGCAGGAGTCCTTACCAGTTTTGTAACCAACCACTGCCTTGCAGGCAGGCTTGGATAAAGCACAAAGCTGCCACTTTTCCTCTGATTGTACCAAGCAGCTTCTACCTGGGGCATTTGAAGGGATAGAGGAGATCAGTGCCTGGGATGGTGAGGCAGTAAGAAAGTCTGGCTGCCTTCCCCTCTCCTCCATCAGGCTGCTGAACCTCAGAACCACAGCAAACAACCCCGTGAGCCCTGACAGCCTGTGCTCAGGAAAAACAGCAGTCTACCCCACAAGCTGCAGGTTGCCGTACAAGGGCAGGGCTCCTGTAAAACCCCCCTACAACGCTGCGCTCCGAGTGGAGGCGGGGGGGACTTCCTGGCAGAGGAGAGGTCATCCCAGTGTCCAAGGGGGAATAAAATAAAGTGCTTTCTATTAATTAAGTTCTATTATGCATTTTAATACCCTCATCTTCCCCTACTAATGTAGGCTGGGATGTGTAGTGAGCTAGCTGACATGCAATTCAGGTTGAACAATCATCTCAAATCATAATAGGGAAGTATATATTGTATCAAACTAGTTATAGATTTTTCACACAGGCAAAATAAATATTTTTTCTAGAGATATCCTAGAGAATATAATAAATGCCCTGGGTTATTCAATTAAATATGGATATTGGATTTGGAAAAGAAAATTGAAATGAAAAGCCAAGCTCTATGTTGAAGTCCTTCTGCATTTCTGAGCTGGTGCCTTTCTAATTGAGACTGCTTTTCAACTGAAGCCTGCTGAGCTGTGAAATTCTCTGTTCATAAAGGCTTTATTTAGCAATAGCCCCCAGCCACTGCTTATCCCTGGTTTCCTGCTTATATTCTTCACCTGCTCTTAATTAGTGCCTTGGGCTTTGGCTGCCTGTCTCTGTGGGATATGAAAAATACTTCACAAATAATGACGGAATCAATAATCAAGTTTATAACAATATAATTAAAAATGGATTGTGACTACGGGGTGTATTTTGTTATGTAGAGCCGTATTCATGAGAAGCAATTTGAAAATTAAAATATAATCTAAGTATTATAGAAAATGGTGCTGTAGAGAATGATTATGTCTTAGCCAGGTGATGAATTAGACATTTTAATCATTCCTGCAGATTCTAGCTTCTGTTATTCAGGTAAGTATCCAAACCATATGGCCTCTGTTAAAAAACACTTAACTTGACCTTATTACTCAACAATAAAAACATGAAGAAAAATACTGTTTTCCTCAAAACCACAACATCTTTAAAGAATCATTTTCATGATTTTGCCTGTAAAGACCATAACATCCTGTTTCTTGAATAGGGACAACAATTTATCAACTTAGATGCTTGAACATACCCTTTTGAGTTGTAACATATGGAATTAATATTGTTAAAATAAATTCAAAATGATCCTTTAAAAGCCCAACATATACCTTGTTCAGTCTGTAGCTCTGGTGACTTGTCCTGGTGCCCCAAATACGAGCTGACTCCAGCTTGGAAGACACAGGCAGTAGTGACTTTTTATCATGTAGGTCTAATTTGTTTCTATCTAACTTTAAATATCTCAGTTAAGCATTTTATTTATAAATCTCCTTTTTGGCTGAATACAAAGCCAAATATCCAGTGATCCCACCTCTGGGATAGCTCAGGTCTTGCCCCAAGGCAGGGCTGCACGTAGGACCTGCCTGATTCCTGCAAGGGGCTGCAGGGGGAAGAGCCCTGTCCCCATGGTGTGTTCAGCAAACCCTGGCACTGCTGCTGCCCCTCAGACACACATTTCCCTTTCGTTGGCAGTCTGATAGGGCTGTGCTATAGATATGTTGAGGTTTTCCAATTCTTCCAGCTGCTTGTGAAATCTGAGTTTTAATTTAAACTGAGTGATCACTAGTTTTATTGTCATACTCCCATGACATTCAGTTATTTACTTTACAACCCTCTCTAGCTTCATTGCAGTGAAATATTGAATTTACAGTAATGCTTTGAAAGAGCTCAATGAGAAGGGGGAGGGTTTTATTTAAAGGGATTAATATTGAGTAACTGTTCCTGGATGTACAAATGCAGGAAGATCTTTTTTGTTTGTGTTTGGTTCTGCTACCTATGCAAATTTCCATAGAAAGTCAGATGTTGACTAGCATCCCATAAACTGGGGTTAGAAATTAGAAAAATATTTGCAATCACCAGAAGACAGGTTTTGAAAAAGCCTAGTGGCATCTAAGAAAAATTCCACTTTTAGATACCTATTTATATGGCTTAGAGGAATAATGTGGTATGAGTCTAAAATGGTGGAGCATTCAACCTCATGACCCATGCACATATACTTCCCCTTATATGACTACAGGATCTTAACTGCATGAATTTGTGTGATGTTTTGGAAAGAAATCAGAGAAGTTAGAAAAAAGTTACGAACTTTTCCAAATCACAAAAAAAAAAAAAAAAGCTTTAGCTTTTTATACTTTGTCAGTTGCTATAAGATACTCTAACAATGCTATTTCAGACACTGGTTTCAGCTGTAGATTCAGTGTGACATGGTTCCATCGTGCCTGGGTGAACAGACAGCACTGTTGACGTAGATAATTTGGAAGAAAATGTGAGTACTATAAAGAGATTTTTAGTCTTAGATCATCTTCTCCCTCTATTGTGCTCTATATTCATCCCTAGCCTAGAAAAGTTCTTCCAATTACCTATTCATATACTGATCCATGAATAGTACAACTGCACTTCTATATATGTTCCCAAAATGTCTGTGATGAATAGTTTATTTCCTCTGAGTTGCAGTCATTCCTCTCAACATTTGGCAATGTTTTTGAGTAGTTTTTAACTTTTCTCATCTAATGTGTCATCAGGTTTAAAATTAAAAAAAAATAAATAGTGGTTTCTCTGGACAAGCTGGATACTTGAGTGTTTGGTTGGCTTATAAATTGGAAAGGGTCTTCTGACCTTCAAAACTAACTTGCAGTTGACTGCTTAAGGACATTTTTAAAATTCAGATTAACTCAAAATAATAAATTAAAAGAAAAACATACAGATTGGGTTTTGAGAGTTTGAGAAAGAAAAAAAAAGATACGAATATGTGGAATGAATGGGGTCAAAACTAGGTTCTTACTTAACGGCAATAAGATTTTATGACAGGAAGATAGAAGAACTAAAGGAAGCCTGGTTTGGGGGACCACATGTAGTAGGAGGTGGATGGAAAAAGGGTTGTGATAGGAAGTCAAGAGTTTTGCTGAAGAACCTATTTGAGTCAACCACTCCTTAGGGACAATTTTCATGGGGAACTCCGACTGGTCTTCCAGAGCACTTTCTGCTCTATATACATGAAGCTGAACTAGAAGCTATATTTTAACAAATGTGCACTGCATATAAAACCTGAACTGTTTTGCTCCAGTTCACAGCTAAGGCTGAATAGTTCAGGAATTTAGGTACAATCCACCTATAAACTGACAATCTATATTTCTCTCCTCTGGAATAGAACTTTTACACATTTTACATGATATGAAGGTCCTTTTTTTGGCTCTCCACATATGACAAAAACTTTTCTGAGTAAAGAATAAAGTCAGGAAACACTGATTCATCTGCTAAGGTAGAAAAGGCAAAAAAGCACCAACAGACCAATAAAACATTTTTACACCAGTAAGCAAATAAGGTAATAAGTTTTTTTGGTGAGGCACTTAATATAAATCATGATTCTTGGTCTCATCACCAAAATCAAACACTGGGATATTGACTATATCAGCTGAAGGATTATGTTTACTGTGAATCCCATCTATAGCCAGTTTGGCTAACTTAAAGACTTTTAATAAATTACCCATTGGAATGAAACCATAACAACATGTGCCCCATGGCTCGCAATCCTATTAATTTAAGCCTGGCTGACCCTAGGCTAACCTGTCCTTCATTACAATCAATTTAACTCTGGGGAAAAAAAAAAATAAAAAATGGTAAGAAGCATATGGATATCTGATTACCGTAAGGTTTTATCACTTTAAGTATTCAATTTTGAACTACTGCTCTACTGTGTCTGCTGGAGGTGTATAGGTGACAGCATGGTACCAGTTAGGAATTTGTGCCCATCTCCTACAAAAGAACATATTCTTAGACCCATTCAAATATCTAGCTTAGCATATTTCTAGCTTTAAACCTACATTTAAGTCCCAACACATAAGTGGATCTTAAGGAGCTCATCAGGGGTATTGCTGATCATAAATACAGCTTCATGGTTTCAGCTATACAAATTATATATGATCTTGAGAATCCTTTGCTGATAGTAACCTATCGTACAGCATGTTTGTAATTCTGTTTTTGCACTTCCACATGACACAGTTTATTCTTTTGCAATACTATGAGTACTTTATGAAATTTTACATATTTCCCTTGACCTTATACATATATTAGTTATTTGCTAGCGTTAGTTTCTACCTTGTTACTGTCTCTGGACACACTTTTCAGAATCATTATGGCAGGAGAACAAGAACAGAGCTACAGCTGAGATGACACAGTCATGAGACCCCTCAGAGAAGGAGGCAGACGAACATTAAGCTATAGGTCCAATACCAAGGCTGGAAGACCAACACCTATGGCCATGCTGCTGGGAAGAGCCTTGAGCACCCACATGGCCATGGCCAGAGACAGGCAGATATGAGCAGAGCTTCCCACAGAGGGGTCTGAAACCCATTCCCAATGATCTTGGTGTTGACATAAATCGACACCCCACTAGAAGAACATAAGGGGACGGCTTGGATGAGCTACACCAGTGTTGTCTAAGGGAGTTTTTTTGTAGGCTTCAGTTTACTTATTTCAGTGGATGAGTTTAAGGGACAGCAATATTATCTGGGGCCGTTGTACAGCAGTGCAGACAGCTCTGACCTTGCAGGATGACCTCCAGTGTGGATTCCAGGGGGGTCTGTGGCTCATACATCAGAAGGTCTCACTATCATAGCTCAAGATTTCTGTTTATTATTTCAGATATCTTCTTGCAAATGTTTGTTTTGACTCCTGACATGGTGTGTCAAGTACTGAGGTCACTGTTAATTATGGATCTGATGTATGTTTTGAGAATATGATGGGAGTTACTTAAATCAAGATAGCTTTTATCATAGTTAATTAGTAAGAACTTGAGAGATTTGCTGTAGCACTACTTGGAATAGTTTGAAATAGATGGAAATAGATTCTAGCAGGCCTATAAATCATGTTTCAGTGGAAGGAGAAAGCTTGAATAAACTAACAGTGTCAGATGTTGAAGATATAGGATGCAGTACTACTCATGAGACATAAGAACGAGTAGCCAAGTTGCAGAGGGGCCAGTAGGCCAGATTTTGTTTCTCCTTTTCTTCATGAAAAATAACTCAGCATTTGCTTCTAACTGAAATTCAACTGAAATTGAACAAGGAAACCATTATGAAAGTCCATCTAGGTCTTTACCTTTCTAGGCCCCATCTAGGTCCACTTTTACCCATCTAGGTCCCATCTTTACCCATCTAGGTCCATTACCTTTCTCTAAAATTCATCCATTGTAATGTAGATGAAGAATTCAAGCAAGTGGAGACATGAGCCCACTAGATTTTTCCTTCTAACCCCAAATGCAATCCTATTTTTAAAAATGTTATGTGTTCTGAATGGATTATAAGAACAGCAGACTATATAACCATTTGAACAGCTGAGTAATTCTAAATGACATTTACAGTGATTCCTGTTTCTTCCTACAGCCTTGTTTTTCATACACACTTTCTTTCATCTTTTCTCCCCCACACTGCAATATTGTTTGTGATTTATTACACGCTGTTTTAGTAGCAAATTAATGAAACACAGAGATGATGACTGGACTTTAAAAAAGATAGGATGGTGATCTCTGTTACAGAATTAGCACAGAAGTTTCTGAGCGATTAATGATTATACTTGAGAATTGTAAAGCATATTTAAAGTACTTAAGGATTTCTAGTACATTTCACACCATCCAAATGCGATAATTGTTGTTAAATTCATGTCACTGACTGAGAAAAGTAAAAAAGCTAGAACTTGGACTTTTCCAAACTCAACTACAATAACAATGATTGAAACACAGAGGTTGCCTACAAAAAAAATAATGTTCCAGAAATAGACAAAAAGACAACTATGTGGATTTACGTGATAGGGCTGACATTCTATTTGTCTGCATAATGTCAGATTCTCATAAACTTACTTCAAATACCCTCTGACTCCAAGAATCATTCAATTGGATTCTATGAGATGACCCTGCAAAGGGAAATAATCAATATAAAGTGATAATAAAGACTGCAAATATCTGTTATAAACTGAGTTACCATTTATATGCCTGCTAGTTTTCAAGATTTTTTATTTTCTTTTTAACCTATTTATAAACATTTCTACATGCAGTGATATATTATAGATAGTACAGCATGGCATATTAGATCACATCAATGATCTTACAATTGCCTATACCAAAAACATCAGGAAAAAATCTAAACATTGTTATTGAATGGTCTCTACTTTTTTTTATTTATTTATTTTTATTTTTTTTTTCTGATTGGGCCAGTGCATTTCCTAAGTGCAATGTTTCCATGTTATATAGCACAATACCTCCAGTAGCCTAAAGTTTTCAAACCAACACATTGCATCTCCTTACTGGCTTCTGGTCTCAGCATTGCTCCATGCTGCTTTGCTGCACACCAAGAGATTTTCTTCCTGTTGCTGATCATTGGAGGATGATTCTTACCCTCCCCCAGCCCCTAAGGTAGCAATTTCCAGGCAGCTTATGCAGATGAAAGCACTGTGATACACCAATGTGCTTTTTTTTTTTTTTTTTCCAGGAAAAAAAAAATGATTTTACTATCTCAAATAAACGTGTCAAAGTCCTTGAAAGATTTCAGTTAATAAATTCTCCCAGTTTATTAGCTTGATAGAACAAATTGTGTTTTTCCTGGGAGGAAAATTGAATATTTCAAGTATGCTCAGTTGATACAGGAAGTCTGTGGCAGTCCAGGATATAATCCAGACCTTCTGAATCCCAGCCCTGCTATTTAGCTATGAATTCAGCTTTCCTTAGACTTGGCTTCCTCTGGGTCACATCTCTTAGTCTGAAAAAATGTCCCTGTCCCTCCCCTCCCTCCAGAAGAGTTTTAATCCAAAAAAGATAAAGGGTATGAATTTGGGGTGCATTTAGGCACTTTTGGTGAAAATTTACACTGAGACAACCCTCAAATTTACCAGCAGATATCCTGGATTGGCACTGATAAAGAAGAGAAAACACAAAAACTTCAAGAACAGACATTTTGGAAAGTTTGAAGTCATCATGTTGTAGGGTTGAACGTAAAGTGCACTAGAATGAATCAGACTGTCATTAACACAATCTACTGTCTTTCTGCATCACAACAAAGTCAAACCAGCCATTTTTCTGCCAATTCTCTCCCTTTTAGAAACATGTGCAAGTTTACTAGACACTTTGGAGACTGCCCTGGGCTATTCCTATGAAATCACTCTGGAGAAGATAGTCTTTGCAATGTGATTTTCTTGAGTTAAAACCTCTTATTCTCTGTTTCCTCCTTATCCGCTATCAGAGTATCAGTATAACTGAGTATCTCAAACCCTGCATTATTCAGAGCTTGGAAAAAAAAGTATGACAGTAACTTGATATGTAACTTTCAGTCCAGACAGCAGCCACTCCAGGATATTCTCCATATTAGGTTTCTTGATATTTATATTTTATTTTACTTATTTATTTTTAGAATGTTAATTGGTCTAGCTTATCTTCTACTAAAGCTTGATTTTGTGTTTAAAATCCTAGTATTTTCACAACATGATTCTTATAAATAAAAGGTCTAGGCAGATGCATCCCAAATCCTGGCTGACTCATAGTCCTACCATGCTTTGTTAACACCTTTTCAAGTTAAAATTAAACTTTCTTGAGAACAGGTTACTACAGTTGTATAATCACCTCTTATTTCTACCAGAAATATGTTATCAAACACTTTCTGGGACTGCAGGTTCTTCCTCAGAGTAACAATGGCAGTTCATAGTCTGTGGTGTGACTATTGCAGCAGTTTTTCTTACTGCTTCATTTTCATACAAACTTAGAAAAGTGGTGCTACTGTGCTACTGGTCCAGTGTTCCTCTCAGGGGTAAACTGTCGCCACCCTGGCTGATGACAGCTTTAGCTTTGTCCAGCCAAGCTTTGAAGCCTCCAAGGAAGGCAAAATATTTGATAGCAGCCCTTTGCTCAACAGGCTTCCATTTTGCATCATTACACTTAACTCATTACTAACATTTCAGTGCCCAAGGGCCCTGTAAGTATATTTCCATTACACAACAAATCTCTGTATAAGGATGCTTTTTCTTGAATTTGTGCCATCAGCAGGTTCCATCAGTAAAATCCTATATTTTTGGACAAAGGTCTCATCTCTCACTGCTAAAAAGATCAGTCTCAAGACTGATTACCGAGGAATTCCTCTGATATCTCCCTCTACCCCAAAAAGTATTGCCTGACATTTCATCTTGTTTTCTACATGGCTTACGCTAATCCTCATCTTTTATTTTTCTCTGCCTAACTAACATTTTTAAAGGGTCACATACCAAATGTTTTGCATTAATTGAAGTATATATAGCTCTTTCTTTGCCTAAGAGATCAGCTCTTATCAAACAGGGATAAGAGATTTTCCAACACAGTTAACTGTGACAAACTCATATCTGATTTCCTCCCATTTTCTATTTAGTCCACTTTTTTTCTTTAGAAAAAAAAAAAAAAAAAGTGTTTTAAAGCTATTCTCCAGACATATGAAACAGATTTGGTGCTATGGACTATTGACATCTTGTTAGAGGACTTAGAGTCCTGAGTGCCAGTGAGTGATATGAATTGGTAGCTGGCATCTTTAATGGCAAGTGACACCCTGACAGTGAACTGACTCCTGTGCAACCAGTTTAACGCAGTTCAAATCTATTTCTCAGAAACTTGTGTCCTACGTGCTGGTAACTATTTAAATGACTGGAAATTAATTTCTGAGTTTCTTTTCTGGCCAGAAGGAAAGGAGCCATTTGGGGGATTTATAGCCCCAAATTATTGTTTATAGAAACCAGCAGACAAGTCCCTGAAATGTGTTATAGTAAATGAGAGCAGAGTTGTTTTATCATTTCCCATGCAGCTATGGCAACAGGAGCTGGAATACTTGAAGTGTGTCAATACATCCGACCCTGCGAGCTGTGCACCACTTATTTCATGTGGTCAAGAGCCATGAATAATATTCCACATATGCTGGATAACTAAAAAGAAGGGGATCTCAAAAAATATATATAAAAGGGATATAGATGATAGGACCCTCCATGGCTTCCCCTGAAGCCATGGGGTTCTTCCTTCAGGGTCCTGTGCAACATCATGATGAGTCCACTGGCTGCAGCTGGCTCATTTTCACCCCAAAGTCACTCGGTTTATCTACCAGCCCTCTAGGCAGTCCCATGGGACCCATCTCCCAGGACCTCCTTTGTCTTTCTGGACCTAGTGCCTTTTTTCCTGTTGGCCACAGCTGACCTTTGCAGTTGTGCTGGACTGGAAGCACAGTGCAGAAGACCTGGCAAGCTGTCTGTGAAAGTGATGTGTTGCAGCCTAGGGAAATCAGGAGTTCATCATTAAATACTTGGTAAATAATGGCCTATTAATAAAGAACAAGGATGGAAGCAGAATAGCTTGAAAATTCATGAGTGCTTTCAAATAGCAGGAGCCAGGTTACCCGGCATCTGAAGTACATTTAAATTCCTGTAAATGTTGTGGGTCGATGATAACTAAACTGCATACTGGAAGGAAACTGGTGATATAAAAAGTAATGAGAAAAGCCAGAAATGAACATTAGTAATTTTCTTCATAAAAAGCAAGTTTCCATGACTCATTCATATACTATCAATTACATGTGTTTAGAGGCTGAGTTTTAAGATTAAAATAGTCAACTAAATTTAACTATGCCATTATCTTTATGTTCTTACAGAAATGTTTTGCCCTGACAATTGCAGAAAACAGCAAACTGATTGTAAGAATAGGCTATGACTGCATTTACTGCTTATATAAATGTGTGGACAGGGTTGAGAGGTTTTTTCCATTCTTTTAAATATTTGTTTGTCAATGTGAAACTGTTTAATTCATGTCTCATAAGGGCTTTATTTTTACAGATGCATTTCAATTTATTCATAAAGATGCTATGAATGTGCAAAGTGAACTAAATTTCCTAATATCCTGGATGGAAATATTTTTACAGGTATTTACCTGCTCATGTTAGGCCTGATGACTTTCACTTCTTCAACCTTAGTCTATGTTCACGTGGAAATAATTTCTTTGAGAATAAGAACATAAATGCCATAATCTATCAGTCCAGAGATAAGTCTACGTGATTAGTCTGTCTGGCAGGAATTTGTGGTGGCTGCAGGGGGACAGTGATAGGAAAGAGAAAAAAAACTATAGATAAAATGACTCTTTCCTGCTTGCGTTCTCACAGTTTGCAACTATTAGTAGCCTGGCAATATTCTGAGCCACAACTTAATATTCATTGCTAGGTCTGTCCTCCATGAATTTGTCTCAACACAACTATATCCTTTTGATTTCCACAGCATCCTCTAAGATCAAGTTCTACAATTTGTTTATGTGTCTGAAAATAAATTCTTTTTATTTTACTGTTGTAATCAAATAATTTAATTCAGTGTCCCTTAAGTTTACTATTACAAAGAAATTATGAATAATGCTTCCTTTGTTTTCTCATTTGTGAGCTGACTCTTTGGTACTTCTCTACAGACATCACTATTCTGAATGAGAAACTGCTAGGCTGTTTAATCTGTCCTCATATGAAAAATGTTTTGTCCCTCTGATCATGTTCTTCTCTCTTTTAATATTCTATCTTCTGTCTTTGCTACACACAGCTGCACATAGCAATAAAGAAGTGGTTGTACCATTGATTTCTACAGTGTGACAATATGTTAAGAAATACATATAAATGGATCTTAAAGACCCTCACTTAATATTGTCTTTTACTTTTGACTACCTTTGAGAACCAAGCCAACATTTCCATGAAACCATATAAAGGAACTTTTCTGAGTGAATATAACTCATATTCATGTGGCTATAGCTATGTATACATACACCTATCGGTTTTATTCTCCATCTGCATTACTTTGTCAGGAGTAGCTGACAGAAATCATTTTCCAAACAAAACTGACTTAAAACAAAATGAAGCTCAAAAAATAAATTTCTGAATCCCATATGCAATCTATTTGATTTCTTTTTTTTCAGAATATTCTACCTTGAAAGCCTCATATCACAGAAGTCCTATGGATTTACCTGAAATATTTGAGCAAAAAGAATTGCTGAACATGAACATGAATACTTCTCTTAGCAGAATTTTCTTTCCTGTAACTTTTAGTCTCTCTTTTCCTCATATGGCACAGCAGGAGTGTTTTGAGTTGATTATAATCAGTTGAAAACAGAACATTAAAAAAACTGAATTTAATATCCATTTCTTCCCATTTCTATCTGTAGATGAGCCTCTAGCTTTTTTTCCTCACATGGTGTTACCTGTCTTAGAAAATACTGCAATTACACTCAAGTAAAATCAAGGCAGCCCTTAATTAGACTAATTTGATACCTAAGGAAATGGAAAAAGAAAAACACGGTAACTAAAAAGTTACTTCAAATTTTTGGTATGGCTGTACTTGGAAAGCTTGTAACAGAATGCCTCTTCCTTCAGTAAAAATGTTTTTCTCTAAATGAATAAAACCACATAAATATTAATTCTCAAATATTAGCCGTAAGTTCTTTTCACTAACTGTCAGGATCAGAAACGGTTGAGGGATGGTGAGAGGAATTTCAGTTAAAAGCAAGTCCTTCTTATTAGTTTATCATGCACTACCTAAACTGTTTATAAAATGGGAAAAGGTGAACAGCATAATGGAATTTAAGTTAATTAATTAAATTAGATGAATAAAAATAATCTAAGGAAGGAATTTTTTAGAGAGATGCATATTAAATGGTTAGGTATTTGAAACCTAACTGAAATACTACTACTTTCCTCTTTACAAATATGTGATTATTAACAATAGGTAATAACAGAAGGTTAATATATGTCTTCTCTTCAGGAACATTTCAGAGCCTCAGTCAAGTTTTCCCCATCTTAGCATAATTGAATAGCACAGTTGCTTCCGTTCTCTGCCAAGTCCTGGGGCGTTCTGGGCAGTAGCTACCTTCAGAGCCATTGAACTGCAAGAGCTTGCACAGATGTGTGGAGATAGGGTGAGGAGATACCTCTTTAATCACTGTTTTCACTAGCCAGTATCCATCTTGCCAAGTCCTCCCCATGTCTTCTTTAATAATGAAAATGTGTTCATAGAATTATAGAATAGCTCAGGTTGGAAGGGACCTTAAAGACTATTTATTTCTAACCCCCTGCCATGGGCAGGGATGCTATCCACTAGATCAGGTTGCTCAGGGCCTCATCCAGCCTGGGCTTGGACACCTCCAGGGGTGCATCCACAGCTTCTCTGGGCTACCTGTTCCAGTGCCTCACCACCTTCTGGGTGAAGAATTTCCTCCTAACTTCTAATCTAAATCTCCTGTCTCTTAGTTTAAAACCATTCTCCCTTGTTCTGTCACTGTCTGATTGAGCAAAAAGTTGCTCTCCATCTTTTTTATAACCCCCGTTTAAGTATTGAAAGGCTTCAGTGAGGTCTCCCCAGAGCCTTCTCTTCTCCAGGCTGAACATCCCCAGCTCTCTCAGCCTGTCTTCATAGGAGAGGTGCTCTAGCCCTTTGATCATCCTCATGGCCCTCCCCTGGAACCTCTCTAACAGCCCCACATCCTTCTTGTGCTGGGGGCCCCAGACCTGGAAGCAGGACTTCAAGTGGGGCCTCACAAGGGCAGAGCAAAGGGGGACAATCACCTCCCTTGACCTCCTGCCCACTCCTCAGAATGCAGTTGGCCTGCTAGGCTGCAAATGCACACTGTTGGCTCATGTCAAGCTTATCATCTACCAGAACCCCCAAGTCCTTCTCTGCAGGGCTGCTCACAATGAGTTCTCCCAGTCTGTACTCATGTCTGGGATTGCCCTGACCCGGGTGCAGCACCTTGCACTTGGGCTTGTTGAAACTCTTTAGGCTCACATGGGCTCACTTATCTAGCTTGTCCATGTGTTCTTTCTATTCTTTTTTATAAAGTCTCTCTTTGCCCTTTCTTCCATGTTACAGGTTCTTTCCTTGCTATTTTTTCCTGTATCTAATATTGATTTGATGGTCATTCCAATATGTACTTCATATGGCTACTCTGACTTTGGCTTTTTCATAATTGCTGTGCACTTATAATTGTGATGCTTTATATTTTCGCAACTCTTGAAAAACAAACCTGGAAGGATAGAAATGCTATTTTTTTTTCAGCAGGAGCACTGGAGGGAGAGGGAACACAAATTTTACTTTCACCTTATTATACAGTTGGTTTAACAGTTCAAAGAATTTTATTTGGGGGCACTTCCATCATTTTTTGCTTGTGTTCAACTTTTTGCTCCCTATTTTGCCATTGCACCTAGAACAGTCTGACTTTTAACAAGACAAGATTTTAGTACTATATACTCAAGTGACTCCAAGTTCTCTGACACAAAAGATTCTATTTCATTTTCTGTGTTCTTACAATAAACATTTCTTTCAAAAGCCACAATTTAAGAAGATAATGGGTTGTTTTTCTCTAGAGTATTCCCCAGTCTATAGTCATGCAAAATGCTGTGCATACACAGAATTTGTCTTCCTGCCAGTGTTATGACTAAAGGTTTCTTTTGCACATTCCCCAGTCTAATTTCTTTTACAAATTTCATTATAATTCAGATCTTTAACTCAATCCATTCCTTGCTTGTAAAGCACTTCCCCCAGGTGTGAGAGAGGGAGAAGGTTATTTGCACTACAACATGGCAACAGCTACACTGCTCTATTTTCACTGGGTCTTCGCTAACTTGTAATGGTTTTTTACAAGGAAGGTTGAATCCAAGATAAAACCTTTATTAAGAAAGGCAAATGATCTACAATAATGAGTTAACATGCTTCTTAAAGACAGTATGCATGGCACTTGGGCCAGCATCTCTTATAGGCAGTATATCTTCTATGAACTCCCTGAAGGATCTGAGTTTATATCACACTATTTTCATGGAATTGTTTTGTTATTAGGTTCATCTCAAAAAGAAATGATTTGCTTCTATCCATGATGCACGTTTGTGATTTTCTCCACACTAGATGATTTTATTCTGCCTTTTCCAGAATGATAGAAAATCCTCAAAGCAACTTGAAAATGGCAGATTTAATTTCTCTTTTAGTCACTTGACTTTCTGAGCTACTTCTTCCATTCCTGTGGGGTTTTGCAGTGGCTGACTTATTTGTGAAACAAATGTGACTGTTGCACAGATGTCTTAGATAAAATGTGGTTGTCTGGAATTTATCTGGCACACTTAACAGTCTTGTTCATGTTTAATTCTTAAAAAAAAAAAAAAAAAAAAAAAGTCTCTAAATCTTGAAAAATGTCACTGAAACACACTGCCTCTTCCCACCTGCCCCTGCAGGCCCGGGCTGCAGGCAGGGCCAGGGCAGTGCGGAATGACGGCTCCCCTTTGGGCTGTAGGCCATGGGGGATGTCCACGGGGCAGCAGGGCCCAGCCTGGAAGCCAGGGCCCCCATCCAGGAACAAGGCAGCCAGGGGGCACCAGGGGCAGCCCCAGCTTCAGACATTGAGCGCCTCCCTAGGGACAGGGAGGGCTGGGAGCCTCTCTCCCCAGCCCACGGAGAGGGCTGCCTGCAGCACCAGACCGTGGCGGCCAAAACATTAACATGGGGACACCCTCAGGGCCATGACAGCCTGTTTTTACAGGATTTAGTAAAGGATTACTCTTGAACAATGCCAGATAATAAATTTCACTCTTAATATAAATTATTTGTAGCTTTCTTCATTAAGAACCACTCACATCATTCAAGGCCCATTCTCACTTGCCTGTTAATCATGCATTATGCACAGAGCAACAGTTCCCATGCACGGGTTTGCTTGATGAAGGTTTCCATCAAAATGCAACAAGTTTGTGAATGTATTCTCAGCAGAGGCTTGTCTATGAACATTAGTATGCGGTTACTCCAAAGCAAATCTATGAAATGCCTCATCTGCTAAGTACTTCAGTGAACTGAGTCAAGGCATAAATTGTCACAGTAAATAAATCCATTCAGATAAATCCAAATCTGCCTGCTCTAACAATTTTTAAACAAAGCCCGTATTTGTGCAGTGTCTTGCAGTCTGTGGTTTTGCTTGGCGTGAACCATTTGTAGAGTAGGCAATTAAATTGCTTCATGGAGTCTCAAAATCTGCCCAATGAGTTTCAAACAAAGCTTAGTTTTATGATCATTTCATATCTCAGCATTAATAAAATTACTGTGAGGTCAAACACCAAGGAAAAAAAAACAACCATAATTTTTTCAAAATTATTTAATCAGCTGCCTGAGGAAAACAACAAGAATATATGGATTGTTAATCTCACATTCAGTAGCTCATACTTAAACTACTGCATCCTCAGCAATAAAAGTCCAAGTGAAACATATCAGTCTGTAGGGACACCAGTGATAACCAGTGATGACGATCTATGCAATGCCAGCTGAGTTGCTGCCGAGTTGCTACAAACCTCTTTAAGTTAATTTAATGGCCCAATATCCCTGGTTCAGTGTTTTCAATGAATTAGTATTGAATTAGTTCAAGTTACAAGGAAGTGCCTCAGAAGCCAAGCAGCATAAGATAATTACCATCATGTGCTGACAGGATAATCTTATTTTTTTCATAGGCCTTGACTAAGCAAATCACTTATTTGCCTGCTTCTCTGGCAAAACATTTATATTCAATTAAGAATCCCATACAGATGCAGTATGTGCCTGAGATACAGTATGACCGGTCATCACCTGTTTTTCATGAGATTTAAATAGACTTTGGATCAAGTCCCAGACTGCAGTGGTCTAGATCCATAGAACACTCTCTTAACTGATAAGAACCTGAAAAGGTTCTGAAACTTTATTTTATAAGCACTACGTTATTCAACAGAATGAAGGGAGGGCATACAACACGTTAAATATTATTGAGTTACTTCCTGGTCCTGCAAAATATTATATTACTAAAAATGTTATCGTCTATCGATTCTCTTTACCACTTCTTTGGGCTCACAGTTTGATACTAAAAGCAATACTCAAAAACCATGCGAAATTTCTTTGGGCACAAATGTTCAGTGTACATGTCACTCAAGCTGTGATTTTTACAAGCAGACTAAGTCAGCTCATAGCTATAATACACACTAATGTGCGTGCTAGCACACAGTTTACATATGCAAATATCCACTTGCATAGTTTACATGACTCAAGGTTGAGGGCCTTTGAGAATGTCACCTTCAGGGAGCCTAAAATAAAAGAAAATTCAGAGAGCTGCAGAGTAACATCTAGAGCTTTTCACTAATAGCAACTGTGCTCTCATGTTACTACTACAGTCAAATAACAAATGCAAGAGTTATTTCCTTTATTATTCTTCATATAAGATATATTGCTCACACAATACCGAATATATGTGTGAAAGAAAAAAAGTCATTTCACACAACAGTCATTTAAGTGTCCTTTTATTTAATCTTGGTAAGAAATATAACCCACATGCTATTGCTGCTGAATTCAATTGATTTTGTTTATTTGTCTGTTCATTTTGCTGCTTTTATGTTTGAGGTTTTTGCCATAACAGAGAGAGGTGAGATGTGCCATTGAGTGTTCTGTGATAAAATAGCACTGACCTACATATATATCATAAGCATCACTATACAAAGAATATCAGAAGCTCATTTCCTCCAAGTTTTGTTTAATGAGGTATTTGAAAATATTTGATATATTGTGGGTAAGGGTTTATATGTATGCGAAATTATTCTTTATTCAGTTCTGGTCATTTTTATCCACCCTCTGAAGCTGTTTGTCAGCTTATATTAACATATACACTAGTGGTTTTGTATATCTTAGTTTTATTATTTATTTTAATTTTATATAATTTATAATTTTATATAATTTATAATTTTGGGGGAAAACAGACCTTTGACATTTGTTTCTGCAGAATGGACTTCAACCAAATAAGATGGGCAGTATAATTTAATGCACTGTAGCTATACATAATGTTAAATGCCTTTTGGTTAATGTGCTAACAGGCACTCCATATAGCCTTAAAACAGTGACAGAGATAAGAATCTTTTATCCATAGCAGCAATTCACAGTAACCAGTCTCTATTTCTACATATTGTCTATTGTAAGGAAACTGCTTAAAATATTCTGATCATCAGGGGGGAAAGAAAACTAATATCCCACTTGCTGCTTTTGTTAATAGGAAAGTGGAGTGATTAATTACTAAAGAAGGACAAAATGTAATATATTTTGTGGGAACAATGGTGCTATCAGTAAGAACAACACAAAGGGCACCTACACAAGTAACAAATCCGTGCTAAATTGCATTTGGGATAAAATTCAAGACTGAATTCCTAACAGTTTTCAAAACTGTGAACGTTTTTCAGTTTTCTATCTTCTGTGAAAGTGTCTTGAAGTAAAAAGAACATCTACTGACTCTGAAACCTAATTTCTTTAACATTTTAGTGATATTCATTCTCTCATTAAAGGAGTGGTTTTGGCCTGCAAGGTGACTGTGTTTGAATAATTTATTCAGCTTGCCATCTTACTCAACTGTTCAGTCCCAGAAGCACATCTCAATATCATACCACCAATCATAGAATTGTAGAATCATTCAGGTTGGAAAAGACCTCTGAGATAATCTAGGCCAACCTTTAACCTAGTTCTGACAAAGTAGGTTAAAATCTAGTACTTTGTTTTTTGGTTTTGTCTTTTCATTATTTCTTGCAGTTGGGTACAGTGTTCTGTGATTATCTCTACAATGGCAGACCAAGCACACAAAAACCACAGGCACCAAGAGAAGAAGCAGAAGGTATACCAAGATAGTGACTGACAGCACAAGAACCTGTGTTGTTAATTTAGTTCTTAAGGTCAGAATCATGAAGATAGGTCAATATTCCCTTTATTCTTTAACCTAAACTACAGATTGGGGTGTCAATTAACCTCTGAACAACTACTTTCAAAGAGCCGTCTAGAGACAGGGAGAATCAGCTTTTCTTGTTCTCTACAAGGGAATTTTGTCATTTCCTTTTGCGAGGCATTAGCAAAATAATTAAAATAATTAATGAAATAATTTATTATTGATTGTTATTAATTATTTAATCCAATCTCCAGTCCCAACTCCCACTGGTACTCATGTTTTTCATGCTAAAGACCACTGAGTAAAATACATAGGTGGGTGGTTGTCACCATACCCCAGAGAGACTACTCATCAACAAGAAACACTGGTTCAAGACCCCCCCTTTCCATTTCAGTCTAATGGCTCAGCTCCACTTGGAAGGATGAAGGGTTGCCTCAGTTTGTAGTCTGACATTAACCTTTATGCAAGAGAATGATAGCATTTATGTATGTGACTGAATTGTCTAAATAATTTTTTTTAAATGAAAACAAGTCAGCGCCGTACAAAATAGTTGTAGTTGGCCAGGGACAGGAATGACAGGAATATTATGCCTGCAGGACTGTCTCCTTTTTGTTGTCCTAATGAAAACAGGAAGCCATGGGCCTATCTTTATTTTCATGTGATATTATAGATCTTCAAGAAATTCTGTGTTTATCAATTCCTTGGACAATTCCATCCTACAATTTTGTTGGGTACTTCTACGCAGAGGACCAACATGTTCTTCAGAAATGACATCTGCAGTTGGATAGAATAGCCACTGGAACAAGTCACTGGATTTAAAGTAGGTACCAGCTTGACACATTTGCTTTCTTTCCTAGAAACCTTAGGCTTTGGAGTCTCCAAAACATGGACAAAGGTCAGGGATACCTATTCATTATACCAATCTGGTACATGCTTAAGGGATGTGTTTAAATCCTAGCAGCCTGAGAAATGGTCAAATTATCTATGTGAAAAGACAGAGTAGTGTCAGTAAGTTTACAATGGAACAGACATATCTCAGTTGCAATATTCTCTGGGAAAGCACTTCAAAGAGCTAATTCCTGGAAGAAGCATGAAGTCATAGGCGATAAATCCAGATAATGTTTATAAAATATGTAGAGTTTTGAAACTACTGAATAAAATACACTCACAGAAAATCATACAGAAAGAAGACCTTTTGTCCTTGGCCTTATAGGTTTTTGGCAGTCAAAATAAAACACAGGGTGAGAGACACTCCTACTGTAGCGAAGGCAGGAGGTGAACATTTCAGCAGTGTGGGAGTGGGCTGTCCAGAGTCATGGCTAGGATACAGAGCAAGGAGATGAATAGTTTGTTTATTCTGAAGCTCATAGAACTTTTCACTGGTCCTGAGTGGCTCATTATGTACCAGGTCCTTGCTGAAGATGAAGATATGATTCTTAATATCCTGAAAATGACAGTTGAGTTTCGTCACTACCAAAAGTCATGTCTGCTGGTGAAGAAGTGTGGCTTCTCAGCAACTTTGCTGATCAAGCCCTTTGGCAAGGCAAGGAGTCTGGCACTGTGACCCTGGAGAGACATAAATATGTTATCAGATGCCAGAGGATGACTGGAACCCCAGAGAAAATCTCATCCTTATGGATACATAGGTATCACTGATGACACGAAGACACTTCAAAGAAGAGGGCAACTGAGAAGATGTATACTAAATCGCAAAAATAAATAAATAAATAAAAATCTGATGGAATGTTACTTGCAGCATATCCTCAATGACTTTGTTTCACTGGACTCCAGTCTGTGTGCACGGTGGGTTGTGCCATTCCAAACCCTGGCACCTTTTTCCCAAAGGTCAACGAAAAGCCAGCTCATTCTCTCCTTGATTCAGGATGCTCCACATTTTGCAAGGAAGTTGTAGCCCACATGCTGGAGTGATGTGGTAAAGTCTGTTATCCGTTGAGGCCATCCAAATATCTCTGCACCGAAGTAAAGTAACAATATTTCAAATATCATTTCCATAAACAGCTACAGAAGTACCAACCTTTAAGTTCCTGATGCAGGATGTTGTTCTACTTCTAGTTACATATGTGTATATACATATGTATTCATATGTATGTGTATGTATAGTATATATGTGTATTTAAAATATACATACATACACTGCCTTGGAAAAACACTACATGCAACAGCTGGTTTCTTAATTTCTTTTTGTTTGGTAAAATATCTATTTAAAGCCTATTTAGTTGCAATTTATTCAAGATAAAAACAAGTTGCAGCATAGTTTCAATTACGGAAATATTCATAAAATAATGCAGCACCTTTAATAGCTGGAAAAGAATTGAAACTAATAATTAATTGTACTTAAGTGAAGGGCCACATAGGAGATTTTACCTTGGACTTTTATGTAGAAAAGAGGAAAAATAAACAAAGAAATCAAAGGAAAGGGAAACTCAGCATACAGCTCACAGTTCAAGAATGTTTTCTGCAGTAATCAGTGATAAATGTTTCTTCAGAGATATCTATCTCTGCAGGAGGGAAAAACATCTAATGAAATATATGCTGCTGTACAGGAAATTAACCAGTGAGATAATTCATCGAGAAGAGAACACGGCATATATAAAAATGAGTCAGCATACAGATACATCAACACCGTGATGTTAGAATTAACATAAATATACAAGAAAAGAAAGAGATTTTTTTGGTGATAGCCACACTGAACTTTAAACAAAACAAAACAGAATGAACAAACCAGGAAGATCAGGACTTTTGTTCTAGTTCTAGAGGGTACTGCCTTGTCATATTTTAACCTTAATTTGTCCTACTTAATTTGACTGTTTTTGTAAATAAATCATAGAATCATGGCATCATAGAAGAGAACCCAGCCTGCTGCAAGAAACCTCAAGAAATCTTCTGCCTTGCAACCTCTGTCCTCAAGGATTATCTGAATCTAAACTGTTAACTTCAGCACTGTTGTGGCAGGAAGACTGAAGGACCTTTCCTGATAAACCTTGATAAAACATTTTTTTGAGGCATATTACCTCATCTCTATTAAAAATCTTCCATTAACAGAGGTTCACACAGTCATCTAGCAACATGCTTAGCAGCTAGAAATTTTTTCTTCTTATTTGGTGGCGGTCAAGATCTTTCAGATTATCGGTCCCCTGATAAACTATTTTCTGCTATAATGGAGATAGGAGTTTACACTCAGACATGTCTATTTGCCATTAAATTACATTTAAAGACTCCAGTGTACAGTTCATTTGTTCTGCATTCTGAATTTTTATAGAAATACCATGCGGCAATTGCAGTAGAAGAAATGGAAATACTTCTTAAATCATACCATATTCTCATCTTATAATATTTCCAAGGACATCAGAGTTCTACTTGCTTTTTAACATCTTACTAAGAGAGGAAAAAAGAGAACAAGTGATATAATCTTAAATTCCTCTCTGCTTAATTACTTTCACTGACATTTACATGGCAATATTTTTTACATATTTCAGTTTCCTAAATAAAGGACTGTTCGAGAAAAATGGTTAAATAATCATTAGATCATTATTACCATCCAAAGAAAAGGCATTTAAAATGTCATTGAACTTCATATCCCATAAATAAAGCACTCAGAGATGGAGTACAGTTTTATGAGGGCCAAGCACTATTTTGCATTAGTATGCTTTTCTCACAAAGAAATGTAAAAGGATAGCCCTGCTGCAGTCAGAGAGATAGCCTCATCTTTTATAGGAATATGTTCTGTATCACTGCCATAACTTGACTACTCCCTAATTTAAACTAAGCTAGTGTCAGTGCCTTGTTAATGGCTGTTCTCTACTTGTTATACTTTATAGCTTGCTCTTGGATGTAGCAAACATAGCATATATCTCCCAGCGCAGTTGAAGTAATACAACACTTAAGAGACAGTCTTCCAGAGCACACGATGCAAAGTATACAGCTCTGTAGCCATGAGATGGGGACACATTCTGTCTTTTGCTTGCTTTACTGACTTTAGAGGATTTTTCTTCTGCATTAGAGCTCAGCACCACCAACCATGCACTGGCTTCTCCTCTGCTCCAAAGATACTCTGTGAATTTGCTCTTTCATGCTCATGTGGAGATTGTTTGCAGCCATGTTGATTATGAAGTCAGCAGATTATACTCTTTTGTAAGGAGTTGCTCCATTGTGTAACATTCACTATCATTTCACAGAATCACAGAATCACAGAATCGTAATGTTAAACACTAATTTCTGTATTGCACTCTTCCTCTGCTTTTTCTGTCATATAGTTACTTAAAGAGATGGTATGAGAAAAAGAAAAAGCACTTAAAATGCTTTTGAGGAGATGTTAGTTTCCAACATTTTTCATTGTTGGTGGTAGAAGGCAGTGAGAAATTCAAGCTTATGTATTCTGCACACCAAAGAGCACTAAGGTGCTTCTGCATTACCGGTGAGAGCAGAGCAGATTTCCGTGCTCTGTCTCCAGCCACTGTCCCCTTGTGTTGCTGGCTGCTCCCCCTGATGCAGGGTCCAGCTGGGGTCACTTTGTTCCATAGTCAGGTTCGCTCCCGGTGGTTTTGGCAAACTCAGCTGTGAGCATTTCCTTCCAGCTCTGAGTGCACAAACCCAAGCCCAACCTGACAAGGAGAACATGCAGAAGTGTCCTTCAGGATGCCCTGGGTCTTAGGTGCCCAAGGCCCTGGGTCTGAATCTGATTGTGTTTTTGCATAGTAATAGTGTGAATGGCAAATGAAGCTGAATTTTAAACCGGCTTTTCAACCATACTTTTAATCAATGTTGTAAGTATATGGGAGAGAAAGAGGAGCATAGAGGTCTGAGTAAATTTGAATGTGATGTCCACAAGATTTATTCAGTTTGGAATGAGACAGCATTTAAGAAAGCTTTTCCAGAATTATCCTCCTTTCCCTGAAAAGTTTTAAATTTTATTTGCCCTTCATCCACTGACACGATAATTACTTGGGAAGGGCTATTGAAAGTTGAGCACTGACTTTTTTAGAGTGCTCCTTCCTCATGAACATCGCTGCATCCATCCTAACAGCACGCTCCGGTGTCATTAAGGACAACTGGCTGAGCAAGAAGTGACTGTTCTGCCTAGTAGCAAATCTTCCATTTCCTTTGTTATCCAGACAGCTTCTTTCCACTGTGGCCAAGGACTGTGTGTTCAGTCACTGTGTTCAGTCATGAGCACATGGTGCAGGCCTGCAGGAAGGGGAAGATGCATATTTTATGCTGCAAGCCAGCACAATGTCTCACACACTTTAAAACAAGCTCTTCCTATTTCATAACTTCAGCCAATTCCACAGCTGGAGAGTGCCTCTGTCCCATTGCACGTAAGCCTCTTTCGCATATTTCAAAGTCTCAGTCCTACAGCAGAATTTCTGTACTTAAAGGGAAATGAAAATTTCCTTCATGCTATCAGCAATCTCAAACTAAATGTCTTTCTTGGCAGGCAGCTGTGGAGAGTAAGTGCTAGCCCAGAGAGGGAAGGATATATCTCTTGCTCCAGTTACATATTCTAATAATCAGAGAAAATTTGCCCTCGTCTTGAACAGCAATTACTCTTTGGGAGGACATTGTATTACTGTGTTCAATTTTCCTCACTGCTTTGTTATACCAGGTGTCACATCAGCCCCCAGCTGCCCACTGAAGCTAGGTGCAGATGTGAGCCCAGTCACCCTGTGGACTATTGGAAGACATTCAGATATTAAAATGGAGAGACGTTGCATTTCAGTCTGTCTTTGCAAGGCTGTGATACCTAAAAGATACTTAGGGTAGAAAATAAATCAGGATTAAATGGTCGCCAACGAGACTGGTCCTTTTTCCACAGCAGGAGCTGAATAATACCACCGGTCCAAACTAATGCCAGGGAAGCTTCTTGCTGGACTGGAACAGTAAGAAGACAAAGGAAAAAAACAGGATAACTATTTTATTAATCATCTTTTAAATTATAATAAATTAAGTGGTACTGGCAGTGGATGTATCTGTGACAGATTTGCTTTGCTCTGTACTCAGTGAGAGTAGTGATGGCAATAAATAATGTCTTTTTAAAATAATTTTATTTTCAGTGCAAGTCATTCTGCTTTTCATTCCCTTTATACAGCTTAATTTATGTAATGGATTTGTTGCTGTAGAACAGCACTTTGTTCTGGACATTTCACCTAATGCCCTAGACAAATGGGAAAATGTTTAGAGGAAAGAAATAAAATAACAAAATATATAACATTCCTCAACATCTTAGAAAAAGCTGGAAAAATTACCTTTATTCATTGTAGAATAATAGTCTTCATACACATGCAGGGGTTGTTACAGAGTAAAATAATTCAAGGTTTCCCATTTCCAACAATGTAAAACCAGATGGAATCAACTTCATTTGCAGTCAGAGGAGATTGGGTTAGGAAAGCATGTGTGCTGCAGGAACTGATAAAGCCTAGAGTAGATCACCAAGGGAGATGAAAGAATCTCCAACACGTGAATATACATTAAGATATATGTCTTGGATTATCTGTTATGTGTATCTTTTAGATATACATCTGCTAAAGATGTGCTGTTCTTACAGAAGCAGAGTGGGGTAATGGAAGAGCAGGCCTTTCCCATTCCTTCTCTCCATAATTTATCTGAATTTATAACAGGGTATCTCAGAAGAGAGTCCAGCCCACTCAGCAGGTAACATGATAAGTAAATCATAAAAACTCTAGGGGAGATCACTAGCTTTCACTCTTTAGCAGTACCAGTGTCTAGACAGATGTTGAGAAATCTGCTTGCTGTTCTTCACACAAGTTTATGTAGACACGAAAAGGCTGCCTATTCCGTACCTCCCTGTAACTAACATTTACTCTAATCAGAACCCACTCCCTCAGTTCCTATGAAATTAGTGCTGATGGAAGGTTGAGAAGGGCAGGTTGCTCTTCCTAAGCTGATGGGACTGATGCATCCCTTGGTTTCCCAGCTAAAGGCACCAGCTTGGGCAGCAGTGGTCATGTCATGGAGTAGAAATGCACCTCCAGGGTAATGACTCTTTAGATTGTGAGAGGTTATCCCACAAATTTCAAACTGAACTCTTACCATTATTGGCCTTGATGGGAAATTTTCCACTATCTTCAGCAGAAACAAGGTTTTTCTCTCACATCTGGGTTGGATACCTTTCAGAATGGAGGATGTTTAGCTGTGAACTGTCTGCAGTAACTCCAACACTTTCAGCTGTGGGAACAAAACCTTGCTTTAAACTAATTGGTCAATCTGAAACTTTGGAGTCTGTAAAAGCTTATCTGACCAGACACGGCAGTTATGAAGTACCTTCATCGCTTGAGAAAAACAATACTGGGCCCTTACACCACACCACCAGGTTCCTGTTTTGAACATAAACAAGTTACCAACTTCTGGAGGCAGTGAATGCATTTGGAATAACTTCAGGAAGTTAGCAAGAGCTAAAAAGCCCTGGAGATCTGCCTTAGCTCCATTATTAGCCTGTCATGTTCTCATGAAAATTATGCAGTAGCTCCACGCAGGTTTATGTACTTCTCACATCCCCTCCCCTTTTTAGCACCTGCAGCTCTGCACAGTTGGATCACTACTGCCAAAACGCTCAACCTGAGGCTTATCCACCCCTATATCCAGCAAAGATGCATCTGCTGAAACAGTAATGCTGAAATAGTAAGGTACCACACTTACCATCACCACACAACTCTCTATCGTATATATGTGAACTGATGGTTCATGCATAAGGCAGTTTCCCTCAGATATGATGTTTGATCAACGCTCAATGCAAAACATGCTGCCTGGCACTAAGTATGCCATTATCCTTTAATTCTTTACCAGGCTGCCTTTTCAGGATTTCATATGGCATTTCCCTTTCTTACCAATTCTGAATGTCCCAGAGCTTGGAAACTGGTGTGATTTCCAAAATTTGCAGCTTAACCAAACTGCCTTTCAACCATGTCTTCTACACTGTTTGAGCTCTTGACTTCTACCTTAACGGATATGCCTACATACAGCGATACAAACCTTAATCATTCTCCTTTTCCATTACTTACCCTCATGTATTAAGATCTTCATAGACTTTAGACTTTAAAGAGAGATGTTCAAGAGGTTAGTGTATCTCCACTTCAATTGCTACAGACAATTTAACAAGAGTTATATAGCTGGAGTCCCCATATGCTTTTTCTAAATTACTGTTTCAAAAATTTGAGGCACAGACATTGTTTATGAGGTATGAGATGCTATTTTTGTAATTAAATATTATAAGTCTTCAGAGGTCAGCTTGGCAAGATACTGCCTAGATGATGGAAATCACTAAAAGTAATACATGAAATCAAGTTAAGCAAATTAAGGTGAAGTTGTAAACATCACTTTGACAGACAAAAACAACTATCAAGGGCTCTAGTAGATATTCCAATGCTGGAACAACATAGGAGGAGCAGAAATTGAGCAAATTTAATAGGAAGTATTGCTGCTGATGCCAGTTAGCAACAATAAATGTAAGAAACCTTGATAAAAGTATTTTGAAAATAGCCAGACACAATAGAATGCTACAGAATGGATTTTTAGTTTAAAAAACGATTACTGCACTTTTGAATTGTAAAGGAAAAAATAAAAATAAAATAAAAATGTCCTAAAGAAATATCTTGATATCTTTCAGGACATATAAAGAGTATGAGGTCACCTGGTTCTTAATCAAAAGCTGAGAAGACCTGAAAGAAAATGCAAACCTACACAGCAAAATTTAAGCTAGCCTCCCTCTCTCTTTGCTGTAAAAAAAAAATAGAATCGGCAAAAGGAAAATTTATTGCAACTGTACACCCCAAGGTTTCACATTTCTCTGCTCGACCTTGCTGTATTTTCCTCTGGGATGTCCTGTAATCATCAGAAACTGGACTACAACCACTTCGTGCTGCTCCATCTCCAAAGAGCTGCTGAGCCAGCACTTGCTTTTTGCTTACGTTAATTGCAAAATAAAATGAGTTAGCTGAAACCACCTGACTTGTCTCAGCACATTTGGGACAGTCCAAGAGTATGTAAACAACCAGTTAAAGAAGCTGAAACTTGCTTTGCTGCTTGCAGTCGAGGATGTAATGTGAACCGTTCCTCTGATGCAAGGACGCCCACATGCTCAGTATTTATGACTAGTTGTACTTGTTTGAAAAGAGACAAATGCTTAGGTTATTTTTCATCTGTAAGCTGCTTTGTTTTTAAATTGTATTTTTAACCCTGAGTACTGCCCATCTGTGAGAGCGGAGCAGTATTGTTTCTTCCAGGAACAGTCCACACAAACTGCCACCACAGCTCCCAGCAGTAGTACAATGAGAGGAAGCTTATCAGAAGACTTTAGCTTGGTCAAAATTATACAGCTTTGCTGTCCCTGGTCTGTTCTGTCATGCTGAAAGAGACAGCTTTGCATTAAGGCTGTGGTCTCCTTACCATCCATATCTTCTGGCTCATGCTCAGGCTCCTCTCTGGCACAGGCCAGAGAGCTCAAGGGAAACGCAGCTGGAACTGGAGGCTGGAGCTGTCAGCAGTTCCTGCTCTACATGTCGGATGGATATGATCAGTGACCAATGTACAAAAGCAGCTATACTCTCTTGAGGGGAGAGAACAACCAAAGCCATCTAGCAGAGATCCAGGAGAGCAGCTCTTGAGCGGTGGAGAACAAGCAACCATTCGGCCATGCCCTGCAGCACAGATTTGTTTTCAAGCGTATGCTTAAATCCACCCTTAGTCAACCAAGTTTATGTTTACCAAGGGTTTGCTAAATTTTTATCTGGATTCATGCCAAGAGAGACAGCTTGCCTCTGAGGGCTCAGAAGGAGTTGGAGAAAAATGTTTTCTGCCTTCCTTCTACCCAAGCGAAGGTTTATGCAGACTGATGCACTCTACTTTAAAAAAGTGACTGAAGTGCAGCGTGGAGCAAGCCTAGCCAAGCACTGATTGTGACACCCTAGTACTAATGTGCAGACATTCAGGATTTAGTAATTTTTCAAATTGTAATGATAAGCAGCTGTTACCAACCACAATGACAACAAAAATACCTGAAATGGTATTTGTGTTCAATTTGGCATTTGCACAGTGGACATCATTGTATATATATATATATATATAGTTTGTGTTGAGCTCCTTCAGTTTTTCTTCCTCCTGTAGTATTGCTAGTCTCCAAAGACAGCTGATGGGATGATGATCTTTGCTTGCATATTTTGGCTATTTCTGTTCTTCCATAGGAGCACACAGCATCATGTGCCAGTTACCTGGTCCCTGAGAGTCTGTATGATGGAGGAAGAAGATGGGCAGGTTGTGCAGACACCAGTGAGGAGCAGGAGCACCATACTGTGTTTGTAATAGAAAGTGTCAAAAGACATTTAAAAGGATGCTTCATTTCAGCTTGTACTGCAGGGTGGTTAAAGAGACAGAGCTGAAAAGGAGTGGGCTGGTCTATGCCTTATTTTCTGCAGAGGGAAGAATTTCAGGTCTCGGCAGCATATCATGCATCATCAGGGCTGTGTGATAGGTAGGTGCAGCAAAACTGTGGCGAGAAGGGATGGTGATGACATGAGCAAAATCATTTCATTTATGACTTCAGGCTGTCAGCAAGTACCATCCCCAGAGAGATGAGCAAATGGCACGTTCACTGGCAGCAAATCATATACATGCCAGCTGAACTTACAAAGCACTCACTCCATTTAACCTCATTTTCCCAAAGGAAAAAACATTTCTGAGTTTTGATGGGCCTGAATTCTGACCCGCACACATGAGTAACCCAGATGACCAGGATTTGTATGTGAGAAGTGAGGCTAGCTGAAATTCAGCAACCACTCTGTAAAAGTGACTTAATTTTCCTTGATCAGCTCCGGAAATGTTCCCCCATCAGCAATCACCAAGTGCAGGCCCTGTCTCTGTGGGACACCACTCTGTCCCTTACACATAAGTTTTAGAGAAAGGAATAAATCATGATCTCACTGATGTAGATGAAAATCTTTGGAATTGACTTCAAATTGTACTTTTGGATTTCAGAAGTCTTTCCAGTGTGACTTATACAGTCACTCTTTGCTGCATTTGCAGAAAAACTAAAAAAAGACTCCCTTTCATCCATCTCTCAGAAATCTTGTACCCAAATTGGTCTGAATTTGGGATAACTTATATTTCCTAGGAGCTTTGTGGAGTAGAGGGTACATTAACCTCTGCGCAGCTAGTCCCAACCTTTAGTTTCTCTCCATGTTGATGTTCACTGAGACAATTATAATCTCCGTTTTCCAGCCTGTCCAAAGCTGTTAAGTAGCATTCTGGCAATTTAGGGCCACATCCTCATTATTCTTGGTGTTATCCTGACCTTTTGGTTTCCATGAAGGTATTGAAAAATGAAATAAAAGTAATTTGTTATTAAAATATTGTCCATATTTATTAGAGCTTCACAAATGCAACCTGACCTCTGGATTCGGGACTGTGATTTTACCCATCGTAAGATAAGAGAGCTTTCCATAGTGGAGAGACATGAGGGGACAGTTCATCCTCTCTTAAAAGAGGTGTTGAAGATACCTCCTTCTTCCTTGCTCCATTTAATAGGATCAGGATTTGTCTTCTGTAAAGATCATTTTTGCAGTGCTTTGTTCCACCTGGGAGAGGAATGGCTCCAAGTGGCAGGGTTCCACCTATGAGCAAGTGAGAGAAACCAAGGGAATTGTGTTATGCTACTCTAATATTACCAAAAAAATAGGCTTTTTTGCTGACAGATGAAGTTAGAAGCCAGCTGTCTAGTCCTGTGTGTCTTCCCTGTAGCAGTGTTTTTAAAAGGGAGAGATTTATAGAACTAATAACACAAAGCAAGGCTTTAAATTTTATTGTGTAGATATGAATTTACTTCACTCTTCTGCAAAACTTTGGAAAGCTGTGAGCTGATTTTAGCCTTGCTAAAAAGGGGAAAAAAGAGAATAATCTTTTCCTGCATGCAGAGAGATGAGCTGCAGCCTCAGCACACCTCCCCTCAGGGGCCAGGGACCTTGGACCCCTCTCCCAAAATGAGCCCTTCCCCTGCCAAATCCAACAGAGACACCAGATGCTTTGCAAGGATCATAAGCTAAAAAGGACTGTTTCAGTCAATGCAAGTGTAACTGCTACTGCTTTTCACCCTCCAGACCCATCTGGAAATGTGTGCATAGCTGTAAATAATGCCGTTGTTACTGGAAAGAGCCGGTGCTGGAGGCCGTCACCATCACTCAGGCACGACTTGCAGTAGCCTGGCAGCAGTCCAGCATCCTCATCTGGGACTCACACCTCACACAGACTGGGAGCCAGGCATACCTCCAGCTTACGCCCGGCACTGTTTGCCTGAACACATTTATTTTTAGAAAAAGCCATAAAGAGACTGGCTTGTTATTAAAAGAATAAGATAAAAAAAAAATAGAAGAGCTAGAGCATTTCAATCTGTATATTTTCCAAACAACTAAAATTCTCCTCTCAGGTCCTGACCCCTTCCTATTCTATATTGGATGGCAGGCAAGCGATGCTTAGTTTGTTCTATTTACTTAGCTGGAGGAGCAGTGCATTATAAAGAGATCAGTAATTTTTACCTTATCAGAATATCAGCAACATATATTTTAGAATATTATTATTTATTGAAGAATATTACCACTTATGCATGCATTTTTCCTGTATTTTTCATAATTTCCTGCATAATTCCTCCTCGCCGGGTCTAGTTAATAGAGGATGATTTCCACCTCCTCCTCGGGAAGGGCACTACCCTGGAAAGCCTCACATCCTTTCCAGCAGCGAAAACACACAGGCAGAGCTAGTGCTGTCCAAAATCCAAGGATGCCCCACAGGACAGTGTAGTACCAGAGGGTACTTTCCATGCGGATTGAATGAGAAAAGGTCTGTAAGATCTGCAGTACTGACAGCCATTGGATTCGGGCTCTGCATTACATTTTTACAGCTATCTCAATGCTTTTGATCTTTTATCAACTTTTTAACAAATGGGAATAATACAAACAGAGCAAAATTCACAGGAGCTGGGACTTGGATATCTGCATTCTTTCATAGAAATCATTAAATAGAAACTCTTTCAAAGAAATCATTAAATCATAGAATCGTTAAATTTGGAAAAGATCAAATCAAGATCATCTGGTCCAACCATCAACCTACCACCAATGTTGCCCACTAAGCCACGTCCCTAAGCACCACGTCCAACCTTTCCTTGAACACCCCCAGGGACGGTGACTCCACCACCTCCCTGGGCAACCCGTCCCAATGCCTGACTACTCTTTCTGAGAAGAAATGTCTCCTCATTTCCAACCTGAACCTCCCCTGGCACAACTGGAGGCCATTTCCTCTAGTCCTATCACTAGTTACCTGTGAGAAGAGGCCGACTCCCAGCTCCCCACACCTTCCTTTCAGGCAGTTGTAGAGAGCGATAAGGTCTCCCCTGAGCCTCCTCTTCTCCAGACTAACCAACCCCAGTTCCCTCAGCCGCTAGAATTATTCCTTAATCCCATTAAGTGCCTAGGTCTGATATCTGTGTCATCTCCGTAATGTACGCATCTCCTGAGGCTGTGGGGCTGAGTGGACAACATCCAGTCTCTCACATGAGGTGCTTACCACATCTGTTCGAGCTGAATGGAGCATGGCAGGAGCGTTCCTGTGGCCCATCAGCAGTCCTCGAGGGTAGGAAGGCTCTGCAGAAAGATCTGGATAGGCTGGACCGATGGGCTGAGGCCAACTGTATGAAGTTCAACAAGGCCAAGTGCCGGGTCCTGCACCTGGGGCACAACAACCCCAAGCAGCGCTACAGGCTGGGAGATGAGTGGTTGGAAAGCTGCCTGGCCGAGAAGGACCTGGGAGTACTGGTTGATAGGCAGCTGAATATGAGCCAGCAGTGTGCTCAGGTGGCCAAGAAGACCAACAGCATCCTGGCTTGCATAAGAAACAGTGTGGCCCACAGGGTTAGGGAAGTGATTGTCCCCCTGTACTTGGCTCTGGTGAGGCCGCACCTTGAGTACTGTGTTCAGTTTTGGGCCCCTCGCTACAAGAAGGACATCGAGGTGCTCGAGCGAGTCCAGAGAAGGGCAACGAGGCTGGTGAGGGGTCTGGAGAACAAGTCTTACAAGGAGCGGCTGAGGGAGCTGGGATTGTTCAGCCTGGAGAAGAGAAGGCTCAGGGGCGACTTATCGCACTCCACAGGTACCTTAAAGGAGGCTGTAAGAGAGGTGGGGGTTGGTCTATTCTCCCACGTGCCTGGTGACAGGACGAGGGGGAATGGGCTAAAGTTGTGCCAGGGGAGGTTTAGGTTGGATATTAGGAATAACTTCTTTACTGAAAGGGTTGTTAGGCATTGGAATAGGCTGCCCAGGGAAGTGGTTGAGTCACCATCCCTGGAGGTCTTTAAAAGACATTTAGATGTAGAGCTTAGTGATATGGTTTAGTGGAGGACTTGTTAGTGTTAGATCAGAGGTTGGACTCGGTGATCTTGGAGGTCTCTTCCAACCTAGATGATTCTGTGATTCTGTGATTCATGCAGTGCCGCTAGGGCCTGTAAAGTCAGCCCTATAAAGTCAGGCCCTGCAGCCTGCAGGCAAAGCAGGCAGGCCCAGGGGCCTTAAAGAGACCTTTGTGTGATATCAAACCCCAGGAGGGATGTAGGTGAGACTCAAACTCCAAATATTTTGTCTCCTGACCAAAGGACTAGTGCTATCTCTGGATCCTAATTTGTTGGTAAGTTCATCAGCATCACAGCTAAAACTCGTAGGGATGAAACATCCCATGTGCTTCACACAGCGAGAAAGCTCCCGATTTCCACTCCAGCCTGCCTGCCTTCCCTGCCAGCCCACTACACGAGGATCACACCCCATCACTGGTCCTTCTCCTGTCACCACTTATGTCCAGGTAAACAAGTGTCACTTTGATGAACAGCACAATTCTTATCGCCGTTACTTTTCTAACTACTGCCAACTACCCAGCGAACGTAGCAGGCAGACTGTTACAGCACTGTCATTTATGACACTATTATTCTTCTCTAAAGATTGTTTTCAGCACCCTCAGCATAAATCTTTGTAGCCAACACTTTTAGACTGAGCTCTAATAAAATGCTGGAGACCTCAAGGCTTTACAAACACTGTCTCTGCCAGGGATTTTTATTTTCTTTTCTTAGGAACTGACTCTCTTTAAAAATAAAAATGTGTTTTATGGCCTGATTTCAGGGAGATGTGAGAATCAACCACACTCTACTAACTGGAATAAAGGCTGTTGTCTCGAGACATCACTGATGTCTCCATGGCATGCATTATCTCCGTGCATTACATTATCAGTGCTGAGAAGGAGAAGACTATGAGATATTGTATTTGGGGATGTGAAAATGGCAGAAAACTAAAAAACACACACAAAAAATATTGGGCATCGTCAGTCTAACATTTAGAAAATTCTGGAATTGATGGTGATTCACAGTGAGACATGGATTTGTTATCTTTGGAGTTGAGTATTGAAAAAATACTGATTTTCTGTTGTGGAATTTGGCAGCAGGCTGAAAGCACCAGCTTTACATCTAGGTGGACAAAACCCACAAAATTGTCCATGTGTCACTGGCAAATCAGAAATGCAAGCTCAGAGGGGGATTGCTTTATTTGTCTCTTTTTATATCATCATAAAGTTTTTACCTCAGAAATGTTGCATCGTCCGGATTCTCAGTAATACTTTCTCTGGACAACATATTTGTTTATTTACATATTTTTATTGAGGCCAAATAAACAGGCATTGAAATAACCAAGAACCAAAATAGTACCAGCATAGATTATTGTCACTGTTGCTGTATGGGAGAGGAAGCCCTCTAACACCCTTGTTTTAGAGCGTTTCAGAAAGCCGGCTTGTGAGCCTGTTTGGAGGATGCTGTGGAAAGGCACCTGCCAGATTTTGGGCCAGCCTGATGGGCAGGGTGGTGGTACCCTAGGTGCTGGCACAAGGAGGTGGCAGGGGAGAGAATGGTAGGAGGAAACTGAAAAAAATATGGTAAAACTATGAGTGTGAACAGTGGAGACTGCTGTCCAGTTGAGAGCATGAGAGCCCAAAATGATATGCTGAGGAATTAGATATAATTTCCCATGCTGCTGGCACAAACAAATATATGAAATTACAGAGTCCTATAGGTGCTCCAGAGAGGAAAGGTGAACAGCCAGTCTGCCTGCAGAAAGAGAGGTCAGAAAAGGTTAATGTGATGGTGTAAGAGGTTTCTTCTTTTGCTGTGTCCCTCATCTTGCCTTCTTTTGCTCTGTCCCTCATCTTGCACACTGCCTATTGAGACAAATCTTGCCCAGATCCCAGCCCCTTCCTGAGCTCCTGCCTTTTCAAGGCTACCAACATCCATCCATACATCCTGATGTGTCAGTGCCTCACACTTTGATTCATTCCCAGCATTCATACAGAACTAGAGCAGGATAGACCTGCTAGAATTTTATATTTATCTTCATTTATCTTTAAGTATTTTATAGTTATTTTCTGTAGATACACAAGTATTTACACCACTGGTGTACATCCATGCAGCGGCATAGCAGTGTTGCTCTGAAACGTGTAGTTAATTATTTTCACAGGATCATAACTGGGTGGTCAACATTAAAATGTTGATTCAATCAGCAGGGATGACTGTGCTGTTCTGTATAATGTGTTTTTAAGGCAGCTGTTTCTGTGCTATTTGAGCATTAAATACAGTACATGAAATTTCAGCAGCCCCTTGCAAGTCTGCTGAGCAATCATGGGAGTTAGGGGTTGAAAACATAGTCAGTACTTTCATTCAGACGATGCTCAAAACTTTACAAGACAAATGGAAAACAAATGCTAGTAAATCCATGTTTTTTAATGCATGAACCACCACTGCAGTCTGTTTAGTCTACGCATATGTCAAGGCACATTTCAACACACTCCAAAGCTCTCTGTGGGCAGTTTTTCACATTTGGATATATTTTCCTATCCTTTATGTAACTGGCATCAAATATTTACCTTTTCCTTCCTTCCCTCCTTCCTTCCTTCCTTCCTTCCTTCCTGTTGATGATTTTATTCTATATTAGAAACATATTTTTAAACAAAATGTTAGGTGACGCTATTGCTACTATTGCAAATTAATATATAAACGTGCTATAATGCAAACAGCCTGTGTGACAATCATGGTACTTTTGACTACATTTTAAAGGTGTCACAGTGATTGCTAAGTAGGCCATTATGGATGTTCAAATTTTAAGAATTTATTGATTTAAATTATGTATGTTAATGTACCTATCAAAGTTACAAATGTAGTTTGCAGCAAACTACTTATAAGATATGAATGATAAGCCATAAATAATGACTATGTCTGTAAATTAAATTACTCGATTATGCTGCAAAGATGCACTTTAATTTGGAACAGAAAATTACTTTAAAGTGATTTCAGCAGTTAATTCTTTTAGGATAGCAGAGCTGTATGAGGCATAGTCTTAAGTCAAGCATCAAACTTCGTGACAGTTTGCCCATGAACCTGGTTCACTGGGTATTGCTGTGACCCAAATACAATGGATGTGACAGACTGACAAAATAATCACTGAGGACATTTAAGCCAAAATATAAAAGTGCTTTAAATCAGTCATTAATGTTTTTGTAATGGGAACAACCATGGGTATCAGCTAGTGCTAAGCTGATGAAGGGGTGAAATGAGTTAATTTTGGAAGAAGACAGAGACCCATTGTCTCTAAAGAAGTTACAGATACCTTGGAATTTTAGAATACACACACAAAAAATGTATTATAAAAACAACAACAACAACAAAAACTATAGTAGAATTTAACTTGAGACTCTGAAATACGAGCTGAGCAGAAAAACAATGCTTAAGCACTATTGCCATCATGTCTTACATTGCTGGCATAGTAGATTGGATTCTGGATGAATTTCAGTAGATGGAATAACCAAAAATAACTTACCAAACATGGACTTCTGTACTTGAAAATTGCATTAGTAGTTAGTATGTACCTAAATGGAAAGGGAAGAGGTTATGGAAGAGTCTTGGAGAGCTAGTGTTCAAGGGGTAGAGAGCCTTTTCTGTATGCCCCAAGTAAATTACTGCATCCACCTTAACATCAGAGCGTAAACCTCAGGGTTGTTAAGGCACAAAGTAACTGCACAAGGCTTACCTGGAGCTCAGGGCAAAGGTAGCAGTGCTGTATATCCATAAGTAAATTCCTTCTCAAACCTTCTTGGCCCTAAGGACTCCTAAATACTTGCCGGGGCTTGCTGATCCTTTGGGGACTGTTGTTTCACTCAGCTCTATGTGTCCAGTATGACAGTGTTCACCGCATTCGTGAGCTTCTCCTTTAGAGTCGCCATTAACACTCACTAAGCAAGGGCAAAACATTGCAATGATTCATTTCAGCTGGATGAATAATCAGATTTCTAGTTACAGACAGCTGCAAACTTACTGAGGTAAGGACAGTTGAGCTGTGTCAACAGTAAGTTGACAGCAAAGAGACACAAAAAAATATATTAAAAAAATCCCATTTTAAGTCTAAGATCAGTGTCTATTTCTAGTTCTTCAGTGTTTTTTTTTTTTTTTAATCCAGTATCTCTAAGTGTCCCAGCTATTATAACTATGTTTCGGGGCCAATTCAGGGCCAACCTGTACTGAAACCCTGTTGCTCTGATTATTAGGCCCTTTTTGGTTTTTCTTTTTCCCTCTACTCTCGTGAATGGTGAATGCAAATGCTAGAAGATGGTGTGATGATGCATCGGAAGATGCTGAAGTATATAACAGCATTTCAAGTAAAAGGCCTGTCCTTTGATCACTCAATCTGATACTGTAAAAAGTCATTTAACTATAAGAATTTTATTTTTTTAGTATATTTTGATTTCTCTTCTACAGGATCCAACTGGGAGGCATCACTTCTGCAGAGGAAAAAATCTGATGTTTGGAAAGCTTCACCAGGTAACCACTTGTGGGTTCTGGTTCAGGCAGCTGAGAGCGTATGGGCGAGATGCAGAAATGTCAGGTGGGAGAGAAGGGAACGTGCAGCACAAACATACCCTCCCCATACAGCAGTGGCTTGCCTTGCTGTGCCTTCCTCCTCACCAGCATGTGGGTGAGCTCCCCACCTTCATGCCCTTCCTCCTTCATTGGCAGGTCCCCATGGTCCTTGCTTTATTTATTAATATCCCCTGAGGAGGAGGAGGAGGAGAAAGTCCCCACAGTCCTGATCCACTTCTACAGCAACACTTTCCTCTACCTATCTGTGTGGGTGCCACCTCCTCCCATGCCGGATGGCATCTTCAGTCTTCACCTTTACTATGGGGTGGAAGAGAAAAGAGGCAGAATAGATGCCTTAGGATACAGGCTGTAGGTACACCCCCATTACATTTTTGTGGTCTTCATCTCCTTTCTCAGCAGCCGTTGCTATTATACCACAGGCAGCCCCAGCGGGCTGCCATCCTGAGATTTCCCCTGAGAAAGGAGCAGCAATTTGGGTAGTGCTGTCACAGGAGAGTTTTGCTGGTTGTCTGAATGGAGATGCTCAGCCTCGGCACCCCCAAGGTGCAATCCCCAGGCCACCAGTTAAAGTGTCTTCCAGAGAGATTTTGATGCAAACACCCCAAATCTGTGTCCATTTTTTATTCTCCTCCTGGGACACAGTAGCACCACTTCCCTCCCCTCTCACACCCCACAGAATCCATGTATTTTAATGCAGTCTGTCAGAGGCATGATGGAGGTAAGGTAAAAAAGATTTCAAATACACTCACACAAAAGAAGATCTTTATGAAATATATGTACCTCCTAGTCTTGCCTTGCTGTTTTGTTTCGTTTGGATCATGTCACTTTTAGCCAAAATTTTACACAGCCATTCTTGAAGATCAGACATTAATGATCCTCATGGAGAGCACACATTAGATCCTCACTCAGTTGCTGAAAGATACAAGTTATAGAAATATTGCAGATAACTCCAATATCAAGAACTTCAGAAGCCTGACAATGCAGATTTTTCCTCTGTCATCTGCCAGCCTTTTCAACACAATTAAGACCTATTTGCTAGATATGCTCATAGAGTTTTGGTACCAGTTTCAGCACAAACTGGAGTATGGCTGAAGGGCAGAGCAGTGGAGAGTTGTGCAGCCCTTTCTGAGGCAGTGCTAATCGTGCTGCACTGCAGATTACATATTTTGTCTCTAATTGTGCTCTGCAGCTTTCCACAACTAACTTTTTATTGTGAAGCTGGTACCTTGTATCTGTCATTTGAGAGCTGGAGATAAAATATAGCTATAATGAAAATCCTAGTCTGTCACACTGATGATGGGTTTGGGAGAGAGGATTCTAAATCTGCATGGACATAGATGAAGGCATTTATGAGATTTACAGAGACTAATCTTCCTTCGGTATCTCTTCATTACAATTGAAGCATGTCAATTGTATCATGTCATAAAAAGCTCTAAGAAAAATCACGGAGGAACATTTTTTCTCCCTCTTTGAAATACGTCACCATAAAGGTGGAGTGAAGGTATAGAGGTTTTAGATCTCTAAATTTTATCTCCAAATTACCTAAATTTAGATATAAGCTATCTAAGTTTTAGATACGAAGTGTGTGTGTGTGTATATATATAACATATTATTTAGTTATTTAAAACTTCCATTGATCAGTATTTCCCATATTCCTTTCTCACTTCAATATTTCAGCAGAATACTTGAAAGTGAGTCTTAAAAAGAAGACGATATCTTGTCTTTGGTTCTCTCATAGGAATTGAATGATATCACTGTTCTTCATTATTTTCACCTTCAAAGATCAATGCTGACCAATACCAATCAATAAACTGTGTTTTTTTCAACAATTTCCCAGTAACTAAGTGCCAGTTTAATCCAATAGTTGCCAGCTGCTAAAGTATTACTTTTACTTGCTCTGATATTGTAATTTCCATCTGAAAATATTCAAAATTGTCATATTATGGAATAAATATCATTTACATGAAAAAGATGCCTACTGAGGCATGATTAATAAAAACTGAATTATTGTCTTCTATGAAGTGTTCCTTTCCACAGTATCACAGTTTTTCCACTGCATAATGCAGAGGACTGATTCCCATCACAGGCTCTACCAAGGCTCCTGTAACTAGCTCAGGCTTGGATATCCGTTTGTTTTTATTTTTGCACTTTGAAATGGAACATCTCTCTGGAGACATTCAAAACCAAAACACTAAAAGGGCACACACTTATTGTTGTCAAAATGACAAATCTGTGTAAAGTCAGTCAAGCAGCCAGCAGCTCAAAGACAGCCCATCCTCTGACAGATGAGGCTTACCGGGTACACCAACAGCTATGCCAAAGGAGTGACAGGAGTCACAAGAACCTGGAGCTTGTCTCTTCCTGAGGTTTGCGTGGATTTGGATCCTGTAACTTGCAAGCCCATAGTTTCCACTGGATTACTGGGCATTTGCTCTTTTTCAGGTTCTCTGTAAGGATGGTAACCCCTTCACTCACCTCAGCTTGTCCTGTCCCACCTGTAACACTTCTTTGTTACTGCTCTGCTTTGGAAATCTTCAGTTCTAAAGGAAAGCTACCTTCCTCATGTCTCTGGCAAGATCAAACATGGGTTGCTATTGCCATGTCAGCTACAGCCTGGCTGACCTACCACATCACTGGCCTTATTCTACACCAAAATATGGATTCTGTATTTTAAAGGGTAACAACATATTCCTTTACTGACCTTTCCTGGAGTCAAATAGACTACAAGGACACTGTGCCAGTGTCGAAACTCTCAGGCTCTGCTTGAGGCTAATTTCTACACACATCTGTCTTCCTTGTCTAAACAAGTGTCATTGCAGCAGGGTCAGATGCAATTCATTGGTATTCCCAGGTGTGACTATCACAGAAAGCACCATTGTACTACTGGACAAGTTGAAAGTGAGCCAACGTTTGAGCCTAAATCCTGCTCTAAATACAACTCATCTTAACATAAAGATGGATGATGAGGATTTGGAACAGTTTCTCTATGAGGAGTCATTAATACACAGGGACAGTGTGGGAAATAAACCTTTCTCTATTTACCTGCCAGCTAGTTTTCCATTTCAGATCACACAAGGTCTAGGACACAATGAATGAAATGATCAGCCAGTAGGCTTAAAAGAGTGGTATTTATTTGTACAGTGTGATTATTTGGTGGAATATATTACCACAATGTTTTTGGAGGCAAAAAAAAGGAAAAAAAAAAAAAGTTTTAAAAAAGCTATTAGATGAATTAATGGGAAAAAATGCCTTCCTTTCGCTTAAACACTGTGAACTGTTACCATCTGAGTCAGAAAATTCCTATGCCACAGATTGCCAGAAGCTTGGAAGACATACCATACTTGGAAGAAAAATATCATAGTGTGCTTCCTGTGTTATTCTGTATTTCTTTCTTCAGCACTTGCTATTGGCACATGTGGATGGGATGAGACTGATCTGTTGTCTAAATATGGCAACTTTCATATATGGATAGGTTTTAAAAAGACCTTAAACTTCATGGACCAATGAAGACACTAAACAGCTGGAGTATTTAGTTGATTTTGTGTTTTGTTTTGTTTTCTTTTTTTTAAGACAGGGATGAAAGGATATGAAATGTAGAACATTGTGCAATCCCTATCTTTGTAAAATATGAAAAGAATGTGAATTGGAGCTTTAACAAATGTAAACTATTAGTCTTTGAAATTGTGGGTAGGTGGTTTTCATTTCTGTTTGCACAACAGGGTCTCTATACAGTCCTGATGTTAGTAACTATGTCTTTGTTTAATGAAATGACCTCTCTGAACAGCCAAAATGCTAAGTATTGAGCAGGTAAACTGAAAGCCTGAGGAAACTCAGGGAATACACAGTAACGCAGAGTCTTTCTGTAACCTAGGTTCTAGGCTCAAACCCCAACAATTCCAGTGAAGGAATTTCATTATACTCAGTGCAAATTCCATCATTTTGGATGAATTAATCTTTAAATGAAGCCCTTTGACACTGTCCTCTGATGTGAAAAATAGTTGGATATCTAAAGTAACCTTAGTAATCATTAATCTTCCAAGTGAAGGTTCGAAGGGTGGTTTCACATCTATTTTTTGTCATTATTCTACTTCTCTGGAATTAATCAGTCTGCCCTTTGGCTCAACTGCATGGGCTTGAAGAGTATCAAGTTACCCTTGCAAATAAATGCAGCAATCAACAAAAATCCCTTCCACCTAAATCATATAAGCTCTGTGGGACAGGGTGTTTTCCTGGTCACTTATTTCAACAGCACAACAGAACTTGACTCCTGACTGGTTGTCAAAGATGATTTTAGATGAGGAAAGTTTATTAACTTTTTCTCTTAATTCTTTGCCTTTAAGGTACAGCATTTGAAGTCTGCAGTACCAAGCAGGGTCACGGTAATTCAAGTCTTTAAGTAGCTCAATGTAAGAGTTTATTGTCTGACTTTGCTCTTTAAAGACCTGATTATGGACTATCCTTTCTCTAAGCCTCTGGAAGAGCTTCTCTGTGAACACAGGCATTTTACCCAGGCTTCCATTCTTCTGTCTCCTAGAAGACCCAAGTGAATTAAAAATGTGGCTTTTAAAATACACATCTAACCAGCTGCTGTGGTACATCTTTTTTCTCTAACAGACACACACACACACACACACACACAAAAAAAAAAAAAAAAAAAAAAACTGCAGTTTGAGTTTGAGGCAGGTTATGAAATCCCTGATGTGCGACAACTGTGGTTTGGACAGGCTGAATGGTTTCGCCTAGTCGCAAGACAGGCAACAGAAAAGAAAAATGGCAGTGAAATTATCAGCTGGTGAGCTCCTGGCAGAACTCCTGGCTATGAGGAAAGACCTCTTAAGAAAACTGTAGCCATCCTGCATTAGAAAACTAATAATATATTCTAACGGCTCTTAATTTATTGTATTAAACTGAGTCAGCAGCAACAGATTGTCTGACCTGTGCATGGGATTAGTTTCCAATGAGGCTGTTATATTTCAGACTCCGAAAAGCGAAAACCACTTGACATCTGGGAGGAAAAAGGCAATGAATATTACAAAATGTAATGAATCCAATAGAAGTAAGGGTTCAGCTAAAGGTGAAAAATAATCATGCTATAAATGTCAATGGGTACTATGGACTATTACAAAATTACTTTATTCCTGCTTTTACTAGGATATCATCATTGTTTTCAATTGGGTTGCACCAGCATAAAATGCAAAGAGAGCACTTAGGCCTCTTTAATTTATAAATATGATATAAATTATTTGGAGCTCAGATTCAATCAGTTTAAAGGCACAATGTCAAAAAGTTTCAACTAGATCTATGACCCATATAGATTTTTCTAACCATGTACAAGTGTTGGTGCTTTTATTAGTCTGCACGTGACACTGTCAATAACCCATATGAAGACAAAAAGTTCAGACTTCTTTGCACTCCAAATGAAGCCCCTTGACTTTACTGAAGAATCACCCTGAAGAATACCTCTCTCCATCTGGTCCAATGCCGTCATGTCTGTCTAAAGCCAGTTTAACTCAAAACCATGTTGCACTAAGCCACTGAGATTGATAAACCATATTTTGAGAAGAAAATATGTTTCTGGTTACAAATGGAAAACGTGTACACAGCGCAGGCCCCGGAGTGCCTGAATTAGCATCATCACAGAAGGCACAATTACATCTGTGTTTCATATGTTCCCTTGTCATCCCAAAAGCGGATCTGATGGAAAGCAGGACACTCAGAGCTGGCCTTATCTTGCTGCAAACGCTCGGGCGCACCGAGGTCGCGCTGAGCGGCAGCCAGGCAGGAGCAGCTGCGGATAACCTCTTCCCACCCTGGCTGGGGCCAGTGCTCCTCCGAACATGGGAAATGCTGAGGGGTGGAAATGAAATCCAGATCTTTTAGACCTCCTCATGACTCATACTCGTTAAATATCTTAATAACATATGTGACAGTTCTCGGTGTTTACCATAACCCCCTCGCGGCCGGGGCAGAGAAGGATCTCCAGGTGCAGATGTGGCACCTCAGCAGCGAGGTGGGGAGGCCAGGTCTGATCGTTGTTAGCCAAGACCGACCTCACACACACCAGTTCTTTTCTTGGTGTGCAGCTCAATTCACTCTGAGCATTTTACTGGATTTACAAACTATTTTCTTCAACACTTGTTCAGAGAATTTTTTTCCACCTAAAACACCTTTAAATTACAGAAAAATGATCGAGTGCTTTTACCTCTCTCAAGTGTCGTAGTCGCCAGCATCCAACCATATTCATGTTGGCTGTCCAGGAGAAAATAATCTAGTTTCTGAAAGCAAACACAGAGGAAAGAGCGTGTGTCTGGGAATGCAGCAGGGCGATCTGTGCTATAAACACATGTATATGAAAACAGGAAAAATGAAGACCTGCCAGGAGAAATTTACTTCGTATTCCTTTCCACAGTCTTTATAGAAGAAACATAAACTATGTATAGAAAATTTTCCATTGATTTCTATTGGCTTCAATTCAGTCTATGTGGTATATAAAAATAATGGACTGGTTCACTAGTGCACATTGTCAGACACAGAGGAAGTCTGCATTGCAGCTGCCAATGAACTATCTGCTCGGGAGGTAAAAATCCCCAGCTCCTGGTACCAGCTATTAAAACTCTTCCAACAGTCCAAGATCTCAGGTGATCTGATTGATGGGCATCTTTTCATCACCAGTACAGTGGGTGTATTACCAGTGGCTGCAGAACATAGAAAGGAAAGGCTGGATGAATCACAGCATTTGTGGGGAGGGAAAGGCTGTGGAAAACCCTACAAGGAAGGAAGGGGACATCTCTTCCTCTCCCCAACTACAGTCAATTGTTATTTGCATAAATGCATTTGCTGACTTAAAAAATAGCTAATGCTAGACAGGAATCATATTTAAGTAGCTCCAGTGGGACATTTCATGTAGTAGTAAATAAAGAAAAGGATGAATAATTCCGCATGCTACTCAGTTTTCACGGCACCCAAATCACCACCTACCATGTTGTAACATCCAGATGTAGGCCCTCTCATACCAGTTTGAATAATATAACATCAGGATTTACGGTGATTTATTTTCTATCAATATACTTTCTGAAACATTTAGGAACCACTGGTGAAAGAGAAGTTGACTGATTTTTTTTTTTTTTTTAAGGGGAACTGTAAATGGATTTGCCTTCTTCCTTTCCATGACTGAGCAGGCTCAGTAACCTGTGGATAAAGAAGCATTCGTTTGTAAATAGACAACTGACAAGGTTGATTGGAAATTAAGTTAGCAATGAAAATACGTCTCATTAGCTATTTTCCTGTCCCAGTATCTTGGTAAATTTCCCTTGTTTGCATGCCACTGCATGTGCTAGTGATGGCCAAACTCTGGTCACTTCCTGACTATGTGAATCCCACAGATAGGCCTATTCCAACAGCCTGTGTCATTCAATGAAACTTTAGATTTGCCTGCTTTATTCCAGGCAATTTCTACACCTAGAATAAACGTAGATTTCCACCTCCCTCAGGAAAAAAAATAAAAAATAAAAATAATAAATCTGTCTTTAAAAAGAATAACTATTTTTATGATTTATCTGTGTTCTGCTGAAAATTTTCTAGCTATTAGAATATTTTGCCTTTGCTATGGAAGCTGCAATGCTCCTGTGACTTTCAACACATCTCAGCTAAATGACAGCCATGATTAATTAAAGCAAAATTGCATTTGGTAGGATGGTCACCTTCAGCGCAATTAAAAATAAGTGTTCTGGTACAAAAGAAGAGCCGTGCTATTTCTGTTCTCCCAAGCTCTACTGCAAATATAGGCTGACAGATTAATAAAAGCATTTCTAAACAGTTGTAAAAAATCAGCCATCTGATTCAGGAATTTTGTTCCTCAGCTAACTTCTTATTTAGCTACTGAAAACTTCATTTTCCCATCTGTGAGATGACAAAATCCAATGAAAACAATATTAATATTTATGTTCTAAATAGAAAGGGCTTTCAAAGCATGTTCATAAAGTGGAAAATAAAAGCAGAAGTTTATCCAAAACTTTCTGGCATCTTGCATATTTAAAATTTTTCAGCCCTGCTGCCAGGATTTGCTGGCTTAAGATCAAGATGTGATATTTTATAAAAGTTATTAATATGGGTGGATAGTGATTCAGCTTTTATATCATTTAAAAGGTAAGATTCTATTATATGGGTCAGTTAATTTTAACCACGTTTGATTCTGTAAAAAACACATATTCCAATATTGCCCAAAGGTGATATATATATTATTGAGACTATTTTAAATGTTTCACAATACCAGTTTTTACCACCTAAATTAAGATCGTAGAATCACAGAAGGGTTTGGGTTGGAAGGGACCTTAAGGACCACCCAGTGCCACCCCCTGCCATGGGCAGGGACCCCTCCCAGCAGCCCAGGCTGCCCCCAGCCCCATCCAGCCTGGCCTTGGGCACTGCCAGGGACGGGGCAGCCACAGCTCCTCTGGGCAGCCTGGGCCGGGGCCTCACTGCCCTCCGAGTGAAGAATTTCTTCCCAGTGTCTAATTTAAATCTTCCACCTTTTAGTTTAAAGCCATCACTCTGTGTCATATCACTCCACTCTCTGACAGAGTCCCACCCCAGCTTTCCTGTAGGTCCCTTTAGGTACTGGCAGGCCGCTGTAAGGTCTCCTTAGAGCCTTCTCCTCTCCAGGCTGAACCTCAACTCCCTCAGGATGTCTTCATAGCAGAGATGCTCCAGCCCTCTGATCATCCTTGTGGCCCTCCTCTGGACTCAATCCACCAGGTCCCTGTCCTTCTTGTGCTGAGGGCCCCAGAGCTGAGCGCAGGCTCCAGGTGGGGTCTCACAAGAGCAGAGCAGAGGGGGACAATCCCCTCCCCGCCCTGCCGCCCACACTGCTTTTGGTGCAGCCCAGGACATGGTTGGCTTTCTGGGCTGCAGGCACACATTGCCAGCTCATGTTCAGCTTCTCATCAACCACCACCCCCAGATCCTTCTCCTCAGGGCTGCTGTCAATCCATTCTCTGCCCAGCCTGGATCTGAGCTTGAATCATTCAGTAGAATGTGTACACATATGTACACATATCAGAGCTACCAGGAAAAATGCTGTAAATGTGAAAACACTTTGGAATCAACAGTGGATGTGTTTTCCTTCACACACAGCTTTTCATTTTTAATTAATCATATTTTTGCTTGTCTCTGAAACATGAGAAAAATCCAATACCTTATGTTAACTATTTTAATTTCACAATCATTCAAAGTAGGTGATGGAAAATTAAGTATTTTTTTTTGTTTGAAAAAATTAGTAAGTGCTTATGCATGGAATACTTTCTTTGTACTACAGCATAGCAGTACTTCCTACTTTTCTGATCATATTCATGGTCAAAAATGCTTACGTCAATAAGCCCCATTGCTAGGTTACAACACAGTGCCACTCTAATGGTCTGCATTTACCCAGTGGGAAAATGAGCAAAAAAGCAGCAACTTTCATACATTTTTCTCATGTTCTCAAGATAGGCATTGTCAGCACAAGATACAGTCACATTATTACTTCAGTTTGAAGTTTAAGGGAGAAACCTGGTCTTTTAGGCAAGAAACATTGGCTCAGTGTGGGAACTGACTTGCACTCAAGTCTCCAGGCAGTACAAAAATAACCGGACTAAAATATTTGGATCTTTGAATTCAAGCATACCTATGAACCATTCAGAGGTAGTGACAGGTACTTCTGTATGAAGGTAATCACTGTTCTTTCCTTTTTTCATACCGGAGAAGGAAGAGGGAGGGGATGACTGCATACAGCACAAGACAGAAAAAAACCCAACACATTGTTTACGTTTTCCATGCACAAAAGACTCTTCAGTATGAAAATTCAGGATTGTAAGCACTGAAAGTGATGAAATGATAACAAGTAACAGTTTCTCTCAGAAGACCAGTATAATTTCAACACTTTATTTTGATCTTAAATTGGGTGGGTGGGAGAAGGGTGGTGGTTCCTTGCATGTGAGTGTGAGAGAGAGGGAGAGAGATTTGTGGTCTTTGTTTGTTTGTTTTTTTCTATGGGTCCTAGTAGTCATGCTCCGCTACCTTACTACAAAAAGTACCTGCCATTTATTTGTTCTCTACCTGAATTACTGAAGTTATTCTAGTGCCCCGATCCACACAGATACTGCAGATGTGAAGAAGACAGAGCTGTCCACCTGAAAGCACCTAACCTAAAACTGAGAACATGATACCTTTCACACTGCAACTGTTGAGGTTACTTGCTTCAATAAGAAAGGAAGCAATATGAACATACCATATACAGGCATTTAAAAATATTCTCCAACATATTTTAGGGGTTGATGAAGCAGTACTTCATCTGGCCCTCTGGACTGTGGCTGCTGCTTTTGAGAGGGGAATGTGCAAAAGAACACAAGTTAATTCCCCAAGTGATGTACACTGTTTGTGTAAGGCACTCTTCCTTTACTGCAGTGACTTGGCACCATCATGTGGCCACTCTGAGTCTGCTCACTTTAAGTAACAGTTTAGACAGAAAACACTTTGCTATGCATTAATTAAAATTTACAAATGATTTCAATCTACTTTAGAAGTAGAAAGTACATAGCTTAAACATACATACACTAAATTCTGAATGCATTAGAACATTTTTTTCAAATTGTCCTTTTTTCCCCCCCAAATCTCTGCTCTGGTTGACCATGTTTTCCTTCATGATCTTTAAATTTGAAGTTGTTAGGCTACAAAAGTTGAAGGTATTTTCTGTGGTTAATTTTGTTCCAAATTTTACCAATAATGTTCAAAACTTAGAATAATGTTAGAGACAACTATCCTCTGCCTCACTACAAGAGCTTTGAAATGATTTACAGGATTAAACAGGTCAGTGTCTTCTGTTTTACATCAGAAATCACAAAGGATTTAGAATTTCAATAAGTGTCACAAGCTCATTATTTCCAGTGTTTGATCCAACCTGTATATATCAGGACAACTTGAGCTTTCAGGTATTCCTTTTGCAATGCTCCAGGGACAAAATCAGAAGTAATGTATCGTGAAATGGAAATTTGTTTGCATGATGTTTCAAGGTAGATATAAGAAATCTTTACCAAGCATTAGTGTTGTAAAGTCCCAGAGATACAAGTTGCAATACATTCATGTTGCTTACACAGGAGCACAGTTTTATGCCCACCAGACAAAGGTTTGCTATTATTTATTTCTGAGTAAAATAATGAAAAACTGTAGTGTAATTTATAGGAATATATTTTCAATTTTTTTTAAAATAAACATATTTATAATTCTTTCAATAAGGAAATACAGTTCATCATCTTTTTGAGCACAATAAGCAAAATTTGGTTCTATCATTTTTTAAGATAAAATATATCTTTTCATCTGAAACAATGTATCGATTTTCTTTAAAATATATACAAGTTATATACAAATACAAAACTACACTACAAATCTTTTAATTGCGGTAAAAAATCATATAAATATTTTGCAGTAATAAACCCACACAGATGTCCTGCTTCTAAAAGGACTGCAACAAAATCAAATTTAGTTTTTCAGATTCCTCAGGCTGAGGTAATGCCCACTTCTTCTTTACATATTGAACATCTATCTGTCCAGAGTCCTTGGCCAGCACAACTCCTAACGATCCATTTGTTTTTTCTGGTTCTCCAAGCAGAGCCATAGTTACAACTCTGAAATCAAAAGAAGGGAGGAGGGGAAGTGGGTTGAGACAAAATGAATAGAAATTGATCATTTCAAACGTGTTTTTAGTAAGTTACTTATCGTTAAATGATTCTTTCTTTTCTGCCTATCATCATAGTGTAATACTTTTCCCTTTCAAGTCCCAGCATTTAGCTTTTAACCGGTCACAACCATTTAATGTTTTAATAAGAGGAAGTTCTGCCCCTGTTCACAGATTCCATCATCATTTTCTTATCATGACTTAAAGTTATTTCAAGCTTGTAAAAATGAACTGGATACTTTTTATTGTATTTCCTAAACTGTACAGTATAACAACTTAAGAAAATGTATTACTTTCTCCCAAAACTAGCAGCACTTCATTACAGCTTGGAAAACTACAAGGAAAATTTTTAGTTAGAAGGATCGTCACCAAGACTAACTTAAGCCTAGGGAAGACAGATGCTCCTAGCAGGGCACCCAGCAGGGAGAAAGGAAAATCCTCAAGTCAGAAAGGTTAAACTAAACTTCAATTCTGAATCAATCTACAGGATACCCAGGTTTCTACACTGACTACAGGAACAGCATTGTGTGACTGCCCTGGTATTAGTTTTGGTGAATATATGCTAGCCAAAAATGTTGTTTACTTTGTGACAATAAACACAATATATTTATTTATATTGGTAAACGTATGGTAATATAGGCATTTTAAAATATTCCCCAACATATCTTGCATATTTATGGGGTTGATCCTGATTCAGAAAAGTTATCTTTGAGCTTAAGCAGTCCAGTGATTTTAGTGGGAACAAAATTTTTCTCTACATATAAACAGCAAGTCATCCACATATAGACATCCATCCATCCCGCTGATAACACCGTTTCTGAATTTGATTTATACTAACAGTATTTCTTGTCAGATTATATAAATAATATATAAATATAATCTGAAATTACACTTGCTGTGGTGTCTCTTTCAAGCAGTTTAAAAAATAGTTAGAAGAGCAAATTCTAAATAAGATTTTATGTTAAGCAAAAAAATCCTCACCCCAAATGCTAACCAAAATGTAGATGACAATATTATTAATATTTTGTTAAAAATACAGTAATGTAATGTACTTACGTCTCTGATGGAATAGTTTGCTTTGCCACAGGCAACAGATCATTTTCCAGGAGATCCCAAATGTAAATATTAGATGATGCATCCAGGACAAAAAACACTGCAGGTCTTGTTAAAGCCCACTGCAGAGCAATAATTGGTTGGCCATTTGTGCTGTCATTCCACTGCATGAGGGGATACTCTGATGTCATTTGGTGTAACCTAATGCTTCCATCTGAACAGCCAACCTGTATCATAGGCAAAAACAAAATCTTACCTGGGAGGAAAACAAACTAAGCAGGATAGAAACTACAAATCAATTCTTGAAAACGCCAGGCAGATAAATATAAATAGTTAACTGACTTAAATGATACATATCTACCACATTTTACTGCAAAGATTATCCAGATTTTACCTTTTAATATGACCTTGAGTTCAAAATCATTAAGTCCCACTGAGTATACAGAGTAATTTAATCCACTGATCTTGGGAAGAAGCCCCAAATTCCCCTTAAAACAAACAAACAAACAAACAAAAAAAAACTTCTCAAACTATCAACTTCACTAATACTATGATCAGCACAACACAATAGTAGTCTGACCTGGGGTGAGGTCAGAGCCTAGAGGCTAATTCAGAAGGCTACTTAATTAACACATGTAATCTGTAAAACCAAGAACAGCTTTCAGTAGGACAGACTGTACTTAACAGTATGATGATATTAAACTGATTCATAGTGAACAGCTAAATCCAAAGACAGGCAGATATCACTGCTTCCAGATATTTTGTTATAACCTTTTGTCTTACCTAGTATAACGTTTGCAAGTTTGCTGCAATCTAGGTACCAAAGAAACTATTTCATGAAAACATAAAAGAACTTTTTCATATTACCCTGGGCCATCAACACATAAGGACGACTTTCTAGGGTTTTCAAATTACAATGACTTTTAAAGATGACTCTGCAAATTGTACTTAGATTCAAAAGGATTCTGCAAATACAAACTTGTAGAAGTCAGTATCACTCTAAATAAATGCATTTGGGAAAAAGGAAAGAACTTCCACAGTGGTAAGTGAAAGTTCTAACTCGGCACATGGTGACACAAAATACATACACAGTAGCCAAACACATTCATTTTATACCTCAGGAAATCCCAATGTAAACCATAGCATATTTAGACATAATACATTATTTAAGAGAGGATCAAGTACAAGTATATGCAGGTCTAGGTATTTAGAAAATCCTACCAGCGCTAGAGCCAATTTACACTGAATAAACTTTGAAAAGGCAGACGATTAGAATATCGTGTGTCAATTTGAACTGCAGAGGCCAGATTTGAAGATAATTGTCCACATGTAGGATGCATATGCTGCCAGGCATACCCCAAGAACTTGTCAGCAGGCTAGCTGCAAAGCCGTGAAGTGGAGAGGAAAGTATGGCATGGAATACCCACAGCTGCTCCACAGACTTTTCTTTCACAGATATCTTGTCTCCAAAATGATTACGTCACTAAGAGATATGTGATAACAGTGAGAAACTCCTGAAGTTTCCCTCGCAGCAGAAGACTTGCTAGCCATGCTGAATTTCAGTAAATCAGAGTAAGTTACCAAGTTAATGGCTGCAGCAAGACTGACATTTGTTTCTGTGAGCCAGATCCTCCATCTTTCACATATCCAAAGTCACATCAGGACATCATATGTTTGTTACCCTTCATTTCAGGTCGGAATTAGTGAGGTAAATCAACGATCACATCTCGTTAAATACATCAGATTGGAAAACTTCCCTCCACAGGTAATTAAAAATGAAACTTGCATTAAATTAAAGTGTTTTCATACCAAAAAAAGTGACTTTCCAAAAGGGAAGAAATCAATCGCATTGACACGTATTGATCTTATTCCACTCTCCTGGGGTCTGAATAGCTTTGGAAGAACTTTTAAATCATGTCTTGTACCATGGCCTATCAGACCCTACAAAAAAACACAAGGAAAAAGAATTAAAACAAAAACAAACAAACAAAAAGCTACATTATCAATATTAGAAGTTCGTAATTCAAAACTTAAAACTTAAATATTTCATAGAGCAGCTACCTTAAAAGGTCCTTAACAGCTAATAAAAGACTGTAGTAATATTCTCAAATTACAAATTTTGCATACAGTCTTCTGGCAAAAATCCAAGTAAATGGGTCTCTATTTGAAAAAAAATAACAAGATGAATTGTAGCACATTACTCACAATGTTTGTTCCAACAATGAAATGATTAGGATCAGAAGACAGAAATTTAATAGTCAGTGTTTGGGGTGTTCTCAGGCGCACATCTTTTGGGAAAAGGCTATGAAAAACATAAAGGCAAAAATGTACAGGAATTTTCTCCTAAAGACATGCAAGTACATTACAGAAACTCTTGATCTAAGATTTTTATGAATAGCTCTAGGAAAAGTGTGCACTAAAAAAAAAAAAAACATGAAAATATCGTTAAATAGATCAGATAACAGTAATTTAACAAAGTATAGGAAAAATTAGCTTTATGAGATACACAAGCCCAAAGGTTTGTTTTCTTACCTGCTATTCAATTCCATAGTAGAACTATGTACTAACTTCACTTTCCCTCCAGGAATTAAACCTAAAATTATATAAAATAATTATTTAAACTGATTCAAGAACTTTGCATTAAGAAAGTGCTATCAGCAAATTAAAACCTAAGCTAATAAATGTAAGGATACTTCATAGTAAATTTGTTTCTTGCAGAAATAGCTTTTGATACGTAAGAATCTTAAATCATTTGAACTCTATTTCACAATTCAAATCTAAAGCCTTGAGATCTTTGACAGAAATCAAAGAAAGAGGACAGATAAAGTGAAATATGTGAACTCAATTATGTGTTTCAGTTCTACAGTATGCACATAAGATCATGCAATATCACTATATAAAACCTAACTCTATCAATGGTGAAAATGCACATTTAATGTCACTTGGATCCTTACCATGAACTATGGTAATAAGAAATGGTAAGAATGCTTCCATAAAGCTATTCCATATTACTTGTTAGTAGAGAATAGCGTAATGATTAAAATTATTCAAACCCAAGAACTTTTTGCAGATGAAAAGAAAATGAGTGCTGGCAGAAGCAAACTTGATAATCATCAGCACAGCCTAGCTTTAAAATACACCTCTCCACAGACATACATGCCCAAATCTGGCAACTCAACATAGGCAGACAAGGCACAGGAGACTAAAAACTATAAAACTGATCAATATTTCTAGTTTGTTAGCATTGCTTCATTGTTTATATTTGCATTCAAAAATGGATCCAGATTTTATTGACAGCCTTTTCCAGCTAAGTCTAAGTTTGTTCCAAGAAAAAAAGTTATTCAGATGACTCAACAAGGACTGAGTGGACTTGCCTCTTACCATTTTTACAGAATCTTTTTTCTCACAATGAATTAAGTACCTTAATCAAAAGAGGATTTCCAGGATAATTATCAAAATGGAGATGCAGGCAACAACAAAAACATTATAAGAAATTTGGTTAAAACTAAAGAAAGGAGTACCAAGAAAGACAAACAATCTTGTACTCCTTGGGAAAAAAAAAAAAAGCTGTTGAGGACACAGGTATCTGCTTTGATGTTCTAAGAAATGTGGTTGTCCGTGGTAGCAATTGCCAGTGCAGAATTAGCAGATGAGATTCAGATCGCAGTGAAGATAAGGCTCGTGATACCTAACCTACAACCCAAAATCGGAGATATATGTCCTATTCAGGATGGATCTTTTTCCCTCTTCTAGACCGTTTGATGTCACCACTGATTCTTCTTCCTCCTTAGGAACTTCACCATCTCAAAATCCATGCACTTTATCCTACCTCTACTATACAGTACTTACCTAAATCAGTTTGCGAACCAGACAAATCCACTTTCTTTAATTCTACAACTACCTGAAAAGTCAATATTCAACATTAATAAAAAATAAGTATTTACCAGACTTTAAAGTTTTTTAACTATCTGTAATAACGTATGACATGCCCATCTAAACATTCCTTTAGAGTTAAGCCTAACGTTACAATGATCACAGGTAGATTATCCTCTGTCAATGTCTGCAATGCTAAAAACAACTGCATGTGCCTGCTGGAAATTCCCTACGGGAAGGCAGAAAATGGGAAGTCACTTCCTACACTTAATTGCTCGCTGGCATCATGTTGGTTTGATTGGCAACCAAAAAAAAAAACAGCCTAAATCCCCCAAGTAAGGAATTGTAACACATTTCCTGTGTTTCTTACCACCTTTCCATGAACTCCAAAGGAAAGTCCATTTGGCTCAAACCCACTGCTACTGAAGTTACTTAGAGCTTTAAGGGACTTAACTAATGCTACGGAAGGGAAATACTTTTATCCCCTTATTATTCACATAGCTATTCAGTTCCTCAAGCAAGATAATTCATATGTGAACAACAGGTTCAGGGGTACCTGGGCCAAAGCTGCATCAGAAAAACAGAAGACTGAAAACACCTGATAGAAAGAAGAGCTGTCAGGACAGTATTTAAGAGCAACAGACCTGGTGCTTACCTGCCTCTCATATTTTAGGCAGGGTTATCTTATCCACAGATTTCCACATTTTGCCTCTTGAACATTTATTTAATATAATTACGAATATGACTTTTCACATACATTCAGTACAGTCTCTGAAACCACTGTGATTCAAATAAAATAAAGTAGATGGGTGAAAGAGGACCATAGTCCGTTATTCAATTATTAGAAATATTTGAACATATTCCTGTGAAGCTGAACTACTGTTTGCACGTTTTCATGAATTCATGCACCTGTTAACAGTTTCGCCTAAAGATAACATCCTGGCATTAGGGAGTCAGGTCAAAGATTTTGAAGAGAATTCCAATAGCATGGCTAGTTTTGCTGTACTTTTCAGGGAGGAAATTCTCATCAGAAGTCCAAGATTTGTGTTGCTATATTTCAAGAACTATTTTATTATTCTAACATGTAATGCTCTCTCTTTTCATACGTATATTACTCACCCACATATTGAGGATTCCATTTTCATCCATTGAAGCTATCTGAAATGGAGGGCCTGACATTTCTATGGAAGGAACAGTAACAATTCATATTCATACACTGACCTTCATCCTGAATGATGTCAAAGGATTTTAAACGTTTTCTAGATTAATATATTCTCTTAGCTACATAAAGCACCCTAATTCTACCAAATAAGAAAAAGGCATGAAACTAGTGTGTTCAATTTCACCTACAGGAAAGGCAGATGATCTCTGTCCACATCTTTCAAAGTGTCTAGATTTTGCATGGACTTTGGAACAGAACTTAAAATGTTAATAGATGAAATCTAGTAAAACCTGCAATGTGTAGAACATTTCTTTGGACAATTATGGTTTTCGAAATGAAAATCCGTAATGGCATTAATGACCTCTCCTCTAGCACGCTGCCTAAGAATTTGGAGGCATGAGTATTAAAGTTTCTTTGCAAAGGTTGGTCATAAGAAAATTTAGGCAAAAGACACAGGAAGATCTGTCAATGTCAGTCACACATTTTCAGTGCTGTCAGATACACACAAATTGCTGCACTGATATAGATAGGGATTTCTGGACATTACAGGAGGACTAGGAGCTTTCTAAAGGCAGTTTTTGGGTGGTAACTTGTTTTATCATGGAAGAAGAAAATATCTTAAAAAGAGACATTTTAACAGACAAGAACACTCATCGGATGTGAAACTGCACTGAATGAACATTACATGAAATTGAGAACAGCAAGTAAATGTGAATGTTATTTGTAATTGATACTACATAGAACTTAGAAGCCAGAATGCAATTATAAACTGGAATTTGGCTATGACATATTTGTTTTACTGGATACCTAAAGAAAGACTGAGATTGAGACTGATCCCTTGCACAGCAGTTTACATACCCTCCTGATAAGAGAGGCTTGAGAGTCCATATTTCTGATCAGTGCAGAGAGAGGTTGAGACAGGTTCCACTGCTACTATAGGAGAGGTGTGGTTTACTGAGTTTAGAACACCATCTGTAATTAAGAACAATTAAAAGTAAACATTATACTATTTTCATCAAAAACAACAAAACCCTACTCACTTACTAGCTTATAGGAGAATGATGATTACAAAGCTATGTGCAAGTAATGAACTTCATGAGTTTGTTTGTAAAAGTCTCAAGTACATATTGCAAACTCTTTCCTAAATTAATAAACCACTACTAGACAAATCAATGTTTCACCTTCTGTTTCTACTTTTTATTTTCCAAATTACTGCTGCATCATTTATGCCACTGTACAATACATTTCATTAAAATTTGCCATTTCAGAGCTAGCATGAAGACAGCTATGTTAATTTCATGCTCCACCAGTAACAGAGGAAAAAATAAATCACTGCTTAATAAACAGGAAAGACAAAATTGAAGGAAAATGGCTTTTATAAAGTGTTGTTTAATAGACAGTAGTTATCCTGAAACAAACATTTCACCATGAAAATGTATGCATTTACCCTTGAATAACATTTTAAAATAAATGTGTATTTAGAGCTATTTCAATGTCTTCTTTGTCAGATACTCCTGATTTCTGGATTTGCACACTGAAGTTAATCTCATTTAAGACTAAAGGCATAACACTTCCTAAGAATACAGCATTAAAATCTGCTTGCTCATTTAAGCAACTACATGAAATTGTAAACATGCATATGACAACTAGCTCACTGTGCAACACAAGACCAAATGTCTTCAATCTACTAAAAGAAATGTAATGTCCATCAACAACCAACTAATGTTTACTTTAACATGGCTACTGCAATTAAATATGCTTGTGAACAAGTTTTGTGCATGTACGTGTTTGTGTATCCTTGTGTCCCATGTGTGTTCTTTTGTCTCCTGTACCAAAGAAAAGGAAAATTAAATAGAGGGTCTCATTTTGCAATAATAACATTATAAAAAGAAAAAAAAAAAAAAAAAGAAAGAAAAAAGAGAGAAAAAACACACCTTTATTGTTATGTGTTATTCTTCATTCTAGGGCACAAGTAAAATGGCACCAATTTACAAATGAGATTGAGATGAATCAAGGGTCAAACTGCTGGAATGTACATCTCATTCCCAGTCTCTCAACATACAACTACATATATTGAAAACTTCATTAAGATTAATGACTTGCTCCTCTATTTAAATTTGCACTGAAAAGCAATGATAATAGGCATAAAGACCCATTTATTTCCAACAGATTCATAAACTCTGAGGATCTCATACACCAATTCAAATGCAGAGTTAAGTATTTAGGATTGGGTCTACTAGTATGTCAGTCACATGCTGTAAATAAAGTTCTGTAGCTTTTGAATTTGCCACCTATGGATTATAAAGAAAAAGTTTAGAAAAGATTTTGGATCATAGACTAAGGGACCAGAGGTGTAGAAAAAGAGAAATACAACGACAAGAAAATGTCAACGGATGAAAGGTCACCCACAAACACTTTTGAAAAATAAACTTTCTTCTGGCTTCCCAATATGTAACGCTAACTCAGGTTGTATCTAAATGACTACCACATTATTTTTTCTTCCTGTGGTGGTATATTAGGAACCTTGAAGGAGCATGCCATGACTCTCAATTGGCACCAGTGTTAGAGATTTTACTCATATGACAAGTGAGATGACAGAAAAGTATATGGCAAGGTTTTGGCCCAACATGAGATTAATACCAGAGAGCTACCAGGCCACAAAGTTTAGTCACAGCTTCAGAATCCCTTCAACAGAAGACTAAAAGTAATGGACTTTTGACTATAGAAGTTAGAATTCAACTTAGTCCATTCCGTAAGTTACCTCTGACACTCAGCCTTCATACACTACTTGTTTGCAATGATGTGATTCCCCCAAATTACTCATATATCCTAAACAAATACTAGGTTACACATGGCTGCAATAATTGATAAATTGCCAATAAACAAGCATAAACCTGATTCAACATTTAGATTATCTACATTGAATTCAGAAGTGATAAAGTTACACAGGGGTAATTTACAGAAATGCATAAGGGTGAGATTCAAAGCAAAGACTGAGATAACAGTATCTACGTACAAATCAGCTGTAGAAGATCTGTAAGTGAACTAAATCTAATCTATACAATCTATCCAGTTAACCATACACAGATATCTAAATTAGGATGAGATGAACAGCTTTCTAGATCCTATTGAGTAGCATTGCACTGATTTTAACAGAAGTTATGCATGTATATGCTTTACATATTTCACATGAAGAAACATCAACATCAAGGTGACAATTTGCACAGATTGTGACCTTTAAGTGGTGTTTGAAAAAACTGTGTGCTTGTCTTATATTACTTTGATTTTTTTTAAATCAAAATTAATATGTAGGTTTAAATGTAGATAAAAAAAGAAACATATTAAGGCAGATAATGATGAAAATTGGTTAATCTAGTGGTTTAAGATAAGTTAGTAGATGAGTATTCCATTTTAACATTACAGCACTCCTTAGGTTCTATATCTGGTTCATCTCCCAATTCTCATTGCTTGATGCATAGTTTAACTGGCTTACATTTCTTTACAGCTATTATTGATTAGTATCTTTTACTAGGCTAAATATCATCTCTGAACTGCCTAAACTAGATTACTGAGAATCAGTGTTAGTAGAATTTGTAGTGGAATTGTTTCACTGCCCACAAAGTGACTAATCGGAATACATTCAGTATCAGAATGATACTAACCAGTTGAAAAAGTCGGAACTCTAAATGTCCAGTCAGTTTCACCGAATGTCATACGAGGGTGCATTCTTGAGTCTTCTCGAAGATCCCACACCAACAACGAACCATCTGTTGTTCCAGCAAAAACTAATGTTGTTTTACTGGGACTAAAGCAGCAACATAACACCTGTTGAGTAGGAAAAATATACATGGTTGATATTATGAAAAAGAATAATGTTTGATAAGCTTGAAATACGTTCTTACTAGGCATGCAAAACCAGAAAAAAACAGATTACAGGTGTTTGCTGCAGAAGGATGATTTACTTAAAAGAGTAGCAAGAAGTTCCGACAACATCTGATCAATGAAACGGAGTCAATATTAAAACAACAACAAAAAAAGACTTGCTCTAAATTCTATTGTTAGAGAATAAAATGGAATGAGGTTAGTACTCTGCACACTAGGCTCAGATGTGTTTTTAGAAGATGACATATCTTGCAGCAAGACAAATACATATCCATGTATATATATATACATACACACACACAATAAAGTCATTTACTCAATGGGTGACTATACAATGTTTTTAAAACATACCTCTGAGTCACATATTAAAACCTTCTGAGGACTGGATGGCTGCCAGACATTCCAAACACATATGATGCTCTTTCTTTCCAGTAAAGCAACACCTGCTTTTTCAGGTAATCCATGAACTGAAAGTAGTGCCTGCCTCTGAATGTTAGATACATATAGGCAGGATATTTTCCGGTCTAAACCATTGAAAAAAAAAATCAAGAAAGCAAAGAAACAAATAAAAAGTAAATTAACTGCAGATGAAAAAGCATAATTAGCTGCTATAGCAACAACCAAAGAACCTAAGACATAATTATGTCTTATGAATAATTATGAATTCTGTTAACAGTAGATTGCTTTTGAAGCTATACAAGAGAAGAGGAGGGACTGGAGAATGAATCCAACAAAATTAGAAGTAAAGTAGAAAGCAAAAGGGAATAGATTCAGGAAGTTAATAGTATGATTATTCTGGGCATAAGCAAGCCAATAAAGAAGTCTGATCTGATATTAGTATATACACAGAAAATTAAGCTAAGTCTCCAACAGGAAACAGCACAGGCCAGGCTTCTGGTTCATCTCACGTGTTCATGTTAGGATATGTATGTTTTTGTACCATAATAGGTCTTCCTCACACAATTACAGATATTTTTCATTTCACTTTTCATCTGAACTGTCACTGTTTATATGGGGATGATATAGCTGCAGTTCAAATGTATCAGGCTATATTCTCCCCATTCAATGACTTTGCTTTATTTGTAACTTTGGCCCTACTTTCAGCCTAAGAAACCTAGGTGAAATGACACTTTGTGGGATGGCTCTTCAGCAACCGGGGCAAGAAAATATATGCAGGACACCCTGATATCATGCTAATGACTGGCTATACTTCTGGTTCCACAGCAGCTAGGATGCTCTGATGTAACCCATTTGAAACCATCCTGCACCGAGTTACAGCAAGATTAGAACAATTAAAACAAAAGCGAGCTTTACATCATCTATATCCTGATATGTGCTGTTTGCAGTTCAGTTATGACAAAGAGCATGGTACTTAGTCTAAGGAAGAGTTCACACTATATACTAAAAGGTGTATAATAAAGTTCCCTTACCATGGAGGAATGGCTGGTTAGTATTTAACTGGAAACAGCTATCACTAATAGACAGACTGGTTTGTCGAGATCTTAGTTTCCACCTGGGCTGTGTTGCAACTTGATCTTCCTCTAGCAAAACAGCAATCACCTTTCAAACATAATTACATTTACAGAAGTAAAAGGGTCGTCTTATCTTTCAGCTTTGCTATTTCTAGCTTTCAAAAGTATGTGGATGAATTTAATAAACCTTTATCAACTTTTTTATTAATTTTATACTTTTGCAAATACAGCTTAACACAGATGTAAAAGTTGCATAGCTCTGGTTCCATGCATTTGAAGAGAGATGAATCTCACTGATAATGAGTATTATTTAAGTAATTTATTTAAATTAGTCACAACAAGTACTGTGAGTGACCTACCACATGGTATAGTATACTTGCACACAACTCACAAAAGATATCAAGTACATAAGTGTACCTGGCCAGCAGACCGGAGGAAATTTGCTAATCTTTGTGAATCAATTTTAGGTGTTAGAGCTGCATTGGCTGACATCTCCTGGCTTTTTATGGGACCTATGAAAAAAACACAACAACAAAAAACAAACTTCAAGCTTGATTCAAAATGGAATCAATTAAGAAAACCATGAGAACAATGCAATTTTTAAACAAGAGAAGAGCGGCAGGAATCAACCTCTCGTCAGCAATTACAGTACTGAATAACAAGTTCTGTTGGGGAATCATACCCACTGCCAATAGAAGCAATCCAGGAGGAAGAAACTATTTCTGCCACTTATTCCCCACCCTCTCCATCAGGGGATTCAGAGTGCCAACTGCAAGTTGCTACAACGCAGCCTGCCACGATACAAATTCTGACATTAGGAGGATTCAAAAGAGAAAGTTTATGTGCATACATCCATAATTGACTAAGATTAAAATATTCTTTACCTCCAGATACAAGGGCACTTTCTCCTGGATGCTGTGTCCACTTCTCCAATGTCTCAACTTCCTCAGTCTGAACGTCTCTCTCAAGACTGTCCTCATTACACTGAACATATGCCTAAAGTATAAAGACAAAGTGATATGGGTAAAGACAAAGTGATATAGGTAACGTGGTGAAGAATGACAGCACGTAATTGAACAGAATTTAAATATTCATTTTAAAATTGATGTGCTCAACCTCTTCTATTTGTAAATTCAGACCTAAGCATCCTGACACAGACAGTGTAACCATTCTGTGAATGCACATTTAACCACATTTTGCACAAGAGTACTAGCCCTACTGAAAAAATACACAACTTCTCCCACTACATGTAAAGACAAAACCTAGCGTACCTGGGACAGTGAGCCACAAACATACAGAAAGTTCTTTATAAAATGGGGAAGGAAAACAAGAAATTCCTTTTCTAACACAGAAAGGAAATGGTGTATCTGGCCAAAAAACCTTTGATATTATTGCTTTATTGAAATGATTTCACATGAAACATAACTATTTATTAATAAGCTACCCTATTAGCTTTAGTAGCTTTGTTTTGCAAAGAAAACTGTTTTCCAAAACAATAAAAAGCACTTATAGGATTTAAATATTACTATTATGTTACTCACCTGTTTAGTGTTCATTTTACCATAATTTCTAATATACATGTCATACTCATTTACAGGAGGCAAATCCAATAATGAAAAAGTAACTGAGAAATCCAGATCAATTAGTGGGAGAAGTTCTGCGATCCGTTTTCTTTAGAAAGAATTACAAGAAAGAAACACAAAAATAGTTAAGACCAAGTATGTTTTATTCCACAGGAAAAACAACTTGATTTTGTACAGTACTGCCTATTTAAAAATCCATTGATCTATCTGAAATCCTATTGTTCCACTTGTGTGGATGTGTGGATAATGAAAAAACAATCAATCTCTGTTATTATGTTATGTTATTATTTTTACTTCTTCACACCATTCATACACTTCATATACTACTTTTTCACAACCGCTGTGGGAACAGATTGCTGAGATATAATTCAGACTCATGCAAGTTGCTTCCTAGTTACAAATCTTAATGACACATTCAGACAAATTCGTACATTAAAGGAATTAGCCTTATAATTATAGTTACGAGTACAGAGTGCCACAGTTCATTTAAGGGATCTTTTCAGTCTATTAATTGGTAGCTATGTATTAGCACAGTATTAAACTCCACAAACCCTTCACCAGCTATGTTGTTAGCATGTACAGAAAGTTACATACATAGTTACCTATAAAGGTTTTATACAGTGGTGCTGTATACATTTGTGTGAAAGGCGTTTGAATCAGACTATGATGGGTAGATTCACTCTACTGAACTTCAGTTGTCTGAAGTTATTTATCTGAACTGCTTGCCCCTATTCCCTCTATAATCAGGAGAGAGTGACAAATATTTCAGAAGGCAATTCTTCAGAGAGAGGTCTTCCTGAATTTCCTAATCTTTCTCCACTACGTAGAGAGAAAGCCTAGGCAATGAACTCGTATGAAATCTGGGCATATAAATTTAAGCAAGATGAGCTAGCCTAGACAATAACCTTTCCCTTATGTGAAGATTAGCCACTCATGAGCAGCCACAAAGCAATGGAATCTAGTATTAACAATAAAACTGAATGTTCTTGGTTTTATGCATCCAATTGATTTAACTGAAAATCAGAGAGACATACAGAGCTTCATATAAATCAGGAACTCCTGGCAAGTTCCAGAAGAAACAGGCATCAATTTGTTTCGTTTGTGTCTCAGAAGTCTCCAATCTAGATCAATTTTAAATCAATAATAACATGTTTTTACACCAACTGGTGCTATCCCTAAAAGGGAATATGCTATTTTGGCAACAGTACGTACCATATAGCATCTTGAATATTTCAAGAAATTATAGTTCTGCAGAGTCCTGAGAACAGCTAAAAGGCTTGCTCTTTAGTACTGCAAGTCGGTATCTAATTAAGTGACTGATGAAACATACAGAGAAACGACAATGCTGGTAACTCACTCTGTAATAAAATGCTACACAAACTGATATACAGATAAATTTCCATTGTAAAATGACATATAGCAAAGCCTACTAACTAATTACTTTTAGGTTGCAAAATTATATTTTGACTCTAAAACCCACAAGTTTGGAAACTTCATGTATTTCAAATATGAAAAAAACGGCATCTCACATATTGAGGTGACATTTTATATGGATTATTTAAAACACACTTACTTTTGCTTACTAGCCACACTTCTGCTACTTTGTCGCTGATTTGCCTTTTCAAAATCCATGAATATTCCACAAAACGAGTTTCTGGCAGGAGGATATTGCCCTTCTGTGATATTATAAAATGTTGTTAGTGTTATAATTCACACTTTACACTGCACTAAAACGTAAAGCCGGAAGTACAAAAAGCGACAGATTTATTACCACAAAGCTACCAAAAAATTTAGTTTGCACATTACACAACCTCTAGCACACTATCAGTACAGTAAGCTTTTTAACTTTAGTGATGAGACAGTCTTTTTCCCTTATTTTGGTCCTTTACCAGTCAATCAAGATGACTGACCATTGTAATTTTCATTTTTAGAAGACTTTGATGCAGAAACTGACTCTTCCTTTCTTCTGTCATTAGCAGGTCCCTTGTTACCTTTTATACAGTAAAATGCCCTATGACCAATTTAAAAATCGTATCAAATTCACACACACTACACCACGTGCATACTACACCTCTAAATATGAAGTAATCTCTACAGCTACCAGAGAACCTCATCAACAGAAACATTGCCCTTGGATGAATAAGAAAAACATTGAAAACTGTTGTTATAAAAGCAGCAGTTAATAGAGTAAGTCCAGTATCTGATGTCATCTTGATTTTACTCTCTTGCCTGGCGAGGTGGTAGCCAATTGACCTTAATATCTAACTTCCAGCCAGGATTGATGATGTTTCACTACCTTTGAGGAAGATTGCTTTTATTAGGCAATATTTTCAAAGTGCTCTTAACCTTCAAAAAATTATTACTAGAATGATCAATAAACATTTTCACTAAAACAAATCAAAACTTTGTCAAAAAAAATTGTTGTGTAATTTACAATAGAGCAGTAAGTGCTACAGCTCAGAATTTATATTCTCTCTATATATTCTAATATATTATTTATTAAAATTCCATACGGTTTATTAGATCTAGAGTTTCAACTCTGTTATTGATTCCATATTCTTTATTAGAAAAATAATAAGAATAGCATAAATCTTCTGCAAGAAGAAATCCATATTGCAATATAATGTTTCTGACTTGCAATGACAACTTAACTGAATATGTATTAATGCTGTAAAGACTTAGAGAAACTCCATGCTGTATTCTTCCATGACTGTGTTAGTTCTGCTTTACTGTATGATAACTGGAGTATAAACCTGTCTAAGATTCTTTTGCACAATGATTCTGTACTGCCATTCACATGAGTAGACAGCGCAAAGGGGAACAATCCGTTAAATAAGCAGATGGGATTAACGAATTGCAAAGGATGCAATTCGTTAAATAAGCAGATGGGCACTCAGAGGTATCAGATCAACTGAATGTAAAACTGCAATTCCACAGTCACTTTTCAGAGAAAAACCCTACATCTTAAAAGTGACATAGAACTACACATTTAAGTAGTAGATGTATTTTTCTCACTTTCACAACCAGAGCAGTGGCTTCAACCTTGCTTAAAAGAAGGCCAATTAACGTCACTAGAAGACCCAAACTGCCTAGCACTCCTCCAGTTTTCAAAATCTAAACTCTCTCATTCTCCTTTTACCCAAAATAAGACATATGAAATGTTAGTCTGTAAATTTTTATACTTCACATTTTAAGCGATTAGTAATGCCTCTGAATCATTCTTTAGCAATGTGAAAAGTTACAGCACTTACCCACAAACCCAAGTGACTCATCCAAAGGACCAGATTTCTGCCTTTAAGCAGACTTCCAGAAGAACTGGCGTGTTTACTCATAAGTTGTATGCGTTACTCATACATTTAATGAAAAAAAGACTGGTGCCTAGTCACATACCCATGATTGGTTCCTCTTTTTCATTTTTGATTTTCTTTGGCAGTGAAATAGAAATTCTATCATTTTCTGCATTAATTGCTCTTTGAATTTCTTCAATTTCTGATGTTTTGGAAAAAGGAATCTCTCCTAGTTTTTCTTTTGCATCTCCTTCTTCACCACTTTTGCCTTCATCATCATCATCAAAATCATCTTCATAATCCTTTAGAAGTAATAGTACTAATAAACATGGGTTGCAGATATTGTATTTTTCAGGATCTTTTTAATAAATTATGAAATGCACTAGCAGTAAAACAAAAGTATCATACAGACGGCTACAAATCCTCTGACTGAAAGGCACTTAAAAATAACCATTTGATATAAAAACAATGACGTGTTGATTGCGTGGCAATTTTAACTGAGAGAAGAAAATCCCCCAGTGTTGTCCTTCAGTGCCCAAAATAGACTTTTTTTTTTTTAATATCCTAAAGTAGGAACTATATGTTCAGGTGAGTTACGTATTCTTTAAAGAAAGAACATAATGATGTTCAGCAGCATAAATGATTCATAGACATATAAAGTTGTTTATTTGCTAGTTTAAATTCAAGCTGCCCTTCAATGGCACCCTCAATTTTACCTAACTTCCATTCTACCTGTTTGCAAGTGCATGCTTAGACACATGCTTTAATAATTCTTTGGAGCACAGCTAAGACAATCTGTCTCATGCTGAAGTAATCATCTAACAAATGATATGAAGAAGCCTAAAAGTGCTTTCTTCTCTCCACTGAATGCAAAGGGAATGTAATTAACGTCTCAATGGCAGACATCGCACATAACCGAAGTGGAGATGAATTCTACCTTGGCTGAACAAAGATGACAAAGTTGTTGGTTCAGCTAGCAATGAAAGCCCACTCAGCAAACTCTTCTATCTTAACTTTAAAGTAAACAAAAGAGAGTTAAAAATGGGAATCCAATTAAACAAATTAGTGAAGAGATTGCCATGCATCAATACCTTTTCCAAAGTATTTTTTCAATGAAAAGTAATGAGGCCTTTTCTCTCTCATTAAATTGATAAGTTGATGCCATTATTTAAAATATTCAACATTTTTCACAGTAAACTATTTAAATAATTGAAATCCAGGAAGATAGAAAAAGAATTTTATGAAGACTTCAACAAAAGAGAAAGTTAGTTCCCAGCCTTCAATGAAACCTAAGTATATAGCAGAGAGTTTCAACATAACAGTGTATTTACATATTATTTAGTTAGACAAGTTAAGGTCACTGTTACCCAGAAAGTATAAGTAAAAACCATGTAACAACCTGCAGTTTTCATTTCTATTAATAAAATTAACCATTATTTTGATACCTGAGAATTATTTCAAAAAGGACAATTGTATGTTTTTACTTACTTCAAAATCATCTTCATAATTTTCTGAAAAGTTATCAAACCCTGTGTCTGAATTATAGATGTGTGTATCTTTAATTTCCTAAACAAAAGTAATAAATGAAACCGTTATAAAATCTTATCAAGAATTAGTTTTTTAATCTGCTAAATCTTAGCATAAAGATAGACTAATAGTTGTTCTATTCAGGTATTTCTACATTTTCACAAGAATATGCAACAAATTCAGTTTAGAAATACAAAGAAAGGTGTATTAGTGATTATTACTGATGTAAAATAATAATTTAAGATGACAAAGGAGAACTCAGCTCTACATTGGGAGGAACAACTGATTTTCCCACCTGTAATTTTATCAGAAAAGACACAAAAACTGATGTGTTGCCTATAAATTCAATAGTATACAGTAGCTTTCATGATGGTGTAACAGCAAAATAAGACTGTTGAATTTTTTAGGGGATTACACCAAAATATCTCTATACCTAAATAATACTGAGGGACCCTATCTGATAATAAAACAGTGCAGATGTTGGAACCAGGAAAACAGATACATGGATGCAATGAGAAAATAAGTTTTATACATAAATAAATTTGTTAACATTGAATTTTCTACTATATTTTCTTGCAGTAAGATTTATGGCATCCCTGAAATAACTTCAAGGAAGCTGTCTTTCACTAACTTATTGATTAAAATAACATCAAGTAATTACCCTAGCATGATCAAAAAATAAAGAGCTTAAACAATACACACCAATATATCAAATTCTTACTCAGCCTTTTCCTTCAATAGTCTCTTCCAAGTAATAAATTAAATTATCTACATGCAAGGGATTTCAACAGACTTCAAAACAGAAAGGTTTTGAAAGGTTTTATGAAAATTTTCCAGCAGCACCTATTATTTCCTACTTCATTTATAATCCAAGGAGAGCAGTTAGTTGTCAAACACCGAGTTAGGCACACATTTGATACTTTCATGACTGTTCAAGAGCTTTCTCTCTCAGATAATAGGCTTCAGTCTAGAAACCCATTATCTTTCCACTCCCTGCCAGGACCACAAATTGGAAACTCATGAAATTCATTGTGGGTATTTCAGCAATTTGACTAGCTCAACACCTGCAATCCCATTCTATCAACTGCAACTACAGCATGATCAGTAGCCATTTCACAGAATGTAGTGCCTTCCTCTCCTAAGTAGCGAAGACATTATGCAAGTGTAAGCAGCTTACATGGATACCTTGTTTTTCAGAGTCTAATATCAGACTCCTAGGACTACAGTACTTCAGTCATTCTGGCTGCCACTTTGAGTCATTTCCCAGATCAATCTTGGGATCAAGAACAGATTGTATTAGTCAGGTTGGCCATCTGGGCAAAACTGGCCAAAATTGGGCAAGATTTCCCCAATTTGTTTTGCCTATAAGGTTGCAGGTACCCAGCAGTAAGTAGATCATGTGGAAATGTTTTTTTTCCTTACTCCATTTAGTGAAAATAAACGTAGTAACGCACATATCAACATACTTTTTGTTACACTAACATCTCTAAATCTTTGTATACAGAGCTTTCATTTTTATTAATGTGTATGTTTATAACATTGCACCAATGCACATGTAGTTTTTAAATAGCAAAAACCTCCAACTGTCAGTAGTTGTCAAAATGCTACTGCCCTCCTAAGAGCCTTTTAAGTTCTCATACGAAGTCAGAATCACCCTACCACAGCTAGGTTCCTACTTTAAAAGGCCTGTGGAAAATATATTGTCAACAGAAAGCAAGATGAGGAAGACAAGCTGGATTACCTGAATGACTCTGGCATTTGGAGTAACAAACATATGATGAAATTAAACAGCATAAAGTGCAAACCCATAGAATTTGACAATTATTCCTTTTGAGTTAGCTCCTAAGTAAGGATCTCATCCTCCTAGTTTGCCTCCCATTGTCAATGAAGAAAGAGAAGTTAATGGAAAAGAAATCCAAACTGCTTATTTTTCCCCGCAAATTACAGAGGCAATTTAGGTTCTCACCAGACAACTCATGCCTAAAGATGAGATGCCTCAGCAGTTGGAAGCAACAGAGGAAGAGAACAGTTTGAATGTATTAGTCACCACAGACATAAGAGCCGAGCCATACAAATTAAGTCAAAGAATACATTGGAAGGCTTCTTTTAGGAAGTAGTACATGTAAGTATTTATGTCACGTACAGTATCATGTGAAGCACTGATGAAAAGTCAGAGTTCAAGTCTGGCCACCCATATTCAAGAAAAATCAATGCAAACTGAAATAAAGAGCTACTAGGATGATGAGAGGAATGAAGAATTTGGCTTGTAAAAGTCAGCAAAACTAAGTCAGAGAAAGAACAAACTTGCTTCCTATAAACTCGTTAGGGGAAGAAAACCCAAAAAAAGTATTTGAACTAAATGCTAGCACTAAGGCAATAATAATAGAAATGTATTGGAAGTTAGAAGAAAAGAATAACATATAACAGAGGTCTTAGATCAGCCTTGAAACAGACATATTCATGGCATGAAAACTAATAGAAGTTAGTATGTTTTTGAAAGAGATACGGCTGAAGGATATATGAAAGATAAATGTCTGCCCATAGCACAAGAATACAGAAAAGCATGTCTAGGATATATGAAAGATAAATGTCTGCCCATAGCACAAGAATACAGAAAAGCATGTCTTCAGTTGGTACTAACACATTTTCTCAGATCAGGACCACAATCCTACAACATTCCAAAAGAGAATTTAGATTTTTAAGGATGGTTACAAACAGTTCGAAATATAGAATTTATTTATTTTTTTATGATAAAGTTAGGTTGTATCTGCACCGACTGGTCCAAATTAACCCAAATCTAACAGCTTGCATTCTACACTTGCCGAAAACCTACGTTAAGTAATGATTTTTAAAAACTGTCCATTTATAAAAATACTTTCCTCTCTCTTATGGCAACTGTTTTAAGTAACATATACAAATTACACTGCTAACTACATTTTATTTGGCTTGCACTACATTTTATTTGCCTATGTCAGCTGTTTATAAAAAGAAATGATATAAGTATGTGTACATCTTTTATATTACTTATGTGTAAACTTTTCCCACCTACTGAGAATTACTTTTCATGTGTAGAAGATACTGAAATAAAGTTGAGTAGATGTCTACTTTTAATGCTTGGCAAATTTATACAGAATAAATCTATTTTCTAATGCTGTATCCAAAAAGAGAGAGTAATAAATATCTGAAGATCAATCAATATACATAAACATTATTTTACCTTGGAATAGCATTGTATTGAAATACTTATTGTAACTGTCATTAATCGCAAGAAAATCACAACATTCAAAGATCTAAAACTAAATAGTTTTACCTCTTGTCTTGTGTCCCTTCTCTCTTTTTCACTGATTTTTCCTTTATCTTTTGCAGTCCTATTGAAAAAGAGAATGACAATTTCATTTGTTAACTCAGAAGAAAGCACTGGGGTTATTTTGTTTGTTTGCTTTAAGAAAAAATTGCTCTTTCTTCCTGAAAATGAAAAAAATGAAACTTTCCAAAAAAAAATATTTCTACAAATACTTTTATAGATCTGTTTACGATATAAAATGATAATGAAAAAGCAAGTGATTAATCAGCCAAGAATTGCAAAAAACTTGTTCAACACCTATAATTGCATCAATACAAAAGAAAAATTAAAGAGAAAAAAATATGAAACCTACACATCTTTGAATTTTATTAATATCTGCAGCCAACTGTAGATCAAGATCAGATGGGTGTAATGTGCTCTAAAGCTGTAAATCAGACTGACATTCAAACCTGGTGTTTCATTGAGGGGTTTTATTTATGAGGACGATGCAATCAGGGCCAGAGAGGACGAGTAAATCAGCAACGACATCTGCTCTGTAGTGATTTGTTTGATTATTTCAGAAGCTGAGTATCAGACTTCAAGAAGGGAACGTTCTGAGTTCTTAAGAAGTGAGTGAGTGTTCATATATACTGGTGGTTGGACAGATGATTGTACTGATGAACATGAAAAGGCAACAATAAAAATTTGCTTGACACTGAACTGGGATTTAGGGACATTCCTATATGCTATAATGCTTTCCTTGCCATTCAGAAACAGCTAACTCCTTTTTACCAGCTTTGCACAACCAACGTCTACCCCGCAGCACCCCATCAGCAACAGCTGCAAAATCCAACCTTCTGTAGTCTGCACTGCTTGACACAGCTGAGTACTGCTGCTAGGAACCATCCCAACACAGAGGGTTTATTTTGGTTTTCTTTTTACAGGAATACACTTCCACAATGATAAACTGACTAACACGGAAGTGATTTGTCCCATTCTTAAGATACTGTTATTATACTTAGCCAACAGCAGTAGGGACTTCACTGTCTCTGTCAGAGTCCCCAGACACCAGCATGGCAATCTTCTTTTGAGCTAGGAAGCTAAACTAGGATTCAGGAACGAGAATTGTGACTGATGACATCCACAGAGAGTTATGCTCCAGAAAGCTGTATAGGAGTTTCACAAGGCTGAAACATTAAAGAATGCAAAGAGAACTAGAATGTAAAGAAAACTTCTAAAAGAGATTTTCCATTTGCTAATAAGAAATTTTGGAAACATTACCCTGAAATTTTACTCTTCCTAATCAGGACAACCTTGACCTTTCCCTTTTACAGCAACAGAAGTACTGTAGATATCATCCAGTGGAGAAGCTAAGTAGAGATATTCAAACTGAAATAAACAGTTTAAGAGGGTCCTACATAGACTGTCATGATAAGTTTGTCCACATGACTGCATAGTGAAGTTCAGGTGGTAGAGCACAGCATTTCTATCTCCCAAACTAAGCGCCTATATCAACACACCTGTAGTTTGCAAGGACTGTAAAATGTCTGATATTACCTTGGTGTAGAAAAAGAATTGCATGGAATAAAAATACATACATTTTAAAATAAATCATCTTGGAGGAAAAGCCCTAGATATTATGAGAACAAGAGTTCATGCTTAATGTTTCGGTTGTGACTGTATCTTAGTAGATGCCATATAATATACATTTATTTTAAATCTCTGAATTTACCTTACATGCTGATGGCTCATTTTTTCTTCTTGTTGATTCTCCTCTTCTTTTTTGTAGTCACTGTTCTGTAAAAGAAGTCACACATTCACAATTTTTAAAGGATGTCTTCATGTCACTATATTAGTAACAATGGTTAAAGAATGCTCTGGGCCCACTGTAAACTGCTTGTCTACACGTGAATTGTTAGCCCAGTTATTGGTCCTGTTTTGCCACAGGCCAAATTTCCTAAGCATTTTCCTAAATAATCCCCAGATATGGCCGAAAAACTGGTAGGGAAAAGGGCTATCCTCCTCCATAGGCATCTGAATGTGGCCATACTGCTTCAAAGAACGGTATTTTAACAGTAGAGACTGCAAAAATTCACATCTGTTGAACCCAGGGACAAAGAACAGTCTCATGCACTTCTAATTCCCAGCATATGACTTGCATCTTAAACTCTATATTATGATGGATTTGTCTGTGTTTGGAAATGCACTAAATAGGTGATTCAAGATAAAGTTGCTTTTATCAGAAAAAAGAAACTTTGAAATAGAAGCATCAGCATAGGTGACTATTATTTGTAACAGTTTCTTGAGTAAATTTCCAAGGAAGTCAATTCCCAAGCAAGCTGCTGATAGACTTTTGAATTCTGCTGCAGAAAGTCAGTTACAGGAACTAGTTGTGGTGGGTCCCTACATTGAAGATGCCTAGTATTTTCACTAGAACATGTTTCTGACCTTTTCTTTGAGAAGCATGTACATACTCACTCTTTAATAAGCAGAAGAAACTACCCTAGACTACCTGAATGGTTCTTCGTGCCATAAAACTCATCTCAGATTTTAAGAGTTAAAAATTGTTACAGATTTCTTCTCTCATTCTAGTACAATGTGAACTTACAGAAAACAATAGCATTTCCAAGTTTCTGATTAAATCTCTATGATACATCATCATGCTCTGTATTTATATATATGAAATATATTTAATGGCTTCAGAAGTAGAGACAACAAACAAATATAAACGGATCTATACTCATGTGCCTAATTGTTAGACGTACATGCTCCCTTTATAAGAAACATCAAAATAGCCTCTAAAAAAATCCTGATTTTTTTCAGGCATTCACTACATTTTAATGGACCTTTAGCCTAATCTCTACTTCACAGTGTTAATGAAAATTTTCAAAGTCATAGCAATCAAGAATTTTATGAAAAAAGAAATTTCTAACATACACAAGTTTCCCATTAAGATTTCATGGGTAGAATCAGCTCTGGTTTAGGACACTTAAATGCATATGTAGTGTGTTAATCTAAAACCTTAGCCTCAAATTTCAGAAAATGTTGACATATGATCCTAGTATTTTCATTAATAATGATGTATCAACAATTGGAGTGATAAGTTAATGCATTTAAGTGTTAAAAACTAACCCTAAGATCATGCTTCTTTCTTTCATTTTCTCCACTTTTTACTCTTTTATTAGCTTCTGTCGGATGTCGTCTGTCTCCATGGGAAGATCCCTCTTTAGATCCCTTTGACTTGTGCTTTTCTTCCTCTTCCTTGTCATAAGGTTTATGACTTCTCTCTTTTGAAAGTCTCTCTTTTCCTGGCCTGAAAGAACGTTCTTGTTTTTCCCTGTATCTCCTCCTTTCTTCTTTATCCAGCTCTTGATCTTTCTGCAACTTGTGTCCCCGTTCAAATTCTTCAACTTCGATTGCTAAAGATTTGTCTATGCTCTTTTTGGTATTGTTATCCTGCAATGAAAAAAATAACATTTAAGAGTTAGAAAGTTCTACAAGACTGTTTTATTTTACAAATCCATCATTTTAATGGTCAAAAATAGACAGATTTGTTAAGTACCAAATCTCTTTCTGCCAGCGTGGATCTTCCAGACAAATTTTTTATCAAATATGATGGCGAAGCAACTAACAAATTATCACATAACTTGAGATTCTGAATAGTTCTTCAGAAACATTGCGTACTTGGCTACAGAAACGTCTTTGGGTTAGGTAATCTTTACACAATAATTTAATTCTTTATTTACTAGGTGATCTATTGTAAAATAGGATGCATACTTAACAATATGCTTGAAATAAATGCATATATAGCAGACAGAAAAAAATTGATGAAGCTGTACAAACATAAAGCTGTTTGCTATCCAAAATTCATTTTACTTTAAAAAAAAAAAAAAAAGAGTGAAGTGTGTCCTTAAAACGGAATGGTTCTGATATATTTTGTTATGTATTTTGTATGCCTGTGAGAACCTTACTATACATGGCACTCTTGAATTTCTAGAGTGGGGTCTGATTTCTTCATTATTTTGCAATTTTATCTTACTTCATTACAAAACACTTCATTCCTTTCTCTTTCTTTACCTTCTTTCCTGTATGTCTTCTTTCTCGCTCTTCATCTCTTTTCTCCTCTTCTGAAAAATGTGTAAAAATTGATGAGCAGACTTTATTATACTCAAACTCTGTACATAATTAACTCCAGACTAGAAAAAAGCATTTCAAGGATATTGATTTCTAAAACATAATAGCTTTCTATAATAACAGATCGTTCATTTGAAATTCTCTCTCCAAAGCTGGTTATTCCTGTTTCCTTCCTGATGAACCCGTCTGTTCTCAATTGTCTTTTGTAATGGTAAGAGAAATGACACATGCTACGAACTTCGGCAATAACCCTGCAACTTTGGGATTCAAACTGATCACTCAGTACAGAGTGCCAGGGCAGGACTTCTTTCCAAGTCAACTGACCAACAAAAGCAATGAAATCTCTTCAGAGAAAAGGAAACCAGCATCAAAATTCAAAAACCACCAAAATAAAACTAAGTTATGACAGGATTCTGTAAAGATTTATATTTCAGTACTTACTCCAACCTGCCTGTGTTCATCCTCTCTGTATGGCTGCACAGTACTTCTGCCTAAATATCAAATATTTCAAAGTAAAAGAGCAACACAAAGCAACATACCCAAACGATGTCTGCTTTTTTCTCTTTTTCTGTAATGTTCTTTCTCTCTTCCTTCAGATGGGTTCAGACTATTTTGCAGGTCTGTTTGCTTTATCTCATGTCTTTTATGCTTTTTATCACGTTCTCTATCACTCTCCCTGTCTTTATCTTTCGGTACACTGTATCTTTCCTTATCCAAACTCTGCTCTCGAAGCTTAACTTGGTGTCTCTCTCTGTCACGTTCTCTGTGATGTTCTTTTCCCCTTTCTCTCTCTCTCATTTTATCTCTGTCTCTTTCAACAGATTTAAATCTCTCTCTCTCTCTTGTTCTTTCCTTGCTCTTTCCTCTGTCTTTGCGTTCATCTTTATGAGTGCGTGCGTCATGAACAGCCTTCTCTTTCTGCAGTTTCTTTTCTCTGTGCTTTTTGTCTTCATTCTGACCCTCTGGTTGTGATGCCTGGAGCACAAATAATAATAGTAATATATTAATTAATTTAGCAATCTATTTAGATATAGTATATACACGTGAAAAAAATCAGTTTCTGGATTGCTAACTGAATTTAATTTCCCTAGCTGTATTAAAATGCTGATATATCTCTAGGCTTACTTTGTATGTAAAATAGCTAACACCATGCCTGTATTTATTGTAAAGAGAACTAGTAAGTGAGATTCATAAGCTGCATTTTCAATGTATGTGGAAAGAATTTGGTAGAACAAATAGTGTAGAACTGTGCATCCTGTTTAGAGTTAGGTCAAAAAATTATCAGAGCATCTTAAAGTTGTTAGCTCATGTAGACAGAAAATGTGCCATCTTGTAAAATACTTAACAGAAATAAAGAGCAATGATAGATAACTGGACATCCTGTAACTGCCTTTAGAATAGAAGATTTGCTTTTATTTGAAGAGAAATCAAAATACAGCATATAAAAGTTGTGAAAGAAATTTTTTGGCCTAGATCCCATGATGATGCTACTATTCCTATCTTTATTTTTATTTTTAACATTATAACAGATTATATTTGAACCTTCTTGAATCAAGTACCAAAACTCCCACTAGTTTCACTACATCCACGATTTTAGCTATTTATTTAATGCAGAACAAACAGAACTTTCTTTGATTGCAGTCAATGAGTACACTGAATTAAACTTTATCCATCTGTTTCACAGAAATGAAAGCCCAACCACACTACTTCTGTTGGAACCAAAACATTTTGTCTCAAATTTGTTTGCTTTAGCCTATGTGGAAGTAGAGGAAATGTTACTGAGTATCTAAAAAGTACAAAGTACTTATACTGTAGCACTGGCATTGAAGCAATGGGGAGCTTTGAAATGTAATTGGCAGAAAGCTAAGTGGACAAGATGAACAAGTAGGATACCTTTTATCAAAGAATTAATGAGGATCTGCACAAGACACAGAAAGAAATACACATATTGGAAAACACCTTTTAAAAAAATACAGCACAAGATGAATATGAATGGTGTTACTAACTGGAGGCTGAATACATATTTGGCCAAATGCCTTTGGAGAAAGTAATTAACCAGCTTAAAAGCACATGACAAACATAATAGATAATGACAGTAATTACAGTATATAATATGCGTGTAGGAAACTGAGTAAGTATATATAAAGTACAGCTGTAACTTGGATTTGGGCAGTGAGCAAATCAGATCCCATTGTTTTATGTGGCCACTCTTTCTGAGAAGAAATGTCTCCTCATTTCCAACCTGAACCTCCCCTGGTGCAACTGGAGGCCATTTCCTCTAGTCCTATCACTAGTTACCTGTGAGAAGAGGCCGACCCCCAGCTCCCCGCAGCTTCCTTTCAGATAGCTGTAGAGAGCCACAAGGTCTCCCCTGAGCCTCCTCCTCCCCAGACTAAACAACCCCAGTTCCCTCAGCCGCTCCTCACAGGACTTGTGTTCCAGGCCCTTCACCAGCTTTGTGGACCAGGACCAGGACCTTCACCAGCTTCTCTGGACATGCTCCAGGGCCTCGATGTCCTTCGTGTAGCGAGGGGCCCAAAGCTGAACACAGCACTTGAGGTGTGGCCTCACCAGACAGAGCTGAGTACAGGGGGACGATCACCTCCCTGGTCCTGCTGGCCACACTATTCCTGATACAAGCCAGGATGCCGTTGGCCTTCTTGGCCACCTGGGCACGCTGCTGGCTCATGTTCAGGCGAGCATCAATCAGCACCCCCAGATCCTTTTCCTCTGCACAGCTTCCCAGCCACTCTGCCCCAAGCCTGTAGCGCTGCATGTGGTTGTTGTGGCCAAAGTGCAGGACCCGGCACTTAGCCATGTTGAACCTCAGCCCATTGGCCTCTCTGCCCATTAACCCAACCCATCCAGGTCCCTCTGCAGGGCCTACCCTCCAGCAGATCAACACTTCCCCCCATTTTGGTGTCATTTGCAAACTTACTGAGGGTGCACTCAATTCCTCATCCAAATCATCAATAAAGATATTAAAGAGGATGGACAAGACATAGCGTCTAGTGGAACAAGTAGTCAATCTTCTCTGTTTAGACTGTCAGTAAATGAGGTTTAGGTTGGAAATTCGGAAATATTTATTCTCAGAAAGAGCAGTCAGGCACTGGGACAGGTTGCCCAGGGAGGTGGTGGCATCACCATCCCTGGGGGTGATCAAGGAAAGGTTGGGTGTAGTGCTTAGGGACATGGTTTAGTGGGTGACATTGGTAGTAGGGCGATGGTTGGACCAGATGGTCTTGGAGGTCTTTTCCAGCCTTAATGATTCGGTGATTTCTGTAAGGTAACTTAGTATCAAAAACAATAAAAATAAAATAAAATTACCCTAAGATATGTCTTAAGTTCTTCTGATTTCCAAGTATCTTCTTTGGTTCTTCTCTAGAACAGAAAAGACGACAAAAGGCAGTAACCAATTTGCAGTGAGAAATCATTTAACAAAGAATATTTTTTCAAAGGAAAGGATCAAGCTACATATGGCAAGTAGTACAGTATCCTATATAAAATCCCAAACATATAATACATGATTGTTAATTTTTTTAGAGAAAATTTAGGTACATATTAGAAAACAAAGTAAGAACATTAATGATGCTAATAGTCTAAAAAGAGCATAGCCAATAGATATTAGGTAATGTAGTTTGAGATTTATTTTAAAACAGACCAAAAAAAATGTAGCCAACATTTAGACTTGATTTTCCAGTGCCCGAAAACGTATATCTGCCACTTTTCTGAGGTCAACAGTTTTCATCTCACCACCACCACCAGAATACGATGCTTTTTATATATGATGATTTCCCACTTCATTCTCAGCTTTTGCAGGAGACTAACAAATAGAGAGGGACCCTTTTTAAAGCTTGATGAAATGTAATACCTTTGAGAGCACCGTCCCTCCATCAATAAGTACAAAAGTGTCAGAGGAATTGCTGTACACACAGAAATAAATGTTTAGGACAAACTTTAAAAGGATTTATCTAAGTTGCTCACCTGTCTACTAATTTAAAAGTCCCTATACACTCATTTAAATCCAAATTAAGATTAGTTATTTAAGCCACACTGGGGTTTAACTCAATTCACGCACGTGACAACACAGGGTGCTTGTCAGAAGACATTCAGTGCCACAATTTACTGAACTCAAGAAGTTCTGTGAAACAATTTGACTTTTAAGCATCTGTCCCCTAAACTAAAGGTCAAGTGTGTTGCCTTATGAAGTCAGCAAACTAAGTATCCTTGCTACCTCAGACAATTATTTAAAATACCAAGAGGGGGCTCTTCACTCCTAACCTAGAAAGACTGGAGTTTTTCAGAACTTAATCTTAAATTCTGTTTAAAATGTTATTCTTAATGTTGTTAAGAATTTATGATTCTCTTTAACTGTGATTCTAAAGAAAAAGATACAAAAGCAGTATGATATATTTCTGCAGTCTTAAAGCCAGAGAAAAGTACTTTATTATTTACATGTAAATATTTCTCTCTCTCATTTCCAATATCAGTTACCTATTTGAGAGCTCAAACAGCATGAGTGAGAGCCTTGATTTGACAGAAACAATAGAAGGAGGCTTTCTCAAACAGTGTAGCTGTACAAATGCCTCTGGATCTTTGGCAGCCTTAAAACATACCAGCACACTTGAATAAAATTAGATCAAAGTTTAGCATTCCATCACAATTCACTAATCCATCTCTTTTCAATAAAGAGGTTTGTGATGCACTACAGGTAGGGAAACGGTGTCAAAATGAAAGCTTTTAGAATGTATCTAATGTAATGAAGTATCACAAACCTTGCCACGCTTTTTTTCACAGTACTTTGTTCTCTATATTCACTAATTGTAAAATCCAGATTGAAAAAAATAGTAATAATAAGTGATTTTCTAAAATATTATTTCTAAAAATTATACTACAATTTATATATATATATTTTTTTTTTTTTTTAAAAAATTTGGCAAAAATTTTCATTTTTCCAAAAAAGTGATATGATACCATTGCTTTTCCAAGTGAAGATGTAACATAACTGCACACTGATATGTTGTAGTAGTTTTTTTTTTTTTTCCTTTATTTTGGAGCTCTACAAACTTTTCATAACACAACAGCACCATGCAAAAGTTATGTGGGTCCCTAAAGCACTATAAGCCTCATCAGTTACAGAAGTAGCAGCTATCCAAGACTTTTCATTTACGGTCTGAACCAGGAACAGCTTTGGGTGTTTTCATCAACAACCAGATCCCTTCAGCAGGGAGGTCTGCAGCTGATGCAGCCACACCAAAGAGAAGAGTTATTCCTCTACTGGAATAATCCTTATTCCTCCAGGGGATATAAGGAATAAGGGCTTCCTCATGCTACGTGGATGAGGGTTTCATCGTTGCAGTGACAAAATCGTGAGACTTGAGCCCCAGAGCAGCAGCAGAAGCGCTGGGGCCGCCAGCTGGCTGCGCCCCTTCACGCCCAGGGCCGAGCCTGGCGAGGAGCGGCCTCGACCAGCAGCGGAGGAGCCCGGCTGCCGCCCCCGCCTCCTCCCCTCCGGCTGCGGGCCCTCCTGAGGGGCACGGGGGCGAGGCGGGCCGGCCCCACCGCGGTCCCCTCACGCCTCTCCCGCAGCCCCGCCCGCCACTGGCCGGCCCCTCACCTTATCGCCCTCCATGGCGGGGGGCGGCGGGGAGCCGCCACCGGGAGGGCACGAAACGATGGCGAGAGGGCGTCCGGGCTCGCCTAGCGACCGGCGGCGGTGGGCCGGGCGGTGAGGGAGCGGGGAGCCCGCCCCGGAGCGGGCGGTGCTGCGGCCGCACGGCGTGAAGGGAAGAGAAGGGGAGGGCGGTGTGAAATGGCGGACGGGTGCGCCCCCATGCCTCCGGCGTCGGCGAGAGGAGAAACGGCGGCGCCTCAGCAACACGTGTAAAGAGCTGCAAATGTAAAATAATAATAATCTCATAAATAGCATCGGAGCTATTTTCTGCAACAGGGAGCAAGGGACGGCCTGCGAGGAAGGCGGGCGCTGCTGGCGCGGCGAATATGCTAACGTGTTGCGCGATTTAACAGGCTGACTGAAAACTCCCCTGGGCGCTTGAAGTTTGTTTGTTTGTTTTTTCTTTTTATTGGGGAAAAATAAAATAAAATTGTAACTACATGAAAGGGGGGAATGAGTTTACTGAAGTATTTGTTATTAACGTTTGTAGAAAGCTGATTATCGAGGGGGGGCAAAAGGCATTTTGGCATGTGAGAAACAATCCTGAAGTTCAACAGGAGTTGTCACTAGACTTCAGAGATAAAATTTAACCCTGAGTTCTCGGCCTTAAATAGTCAGTTGGCAAATACATACAAATACGTACATCCTTGATGCAGATTTTTCCTATCCATGTTTCCTTGCTTTGTACCGTAAATTAAAAAGGCTGTAAAAGTTGTATCTCTGTCTGGAGTATGAGGTATTTTCCTTTATCATGTATCACTAAAGCAAATAAAGCAATTAGGATAAAAACAATGATATTTAAAAAGAAAAAACATTATGGCTTTTAAGAGCTATATTGCACTAAGCATCTATGAATGCTAAACTACTTATAAACATTCATATGAATAATTTAGCTGTCTTTGGCAGAGCAATAATAATCCATAAGCATTTTTATATCATCTTCCCTGAAAAAGTAGAAATGCGTGTACAAACCATCCTGGATTAATTCCAAGAGCTTTTTAGCCAAGGTGGTGAAGTGTTACAAGCACGTGGAACTATGCATCTGCTTAGTAAAGGATATTCTGCACGTGATGTCCTCCATACAGAAGCTGAAGGACAAAAACTACCTTCAAGTACTCTAATTCAACTTGTTTTTAATAACAATACAGCAAACACATATTACTAAAACTAGTAAATGCGACAGCAATACCAAAGACTGGACAGAACAAAATATTTTTTTTCTTTTTTTTTCAAATTCTGGATGTACCATCTACTTCTTTAGAGTGTGCATATGTATTAGTTACCAAAAACAAACTAACAAACAAACTATTTTGGCTGCCAGTAGCTTTTTATTCCCCCTAGTAGAGTACACTAGTCAAGCAGCTTTATGACAAGAGAAAAATCACAGATGTGGGAAGGCACCACTAGAGGGATTGTACAGAATTTTGCAAAGCTTAAAGCCAGTGATCAAACAAGCTTAACTGCTGCATGAGAACACAAGTTGGAGGAACACCTGTGGAATAACAGAGCTAAAATTTGTGCATGTCATTGTTTTTCCACCATCTATCAAAATAAATGACAGTTTATCACCAATCTAGTGAGGAGAAAAAGAAAAAAAATGTCAGTAGTTCTACTGTTTTTTCTAAAAATGGATGTTAGAGTCATGTGAACACATGCAAAAAAAAAAAAAAAAAAGACATGCATTTCTTCTATCACTATACAGCATAAAAAGAAGCCCTACTTCTCTTGGAAATAAAAGTGTGTTGTAAGCTAGGCTTTTGGTAGCCCTGAGAATTTTAATAAGATTTTAGGTAGTACATGATTTTGTATTTTGTCACTTGTTTTTCACCTGCACTGCTATCTGAAAAACATGAATACACAATAACAGCTTTTTACACTTTATAGTAATGTGCTATTATTTCTCTTTGGATGTTCCTCTAATCCTGTGATGCAATATTGCTTTTTTCTCCATATGTGTGTAGAGTGACATACCACAGAATTACAACAAAAAAAATACCAGAAATATGCACTCTCACAGCAACGATGTGGCAACCCTACATCATGTTTAAAAATTATCATTAAAAACAAACAAACAAAAAAGATAATTATAGGTTTTGTATGAAGGAAGAGACTTACGAAGATCTAGGTTTTGCAGTGTCCCATCCCCCCCCCCCCCCCCCCCCCCCCTTTTCTGTTGAATTCTGAATTTCTGGTGAATTCTGGTGAATTATAAAATTCACCAATTTCTGCTGAAGATGAGAAGAAAACTCAAATACTATTATCAGCGTAGGTGCATAAATGACCTCTCACAAAGTGTTCAAAATGGTTTTTGGTAGTCATTCCTCCAGACCCATAAACAAACAGCAAAAATGCGGATCTCTGAAGTGACCTGTGTGCCTCTAGTTTTGAACCATAACTTGTAAGAGTACTGTTAGGGGGAAGACAACAATGACAACCACAAACAAACAAAAACCAGATGATGATCAAGGTGAAAACTGAAGAACATGTTATAGTGGAAAGTATATATGTCTTCAGCAACAATAAATATTTGAGCATCTTATCATGGGAGTACAATTTATGCATTCAGTGAAAATGAAGGCAGATTGGGTTATACCAGAGATCAGAGATACATGGGTTTGTTCCAAACAACAGAAGCTCTATATACTGATGGTAGAGTCTTCTAACTCTTTTTCTGCTACATATTAGATAATTTGAAGCAGGTAGAAAATATTTATGCTATATGCTAGATGATCTGAAGCAGGTTGAGACAGCAGGACAAAATCAAACCCAGAAGTACACTTAAATAAAAATATGTTTTCTATTAATAATGCCTTTTTTTTCTAGCTAAAAACTCCTATCTGTGTAAACATTCTCATATTTCTATTCATAGTTAAAGATTTCTATTCAGTAGTTAAAAATCTGTAGAGAAAAGTTACATATTGAAACAAAGGTGCTGACTAAAATAAGGTCAAATCAAATAAGTATCAAATACTGGTTTTCAGGAAGATTAACTGTTAATCTGGAAGCAACAATTAAAATTGCTTCCAAAACATATTTTCTTGAAGTTGGGGGAAACCTAGATTTTTCTTTTTCATCATATAAACTAAAATTTGCTAATTTTTCTCACCCCCCCCCCAAAAAAAAAAAAAAAAAAAAGAAGAAAGATTTATAAATAAGATCTTTTTAGTAAGCTATTTTAAAATATATTACTATATATAAAATATAAAATATATTATTATATATGTTAAAATATATTATTGGTACTTACTGGATAAAAGGCATCATAGCAAACTATTGTAATCCCAGGTTTTACTCCAATGGAAGCTATTGAGTTTTAAACAAATAAAAAAAGAATCCTATGAAAAGGGGGAACAAACAAAAATGACTAAGAATTTATATAAAGGAATATTGTAATAAAAAAATATTAATTAAAATTCCAAGGAGGCAACGGGCCTACAAAACAGGATATGAAAAGAAAAAAACATTATCTGAGATAAACATAATCAGCTCTGTAGCTGATATAATTCACTATAGGATACTTAAGGAAAAGCCAGTGATCTCTGTGGTATAAGTACCTTCAAGTGTTCTTGACATGTTCAAGAAGACAGCTATTGTAAGTACCAAAAAATAGGAGGATCAGGAAATAAGTGAATTAGCTTAACAAACCCAAGTTTCTGGAACGAATTATTCAGCAATTTGCCAACACCAAAAAAGATAAGAGTAAACAAATAACTTTTGTTTATCAGGAACATTGTATCAAGTGCTCCAAGAGAGTGACTTTAACTTAACCCTCAAGCAGCAGAGTTTGTATCTTAACAAGGCTTTTTTGTCTCTATTATAATAATGGTATGCTAATTTCATACCACCCAGTTTCTTCACCAAAATACCGTGTGAGGCCAAGTTGGTTATCTACAGAAGTTCTAAGAAGTCAGCTGTAACCTCTTTATCACAACTTTCTCTTGATGTTACAGATAAATGCTTTCAAATTAATTTTAAAAGATCTCGCTTTTGTTTTCCTATTTGATTGGCGCTGTATCACTCACCTTTAGTTCTAATTAATCAGACTTCTCTATCGACTAATTCATCATTCTGGCCAGGATCAATGCTAGGTTGTCAGGCCTACAATTATGTGTTCGTCATGCCAAATGCTACTACAAGATTCATTTTTTTTATACTGTGCTTCTCTGATGTATTATTATTGACTGTACGGGATACTCTGCCAGTTCTATATCCAGCTCATTTGCAGAACGCACAGAGACATAAAGGACAGCAGAATAAAATGTTGCATATGGTAAAGTGTTAGTTGGCATAACATGTTAATTCAATCACTTTTTTTTTTTCTCCTGTTTTGAATTTTAATTTTGGTTTTTGATACAGTAATATTCCGGTTCTGATACTGTGAAGCTAAATAGGGAAGTAAAATGGAGCAATGGAGTCCAAGACCTATAACGAAGGACTTGAAAAGATGAGAAAATCATGACAGTATTTTCAGTAATTGAAGGAGCTGTCAAAGAATACAGCCACTTGTACTAGGTGTTACTCAACCTTAGGATTGAAGAATTCACAAGAAAGTTTATATAAGCAAACCAAGTATTTAGGAATATAGTAAATGCAAACAAACGGACAACACAAAACCACACAGACAAAACCCCCCCCACCACATTTACTGTAGTTTGATATTATTGGTATCCAAATGGGTCACAGTCCCACTTGATATCCCCAGTTTAAAAATAATAATAAAAAAAAGCTTTTGTAGAGTATTATGCTGCCTTGCAGTTTCCCAACCATCTGGGAGGAATGTTGCCAGCAGGTCAAGGGAGGTGATCTTCCCCCTCTACTCAGCCCTGGTGATGCCACAACTGGAGTATTGTGTACAGTTCTGGGCTCCCCAGTAAAAGAGGGACATAGAACTACTGGAGCGAGTCCAGATGAGGGCTACAAAGATGGTCAGAGGACTGGAGCATCTGTCGTACAAGGACAGGCTGAGAGCTGGTTCTGTTTAGCCTGGAAAAGAGAAGACTGAGGGAAGACCTCATTGATGTATAAAAATATCTGAGGGGAGGGTGTCAAGAGGTTGAAGCCAGTCTCTTTTCAGTTGTACACAGTGACAAACTGAAGCACAGGACATTCCACTTCAATATGAGGGGGCACTTCTTTACTATAAGGGTGACAGAGCACTGGAACAGGTTGCCCAGAGAGGCTGTAGAGTCTCCTTCTCTGGAGATATTAAAATCCCGCCTGGATGCCGTCCTGTGCAACGTGCTCTAGGTGGTCCTGCTCGGCAGGGGGGGTGGACTAGATGATCTTCAGAGGTCCCTTCCAACCTCAACCACTCTGTGATTCTGTGAATGTATGGCCATTTATTTTTCTTTGAGTCATCCGTTGTGTCTGAGTTCAGGCATCGAGGGAATTTGGAAAGACAATGTAAGAAGAACACAATCAGTTACCAAGATCTGGACTGTCTTTCCAGTTTTGCTGTGCAATACTGGTCAAACAGCTTTTTCTTTTGTGCTATTTCCTTTCTGACTTTCCATTTCTCTGGATAATTGAGATGAGGTTGTTTTCATTTCTTAAGGATGTGAAGTTAATAGAACTTCCCTTTTTGTCATTTGTATGTTTTTCATAACTTTTTAGCCTATGGGCTAAATTTGCTCTCCCCTGCCTGCAAATGCTAGTCTCAGAGCCCTGAAACTTTTGTGAAAGTTGGCTGAAGAGAGGAGAAAGAGCCCTGACTGCCCTGCTGAGTGGAAGGTTGGGCACTTATATCCAGATGAATAACACTCCTCATAAATGCTGAGATTAATCAGCAAGGGTGTACCAGCAAACTGATAAGCAAGGACAAGCAACAGCTGCTCCTCCCAAAACTGGTGGGGTTATATTATTGACAAGATAAAGGAATGATAGGAGGAAGACATGTGAAGCAAGCGTATCTGTAAAGGGACATAGGATGCAAACCTGTAGAAAATCATGATTTATGAGTTCTGCAGATCAGGACTTGTGTAATCCCAAGAGTCTGGATTGTGGGTGCTACCCCAGGTACTCCTATATATTAACAAGATGACAAAGGAGACAGCTTTATCTGAGGATGTGTGAGCAAAACTTCAGGCAGCACCTGTTGTAACCCAGGCGTGGAATGACCAACCCCTGGCTCCTCCAAGCCGTGTATCAGTCCATCTTTTAATAACATCCCTCAACAGCAGACAAAGAAAAATGCGAAGCTTTCCACAGAAGGGCGTAACAGGTGGAAACCTTTCAACCATGCGCGGCTACAGAGACTGGGGAGAAGCCGCGGCGTGTCTGTGAGGAGGCACGAAGCAGCACCGAGGTGCCCGCCATCGCGTGCCTCCTCACAGAGCTCCTGCACCGAGCGGGGAGAGCTTGGTCGGGAAGTGACGAGGGGGTCCCCTCACAGCTCGGCTCTTCCTCAGGCAGGCCCCGGGCGGTGGGGAGGGAGCGCCGGGGCCGCCCGGGATTGCGGGAGGCGGCGGCGGCAGGAGGAAAGGGGGCGGCCGGCGCCTCCCCGCGGCTGGGGCCGGGCCGGGCCGAGCCGAACGCGGAAGCGGGCGGCGGCTGGTGTCGGTGCGCGGCCAGCGGGGCCGGGCGCAGGATGCGAGGAGGAGGAGAAGGAGGAGCAGCGGGAGGAGCGGCAGCAGTCGGAGGAACCGCCGCTGCGGCAGCATGAGCGGGGCCGCGGCGAAGCAGCCCCCCGGAGCGGGGTCCGCGGACAAGGCGGCGGCCGCGGCCGCCGGGGACTCGGTGCCGGAGCCGCCGCCGCCGTCGCTGTTGAGCGTGGACGTGACGGGTTTGGTGTCGCAGTTCGCCAGGAGCTTCGTGCTCATCTTCCCCGTCTACGTGCTGGGCTACCTGGGGCTGAGCTTCAGCTGGGTGCTCATCGCCCTGTGCGGGCTCTTCTGGATCCGCAGGCACCGCGGCGGCAAAACCTCCCGCCTGGGCCGGGCTCTCGCCTTCCTGGAGGACGAGGAGGAGGCGGTGCGGCTCAGCGTCTCCTCGGCGGATCTGCCCGCCTGGGTGAGTGCCCAACAACGCCCTTCGGCGCTTCCGAGGGAGCAGCCGAGCCCCGCGGCCGGCCTCGGGCCCGGCACCTCCGTGGTGGCGGCCGCCTCCTCCTCCTCCCCGGGCTGCGGGGCACGGGCCCGCTGAAGGCCCATAGCTGGAAGGGAGAAGGTGAGGAGCTGCCGGCCTTGGGGTGCCCGGCCCTGCTCCGCCAGCCTTCCTCGGGACCCGGGACCGTCCCTCCGCTGCGGTGGCCTGACCCCGCCGCCGCCTCCCGGCCCGTTAGCGCCTGAGGCGGCCGCCCTGCCGTGCCCTGACCGCCGCCGCGGACCGGGCTTCCCTCGCAGAAATAAACTTTACCTCAGGCTTTGGGTTACCTTTTTATTATTTTGTATATTTTTTCCCCCCATCGGATGGCAGCGACGCCCGCGTTTGGGACGTCGCGAGGTTTCTGCGATATCTTGTGACTGGGGAAAAAGGTTTTTTTCTTGAAAAGTTGAGAGCAGAGGCTGACAAAATCAGCTTCTTAACGGTTTTAAATAAAGTGTTACTTAATAGGGAATGACAGAAAAATGAGGTGGGATTCTTGGCTGGTTTCAGGGCTGTGAGGGGAGGGCTAAGGTGAGGGCGCTCAGGTGGCCGTACTCGAGCATCGCCCTGGTTGGCTTTAAAAGGTTTTCTTCGAAAGTGGAACATTCCTTTGAAAGTTTGGGGCTTTCTGATAAATATTTACAGCTACCGTTTTCAGCCGAAGCTCAGCTTCAGAGCTGACTACTAGCTTTTTGTAATTTTTACCTGTGGCATTAAATTTCTTTAAACACAGCTAACAGCCAGCCACCCAGCAGCGCTCATCAAGGCCTCGGGTGTCCTGTTCTGCTAGGGTAATCCGCTGTGAGGAGCTTGATGCTATCTTGGTCTCCACATCAGAAGTCTTGGGGATTTCTGCTGAATCTTTCCATGTGATTTTGTTGCTGTCTGTTCTCTGCTGCTCAGTGATAGCCATCCACGTCTCTGCAGGGTGCTCTGTGCAGTGGCTGTGCACCAGACAGACTTGCGATGTTCATTATCCAAGTTGTGGTCTCCTTGTCATCAAATCGTACCTGATGTTACCCGTTCCCAGCTCTAACAAGGAAGTTACGCAAGTTTCAGACATCCAGAGTGAATATAGGGTATAGGTGTGAAATGGGAGGCCTCGTACTTCTGTTTTCTTGTGTCTTTTACCCTAGTTCTTTTTACAAGATCGTGGTAAACACGGGAACTTTGTATAAAAGAGATGAGGTGGTTTTACTGCTTGAAGCTGAGATGTAAGTCTTAAATAAACTGGCCAATAGCTCTTACGTTAGCTCTATGATTGCTTTTTTTTTTCCTGTTACCATGCAGTCATATAATGGAAATGTTCTGATTTGACGCATTTAAAATAAATTAATTGAACCTGGGTTTGTTGTGGAGGGTTGTGTAAGTAACTATGTGCCAGTAACTAGGCAGTGGATACTCAAGCTTAGTGCTGTGTGTAAACTCTAAATCATAATTAGTTACCTTTGATAAAATGGCAATTAATTCTTGCATGGAGTTGGCCAAATACCTAAAAATCTAGAAAGGGGCCTCTTGATGTACACTGTGGGTAGAAATTCATAGAGAGAAATGAGTGCTGGCTGCAAGCACCTGCATATCATAGTGCTGTCAGAAAGCAATTGATCAGTATGCGGTGTTTCCCTGAAGGTGTGACCATCTGATACATCAGTTGGCAGTTGTATTGTAAATCACTCTTTTCTTTTTCTTTTACTTTTCTTCTCCTCTTTAATCATATTGTTAAATCTTAAAGGTCTCGTTTCTTTTCCTTCTGCTAACTGTATGCTATAGTCTGGAAGTATGCATCCAAATAAATGTAGCTTCCAGATTGAATGCAGCTTGGAAAACAGAAGTCTGTTGCGGACTGAGGGCCAATCAAAAGTAGTCTTTGTCTGCTCTCATAGTCATTAAGCTTCTAATGACTCTTTTTGCTATCTGTGTACAAGTTTGTCTTGGACAATAGCTTTTCTCTTTCCTTCTGTTTTCTATATGTTATCCTAGAGAATCACGAATTTCAATCATATTTTGAGTAAGAGACAATGGACAGTGTATGGAGCCTGATATCTCTTACTATTGATTGATTACTGTTGTTCCAGTTTATATGTCTCAATGTGAACTCCAAACTAGTGTGTGCTCTTTTGGTTTCTGATCATGGAAATAAAGTTAAAATGCAACGTCATCTTACCCAAGTAAGTTAAAATATAGGGCATTTTCTATTCTTCAGGGACTAAAATTGAGATGCAGTAAGCTGTTTTTCAATTAATATTACCTAACATCCTAAACACTTATTTGCTTTGTGTTTTTTTTTTTTTTTTTTACTATTCTTATTAGAAAAGAATTTCAGGTGAGCAGCAATGTATGTGAAGTGTGATTTTTATTATTTTTTATTTTTATTTTTTTCTCTTACCTGCATTAAGATTGATTACTGCATAAGCCATTTATCTGAAGTATGCAGTAATACTTCACTGACTTACTTATTTTTAAGAAAGTGGTTATTGCATGAGTAATGTGTTAAGATTTGTCCTGTGACTATGCTTAGTTACGATTTGCAAGTAATACTATTGTGCTATCACACTACAGTTAGTAATGTTAATTATTAGTTTCTTAAAAAGATTTAATTTTTCCATAACCAGATGGTTATATGATAAGAACGTTCCTTTCTGTGAAAGGAATGAATTCAACATGAATATAAGTCATTTAAAATGTAAATACTCTGTTATTTAAAATATTATGCTTAAAGATCACACGCTAGAACATAAACTCTTCAGGAAGCAATTTTTCTTCTCTGTTCCTTGCGCTTTGTGTTACTAATACAAGTGGATGGGATCAAGAAATATTTTGTTCGCTGTCGTAATAAGATCTGTACTCATAGGCCTGCTAACGTGTAGTTATAGCTCTGCTGCGTGTTTGGGAGCTGTCACTGGTTATGTGGGGTGGGAGGGAGGGGAGTTGGGCGCTTTTCCAAGTCATTTGAATTAGGCAGCAGAATTTACAATGCAAAATGACTGGAGATCAAAATGGTCTTTAAATAAAGTCAGTGTTTCCCCTGTCTTAGCAACGTTTCATACACTATATGTATTTTATACTGGAATAAATGTAATTAAGATGCAAACATATATAGGGAAAGCAGCAATTAAGAATCCTTACTTTGAATAGAGAAGGTAGGAAACCAGGACTGAAATTTTAAAGGCAAGGCATCATGTTGCTTTAGATGATGAAATTCCATCACTGTTTTAAAAATAGAAGTGGTGTAACCAATTTACTTCATTCTTTCTCAGAACAACCAAAAAAGTTACCTAGCTTTTCCGTTTTAGGGGATTTGGGATTGTTTTATGTTACTTTCATGATGTATTTACAGTTACTGTTCAGCATTGTTTTGGATAAGTGAATTTTACTCCTCTTTTCTTCAAAGTATAGATAAAGGCCATGCTGACTTTTTTCCCCCGGATTAATTGTAAATTTGGCCTGGTACCAGGGCCTGTATCTGTGCAGTCTGTCAGCAGTCAGCAGGAGACCAAAATAGGAACAAATCTTAGCGGTTTTAGATAATTGATTCTGAAAACATGTTTGGACAAATTTTTTTGTTTCTCTTTCCAAGTATTATAATGAAACTAAAGTAGTATACATCTCTGTAGTAAAAGTAGTGTCATATTAATATATTAATTACAAATTTGTGATAGTATTTTGTGTCCTATAGACTTGAGTTTCTGCTGTAGTTTGGAGTGATTTTTATGGTGGTATTAATTGTTTTTCTCATCTACCTTAAGGTAAAGGAAAAAGCCTGCCCAAACTGATAAACGTGTGACTAGTCACCTGTTCAACTAAGCTGACTTACAGTGGTAAAAAAAATTGATAGGTACTCCTCTTGGGAAGTGGTATGAAATTCTTGTGCTCAGGTAGTAGTTTGAATTGCTGTATCATCCCTACACCTGTAGGGAAGATACTTGTGTGTACCGTTTTTGATAGATGCTGATGTATGATGTATGTATATATCCATGAATTATCAACCCAGGATTAGATGAGCGTTTTTTCGCAGTGGTTCAGCAAAGTATGGCTTCTGTGGTAATTGCATACTTGTTAGCTGAGTGTTGGATTGAATGTTGAACAAACCCCTAGTGTTTAAAGGGTCACAGACTGTTCTGGGTAAAAGTAGTCTTTGGAACATGTGTGAGAAAGGAAATTATGATTTGTAACTATGAAATGATTTGTATTTAGTCATGTATATCTTTTTTTTTCAAACCCTTCTATGAGCTTCTTGTAAAATACTGTAATTATGTGGTTAGGGGAATGAAGATTTCAGTATTTACTGATATTAGGAAGGCAGACCCAGTATGTTCGTGGAAGAAGATCAGTTAAGCAGGTCTAAGTGCAGAGTCATATCCTGTACTGAGTTGCATCTGCAGAGTACAGAGGATTGAGGTAGTGGTGCTCTTACATGTATTTGATATGACAGCTTCTGGATGCTGTAAAATCAAACCTGTGAACTGGATCTTAGATTCAGAACAGGAAGCTCCAAAGACTCTGTTCTGACGGCTATTGAATATGTACTCAATAAACCTGATAAAGCAAAAGGACTTCTGCAATGTTAATTTGTTTTTTAATTCCCACAGAACAAAAAGAGCTTTCTCTCAACTTACAACTTCAGCTAACGGTGTTAGCTATGTGAATTATAGGTGAGTTTTTATGCAGCATACTAAAACATAAAAAGGAGGATATGAGACATTGTTACACATCCTCCTCATCCTTTCTCCAAATGTTAGTTGAGAATGTTAGATTCGATAGAAAAATGACTTCCATGTATGTCTCCTTAATGCTAAGCTGCATCTAATCAGTTTAGATGGTGAGTGCTGCAGATGGCCATATCCTGTGGTCTGCCAGCCTGCATCTGGAAAGTATGAAACAGCGTGAGTGAGGATGGAGTAATAACTTGTGAGTACTGAACAACTGAAGTCCACATCCTTCTGCCTGATGCATTTTTTTCAAAACCGCCTTCTGTTCGAGATGCCTGATGGTGTATGCATACACACATGTGTACTGTGTGGTTTAGTGGTTGTGGGTTTTCTGTTTTTTTGGAAGAAGTTTAATTTGGTTCAGTATTACTTCTTGTACCTCAGAAGGTGACCTGGGTGGCTTTCTAAGAGTATGCCGTAGGTAAGAACGATGGGTTCTAGGAATGGAGAACCAGGTGGAAAAAAATTAACTTTTATGTTTGACATTGATAATATCTTCTGTTTCTCAAATTTACTGTATTAAAACTATGCTGAGCTGACTTGTGTCTCATACTGTTTTCTGTCACGTAGTAATGGGGTAAGCATCACTGTGTGATTCGTACGGAAAGATCCTTTTCCAGAGTGTTTATGGTAGAAAACCATGTGATGAGCTGATGTTTATCAACATGATATCAAATTACTGTAGAAAAATATTGACCTGAAAATATTAGTATGCTTTTGAACTGTTTTTAGGTACAACAGACATTCTAGCTATCTGTGTATAATGGATTTTTTTTTTCAATATAACAAACTGATGCTATCCAACAGTTATCAGTGACTTTTTTGATGTGCTGTTTGAGTAACTGAAGTTTTGTGCCTTTTTATTATGTTTAAATTTTACTTTCACTTTGGTCTGCCAGTGTTGTTTCCATGCCAGAATAGTCTTTGAATACAGGGGTGGGGCCACCTTGAGCCATATTTGAATAGGTAGGAGTCATAAAGATCTTGTCAGTAAAGACTGAAGCTTTATGGAGGGGGGGAAGGAAGGCTGGAGTAAGTCATCCTTTTCTGCCTCTTCTACGAGCTGCTTCTGGCTTTAGAGAAGGATTTACTGCTTCTCGAGACTGTTGGCACATCACAGAGTGTAGTTGGATATGCATTCTAAATTATATTTTTATTTTTATCTTTTTGCATGTGAGAGCCTGCTGGAAAATAGGGAGATGAATCAAGGTTATTATCAAAACATTTTCATAGTAGTTTACAGTAATGACAGCCTGCTGTAGAAATTTTAAGCATTCAAAACAATTCTTTGGTGTCCCATTCTTGTATTTTAAAATGAAAGAACAGGTAGCGTTTTGTTTCTAGTAAGATAAAAATCTTTGTCTTAAATAATTTGATTTATATTGCAGTTTATTTTCCATTTATCCAGCTGTCGCTAATTATAGCATAGAATAAGTTTTCTAATTGCAGACATTGCCTCAAGTGTAACTTTTTGGAGCTTTGCAGCAATTTCTTGCTGACCATATGCCTGAATATGAGGTATGGGTTTACGGAAGCTGTTTTCAAAACGTGTTTTGAAATGAGGTTTTAAAAGAATGCAGTTTTTTAAATATCCCCTGTAGCATCTGAAAGATGGTTTGGTAGAGCTTTATAGTGTATCATAGTGTATCAGATTCTGAAAGCAATGGTTAATGATTATAAAGTGACCTATGTCACTGATTTGTTGTGTTTCAGCATGTAAATACAAAGGAATCATTAAAAAAAAGAGTATGGTCCTTCTGGAAGCATTGCATAAACAAGAGATTTTTGCATTAGACACTGATAATGTAGGTAGAGGGTTGTTCTGAGCATTTTCAGCCCGTGAAGTCTCATCTTTCTCATTGTTTTCTGTATTCTCAGACAATATAAATTAAATAGGATACTGTGCTTTCCTATGGAAGATGGAAATGTTCACCCCACCAGCCAAACTTAAATCCTTGTCTTTGGATGGTGTGTGTGAGCACTTAATGAAAATAAAATACGAGGTACTCAAGTGTGAGTAAGAACAGTGGGAAAGAGTATTTTGGTAAGAAAGGGGTGTGTCTTAGTTTTAAACAACTGTTTGAATTAAGTAGGTTATGAAACTGAACTGCTTAGGTCTAACATTTTATCATTTGTATAACTTTTCGATTGTATGGCACTTCGGTATTTCTGGTTAAGATTTCTATCAGGTGAAGAAGGGAAGTATTCTTTAAAGTAAAGAAAGAAGATGTTAGATAGGGAAGAATCAAATCAAGAACTTGCTAAAAGTGGCCACCTGTGCAATGGTTGAAGCTGGTTGCCAGCGTGGTGTGTTTGACAGTGTATGTGGTTCTCCAGGATGGCTTGAACTCACCCAGAACCCTCTTCAGTCCCCTCTGCCATACGCTAAATGCTTTTCTCACTTTGCAGCAAAAGACAAGAGGATCTGGACAGCAGTTGCTTTTCTTACGCAGTCTTTAATACTTCTTCTGAGGAAGCTTCGACATCTCACTGGATGGGAGAAAAGTTCTGTTGGGGCGAGCAGGGAGGGATGACAGTGTAACCGAAGATGTATGTGATGTTTTGTTTTGGAAAATAAGGATCTAATTTAATTTTTTCTTTCTGGCACTTCCCAACTTTTCTGTGTTCTGATTCCATGAATGTCATTCCTTTTACTATGCTTTTCATGTAAATTTTGTGACTAAAACGACCATCAAATCACAAAACGGATCATTGTCATGCCTGGATAGTGAGGCTGTTCAAACTTGCCACATGAGCTAATGGAGTAATTGGTAGCACTAATAGATTCCTTCTCCATTGACTTCAATTAGTCCAGATTAAACTTGCGTTGTAAGGAAGTTTCATTACAAAGGTGAGGTTCAAGAGTCAGAATCATAGAATCACAGAATTGTTTGGGTTGGAAGGGACCTTACAGATCACCCGGTTCCAACTCCCTGCCATGGGCAGGGACACCTCCCACCAGGTCAGGTTGCCCAAAGCCCACTGTGTCCTTTACTGTTTTTGAGGGTCTGTGTTCAGCATGTATGTCTTGTTAAATCCATTCCATTTGCCTCATCTCAAGATACTTTGCGTTGATCTTTTTCTTGTTCCCTAACAGTCCCGTATTTCTCGGAAGCTCACAGTTCAGGTGAGCTGTGTTCTGTCTCTTCTTGAGTCCCACTGGGGTGTTGTTTTAGGAGGGGAGATGCTCCTCAGCCTTTCCGCAGAGCCATTTGATCCCCATGCCCAGCCCAACTCTAGTTTTTATTCCCACATAGCTTCTACCAAGCTCCGTGTACCGGTCTTTTTGGACTTGCAGAGCTCTTTTTTTCTTTGCAGTTTAAATGGTGCAGCCTTTTGACCATTCTGTTCCATTTTTGTGCTTCCTGTGATGTTCTTAAAAGAAGAAAGTGAGAATGTTCAAGCTTCTTCCTATTGAAGTTTTATATACATTCTTATGAGTAAGGAACCAGTTTTATTTGGAAAAGTTTTATTTGTAAGCAAAGTCCTGCTTTCCTCTGTGTTTCAATAAGCTTACTGCAGAGAGAATCAGGGAAACCAGTAGTTAAAAAGAACGATTCTGCAGTTTCCAAACAAAGTAAAAGTGCACTCCTGCCAAAACAGCTGTCCTGCACCCAGGTGCGTTTTCCCCCTGTCTTCCTGTGCCAGCATTAGCGTTTACCTGGCCAGTTAATCACCGGCTTTGTCAGGCTGGATGGGGCTTTGAGCAACCTGGGCTGGTGGGAGGTGTCCCTGCCCATGGCAGGGGGGTGGAAATGGATGGACTTTAAGGTCCCTTCCAACCCAGACCATCCCCTGATTCTATGACCAGTTCCTCGAGTTAGCTTACTGTGCAGCCACACGCGTGCTGGTACCTACAGAAAGGCGGCTGGGGAAGCCAGTTTTGATATGAAATGAAGCGGTGCCTTTCATGAGAGGACCCTCTTAGCAGGGAGTGGCAAGTAACGCTGCTGAGATACCTTTGATGGGAAGCCCAGTGTGAACCTGAGCAGTTTATAATGCCGAGCTGCACATCCAGCTTCTCTGATAACATTGAAACAGGCCTGTTAACATACCTAATTATCAAACACATAAACCCTAAGTACTTTGAGCCAACTTCAAAGCCAGCCCCATATTTAGTGGGTGGTTGGATCAGATGAGCTCCAGAGGTCCTTCCCAACATGTTATTCTCTGATTGTTTTTGTTTTAAGCTATCGTTTAATTAGCTTTCAGTCTCCAGCTGCGGCTTACAACTAGTAAGAAACCTTTTCTGCATAAGAAGTCAGTATTTACTTAACTATTAAGTGTACCAGCAACAAAAGTAGATGATGGCTATCTTTAGAGAGAGGTTCTGTGGGAGGTAGTGAGACTTTTGAAGTCATTCAGATGCCTGTCAGCTAAATAGCTAGTATTAAGGCTCTGTGCAGCAAATTGCTAAAACACAGCATTTTTCCGATGGAACTCCGGTTATATAAATAACCTTTCAGAGAGGAGCGTTCCTGCGTGAGTCACTGCACCAAGTTTCGTCTGCTACACCCTGACGTGACTACAGGACTCTCGTCAGCACTTGGGAACCTGAAGCAGGGCTAACGGTTTTCAGCCGAAGCAGCCCAGGATTCTGCCTCAGGAAGTTGTTACTAGAAATACGAAACTAGATTTACTTGGCTGAAAATAGCCGCCACATGATGGACGGGCATTACATTGTCATTTGGCTGTCCTTATCGTATAGCAGCCTGGGTCAAGTTTACATTAGGTCAAAAGCAGGCTCTTTCCCCTGAGAGAGTTGTGATTGTGAGTTTAATTGCCCACCTTTTTATGTCTGTTTTAATGAAGACTTGAACTGAGTCAGTCTAGTTCAGGCTCTCGCCCTGTTGTTTTCATAACCTTTGTTTGCATTCCTTCCGATAGATACTGGCTCATGTGAATTATCCAAAGAGACTGAAATAGTTTCTTTGGGGAAGGTTTGGAAGATTAGCACCAAATACGAAATTCAAAATGTATTCCCAACCTGTTGTCTGTCGGTATCCCATCACTGTCTGTTTTAAAGGGCAGGTGGGAGGAAAGCAGGTGGATCTGCGTGGAAGCGCAGTGCCTCCCTGCTTCATTTTTAAAAGTAACCGCGGGATATGCCGATGTGTGAAGGTGATCATAAATCCTGAAGTGTTCTGGTTTGAATTAACCCTGCAGTATTACCATCCACACTTCTGTTCTTAAAAGTTGTGCGTGTTCAGTTTGAAATAGCTTACTGGGGAAAAAAAATGATTGTGGGAAGGAAGAAAACTCAGGTAGAGCTTAGCAGCTGAGGAAGCTCTTAGTTTGGTATTTATGCACTATTACTTTTTCTTTGTAATACATGGTTCTTCAAGCCTTATTTCAGCTCCCCATACCTTGATATAAAACAGTATGTGTGCTTTCTCGGATGCCGTTCTTCACACAGCACACTCCGTAGGCTGCTAAGCTTTGAAATCCAACAGTGAGTAAGTTTACAACTTCACATCCAAAATCTTGACAAGAACTCGTGCGGCATTCCTCTGCAGGGAAGAGTTTTACGAGACAGGCTCTGAGGTGTTTGTGCAGCCTTACAGAGCGAGCCCTCGGGGCTTGTTGGTAGTTAGCACGTTTCACCCGTTTGCGTGTTTCCAAGCAGAGTGTCATTACTGCAGTGAATATATATTTCATTTGAAGAAATACCTTTCGATTTCTTTCCTTTCCCTCCACCCAGCCTATTGATTGATCCAGTTAGTTGTTGAACTAGGATGCTAACTGCTCCTGTATGCATGGCTAGGAAGTTGTCTTAGCCTAGTAATCAGGTTTATGGTGCTGACTAACTATATATATTTTAAACTACTGTGTTCCTCACCCAATTACTTTCCTCCTAAAATACTTGGAACTGGAAAGAGAACGCTTTTCCACCCACCCACCCTCTGCCAGTTAAATGTCAAATAGCAGCCAGGAAATAAGGGAATTTTTCCATGCCGTAGGGAGGTGGGGAATCTGGGTTCTGGCTTTTGAGTTGTAAGTGGTACAGGAATATCTGATAGCGATAAATTAGACAATTGATTAGGTGTGACTGATAAATTAGATTAAAATATAGTTGTTTCTCTGTCTCTATTTGCTCATGGTAGTCTTCATTTCGGTTTATCTTTTAGGGAAAATATTTGAGCTTTGGAATGTGTCTTTTTCCCCCTCCTCTTTGTAGGGTGTGTTAGGTATGAGCACCGTGGTGATGTGAATGTGCTTGAATTGTCCGTGCTCCTTTGAAAACATCGTTTTTCTTACTTCTGTCTTGTTCATTTAAGTCTCTATTGTGATAATTAGCTCTCTGCTAGATTTGTCTGTGTATAAAGCATTTTAAAGAGCTGTGCATAGTAAGTGTTTGTGTTATTTTTGGTCTTACATAGACGTATGGTAATTGAAAACTTCTGCCAACAGTTGTTTTTCCAGTTCCTTTGTGTTAGGTTGAACTTGTCTGCGATTTTTGTCCAGTACGTGCCCTACCTTTTACGAGTTCTCTAAAGTGTATTTGTGAATAACAAAATGTTACCAAGCTGTTCAGTTGGTTACTTTGATGTGCTGAAAACCTCCCTAATGAATTATTTTTCCTTTCTAGTTCGTTAGAGCAATCCATAGAACCATGGATTTGTTTTGGAAAATAGCGTTTTGTTTGTTTGCTTGTTTACAAATCACTTTCTCGTATAAGAATAAAAACCTTAATTATCAACCTTAATTTTACTGTATGAGATATGAAAAACTACAAAAATGTTATTTTAAAGCAGGGATTCAGGAATTCCCTTCCGGCACACGCGTGTTGTTTTTAGTGTACCTGCTTCCTATGTACTGAGCTTTCTGGTTTTCTGGCGCTGCTGGGAGGGAAGTCTGCTGTTCTAGTAACACCACAACAAGGCTTCTGACAAAGCTGTCACTGGAAGTGGAGATACCTGAAAGTAGGTATCTTTTTTTTTTTTTTTATTTCCCACTTCTTCCTAGGGCTCTTTATGTTAAGTCTGGGGAGAGCCTGCACAGCATCGTTCTGGATGTTATGCAGAACTGGGGAGGGATTGTAGTGGGCAGTGAGCGCATATAGGACCTGCTGGACAATTTTTAAAGATATTCAAGCATTTACGCAGGAAACGGGTAATAGGAAACCTATTATGGGATACCAGGGAGCAGCGTGTGTTAGTTCTCGCTGAAGATATCCAGTCTTTCATCTTCATTTCAAGTGAATCTGGTATTTGGGATGTAGAATATTTGGCAGTTTTTTTCTTCTGGTGAGAAGTGGAGACGTTTCTGCTTGAAGTGAAGCTCTCCTGAAGGGATGGAAATGATGGTAGCTTTTCCTTGAAGTTGCTTTAAAGCACTTATCCTTGACTGTAATAACATTGATTCACATCTGTGTCCTCACAGTGCAAACAAGAAAACTGTAGAACATCATTTCAACTTTGACTCTTTGAAAAGCAATAGAAATATATCCACTTGCCAGAGAGAGATTATTCCTTATTCCTAAAATTAATGGGTTTTAAGCTCTTGACAAATCACTTTGGAATTTCTTCTCTAAAGTTCTCATTCTTGATTCCAATGGAGCACATGAGCTCCTAGATTAGATGTAACCCGTGAGAAGTTATAAGGTTGCTTGCTTCTTTGCTCGAGGCTTGCGTTGCCTGGGGCAATGATTTTCCTTTTTTGTCAGTCTGTTGTTTTGTGGGTTTTGCTGTTCCAGTCTCTTCCAACAGTCGAAGTGATGAGCTCCAGCTCCACTTTCCGCTGCTGTGATTGTTTGCATTCCTGTCTGTCCTACTATAGTGAATGCAACGTCTAAGTAAGACGCTTTTGCTGCAATGTCCCACTGAGTAAGAGAAAGGGAAAAAATCTCTGATTTGGGGTAGCTCAGATTAGTTAATGACATAGGATTTGACATGTCACTATTTTAACAGAAAGTGACTATATTGAGCTTCTGAGGACAAAAAAGAACATTGAGGATGAGGCATTGAAATACGTATCTCGAAGACAGTGTTAATTTTTTTTCACTGTACTTTACAAGTCACTTGATTGAGGACTTCTACATAGGCAAACAAATCTTAACTATGTAGTTAAGAGGAAAAAAAATTCAACTTAGTTGAAACAAAAATTACCTGTAGGTGAATGTTAAGCTGGCTGACTATTTACGTCCGAACAATTTTTCAAATACATTGACCAGAGTCTGGGCTGTATTGGATGCAACAAATCATACCTGGCAACTGGAATGGTGCATTTTGATTGAGCATCCCTTCTAGAGTGAAAAGAAATAAAATATTTGTCTTTTTTTTTTTGGCTACTTGGAAAAGTCTATCAAATTCTTCAAAATAACTTTTTCAAGCTGAAATGGTATAGCTGCCAATTAACTACTATTTATGCAGATATCTGAAAGTAACTGTGGTATTTTACTCAGGGGGTTTGATGCTGTTTTAACTGTCATCGCTGCATTCTAAATTCAAGTGATATCTTGTGCAAGAAAGCTATTACATGCGATTAAGGGCTGGATACAGCCCATAGACTGCTGAAAATATCTATTAATCATATGGGGCTGGGATTCAGGCCTAAAACAACACAATCAGCAGTAAAAGCTGTAAAAAAATCAATTGCCAATTAGTACAAATAATGACGTTTGCTATTGCAGACTGAAATGTAGGTTCATCCTGCTGAATTTGGGCACCTCATTCGAGAGGTGCAAGCCTTTTTCTGCCATCTGTCTTCAGTCAGTGGGAAGGAGTGAGCTGAATTTTTTGCATGAGGTCCCTTTTCTCTGTATGATAAGAATCTCTGTATAATAAGAATGTAGAGTAATGAGGTCAAAACTCCATTGCTGCTTTTTACCTGCCTAAAATTAACAAAGAATGCTGTGGGCCACAGCTGCTGGATTTTAATTAATGTATAAAGTAAATATTCTACAATAGAACTTAAAAAAAAAAAAAAAAAAAAAAAAGATTAGTATGGTACAGCAGCCTCTATTGTAAATCTGCTGAGAGTTTAGGAGATAAGAGTGGCTGGGCTGCAGATACTACTTCCTGCATGTGCACGAACATAACCTCCATCAAGAAAAGTCCAGATTAAGGAATGTTCTGCTTAGGGGCAATCCAATTAAGTGCCATAGTTATTTTGTCACTGTTGTGTGCACAATTCCCTGAAGCTAGATTTTAGGGAACTGATGGGCTCCGTGGCTGATTCTTGTCAGTTCAGACTGTTGCCTTCAACTGATATAAACTTATTCCCACTCATGAAACTGATATTCACTTTGGTTTTAGGCATAAGACATTTGGTTTCCATTCAGAACTGGAATTTGCTTAACCGAAATTTAGACATAAGTCAGTATTCATTTGAGGTTTTCTTTATGATCAATACAGGCATCTGCAGAGGACTCAGTCTGCCCCTGGGGGAAGTGTTTCAAGGTGCCTGGTGTGTATCTCCAGAGGTCCTTCTTTTCTCTGTTAATGATAAAGCAGGCGTAGGTTGACTAGATTACTGTTGGACATGTAAAAGATGGAAATCTTAAATTAGCGCAGAATAAATCATCCTAATGATCTCCAATATTTGAATCTTTAAAATTGGAAACCTTTGAAATTGCTGTGAAGCCGTACGTAGGAGAAAAGTTGCTGAGAGGTAAAAGGAGTCTTCCTGGTGTGGAGCTGCAACCAGGATCTAGTGGGCATGATCTGATTACCCCATTGGAGCTGTACAATGTGCAAACATCCAAGGTGGGACCACAGATAGAGATCAAAATGCAGAAATGGAGAGCTTAAGTGTCAGTTAGAAGTGACTCATTCCTTAAAAATCCCATTGTGTGCTTCATGTTATGATTCAATTGCAGGCGGCGTGCTTACAAAGTGACTTACTGCTGCTGTCACCAAGTAAAGCAGTAGTAGTTTATGTTGAGCGTTTTTACTGCCACATTGCAAAGTAGAATATAGACTGTTTATAGTGGTAGAGTTTAGGATAAAGAATATTCAAGAGATCCCCAAATGCTTGGGTTATCTGCAGCATTGATGATAATCAGCAATATGAGGGAAGAGGTAACCGCCCTGTGCTGTGTTCAGATAAGGAAAAATGTATCCAACTTTTTTTTTCCTCCACTCTGTTGCTCCCTCTCCCTCCTGTCTGAACACCCAACAATTCCAGCAGTCTAAAGCTGGAACATCCCCTCTCTGTGTCCAAGACAGTGCTAAAATGTAGTCACTCCTGTGCTTGCTACCCAGGGTTTGTTTGGAGGGCGGGGTCTGCCTTTAGACCAGGGCTGGTTACCTGGTGTTTACCCACAGCTGTAAGCACTTGCTGTGCAGGAGCCATGGCTGTGTGTACAGAAACAACTTTCTGTGGTTTACGTCACTGCTCATGCTTGATTGGGCTTGGTACCTGGAAGTAAACCAGTGTTGTTCTTGAAAATCTTGGCTATATACTCAAGAGGGCAGTTATTTCACAGTTTAAAGTTCCACTGAAGGGCTGGTTCTGTAACTGCTTCAGTAAATCTACAACATATTCTCTCCAAAAATCGACGTCTCCCTCTAAATACATGCAAATAAAATAAGCATCGCGAATTTATATTAAAACTAGAGAAATGAAAATGACGTATCCTTCAAGAAATATATTGCTAAATGTTAAACTTCCTGAACAAGGAGGAGGCAGATTCTTTAGTTTTTGGTTTTTGTATTTCTTTTGTTTTTTAGTATTGCTTTAAAAATAGCCAGGCTTAGAAAGAACACTTGTATTATTATTTTATTTTTTTTAGAGTTTTGTGATTACTTTCTTCCCCTGTTTTTATGATGGAGGAATTCATAACAGAGACTGAGGAATGTTTTGTCAGAGCATGTTGCAAGACAACTGTTTTGAAAGATGGCATCGCTGCTGGTTTGCAGCCATGAGAGAGAGCATCTGTGTCCACGGGAAGCCGGAATCTCAGGGGATGTTATCTGGAACCAGGGCCCACAGGAATTTAGTAGGGTGAAGCATTGCCAGCTGACGACTGGGCTTTTTACTTTATTTAGTCATTCGTATTTTTGTGTTTTCTACCGATAGCTTAAAAGATGTCGTCCTCTTGAAATCTACTTGTGAATTAAAAACAAAAAAAAAATCAGATGTTGATTTTTAAACTTCAGATTTCCTACCCATAGCAATATTTTGTTCTCCTTGGTTTTGTTGACTTGTAAAGACTCGCAGGGAAGGTCAAGTGACTGGAGAACTGCTGCTGTGTACACAAGTCAAAGGATCAACAGGACGTTCAAATATCTAGGAGGGTTTTAACTGTAATATTGCAACACGCAGCAGTGTCTTGGAGAAAAGGTACTGCGTGCCCATTGGTATCCATGGTCTAGAAGAGCTTGGTCAGCCTTTCGGTAAGTGACAGACTGAAAGCAAGCTTTGCCCTCCTGCTTACTGTGTGTGGTCTAGAACAGCATCTCTTAGAAGGCTTAAATCCTGTTTATTTCAAGTTTAACTTTTTCGATGAAAATTGAGTTCATCGGTGTCAAAGTTAACAAATTTAAGTCTCAGTGCTGGCTTTCAGTCTGGTTTTGTCTATTTTTAATTTATTATTTGTCATAGACACAGTCTCCACGCTCCATGGCCAAGCTGCCTGTGCCTTGTTCCCACCTGCAGAAGGATTCTTCCTGCAGTAGTTTTTGCAGTGTGCAATTTGTGGAATTCCTAGAATTTGTACAAGTTTGGCGGCTTACTTCATTTGGGCCAAGATTTTACCTATTTTCCTAATGCCACAATAATGAAATTTAGTTGCATTTAGATCTGAAAACCCTACTGCTTCTGACCTTCCCACAATATCTTTCTGTTGGAGGCTGTGTGACTGACTATGGGTCTTGTGGCAGATTTGCAACTTGGTGGGTGTAAATGTGCAGATGCCACATGAACCAGTTCAATGCACAAAACCCAGTGTGCTGCTTTCCAACAGTGGATGTGTTTCAGTGGTTTCTCTTCCTTCTGCAGGTCTGACTTAAGCGTGCTCGCTGTACTTGCTATAAAATACCTTCTTGACTAGGAAGTGTTAAGCTCAGTCATGGGACAGTTCGGCCAGGTGAAGGGCTATTAAAACAGACCCAGGATTTGGATGAAGACAGGAATTGTGAGCTGTAGGCACAGACTGAAAACATGCTCATAAAACCTCCTCGGTATATAATGAAAATAACTTTTTCTACTTCAAAACCAAAGGATATTCCTGCAGAAGTTCGGTGGGGTTTTTTAACTGTGTTGAACATTGTCTTCTGTCATTTGATGACATTTTTTTGTTGTTTTTTCCCGTCCAAAGCATCTTTTGTTGACAACACCTAGAGCCAAAACAGTAAGTCTGGTGTACAAGGACAACAGTTGATTTATTTGGGTGGCAGGCTGGGTTTTGGTTCCACCGTGCAGCTCACACATATGAAGTCACACACCTGAGCTTAGAAATTGGTCTGGCTGAGCATGCTTCAGTCTTTCCTTAGCAACCCGAGCTACTCAAACCACACCAAGGCTGTTGTTCCTCCTCTGTGCTGAGCAATGGCAGCAAACTCCGTGGTGTTGGGGTGGGGTTTATAACAGAAATAGCACAATGATGCCTGCGATTGCACTGAGTTGGAATTCAATGGTCAGAGCGTCTTCCAGTTGCGTATTTCATTGGTTTCCTGTTTTCAGCATGGTCCTGCCACGAAGGTTACTCAGCCTCTGCAGAATCTGGGTATATTCAGGGAGGGATAACGTCACACTGCTGCTTTTGTGCTTTGCCCTTGAACATCACTTGTGGTTGCTGGGTGAGCTGGGCCTTTGATCTCACCTAGCGCAGGAGTCCTTATGTTAAGTGGTGCCAGGGAAGTGTGGGATGTGTTTTGGGTATCTTTTTCTAAGAAATAACAGCGTGTTGTGTGTTGTGCTGAAATACAGCCTGCTGGGGGGTGGGACGGGGACACAACACAAAATAGGGAGAACTGATGTTAGAAATCGTTAGTGCATCCGCTTTTAGGTAATCTGATATGAAAACTGATGAGCTTTCTATAAGAACCAGTACAGAAATATGCAAATAACACTTCCTGTCTGTGTCTGTGACTTTCTAAAGAAATTTGCTTGGACTTCCGAATGTTTTAGAACCTGTTCGGGCAAGCTTTTTGCACTTTCTGGATCAAATGGTAGTGTTACCAGTGAGCGTGTTGTGACTGATTTGTGGAGTGGGTGGTGGACTTAAAGCGATGAAGAAAAGAAATGAATGCAGACAGCAAAGAGCCCGCTGGGTTTCAGAGGGCTCTGGTGGGTGGCTGATGAAGTGCTTGAACCCAAGAACAAGAAAGATACATGTGGAAGCTGGCAATGCCATGCCTGGTGCCGTCAAGTTATCTCAGGTTTTCCTCCCCACCAATTTTTATTGCTATGTTAACTGAGACCCAAATAATGTGTTCACGTTGTTATAATGTTCTGCTTTCTGTCACTTCCTTAGCATAGCTTCAGAGTTTCAGAGAGAGTTTGTCACTGCGTATTTGCAGTTTCAACAAAGCTGCCACACATCATCTGTCCGTAAGCCTTACACTTTATGGATTTTATGTAGTAAATTTGTAGTGGTGCAGGTGGAAATGATACAGGGGGATTTCAAAATGTCCATTATACTTTGAATGACTTTTATGTTAAAAAATGCTTTAATACAAAGAATAAACTGGCTAGATGTACTGGATGAAGTTTAGGATGTTGCACACTTTTGCTTCTCTTATGAGTCAGTCAAAACATGAGTGTGCATATATACTTTTTTCAGTTTAAAAACTGAATAATGAGCATATTTTACAGACTTGTTTGACTTCTCAGGATGCAGGTTAACCCAGCTTGAATTTGCATGCTCTGATAGTCTGTTTTAGCCTGAATACTACACAAAAATGGAAGTTCTCCCTTTAGCTCGTTTGTTTTTCTGCAAACACAGGTTTGCAGTTTGCTCATCCCCAAACCAGTAAAGTTGAAGTGGTCGATATTTGTCTGAGTTCACTTAGATTTGTGCCGAATGTGTTGTGAATTATAGGTTTGGTTTTTTTAAAGGTTTCATGCCAAGATGTGCACATTGAGTCAAGAAGATAATTGTACTCTTCAGTAATTAGCTGCTGGTAAGCCAGTTAAATAACAGGAAAGGAAATTGAATTTCCCTGCTAAGGAGGGCACTGAGTCTTGCAGAAGATGGTCAGTAGTTCTTGAACACTTTTATCTTTTCTGAAGATTGATGTCCATATTAATCTGCACAGAAGGGCTCCGTGGTCTCATTAGAGATCAGCTGTATAATTTACCAAGTGTTAACGGGGTAAGTTCTCCCTTGTGAAGGAACCTTAAGTGTAATGAGTCAGAGCTCCTGCCTGCAGGGGTTAGTTAGGAAAGTGGGTGGTGTGTCAGAGAAGTAAGACAAAATTTTCACTGTTTTAGTCTAGTAAGAGTGGTTGGCAATTTGGTGCAGAGCCCAGCGCTTCTTTTCGTAGCTATAGGCAATTCAAAGGATATTAAGTTGTGCTGCCACACTGGTTGTATAAGTCAGTTTGAAAGCTAATATTTAGCAATCCAGAGAGGAAATTTTTTCTTCTGTTGATCATCAAGGCAGCAAAACGCTCTGGTATGCAGCAGGATCCTTGGGAACATGTCTGGATTCCCAAGGGAATTGAAAAGGCATTTGTCATGTAGGCTTAGAAGTACAAAAGATGTTTCTGAAATGTGACAAATTGAAAAGAAGGTGTTAATACCTTTATAAAACTCACAAAGCCTGAAAGCTAAAATTTCAAGGTAATTAAACTTGCTAGGGAAAGGAAGAAGAGGAGTGAAATGACATCTGAGTTTAACAGGATAAAGTAGGCAACGTGTCAAGACGTAGTACTGTGCAGCGCTTCAGGTAGCGAAATTCAGCGAGAGCCCTTACAGCTGCTGTTCATGCTACACCTTTCACAGCCTCACCATTTAAAACCTGGGTTTCTGCTGCCAGTAGAGATTGCAAAGCTTGTGGGAATCCAGAGACATGCTAACGGGGGCTGTCGTGAAATGCCCTGCCCTGTAACTACTGCTTACACCAGATGTCTGTAACCTGGTGTGACAACAAGGCTTGGAGTGTAAATCCAGTTCTTGGTTGTTTTGTTTGTGTGCAGTGTCGTGCTGTTCAGTTCTTTATTTAACTCTGCTTGTCCTGGACTGTCATTGGACATTGGCATTTAAAATATAACTTAGTGCAGTGAATGCTCCATGCAGGTGAGATGGGCAAAGGGCACTGTGCTTCTGACCACCTAAGTAGTGAAGGTCACAGCACTGCTGTAAACGTGGCTAGGAAGTGATCAAAATGGCAAACCCAAGAGCTGGTGTTGCCTCCCGTTATTAAGAAGTGCTCGACATCACTTCTGTTCCAACTGGCAGTTTCCAGGAACGGTACGTCTTTTGTTTCAACCACTAGATGATGGATGCCTTGAACTGTTTTTGTTATGAATTTTCCACTCCCCCTAAACTTGGGGATTGATTCCAGAGTCCTTGTTCTTGATGGCTTCTGGCTAACGGGTGTGAACTGAGCCCATGTAATGGGAGGGTTGGCTCTTGGCAGGTCTGCAGGCAGCGGCCAGGTGTCAGGGGGGTGAACACAGGGGGCTGTTAGGTCTCTGTGCATACTGCACCTAACCAGGCTTCTAGTCCATGATTTGCTACTGTATCCAGTGATTTCCTAAGTGCTTTTAAATTGAAATCCCTTTACATGAAGTATAGTGGAATTTTTATTATTATATTAGATTTTTAAAATGAAAATAAAAAGCCTAGCCATCTAACTATGAGAAGCATAACTTAATTTTCCCAGTCTGTTTTTATGCTGATGGTTTTGTTGGTTTGGCTGGTTTTTGGCCTTCCTGGCCCAGTCCAAATGGATCACTGCAAACTTAGGATCCTTTTCCAGCTGAAAGTAGAACAGAAATTTGGATACAGCGATAGTGAAAAACGTTGTGAGGTCCTCTTAAACTACAGTGGGAATGAAGCAGTTAGTCGACTTCATCTCGATATTGAAGCCTGAGTTCTGGTAAGTGGTACTATGTGCTGGCACTTGAAGATGCTTCTGAAATGAGGCTGCACTAGATCAGTCAGTGCTGGAGGACTGACGGCTTAAAGCTTTCTATTTATAAAGAGGTGCACTGCAACTGGGGATGGAACGGGCGGAGGGAAGCTGCGTGGTTCCTCTGGCAGCAGCAGTCTGCCCTGTAGGTAGGGTGGATTTTGCACGCAGATATGACAGAAACCCAGGCCAGTATATTTCCAGATGTTTGAAAGGAAATTGTGTAACCAAGAGCGGCACAGCAAGGATATAGTATTTGGTTTGTGTGTTCTGGAAGCTACTGATGTTGAGTTTTCAGGCTGAACGGCGTTCCTCCACTTGGGCTTGCAAAGGCTGAGTGTCAGGCTAGAAGTAGGATTTCCCAGTTTCCTTGCTAGCAGACTACTGTTCTGTCATTTTTCCAGAGCAGCTGCTTAGAATGCTTATCCCGGAGGATTTTATTATGGCAAGCTGCTGCTGAATAGGAGGGCTCTGGGTAACTTTGTCTTGCAGCACGCTCGCTCCGTCTCTCTTTGTACTCGAACGCAAAAATAGCAGCACTTAAGCAAATTTTATTTAGTTTTCGTGCTGGTGAGTCAAATTGATGGAAAGTAATGTAGTTCTCAACAAGCCTCGCTGCCAGTATGAGTGAAGCGTATGTAATAGATGCTGAAGTGAGAGGTATGCGTGGTGAAAATTGAACTTGGGCTTTGTGCTGCCTCAGCATCCTTCAGTTCTGAATTGCAAGACCGGCTTCTGGGCGACCATATCAGTCGTATCAGGGCACCGGAGCTTTTCTTTGCAAACACCAGCATCATTTTGAGTTTTCAAAGACAGCGTTTGTCATTGCAGCTAGGTGGAATATCCAGATAGCAAAGAACTGCAGGATTGTCAGCTTTCTAAATGTAATTCCCAGTGCCCTCTGCAATGAGAGGGGATGGGCTGGGGAAACAGGACGGCTTTCTCAATTAGTCTGATGTTCGTAATTGGTATTTTTTTTTAATATTGAAACAAACTGGAATCCTTGTATTACTTAAGTGAGAAAATGGTGGACATTTATAATCACTGAGGAAAAACGAATATAGATTCTTCATGCATTTAAAAACATTAAATATTTTCAATTTAATTTAATATTTTAATTCTAGTACAGCAGAAGGTTTGGGTGTGTGACCCCTCTCTATAGTTTGGGCCTTAGTGAAATTCAGCAGTTTGTGTTTAGGCAGCAGTGACTCTCCTAACTGTGCTGCAGCCTCTTGCAGCATTTTAGGAAGACTTGTTTTATGCTAGCATAGCCTGACTTCACGAAAAAACAGCCTATACACTGCTAATCATTTTCCTTGTCTTCCAGGTATAATACACAGAAATACATGTCAGGAAGTTTCCGTTAGGAGCTATCAGGATATTTATCCCATCTCTGTGAGCTACTGTTCATTTCAATTTTAAACGGGTCAACATATTGGACAATTTTAAATGGGTCAACATTAGGACTTTCTTTAGACATTAAGAAGAAGAGGAGAGGAGCAGAGGTGACAGAAGGCTGCAATGCAATACAACTTTCTTACACCGTTTAAGGAGTTTCAGTTCCAATACTTGAGGGATATCACTTGTTATAGTAGCTTTCCTGTGTTACTATTTAAATCCAAAGGTGTTGAAAATCTGTTTCAGCCTTTCTACTAGAGCCAACCTTTTTTTGTGTGTAATTGCCACATTGTTGAAAGAATTACTTCTTCACCTTGGTGCTCCCTCTGACTGGAGGCAGACAGCCTGTGGGACAGGGAAGAACACGGCAGACGTCGCGCTGGAAAGCTTGTGCTGAGCAGAGCTCTGTAGCTTGTCGTGGCAGCTCCTAGGACTTGCTGAACCGATAGCAGCAGCTCACGTGGGATGACGATGTTTGTGCCGGTAGGACGTCGTAGGAACATTTGACGTGATACCAAGTATGTGTGTCTAATACCGCTCTCATCTCATAGGTGCAGAGCTGACTCAAAGGGCATGTAATTCTTTTTTTTAAAGGTTTATTTTGTTTTCCGACGTGTTGTCCAAGCATTTCAATGGCTCACATTCCAGTTTATAAATAAATACGATCCTTAACCTTGCTTGGCATTGTGACTGCTTCTTCCATTTAGATAAGTTTCCATTTTTCTAATATTTCCACTTTGCTTTCAGGTTTTATAGCGCTCAGAGAGCTGTAGCAATTGATCCTAGGGCCCTTCCCCCACTCCTTTAGATTTTCAGATGTTTGAGTTTTGGTTACAGGCAATTACTGCCAAAACCTGTGCTGCTTATTTTAGGTAGGTTTTAGTTCTAGGACATGGTTAGTCTTGCTGATTTACATAGGCCTTTGTAATTACAGGTTTGAGGAGTACCCTGTGGCTGTAATAGTGTATATGACAAAACTGATTTCCCATATTCAGCCTGCTTCTGGATCTCCCAGATGTTTCTGTTAAAAGCCTTTCCATATGCAACACACGCCCAACAATTCTCAGTAAAGTTGTTTCAAGGGTCCTTGCCTAATTCCCGTACTGACAGCTTACAGCATTTATAATGCTGAATATGAATTTTGCTGTGCAAAGGCTAGTAATTTTGATATATTTAAGACTGCAAACACAGAATCCATGCCAAAGTATGCTAAACAGAAACAAACTGTGATTGCCAGAAAGTAATGGAAACAGCAGTTGTTTGTTAATTTAGTCAGCAAGTGCCTGTGGTTAATTGCAGTGCTTTGAAGAACCCTAATTATTAACTATTTCAACTTCTTTCAGGAATACTGAATCCAGCAGTTCTGCAACAGTGGATGTTTAGTGTGTTTTTTTGCCTTGTATTTCAGAAGATAAGGGAGCTGCAGCATTTCTGGGGTTGAAAAAGTTAGGAAAATTGCCAGAATGACAGTGGAGGTGAATTACTGGAAAGAGAAGATGGAGGTGGACAGCGTAACAGGAGACAGACTCGGCTGCTCTGCTTTCCCTTCCAGCTCACCCTCATTTTACTTTAAAATGACTCATTTTACTTAAAATTGCTTTACTTCTCATTGGAGAAGAGTGGATGTCCGCAGCCTGGGTTTGAGGAGCAGCATTTCCACGTTGTGTGGAGCAGCAGAAGACTCGGAGCATATTCCTCTGTGCAAAGGAAGATTCCTCTGCTGCTGCTCCTCGTTTCTTGAGACAGGGAATTGCTGGCTGGAATATGCTGTGTGTTAGGCCACAGCTCTGTTCAGCTCTCTCTCGCCTAAAATGTTTTTAGGCCTGCCTGCCTTGCTGAGTGAGACACATTAAAAAGGTGCTAAATTGAACTTGAATACTGCTGTATTATACTTCTAATTCTCTCGATGCTGGGATTCCTTTGCTTGAATCTTTTACCAAATTTCTCCAGTCAATTTGACTTAAAAGTGCAATGACTTTAGACAAATTAATCTGGCAGTTATAATTCAAAGGTTCACGTAATTTTAGTGTTTTTTCCATGCCATTTAGCTTTAGGCTAAGTTTAAATAACTGCTTCTGGTGTGCTTTCGGAAGGTGATTTAAAGCAGCTAGGTTGCACTTTTGTTCTGAGGATCCTGTAGTATGCTCTCCCTCCACTGATGATGCATGAAGAAGAATATGGAGACTAGTCAGGATACCTTTTAGGTTTTGATGTTTAATCTGGACAGATGTGCTTTTGATACAGAAGGATTTTTTTTTTCAGTTTAGCATTCCAAAGTAAGCAGAAGGTATCTAATTTGAGAGACATTTGTGAAATAACTGGAAAGCTGTAGTACGTAGAATACGTAGTTATAACTGTATCAAGGTTCTTGGTTATATCGTGTGACCAGATAATAAAACTGGAAGTGACTAGTCAAGTGTCTTTCGGATCTTCAGCTGGATGGAGCAACAAGTAATTAAGTGCAATACAAATGGAAGGAACCAGATATAAACTAAGTCATGTGGCCTCAGACAGGCATCTTTTAAACATAGCTAATACAACATGTTATTTTTACTGGAGTCTAAATTTTTGCCTGTAATCCTTGAGGGGAAATAGAAGAAAAAAAAAAAGCTACATTGTAGGGTAGTTTTTTTTTTTAAACCAGTTTTGAATTGCTTTTATTGCTCTCTTTTCTACATTGCCGTAATATGCTGTTCATGAAAAAATGATTGGTTTGTAGCAAGAAAGTTTTTTCATTTAATTTTATGGAATGTTCTCATCAATAGCAGAAGTTTCCTACTTTTAATGTAGGTACCTTTTGCGTTGTGTCAGTCACCCTAAGGACCTCTGTACCATACTGTATTTATACTCACAATCACTAAATACAAGTTAAATATAAGGGTTGGCTGATAGACAGCTTGGAGAATGGCAATGGCTGACTACCTAGCCAATGATTTTAAAAAAGAAAATGTTTTAGAGTGAGAGGACCAGTGGATAACAACTACTACTGTGTATATACATAACATTTATTTTATAGTTGATTATTGATACCTGTGACTTATGCTGAGAGCAGTTCACGATTCTTTCCAGAAGAATGCTGGAACCTAATGGTGTCTGACTTTCTTGTCAATGCTTGCCTTTAGTGACATTTATGTGGATATGTAGATATTACGTAGGTACTCTCTTGCACAGTACTAAGAATTAAATCTAAGGCATCAATATTATTCTTTGCGCTTTACAACTCACAGTTTGTTATCCTTTAACATGTGCAACTGCAGGTGTAAACTGGGTTTATATAGTCCTAACCTAAGCAGTAGGAGCACAATGGGTGTGACACGCTAAAGGACAAGTAAATATTAATATGTCAAAAAATAAGAGTTGAGCCTTGTTAAGGTGTAAAAAAGCCTGTATTGTAGATAAAGAAAATTCCAAAATAATAAATTTGTGTATGTGGCCTCTTGGTTCTTTCCAAGCCTGTTATTTTGTGTAATTCAGGACAGAAAGCAAAGGGTGCTTGGTGAGTGCAAGAGGGAGATGCTGCTGCCTCTGTCAGTGCATTCAGGTGCATTGAGTGTCAGCTGTGTGCCTAGCATCCTTTGTGTGGCCTATGCTTTAACGAATTTATACCTTAAATCTGGGCAGCAAATCAGAATGAATTACATGTGGTGGTCCAACATCATGCTTCAGAGATGAGTAATTACTGCGAATTAGCACATTTTCTGTCTGCAGATTCAGCAGGCAAACGTTTTAGGAAAAAGACCAAAATGTTGCTTATTAGCATTAGGTCTGGCATAGTGTTGGTTCTTTTCCTTCCTTTGACTTTTTGGCCACTGGAAGCAACTTGAGAATCCTGGGAGATAAAAATTGGGCATAAGCTTCATTCAGCTGTAATTTCATGTACATATGGTAACCGAGTCGTTGAAAATGTGAAAATGTAAAGTACTTTTCTAAGAAAGCAAAAAACACCCTCTAAATACAGACTTCTGACATCCTACTCACCATAATTTTCTAGGAAATTAATTCTAAATAAAAACTATGATAATATGGGTCTGAAACCACTCAATTTTTAATAATTATTTTTTGTCATCACTAAGTGATAGAATTTCTCATAAAAATAAATCCTGCTGAGGATTGTTGCAGTCAGAAGCAGATGCTGTTGATCATTCTTGTGCCACTTGTAGCGGGTTTGGTAGATCTGTGATACGCTTGTAAAAAGTTGTTTAGAAAAATAACTGACAATATTGATTCAGGGTCTAGTCCTCCAGCAGAGCTAAAACGCGTGTGGTTAGTAGAAATTAAGGAGTGCTGTGAAGATAACTTGAGCATACTCAAGAATATGGTGATGCTCGTCATTAATGCAAGAATTCAATAAAAATCTAACTCAAATTATTAGGGGAGCTTGCTTTCAAATTCTGGTTGTTTAAAATACAGTTTAAGAAGTGTATATCTAATTCACTGTTCTCATTTGAGATGTATATATAATAAAAATAACCAGTAGGCATTGCTGTTAAAACCAGTAGTACAGTCTGTTATGCTATGAAGAGATTAAGACTTTGCAGATCAGTTGAGACATTGCTTCACAAAAGTTGGTAGATGTAGGTCACAGTTTTTTCATGTGTTCAGAGGCTTTTTGTGCTTCAGAAGTGTGATCTGCATCCTGTCGTCGAAGCTGTTCACAGCTTTAAAAAAAAAAAAAAGCATAGGTCTGCTTCAGCTGAACTACTTCAATTTTACCTGTCTTTTGTATGTGGAGTATGTAAGGCTACTAACCATGCTTTCGTTCTGTGTCTGGAAAGCTGCAGCTATTTTTCCAGCTTTTAATTGTCATTTTCCTGTTGTATCGGGTACTTTCATCCACTATATATATCATCATTCTCTTGTCTCTCGCTGACTTCTGCAGTTGCTTAAAAAATAAGTTATTGAAAATGTGTTTTGAAGGGCTATTGATGGAACTTAAATCCATATACCTGAGCTTCAGCTTCATTGAATAACTATTTCTAGCCATAATTTATTGATATTGCAAAAGATCTGGAACAAATGAAAGAACTGCAGTCAAAATTCTTGCAGTCATGTATGTCATGTTAGAAACCCTTGAAACATGAGAGGTAAATTTTGTTGACATCTTGCACTAGCTGTGTCAGCTATGCTTATTTTTTTTAATTTGTAGTGTTAAAGCAATTCCAGATGTCACTATTAAATACATTCTTGGACTTGCACTTATGTAGTTCAGAAATGAGTTCATATTTTATTTCATTGAATTCTAATATTTTTGTCAAGAATGCTCAGTACGTAACGTGTTGTTTGCTTGTATATACTGCTCATATGGAGATCACTAGGCTTTTCTGTATTATAAATGACTGGACATGATTAACTAAAACATGTTTTATATTTGTATTAATTTTTCATTTGTCTTTCTTTTTTTTTTAGGTCCATTTTCCAGATACAGAGAGAGCAGAATGGCTCAACAAGGTAAGGGTAGTAATTAGCACTACTTAAAACAACAACAACAACAAAAAAAAACATAGTGGAGGAGATGGGAGGATTTGAGTTTAAAAAAAAAAAAAAACCACATGGAAGAATCGAAGAACAGGATGTTTTTACCTTTTTACACTCTTTGTGCATTTGAAGTTTCTCGTTGGTGATCCAGTCAGCCACAAGAAAGAATCATGATAGATTACGTCTATTTTCATGACGTTGAGATTACGTATGATTTTTGGACAATGACTTTAGATGACATTAAAATAATGACAGCTATAATTGCGTGGAAGTCATACCAGCTGTAAACACAGTTTTTTATATTCTCTTTGTCTGGGATGCTTTCCAGTTACTGTAGGATCCTGACCTACAATCTAAAAATAAACCAATTTTGCAGTTTTGATTTGTAACTGTAATAATAGAAGGTACAGATCTATGTACCTTGGGTATTTTAAAATATTTTTCATTCAAAGAGCAAAGAAGAACAAGTAAATTAGAAAATAGCAAATAATGCAAATAGACTTAACCCTCATCACCCTTCTCTCTACTGTTCAGCATGTGCAGACTGCATAATTGAGATGAGAAGTCCAGAAAGCTTTCTTGTCTGTTAAGTGTATGTAAATGTATGTAAAAAGTTACCACTTCTTATGTCTGTAATGAATTGTCTAGAGATCTGGTATGTTCAAAACTTTATACATTTCTTAACATATACCTTTAAAATTATTTTTGATTGTGTTGGAAGTTGTATTCAATGTAGTTTTTTTTTTTTTTTTTTTTTTTCCTTAGACTGTAAAACAGATGTGGCCTTTTATCTGCCAATTTATTGAGAAGCTCTTCCGGGAGACCATAGAACCAGCAGTAAGAGGAGCAAACAACCACCTCAGCACTTTTAGTTTTACAAAGATTGATATTGGTCATCAGGTCAGTTTCTGCTGAAGTTTTTTAAGAGGTTCTACTTAATGTACCATTTTCATGTATCTTGTTTAAATCTACAAAAAAACACTTCTCAAGGACACTGGGTGGTAAGCCTGATTCTGGTTTCTGTTGTAAAGTTAAAATAAAAATGTGTTAGGATTTTTTTTAACACTGTTCAGGCTTTGGGGTTCTTTTCCTTGCTGTCTCTCCTGTAGAAATCTGCTGGAGGACAGGGGGGAAGACTCAAAGTAATTCCTAGTCATGTGGAGTACATAACAACGTGATTTTAATACTGTTCATGTAATGCTTTACATTAAGTGAGCAGGAAACACTATCCTTTTCTTATCAGATGATCCAAGTGCAGTTACCTTGTCTTTTAACAAATTCGCTTTTCAGCATGTGATGTATGGAGTCCAGTCACAAGGCTGCTGGCTCAGCTTTTCCCAGGGCTGCATAGAACAATTTCAGCGAACAGATAGGTGTGTTCACCTGCTGTTTGTTCCCATGAAAGAAAGGGTCATGGTATATAACTCTCACATGCCTGCAGAAGAGCCTGTTTGACCAGTCCAAGCTAAGAATAAGTTAACGTTATTTGCAATAGGTTGGGTACTACTTATTCTTACTTGCGTGGACCAAACTTTTACTTTTTGAGATTATTTAAAAAAAAAAAAAAAAAAGGTGCACAAAGTACTTTACATGATATTTTTTTTGTGGAGATTATGGACTATTTTCCATCCATTCTGACCAGATTCCCTTAAGGAGCAGTTGTTTTAGTTGCACAGGGAGGTGACAAATTGCTTTGTCTGAGAGTGTCAGATGTGCTCCAGTATAGAGAAATCAGATGTGTATTGACTGGGGGGAAGGGAAGGAGCATAGAAACTTGATATTAAATCTTTGGTAAATCTTGAAATCTAGCAGTCTAAACCCAGTCTAATTGCCAGAAGGGTTGTGAGTGAGTGGATGCTTTTGATTGTTTTGAGCTGAACTAATAGAGTTGCTTCTTTAATAATGCTTAATGCCTTTTAATAATGCTTGTAGTAAATGTCTAACTTGTTTACCTTTGGACATGAATATTTGTATATTCACCTTTATTTCTAATTTAAGAGTTTGATATGATGTATACAGCAGAAGCGTCCAACTTTGATTTGCTTCATTGTTTCAGCCACTGAGGATAAATGGTGTAAAAGTGTACACTGAAAATGTGGACAAAAGGCAGATCATTTTGGATCTTCAAATCAGGTAGTCTTTATTTTCATATTACAGCTGTGTCCATGCTTTAGAATATGTGCCTTGTTTGATTGGACAGTTATGCTGGGGTGAGAGGAAAATAATTGCTTTGGTGCACAAATATAGTTACCTCTAATTGATTGCATATGAATGGAGGAAGGAACTGCATGCTGTAAATAGAATTAATCTGAGGGAAGTAGTGTATCAACTCAGTGTGTGACTGCATCACTAAACTAACATTGTTTAATTAAAAACAAAACAAAAAAAACTTTCCAGAGCTAAAGCATGATCTTTTTTTTTTTTTAATGCATTAAAACTTTGCCATCGGGTTTAGTCTAATCTAAAATTTCAGTTATAAGATGTTTAGGTATTTTTGTCTTTTCTCAGTTACCTAGATTCTTTATAAACACACTATCGGATAAACAGAATGATAGCTGCTGAAGTAACTTGTGCTCATACCACCAACTGAAGTAAATCTATGTATTATATAATGCTCAGCAGCTTCAGGTTTCTTTGCCCTTTCCTCGTGACCCCTTTTATATAGGTTTATAAATAGATCTAGCCAATGCTTGCCAAAGTCTTTCTCAACACTGTATCTGCAGTTACAGAGTTTTTTCAAAGCATGCTCAGTGAATCCAGTAGCATTTGTGTATTTAGTAGTCATAGAAAAATCGTACAGTGACTGCTTTTGCCTTTTTGTAGCACGTGGAAAGGCCAGGTGTGTCAGTCACTGATGATCCATCCAACAGCAGCCTTCTACATTTCTTGCTGCTTCCCTGGCAGTAACCAGCAGGATAATTGGGCCTCTCAGCCCATTTTCCAAAGTCAGTTCTGAACTTTGAACTTGGTTATTCTTAATTTTGAAATATTTATCTAAATCCCAACTATGTTGAAGATTGTAGGCTTCTTTGTCTAAGATGGGCCTCAGAGTGTTAAGATCTAAAGTGGCTGCTGCATACTTTCCTGGGTTTTAGAGCTGGGAGGCTGACGACCTCTGCAAGCAGGGGCCAATGTCTTTATTGAGTTGAATCACTTTGTATCCGTAGATAGCTCTCTTCTTTCTACATCAGAGCTAGGTGGTGTTGGACAAAATACAAGCAGGATTTTTTCTAGAGAGTCTTTCACTGATGGATGCTGTTAGTACTGAAAGAGAAAATCTCTTCAGTTTCCTCTTTGTTAAATATTTGTAAAAATGAAATTTCAGGATCACATTTGCAAAGGAGCACTTTGCTTTTTTCTTACTAACGTTCAAAATGTGTCAAAGCTCATGCTAAGATTTAAAAGTCTAGTTTCTGGTGACAAGGATGTGTAAAGGGAAAAATCTTAACTACTTGAACAAAGATAAATTCTGAATAAATTGTTAATAAAATAGAATAAATAGAAATTTTACATTTGCTTACCTACATGAATGTAGTAAATGCTTGGGGGAAGATAAAGGTTCCAAATCAATAAAAAATAAGATAAACTCTGTCAAATTAAATGTAAACAGTAGTAGAGAAGGCCAAAAACAATTGAGAGATTGAGGAAATTCTTATTAATAGCATACAGGTGAGTTTTGTCACCTTCCTGTAGCACAAAAACTAGAGGTACCGAAAGAAAGTTTTAGGCTGCAGATTTAAAAACACAATTATTATTTTTTTCAATGACATTCTTGAATGGAGAAGTTTGCTACCGTTGCATTGGCAGAAGACAAAAGTAAAAATGGGTTCAGTAGACTTTCTAAAAATAATGAAGATAGTCCAAAACACAGAATCACAGATCACTGTAGTCTGGGAAACAGTCTTAGTGCTATTCTTAGTTGTTAGATTTTGTTGGTTTTTTTCCTCTGACTACATTGACCACATAAAGTATGCTTTGCTTCTGGTCTGATTGAGTACAGCTGTTCGTGTATTCATACAATACTGTCCTCATTAAATAGTAATCTATCTCTGTGATCTGTGCAGGGGTCACAAATATTTCTCAGATATTGTGATCTGAATGTACAGAATTGGCTTACTGAGTGAGTCTTCAAGTTGTATGCTATGTTACAGTGGAATATTCTGTACTACGTTGACCGTTGATGGACCCAGCCAAGTATCTTAGCAGATAAAGTCATATTTAACTTTATTACAGGGTTGAAAGTTGTTGACTTTGTATCCTCAACTGCAATTTATTATTCTTTTACTTCAATTAGTAGCCATGTTATTGTGGATTTTTCAAATGAACATATTAATACCCAGTCTTCATTATACAAATAACTTGAGTTGACCTTTCTGCTCTCTCTGTGTTATTATATAATTATATATAAATTGTTTAAAATGGTGAATTAAAAATTATAAACCTATTTTTAAACTGTACAGTCACACTACATTCTTTCCAGAGAAAGCAGTAGTCACCTTCCTTTTGCAAAGACCCCTGTCATGATGTTGTCTATCAGTTCCCCAAACTCTGGACACTTAGAATAGTCTGAAATAAATTCCAATGTTGCACGTTACAAGAATTTTTTGGAACTATTGTTTATTTCTGTTTAAAGGCTTGATAAGATTTGCATTTGTTTGAATTCACATAGACAGCATCATCTCACATGGAGTGCAGGAGACTGCAGATGCTTTTGAATAAAAGATGTCATGAATGCAGTAACTCTTCCCTTCATTTTCCTTTGATTGCACCTTGTGGCTATTGGTTGTCTGGGGAAAGGGGCAGGGGTCCTACCCTCCTGCTTATGCTGTGAAAGTAATTTGTTTTATCTTGAGTTGATCTTTAAGCCATGAAGAGAGCAACTCCATTTTCTTCATTATTTCCCAGACGTTTCCATAATAAGATTTCACCAGACTCCTAAAAATGTCTGAACAGTTTTTCACTGTACAGGTTAGGTCTTCTGGAAAATAAGAAGCCTTTTGAGAATTCAAAATTAATACAGTTCTGCAACTAGCATACCTTACATGACAATCCTGTATTGGTAGCCCCTTCTTGCTAATGGTTGATGTTCCTGTGCACCATAGAAAGGAAAAGATTTCAAACTTGAAAATGTAGTTCAGCAGAGCTATTCAGCATATGAAGTCCCACCAGTATCAATTTGTAACCTCTGCAAATATTATTTTAAAAAAAAAAAGTTTCCACAGTTAGGTTATAAAGCCAACCAATTCAGATTTCAGGACTGAAGTATATCAGTTCTAGGATTTCTCAAGCAATTGATCTTGGTGCAGCTTTTAATAATACGATGCTGTTTTCCATGCTTTTGTTTATAGCTGTTTGGGCTTCTAAGGATAAGCTCGGAAGAACAGTAAACTACCTACCTGTTTTTATTAGCAGATATCAGATTAAAAAACATAATAAAAATCTATCCAATTACTACTCAAACAAATTGAGAAATAGTAGTGCTAGAAGATTGAATTAAAGCTGAAAAGGGAATAGGAAGTCTTGCAGTTGCTCCAAGAGACAAAAGTTTAACTTGCAGAAGCCTTGCTTCTACTACAGGATCTGGGACAAGGTGCCCTGTAGAGGAAAAATCTCTTTTCAACAGTGTCTGCCCTTGCTTAAGCTGCTTTATCTCCTCTCTTAGTTCCTTATTTCATTTTCTTTAATTAGGCAGTCTATTCAGGAAGCTTTTCAGATTTCATTTATCCTTTCCTTATAACCCCTATCATCATAGGTAGCCTTCTTCTCCAGCCAGTAGGTATGACTCCTAGTTTGTTCTTGTTGTTTGTCATTCTGTAGAATCATTGACAATACTAATTTCCTTGTGAAATGTCACGAGCTATCATCCTAAATTCCTTGTTAAATCTCAGAACTAGTTTGTTTTTAGACCCAATATGGCTCACTGTGGTGGTTTTACCTGGCTGGGCAGCTGAACTCTACCACAACCTCTCTCTCACTCCCCTTCCTCAAAGGGAAAAGGGGAGAAAATATTATGAAAAATGGGGTCAAGGGTTGAGATAAGGACAGGGAGATCACTCAACAATTATTGTCACAGGCAAAACAGACTCATGTAGGGAAATTAATATAACGTATTGCCTGTAACTAGCAGACTAGAACAGTGAGAACTAAAAGAAAACCAGAAACATCTATCCCCATCCACCTTGTTCGCCTTCCCCTGGGCCACCAGCCAGGGGAGAGGTTGTGGTCAGTCCCTGAGGCTTCGTCCCCGCTGCTCCCTCATGGTCCCTCTCTGCCCCTGCTCCTCGCGGGGTCCCTCCCACGGGATGCCGTCCTGCCCGAACTGAGCCTGCGGGGGCTGCCCAGAGGCAGCAGCTCTTCAACAACTGCTCCCACATGGCTCCGTACCACGGGGTCCATCCCCCAGGAGCAAACTGCTCCAGCATGGGTCCCCCACGGGCGGCAGCTCCCCCAAGGCCCCCTGCTCCTGCGTGGGCTCCTCTCCACGGGCTGCAGCTCCAGCCCGGGGCCTGCTCCTGAGGGGGCTCTCCATGGGCCACAGCCTCCTCCAGGCCACATCCACCTGCTCCACCGGGGGCTCCTCCACGGGCTGCAGCGTGGAGATCTGCTCCATGTGGGACCCATGGGCTGCAGGGGGACAGCCTGCTCCACCAGGGGCCTCTCCACAGGCTGCAGGGGAACTTGTGCTGCGTGCCTGGAGCACCTCCTGCCCTCCTGCTGCACTCACCTCGGGGGCTGCAGGGCTGGGTCTCACTCCTCTCTCCCAGCTGCTGTGGTGCAGTTTTTTTCCCCTTTCTTAAATCTGCTTTCACAGAGGTGCAAACAATTTTGCTTACTGGCTCAGCTCTAGCCTAGCCACTGACAGGTCCCTTTGGAGCCGACTGGAGCTGGCTCTGATCTAACATTGGGCAGCTGCTGGGCCCTGCTCACAGAGGCCACCGCTGCAGCCCCATGCTACCAAACCCATGGCATGTAAACCCAATACACTCACAGCATCTGCAGTTCTGGAGAAGATTCGCTCTTCTACGAGAAGATTCACTCAGCTCTCTGCTGATTTACGTTTGACCTGTATGGAGCTTCAGGGAATGCAGCAGCTAAAATCTGAGTCTGTGTTCTGTGCAGTTAATTTTTCAGCCTTATCACATGGGCAAAATAGATGGGGATTTTACGATCTTCTACAGATCTCTCTGATATATAGGCCAGCATGTGCACAGTCTTAATCCTCTGACCCAGTAAGGGGTGCCCCCTAAAATGGGATGCAAGAACTCTTCAAGGGAAAACTTTCATTGTTTTAATATGTTGTTTTCTTGTTTCCTTCCCTCTCCTTTCAGAAAGGGCTAGATTCTGTTTTGGCTTAAACATTGCTCAGTGAATTCATCCAGCTCAGCATGCCCAGCTTATTGAATTTCTAAATATGACTGTTGTAGCAAGTCTTTGAATAATTCAGACAGCTTTTGATTTGTAGCAAAATAACAACCTCTGTATAGTGCTTCTCATGATTACACTGCATGACAGTGGGTTTAGGAGCACATAGTGTCAATGAGACTTTTATAATAGCTTTCCTAAAAGGGAATATGAATTGTGTGTCTGTTATTTCCCCAAAATAAGGCTACACCTGTGTTTTATCATATGCATCCTTCTGGAGATGATAGCATACTTTTTTGTATTAATTTCTGAGTGTTTTGATGATAGCGGTGATGTTTTGAGGGGTATGTCCTTTTTTTTCTTTTACTGTCTTTATGTTTTAATGTTTACATGCATTTCTTGTGTGTAGACAGATGCAAAGTATTGCTATATGCAGAGTAAAGCTAACACTATTACAGTTTAGTCTATAAAAATGAAATGTTCTCCACGTTTGCTTGTGTTTGTTTTTTTTTTAGTTTTGTTGGAAACTGTGAAATTGACTTGGAGATCAAGAGATACTTCTGCAGAGCTGGCGTGAAAAGTATACAGGTGAAGTTCAATATTTTTCTTTTTTATTTTGATAGCCAGTCATGAATTGTCGTTTGCTGATGAAATCATTTACACGTTGCCAAATTACACCACTAATTGTGTAACTTTGTTGCTTACTTTTTTTTCACGATTGCATAATATTGATATTATGTAAACTTCAGTAACATGACTTAACTGAAAGGGTACATTCAGATATAGAGCTGTTTTAAATCAGTACCATTTTCTGCTGGAGAAGATAGACATAATTTCACATGAAGCCAGTGTAAGTGTATGTGTGAGATATAGGTTCATGAGGGGAATTGTGGACCTTAAAACTCTTTTTTATTTAATATCTCAGTGTTAGATGTGATTATTAGTTTTAGGTATGGGCGCTCTTACCTTTTGATAATGTTTCACAAGTTTCCTCAAATTTCTGGTGACAGATCTCTCTAACATGGAGAAAAAAAAGTATGATTTTTTTTTGTCTTGAGATACCTATAAGCATGTACCTACTTTTCTTCTAATACGTATTGATTCTACTGTTTTGTTGGGTACCATATTTGTTTATGTTGAACTGTATAATTAACCTACTTCATACTTTTAGCAAAATTACTACTGACATGACATAGTATCATGTAGATGAATGAAATGAGTCTGTAAGTCCAACCGTTTAGTGCCTGTGTAAATTTTTTTTTTTGATTTGGATGATGTGATGATACAAATACATATATACATAGATAGATAGATATCAAGAATTCTTCCATACTCAGGAACTTCATGAATTAGGAGTGTAAGCATTGCCAGTGAAAAGATTTTGTTTAAAGCTCAAACTAAAGTAAATTCTATTGCCTTTTTTTTTTTTTTCCTCCCGTCCTCTAGATCCATGGTACTATGAGAGTTATCCTGGAACCACTAATTGGAGACATGCCCCTAATTGGAGCACTATCACTTTTTTTCCTTAGGAAACCTGTAAGTACTATTATCTCTGTTTCTAGTCTTTTTAGATTGTTGATGATAATAGTCAGTAAATGATGAAGAATTAAGCAGCAAAAGGAAGCAACTTGGGAAATCACTATTATTTGGTTGAACTTAGTTTCTCAGAAAAATAGTGCAACACATTTTATGAATGCTAGAAGAAAACAAGGTGAATAATAATTACTTTGAAATTATGAAATGTGTTGTGTCAGAGCTGTCAAATTTTCCTTACAAGCCTTATGATTAAGAGAAGAGCAATGGATACTGTCTAGGTGATTTGTAAGAAAGCTTTTGATGCTGTTTCCCCTGACAGTCTGCTAGAGAGCATGGTCTGTGTTAAAATTCCACAAGATCTGTGCAGTTGTTTGGAAAACTGTGACAGTACTACTCACCCCAAATTAAAGTCAGAGTGGATGTATTGAGATTACCTACTCTGCTGATTAAAGTTTTTATGTTAGACAGCAGGTAAGTGATTTCCATTACATTTACCAGAGACTCAAGTATGAGAACAGGTGAAGCACAGAGACAGAATTGGCATTCAAATCAATCATGACAGTAGCAGAAGTTGGAGGGGGAGAATATGTCACGTAATTCAGTTGGAAGAAGTGCTGGGCCAAAGTGCCTGTTGGAGCAGGAATAATAGCCAAAGCTGAGCCAGCGGTGTCTTGCTGGTATGAAAATGGCATAGCTAGACCAGGATGTGTAAACAAGAGGAGAGCCTGCAAGACATGTTCTGTTTCAGGTATGGCATTTCAACAAAGGTATTAACCAGCTGGAGAGTATCCAAAGTAGGGAGGTGAGAATTAAGTTGATTGTCAAGGACAGACCAAAAGAATGGGAATTGTTTAGTTTGGAGAAGACTGAGGAGAGCATATTCTTAAAAAATGTGAAGGGCTGTTATAGTAAAGCAGCACACAATGCTTTCTGCATATCCATGGCAGATAGGATAACAAATAATTGCAGCAAGAAAGATTCAGGATGGACAAGTGGAATGAGGGAAAGCCTGAGTGGTAGTGCTAGTGAGGGACTGCAGTAGGCTGCCTAGAGATATTTTGAATCTCTGAAGTCTTTTAAGAACAGATTGGATATGCATCCATTAGGACTGACATAAGTATAGCTCTTAACCCTTCACAAGGTTCTGACAAGGATGTCCTCCCCCAGCCTTTTGGCAGTACTTTGCCTGATGCAGCCCAGAATACTGTTAGCTTTCTTTGTTGCAAGGGCATGTTGTTCAACTCTGTGTCCACCAGGAACCACAGGTCCTTTTCTGTCAGGTTGCTTTTACCTGGGTGGTCCCCAGCATGGTGCATAGGGCTGTTCTTCCCCAGGTTCAGAACTTTGTACTTTTCCTTGTTGAACTTCTTGAGATTCCTGTCAGCCTATTTCTCCAGCCCATCGAGGACCATCTGGGTAGTAGCACAACACTCTGGAGTGTCCGCCATCCTCCCCAGTTTTGTGCCATCTGCAAAACTTGCTGAGGATACGCTCTGCCCCATTGTCCAGATTGCTAATGACGATGTTAAACAGGACTAGACCCAGAATTGACCCCTCAGGTACACTGCTAGTTACTGGCCTCTGATTAGACTTTGAGTCACTGATCGCCACCCTCCAGACCTGGCTGTTCAGCCAGTTTTTATCCCACCTCACTGTCTGCTCATACATCAACAGCTTGTCTATGAGGATATTATGAGAGACAGTGTCAAAGGCCTTACAGAAGTCCAGACAGGCAATATCCACTGCTCTCTCCTCATCCATCCGGTTGGTCTGTTCGTTGTAGAAGCTTATCAGGTTGGTCAAGCATGACTTCCCCTCGGTGAATCCATGCTGACTACTGATGATTTTCTTCTCTTTCACGTGCCTGGAAATGGCTTCTAGGTCTACCTGCTCCATCCATACAACAATCTCGTTTCAGAAAAATATAAAGGAGTGTATAATGCACATCGCACATTTGATGGGAGAAAATCCTTTGATATTGTATATATGTGTGTGTAAGGCAGTTTCAGTGATTTGAACTTTGATACTCCTTTTAATAGGTACCAGTAAGAGGGGTTAACAGCAAATAGGAACATAATCGAAATTCTTATTATATACAGACTTCTTTAAAGAAAATAATTGTTTCCATCTATGATTCAGAAGTATACATTCCATTGGAAGCTTTTGTGTCTCAGATATGTTCTAATTACACTGTAAAAATCATGTCAACATTTAACAATTTCAGACTATGCCAGGTCATACATTGCAAGTATATGGGTTTAGGCACTTTGAAACAGTCTCAGATTGATCATCTTGGTTTTCTCATCAGTCTGCAACTCTGAAAAGTTGATCTAGTTTTCAAGGTGTCAAGGGATGTACGTGTATTCTTTACCTGAATAGCATCAGAAAGCATGCTATTAGAGTCTTCAGTGAAATCCCATTCTTTTAACAATTATTTTGAGCAGATGTCCTATGGTAAATTTTTGCTGACTTAGTGGAAAGATGGGCTTCTGAGAGTGTTCATGTATGGTATAACAAAACCTTCTAGTGCTGGTTGCTTCTTTCATGTGGCTTGTTTCATCTCTGTAGCGAAACCATGTTTGCTTGGGTAGGGGGAATATAGACTTAAGTCTCAGTAAAACACGTACGAGATAGGTTTGCAGATAATTTAGTGAGCTCTTTCGTAGAAGTGAAGTACTTCATGCCAAACTGATAAAAACATCATTGCTCTTATTTGGAGAGAAATGGGCACCAAATTTCAATTTCCACACATTTCTTTGAAGTGGGTCTAAACATTAGGGAGATGTCTGCTTAGTTTTGTCTCATTTTTATCCTCTGACATGAGTAGTATGGGTTTAGGGCATCTGTTAATGTTCATGTTCACATTGGCAAACTAAGCAGGGCCATGACAAGGATTTGAACGCTGCATTACAACAGTCTGCACTTTGTAATCCTTAGCATTTTATTCCCCTGCTCTCATTTTGCTGCTCCTTGCTTTTATTTTGCTGTTTAGTGCTCTCCCAAACAACTTCCAGACTCAGTACAGCTCACAGTTTGTTACAGGGACTTGCCGATAGGCAAGTTAAATGCAAACAATCTTTTCTGGGGGAGCAGGGAGAAGAGTTTAACTGTGTGGACACAGGCTTTATTTCTTATCTATGGGGTTAAGAATGGTCCATGACCTGTTCTTAATGTTGTCAATGTGGCTTATGTCATCTCTCTGTTCTGTTTTGACTTCACCGAGACGGAAGCCAGCGTGCACTCCTCCTGCAGACAGAAGCCTTTCTCCTGGCACACTCTGTGCCTGAGCCATGACAATATTATTACGTATTATGTCTGGACTACTTCCTTAGGGTATGCCCTGCAGCTATTGCTTCTTTCTTGCTTTCTAGGGGAGAGGTAGGAAAACTCGCGTAGTAGTATAGCCCTACTGGACAGGGAGGAAGAGATCAGCAACAGGTGTGCTTGTTGTCCCAGGCGGTTCCTAATATTTCCTCTGTTTCCAACTCTCAGCATCATCCTCCAATAGCTTTTGTCCTAACCTTTCATTCCTGGTACTTTCAGAACCTCTCCAGTTGCATTTTAGCTGCAGTAAATGTTTCCATCCCTCATCCATTCTAAGGTCTACACAATTGTTAAGTGCTCATCTCAATCAACCTGCAACTAAGCTAGTAAACTGAAAATATAGCAAATGAAATACCTCTCATTTGTAGTCAGTAGCTTGCTGAACAAGTGACTTTAGGAAAAACTTTGTTAGAAGTAATTTTATCTTTAGTCCTATCCCCATCCCACCTTAACAGGGGTCTGGTTGACTTAGTGGTACAAAAAAGGATGGGAAATAGACTAAACTATTAAAATTAAAAAGCACCTCACCTGTACCCCCCCCCCCCCCCAAAAAAAAAAAAAAAGTTACAAAATTATTGAAGTATTTTTCACCCTACTTCCATTTAAAAACTAAGCTTGGTGGTCAAGTTCCAAGCAAACCTAAGGTACAGAAAATGCATCTGGAAGCATGTTATTCCATAGTTTTCGGTTATACACAGCTCTTTAGTTTTTTTCCCAAGCAGACTTCTTTCCCCACTCCAGTGTACTTTCTTGGTATTTGTTTTTCTGACTTCAGTAGAAAAATGTAAAATAGTGCTTATTATAGCAGTACCCAAATTCTGTCACCTTACTAGAGAGCAAGTGGCTGCAGCCAAGAAAAGCTTTTCTTCAGTTTTTCTGTTAGGAGAGATGAGGAATTAGTTGGCAGCTAGCCGGAGATTTTGTTCTCATATTTTCCAGTCTAAAGTAACTGGCAACAATTCCACTTGCTCTGTATCATCTGTTTGCTGGCCTTAATGACTATATAAGGCAACACTGCCTAAATTAATAGTTCTGAACATGCTTGTTTAATGAGTTTGCCAGTCTCATATTTCCAAATAGTTCATGGGGCTTTTGATGCTGCAAGAGTTATTTATTACTTTGCATAAACTTTTAAAATACTGTATTTTGCTCTTGTTTTTGCGAAGGTATTAAAAGTTTCATCAGCTTATAAAGTGTGCCCAAATTTGTAAGACATCTCAAGAGAGAGAAATATGTGCATTCCTAATGTTTTGAAGTTTTCTTTTAAATCTGTGAGCTTCCGTGCTAGAGAAGTTAGCGCTGTGTAGATGGCTAAGGTCTTTCACAAGGTCTTTTTCATGGCTTCTCATTATGTTAGTACAATGTATATTTACCATATGTTCTGTTTCTCAAAGTGTAGTTATCTTTCAGCTTTAGAACAAATTATCACATAATTAATCTGAATTTTTTGTTCATTTATAGAAAAGTATATGGTTTTTACAGCTGTACTGTGAATTGGTAATTTTCAAAAGCTTGTTCAGTGACACACTTAATATTGAAAACCAGTCCTAAACCAGTCCTTTTCTCTTTTAAAAAAAAACCAAACCACCTTCTAGCCACACCCCACCCTCTCCTTCCCCCAAAAAACCACTACGACCAACAACAACAACAACAAAAAAGCACAGCAAATCATAATACTGTTGTTCTAAATAAAGGATGGAAAGTAAGATGCCTTCCAGGAAAAGTGGGCAATTATTCCAAAGCACTTATTTTTATATTCACACTTTGCCCTTCACTTGCTGAATCAAGCTGTGCTCTACACTCTTTACAGATTGATTCTGTCTTGTAGTTGTGCTTTATTTAATATTGTTCTAGTTTCATTTATTATTGGCTGTCTTTGGAAAATTCAGTGCTGGATGTGAGTTTCAAAATCATCAGCAAAGATGAAAATTAGACTCTAAAGGAATCCTTGCACCAAAAATTACTCTCTAGTGAAATGCCTGCAGAAAAAAAAAAATGAAGTGGTTATGTGGAATACAGAAGAATATTGTTTGGTTTGCTCTCAGTTGATCAAAAAAACAAAAAAGCCTTCAGAATGTATAGGACTACGGGTATCTTTGCTTTTTAACCTCTGTTAAAGGGCCTTGTGGAACACCTGGATAAATTCTGGAGTGTAGGTACTGCTACAATATATATATGTTTTTTAATTGCTCATGTTACTCTTGATTATAAAGTGAAAATCATTTGCTCTGTTACATTGAATGCTTATCATTTGCTATAACTTTTTTTTAATTTGAAAGGCTGTGGGATGGTTTCAGGACTGTTTTAAATAAATAAATGTTGCTGCTTCCACAATATTTTAGTCTCCTCTCCCTATGTCCTCCTTCCTTTCCGTGTTAGTGTCTTCCTTTTACCAGTGTTGAAACTTCTGATCCTGAAGGAAGCTGGTTCAGGGAGGTAAGCGCACAGAATACTAAGCACAGCAAGAAGTGACTAGTTTCTTGTTCTGTGTCTTTTAGCATCTTGAGCTGGCTCACTAGGGAGTCAGTGTGCCCATACTAGTGTGAGGGTATGAGCAGAAATGCAGGAGTGGTAGAAGGATAGAAAACCATACAAAGTAGAGGCAATCAGCTTGAACTGTAACTTCAAGTAGATGACACTAAGAAGAATAGCAAGGTGTATAGGATTCTCGTAGGACCAACCATGAAGCTTCTTTCGGTTACTTTCATTCAAACTTATCTGCCGTCTTCCCCCCACTATACACCTTATCTGTGTAGTTATTCTCTTGCTTAAATCTTCAGGCAGTTACAACTGAAAACTACTGCTGGTAAACACAGTTCCTGTGCAAAGATACACATCTGTTTCTTAGAACAATGATGAAAACCAGTGTAATTTCCACTTCGTGACATTGTACGATCTAGCCATGCTTGAGAGACTGAGTTTATCATCTGTTTACTGTCTGCTGGGGAAATGCACTGGGGAATGTCATTTATTAAATTATTACAGTAATATTGCAGTTTTGCAGTATAGAGGTAGTGGGCTGTGTTCTGTTACAGCAGACAAATTTTACTGTATTCCTGTATGACCATTCACAAATAATAGAAGAGGGCATGTTACTTCCCTTCTTATAATAAATTTCTGAGAAAAAAATACAACTTAGCACTGGAGTTGTATCACCGGCGGGGCTGAAATTTGCTCTGTGGAAATCTTCCTCTTCCATAACTTGACTGGCAGGAAGTTTTCCATCAGGATTTTAAAATACTTTGTGGCTTTTCTTCTGAGAATTAGTAGTGCTTTTGGCAGCCAATAAAGCCACAACTCTGGCAGTGTTTAGAGGCTGCCTTTTGTACTGCAATGAGCTATTGCAATGGCACTGTATATTCTATATTCCAGTACGTTTGTTTCAATTTGTAAAGGCTGTTGGCCTTCACTTTGTTTTAGGAGGATTGTTCTATTACCATTTGTTTAAACGTCTATGAACATCAGAACTATTCTTGTCTATTACTTACACACCGTGGCACTTGTTCTGTGTTGCATACAACTAATTTAGGGATTTATCAAACTTACTAATGTAGTAGCAGATTGGTGTAGAGCTTTATGTAAGTACTGTGACATTTGCATGTGTTTTTTTAAACATATTTTAAATAACACCTGTTTATTCATTTGCATTGTTTTGCTTTATCAACCCTAAGGTATGCACCTTGCACATTAGATGCCCTTGAACTCCTTCACAGTCTCCTGAAATAGCAAAAGTAGCAAAATCTTTTGTTCTGTTTTTTCCAGTTCTTTTTACTGTCACTTTTCCAGATGATTAATAAGCATTACGTGTAACCAACTCATCCCATCTCTCACATGTAGAGAATATCTGAGAACTTTCCATTTCTGTTTTGTGAAAGCTGTCTCTGGAATAGGCTTTGGAAGCTTTCCACTTTTCGTGGTGCTTCTGCCCCTGTGTTACGCAGGTGAATTCCCAAACTAGTTGGTTTGAGGGCTTCCTGCCCCCACACCAAGCATGCTTTAAAGCCTCAAATGCTGCAGATAGATGTCAGGAAGGAAAACAAAGGAAAATTCAGTAAATATTTGGAACTCATAGCTTATGATGGGATTTCTACTTTGTTATATGGTATATGACACGGTTATGCACGATGTCCAATCTCGCTTGAATGTTTGATTGATAAACTCTAACATTATATAACCAATTGATCAGACCTTAAGTCAGCCTGGGTTTTAAGGTACCCCCAAAGCAGTTTTAACCCCTGAGTTTTCTTAAAACACAAAATAGGTGGGGTACTTTTCAAACAGATCCCAGCTTTAATATTGAGTCCGTCAGCTAGTAAAGTTTGAAAACTTGTTAGGAGCATTTTTCCATTTGGGGGCCTTGCCACCTTGCAAGAAGGAAGGAGAAGCTGTCAGAACACTGCCCTGTCCCCGCAGCATCTCACTCCCTCCGCAGGCCTCCCATCACTCCCTGTGCATGTCTGCTGATCAGGGAGAGATGTCATTTCTGACTACTGACTAGGTGCTGCCTCAGTCAGACATCCAGGGCACAGTATGGAGCACCTGGCAGCCTTTCTTTCCTTCGTCTCCTCAGCCTTCCTGGGCAACTGCACTGCAAACTTATCACATAAATAGTCCTTCGTGTGTGATACAAAAATTTGGTTGGACCAAATCAGCATTTAAATGTAGATGTGTTTTGTTAATGAAATACCAATTGCAATAACAAAATCACTGAACCCTGTGAGTACACATACATCTGAACAATTTGTTGGACAAATGTTGAACATGAGGATTTATGTTCCTTTTCCTTTCCTCCAACTTGTATAATAAAACATTTACATGAATAAGAGGGATTTGTGTCTTGGTACAAGTGTACTTTCAGGTGCGTTGCATTAGTCTTCAGTATAGCCTAGATAAGACAAATTTCTTGGTTTTCATGGAAGAAACATTTTTCCCCACTGCTGAGAGCTGAGGAAGAATTGAAAGAAGTTTGAGTAACATGACAAATGTACTCACTAATTGGAAACCTGAACGGCTGTCTGAAATCCTGCCCTAGGCCGGTTTGCTGTCTGGTAGCAGTCTGTCTGTTTGCAACGCATCTCACCTCTCTGTCGCAGTGAGTTATGGAAAGACACCACGCTGTTTCTGGCTCCTGGCAGAGTTTCACCCGGTGACAAATTCTGCATGCAGTCTTTCCAGTGCCCTGCTCGTTCTGCTGCAGCGAACCAGCTGGCATCCCTTGAATTTAGCTAAACCAAGAGAATTATGCATTGCTTAAAGTACTGACAGAGAAGGAAATGATATTGCTCAGCTACTTTGGGCACTTACAGGCCAGACGTTTTTCCATTTAAGTATGGATTTTTCTGTATGCAGTACTTCATAAAACGATTGATAACTGGCAGTCTTCCTTGCTCCCTTTTCTTCCATAGGGCACTTTAGGTTAGTGACGATCCTTTAACTTGCTACTAGAACCACAAGTTTTAGGGGGTTCTTCTTCCTCTCCCACAAGTTATGGGATGGTACTACTCAAAATGTAGAATGAAAAGCATTGCTACTTGGCTGTGACTGGAAGGCCTTCATCATGCATACCAAGCAGTGCAGTAAATTTGATTACTTCCTTCTTTCTCCACTGGGTATTTCTGTTGTCAGTGCTCATCTGTGTAGTACTGCAGATAAAAGCTTATTTGCCTGAATTTGGTGTTGCTTTTTGGAAAGCTCTTCTTTTTGTACATTACAAAATGTGTATCTTATGCTGGAGACTGATTATGTTTGGAAGGCAAAAGTGTAAACCAAGGTTTTGAGAGGAATTAACATGAAGGAAAATCAAAGAAACAAAATGCATCTGTCACTAATAGCTGTAGATTAAGATCAGAGAGCTTGTTTTACTATGGTGATGTCAGGCGTATTTCCAATTACTGCTGGTCTCTTCAGGTAGAACTGGAAAGGAAGCACAGTATTGGGAAATGTAGCAAGTCTTGTCCACAAGTGGAATTTACCTTCAAAGCCCAAATAGTTAAAGCTTGATTTATGCCAGGAGTTCGAAGGCTTATATCCCTTCCAAAACATTTCATGGCTTAAGATTTATTTGCAAAGCTCTTCTATTAATCCTATAAAGTGCTTAACCTTAGTAATGTTTTTGACTTTCTTAGCCCCAGCTTTGAGTGGAAAAGGAATTGTCTTCAATATTTTGGAAATTGACCTGATTTTTGCTTTTTGTAGTTGTTCCTGTACAATGAAAGGATGAATAGAAGTTTCTGATTAATACTTACTGCTTTTCTTCTCTAAATGCCCACCATTATTAGCAATAGTTTTTCAGTTTCTTTATATGTTTAAATTTCACATGCTTCATGGCTTAATGGGGGCTAAGAACTAATGACATTGAACTGGTAGCGGTGCTTTTGAGAAAAGGTGTGTAATAATCAAAGTATTGTTAATGAGGTTGTACCGTAGGAATGATTATGTTTTATATGCTATGATGCAACCTTACAGAATGCTTTTTAGTCATACTAATTGAAAATCTTTCCATTCTCAGTGATATCTGTTAGGTTCTTTATTTTGTTCCGAGCAGTGGCTGTTAATACAGAGAGCACTATTATACACGTTTCAGCCTAATGTAGGAGATGTTTCTCAATGCTGAATTTCAGCATGCATTATGTTGCTCAATTCAGTTAAGCTTCTTTAGGTGACAGTGAGGAGTTTTGCCTTATTAACTGCTGTATGCAAATGCCAAATGAAGCATGAAAAAAACGAAAAGGAAATGCAAGGAATTTTCTATTTATTCTGAAAATATCAGTATGTAAAGCTGTTAAATGTGTGATGCAGGAACGAGCATTTAAGAATAAAGGACTACTTTATGGTGTGTATTTTCCTTCTACTTTGCTTATGAATAATTAAAAAAAAAAAAGAATGAATCTTGTAACAAAATGGATTCCTTGTCTTAAAACAGTATAACATCGGTTCTTCCAGAGTCTTGCTACACTGCATAAATCTTCTAAGTGAGACATAATGTAATATTAAATAATTAAGGAGTAGCCATCTAATGTTAATTGCTTATACCATGGAGATGAGCAAAGAGATGATAACTGATTACCCTGTGTTTATAAAAGTTAGGATTTTAGAGGTATTCCAACCTATAAGTAAAGACAATTGTAATTAAAATTTCTAGTGTCCAAAAATTATTTTATCACAGAACTTGTTTTTGGAAAGCTACCTATTACCGTCTGCTCATGCAATTTGGTCAGTAGTTTGTATTACATTCAGACAATATCTTTCCTCATAATGTTATTTCATTTACCTCTACTGTTGTGTGCGTCTGGAAGCATGAACTTGGAAGTTCAGGTTTATATTAGATAATATCTGATATTATGTTTTTGCTTTGTCCTGCAAGATAATTACCATACACAGAAACAAGTAAATAAGTGAGAGGATGTCTTTGGAGCATACTAGTTATAAAGACAAAAATAACTTAATTATGAAATGTAATTACCACCAGGCAAATAAAATTTCTCAGATTCAATTTCTCCAATGGTGTATTTCTCTAGTGATGTAACAGCTAAAAAATAAGTGATACTGGCAAATAATGCATTTTTTTAATTTACTTTTTAGCACAATATCTTTTTGACGAAACTTGCAAAATGTGGCTTTAGAAATTTCTTAAAAATGGACCTAAGCTTTTATAGTAGCATTGATTCTGCAGTATCTTATTAGAAAGCTCCTGTTATTTCTAAAGCTACAAAACTTAAAGGAAGAATGTTACTCGTAGTGGAGCAGTGTCTAACATTTCTGTTCTCTATACTGCTTCTATTTTACTGTGGATACTTTGGGAAAGTGTTTTTGGGGTTTGAGGCAGAACGATAAACATGTGTTGTTTTTTTAATTGCTATCTCACTTTCATAATTTTTGTATCTGTTGAGATATTGAATATAGCTCCTGGGCAAAAATCACTATAGGAAATGGATGGGTAAAGCAAATACTTCATAACTGGGAAGGGAAAAACGGAGGACAGAAAGGCCCATTTTGTTTCTTTTACCCCATAATTAAATACATACATCTGGCAGAAATATCTTGTTTACTGCATTTTAACCCGCACAATATAAAATTATGCGAAGAAAGAAAATGAATTGAATAGAACTTAATAATGAAATTTTGCTGTCATTTTGAGAGCTGTTCCCTTCTGTCTGATTATGTAATGACAGAATGAAAAATGGATTTGACATTCATTCTTTTGCAGTCTGGGAAACTTGAAGGGTTTAGAAAAATTGTATTTAGCGAAAGCAGATAGATAAACTGCAATGATCTGGATAAACTTGTAGTTATTTAGTTCTAAGTGCCTTAGTTTCTAAATGTTAAACTAGGTCTCATTTTAGTTGATGGAGGTAGAGTAAAAGCTTCTTTGGATCATTCCCCAGAGGTTAAGTTAGGTGTCTATATTAGAGAAGTCCTCTTTCTGTCTCTCTCTTGACTACACAGAGATGCAAGAGTGTAATATGGTAAAAGGGGGTTAAAACAAATTTGTAGGAATTTTCTGAATGGCTACCAGTAGAGCAAATGCTAAATATTAAGCATGTATTGGAACCTGTGGGTTTATTCTCCCTTCTCAATGGCATAGTTTGGAAGGCACTAATCTTACAGCCTGGATGTTACCAGATGCATGTTTTCTCTTGTAGTAGATTTGTGGAATCACAGAATGTTAGAAGTTCAAGGGACCTCTGGAGATCACCCTCTCCAACCCCCCTGCTTAAGCAAAGCCACCTCGAGCTGGTTGCCCAGGACCATGTCGAGATGGCTTTTGAAGCTGCCAAGGATGGAGACTTAACAACCTCTCTGGGCAACACTGTGCCAGTGCTCTTGTCAGCCAGTAAAAAAGTGCTTCCTGATGCTTAGAGGGAACCTCTTGTATTCCAGTTTGTGCCCGTTGCCTCTTGTCCTGTCACTGGGCACCAATGGAAAGAGCCTGGCTCTGTCCTCTCTGCACCCTTCAGGTGTTTATAGGTAATGATAAGGTCCCCTCTAAGCTGCCTCTATGCTGAACAGTCCCAGCTATCTCAGCTTTTCCTCATCTGAGTGGTGTTCCAGCTCCTTAATCATCTTCATGGCCCTCTGTTGGACTCTTTCCACCATGTTCATAGAATCATAGAATCCTACAATGGTTTGGGTTGGAAGGGACCTTTAAAACCATCTAATTCCAACCCCCCTACCATGGGTAGGGACACCTTCCACCAGACCAGTTTGCTCAAAGTCCATCCATCCTGGCCTTGAACACCTCCAGGGATGGGGCAGCCACAGCTTCTCTGGGCAGCCTGTGCCAGTGCCTCACCACCCTCTGAGTGAAGAATTTCTTCCTAAGCTGTAATCTAAATCTACTCTTCTTTAGCTTAAAACTATTACTCCTTGTCCTATCAGTACACCCCCTGACAAAGAGTCCCTCCCCAACTTCCTTGTAGGCCTGTAGGCCCCCTTTAGGTATTGGAAGGCTGCTGTAAGGTCTCCCTGGAGCCTTCTACAGGCTGAACAACCCCAGCTCCCTCAGCCTGTCTTAGCAGGAGAGGTGCTCCAGCCCCTTGATCATCCTTGTGGCAGTCCTCTGGACTCACCCCACCAGATCCATGTCATTCGTGTGCTGTGACCCCAGAGCTGAATGCAGCATTCCCGATGGGGTTTCACCAGAGCAGAGCAGAGGGGGACAATCCCCTCCCTCACCCTGCTGACCACGCTGCTTTTTATACAGCCCAGGACACGGTTGGCTGTTGGGGCTGCAAGTGCACATTGCCAGCTCATGTTGAGCTTCTTATCCACCAACACCCCTAGGTCTTTCTCCTCAGGGCTGCTGTCAATCCATTCCCCACCCAGCCTGTATTTCTGTTTGGGATTACCCCAGCCCAGGTGTGGGACCTTGCCCTTGGCCTTGTTGAACCTTCTGGGGTTCACACAGGCCCTCTTCTCAAGCTAGTCCAGTTCCCTGTGGAAAATGTCTCTCATGTACTGGGGAACCCAGAACTGGGCACAGTGCTTGAGGTGTGGTGTGACCAGTGCTGAATAGAAGGCAGGGATCACCACCCTTGACCTGCTGGCAATACGTCATGTAATGTGGCCCAGGATAGCATTAGTCTTCGTTGTGGCAACGGCACATTGCTGGCTCATGTAGGTTCCTGCAGTACATCCCATGATATGTATTGTCTTTTACTGTGGAATATTCAGGCATTAAATCTTAATACTTTTCCATTAAAGAAAGGATAATGATTATGAGCAAATGTATTTTTTTTCTACCAAATTATCTGTTACCGGTAGGCTAAGTGCTTCATAGATAACATTGTTGAAATATTTGGCCACTATTACAAAAGTACATTAAGTAACAGTACACCTTATGTAAGTAAGCGTATTATGTGTTATCTTTAGTCTAAGTATTCATAAACTATTAATAGATCCTTTATGAAGAATGGTATGTGCTAGTTTTTAAGTAGAAGAAGAATGTAGGGAGATTCTTTTTGCTAGTTTGTAGAAAGATGCAACATAGTTTCTTGCAGAAATCTGCTTTGTTTCAGCATTTAACTGAACCACCATGATTACTTCCTCAGCTGAGGAATATCAAAATACTTTTAAATGTTTTTTTCACGCAACCTTTCATAGTTCTTCTGGGTTACCGAGATTTGGAAGCATGTTAAATGGGTTTGGCTTTGTTGCATATATTCAATTACATTCTATGTAATTAATATAAAGCTTTTAGTGAGAAAGAAAAGCAGCAAGCTTGGTTCTATTAGTTTTCTTATCTAGAGTGAGAAGATTATAGGACTGAAAAGGATATTAGAATTTAGTCATTAATGCCAAGAGCACTGTAACAGAGCAATTCCCTTTACAGCATTTTTTTGTCTAACATTTAGTAAAGATCTTCATTGAGGGAAGTGTACATGATGTAGAAATGAATTATCCCTAATAATTATTTTTTGAGGATTTTTCTCACTTCAGTATCTAATCATACTGATGCTTTTCTATACTGCACTAATGGTAGAATGGATTTGTCTTTTTGTCATTGATAACAGCCTCCTTTGTGATTGCAAACTGTTGTTGGGTCCTTGTTCACCCTTCTTAATCCCAATCCTTCATTCTTTCTGTTGGTCATGTCTTCTAGATCTCTTTATGCTTCTTTTGATACAGCCCAGGATAAGGCTGGCTTTCTGGGCTGCAGGCACACATTGCTGGCTCATGTTCAGTTTTTTGTCCACTGGTACCCCAAATCCTTCTCCACAGGGCTGTTCTCAATCCACTTACCACCTAGCCTGTATTCTTGTTGGTAACTGCTCATCTATACCAGATCTGTGGTGAATATGCTCTGGAGCAGAACCACGTTTCATCATTTGATGTTTGTAGGTAGTAGTTACTACATACTTATGTATGTTGGAATGTGCATGTTTATAATTATTTACATTGAAGAACAAGGATGGATTAGAGGATGGTGGGTTGTTTTCCTTATCCTGTTTTAAAAACTATCACAAATTACTCAGAATGGAAGAGGTTTTGGTTTGCTGTTTAAAAAATTCTTCGAAACTGGTTATTAGCCTTCCACTGATAAGAATCTTTAGTCATCAGATTCATTTCCTCAGTGCTGTGAATTCTAAGTTGCTTTTCTGTTTCTTTTTCTTTTTTTTTTTTCTTCTCCTTCCTCTGTAATTCACAGCTTTTAGAAATTAACTGGACTGGACTGACCAATCTTCTGGATGTTCCAGGGCTGAAGTGAGTATATGTAAACCAGTATTTGATACTTCATTCCCCCCATCCCCAACCCCCATAAAACCATAATAAAACCAAGATAAATCATTTTAGGTTAAATGTCTCTGATCAGTTATCCTTTAATTTAGAATTTAGCAAAATTGCTCAATATGGAAAAGGTAATGATTATGTGTGTAAGTAAATGTATGTCAAAAGTATATCTAGCAGATCTTGCTAAAAATATTTTGGAAAGATAATTTTTAATCTGCTTTTTTTAGTGTTCTCAGCCTTTGCAGATTTCCACATTCTTGTGAATTTCCTATGTGCCATCTCCTAGGGCAGCAGAAAGACAAAGAGCCTTATTTTTCAGGCTAGAGTGTTCGTAATATCTTGGCTTATGGCTTTGTATGCCAATAAATCTCTAGTTGCTTGTGTAAAGATAGTAAGAAATACCTTAAGAGTGTAATAAAGTTAAATAAACTTTCTAATCTTTTTGTGTGCTTAAAGATTTCAATTTATTATGTGAGGATCAAATGGGGTAGCAAAAACATTGACCATATATAGTTGGAGAAAATGCTTGGCTTATTCAGAGCTTTCCAAAATACTAAATGGTAAAACCACAAAGAAAAAAGCAGAAGTAGAGGGGAAAACCATTTTTTTTAAATTATTTTTTTTATCATTGCAGTGCTGAAAAGATAAGATCTGTGAATATCTAAATAATCATTGAAGTTGTAATAGTTACTCAGGGGCTTTTTAATATTGAGGCAGTGGCTAAAGGGATAATAAATGGATCTGATACACACTTGGGTTTTGCAACTAGCCCTTTTATTCGATCCCAGACTCTTAAGAGTTAGCAGATTCCAGGTTTATTTTTATTGTCTCAAACCAAGAGATGGAATTTAGGTATTAAATTAATCCTTCAGTGCTCAGTTGCATGACTGAAGTGGTCTCTGCTTTGCTTAGACATGTGAGGCCGTTGCATGGAATCCCAGTTGAGCAGCTTGAAATTAGAACTTGTATGAAGTAGGTTAATAGCTGCAAGAATTGCTTATGTTTCAAGCCTGCTTAACACTGCCTCTGAGGAAAGAGGTTTTCTTGACGGGTGAGAAAATGGCTTCCAAAATACAGCTCCTGAGTAATAATTTGCTCTTTTGAGGTAACACTAATAAATTTACATTTAGTACTTAAGCTTACAAGGCTCTTGAGATTCATACCATGTCTGACAGGAAACACGAAAACCTCAAATGTAAACAAAGTCTCATTAATTGTCTCAAGTTTATGGTTTCCATAGCAACTAAGCTTGGCCACATGTGTATAATAGGGCTGTCTAGATGTGGTATGGTTCCTATAGTAACCGTAACTGGGGTGACTCATGCTCTGCCTTGCCAGTAGATTTCTTCAGTGCTGTATTTGTTTTTCTTATCTGTATGGATAGGTTGTATATTTTGGTATGACAGCTTGACATACTGTTGTTATAAACAGTGATGAACACGAGATGGCTGCTGCCACAGGTACCTTTCACGTCCTGTGGCTGCTGGCTACACATTACTTACTTGTACTTTGTAAACGTCTCCTACCAAATGAGTTTCTGCCTCTGCTGCTGGAAGCATCCAGCTGTTAACAACTTCCATTGTTCTTTCTATGCAACTCCATGAGAAAAAGGACACAAATATAATTCATATTCCATCATTAGCATAGCTCACAGAGGAGTGGAATTCAGATCTCTGTATGAGGAGGATCCAGGTTGTGTGAATACTCAAGTCACATCAGGAGGGGCTGTGGAGGACAGGAAGATGAATTCTGTTATGGCTAGTTGAGATATAGTAAAAAATACTCTGTGCAGTCAGATCTGTGCCATTTCTGCACTATGAGTAGAAGACAATACAGGAAGAAAATACACAGCTGCCTTTTCTGCCCCTAAAAGTTAGAGAGCACTAACTAGAGAGTAATATAACTGAGTAGGTAACTGCTTTTTATTTTTCTGCAATGAAACTGAGTGTTTTGAAGACACTGTAATAAACTGCCTCAAGCATTTCACTTCTCTGATTTTCATGAACTGAAAAAATAATTGTACTGAGAACCAGTGACTGAAACAGCTTAAGACTACGTAATTAACCAAGAACTTTTACATCAACATAAGGATTTAAATAGATACCACTGTCTCTATTGCTTGACCAGTTATTTGCCTCTCTTTTCCATAGGTCACACTTCTTAGTTTAAGTAATGAAATAATAAAAAATGGTATTTTTACCTTGTATTTATAAAGAATAATTTTCAGCTGAGAGTATCCCACTTGGCTAATATTTGGTTAGATAAGTTTTAAACATCTGGAAGGTGTCATGTTGTTATTTAAAATTCACTTAATTCATAATTTACAAGCTTCAGTGTTCTTTTCCAGGATGTTCCGTGTTTTTAAAGAGTGAGTATCTACTACCTCATAAGAGTCCCATTTCTCTCTGTAAAATTCTGTGAAATTCCATGAATGCCAGTTCATTTTTCATATTCATTTCTCTGATGTTTTAGCAAAATTCAAGTGTTCATGTTGGGACAACACTGTGAGACTGATCTTCAGAATCCCAGAGTGGGAGTTTGGTCCTAGCAGAAATGATTGTGAATCCTCCAAGTGGCTGGGTTGTGTTGTGCTTCAGGCTGTTTTTGTCTTATTTAGGGAGGCCTTCAGTAGCTCCTTTTGAACATGAATTAATCTTTGATCCTTTTGCTAGGCTGGGATAGGTATATTTATGTCTGTAGCTTATTTCGTAATGTATGTGATCATAACTATTTACAAGAGCACAATAACTTTTCTTTCAAGGTAGCTTTGGTACCATTGCCTGCCTGTTGTTCTCTGACCTGGGTCACGTAGAATGATTAATAGAAAAAACTATCTTCGGGCATGCACTTTACTGAATGTAAAAGCAGAGCTTTCTCTTCTTATTGGGTAGGCAAACTGACAAAAGCAAGAACAAAATTTCTGATGTTTGATAGCTATCTGTTGGAGACTTGTCATCAGACTTGTATTTTGAAAAGTATGCTTGTTGCTAGTGTAGCTACCATCACCTCAGCTTTTTCTTTTTTGTCTTCTCTCGATGTTAAGACTGTTTGAGATGTTTATCTTAAATTTTTGAGTCAACCCTAACAAAATAATGGGAGCTGTCTTCTCGGCTCGTGTCAGAGAATGTTTGGCATTCAAAAGTTGAAAACTAGACGTTTAGCAAAACTGAATTGAGGAAGTTTGAAAAGCAACATGTGTTACAATGATAACTAAAGGAAGCTATTTATTTTCAAAAACATGATTATCTTGTGGTGGTAGTTATTTTAAGAATTACTGAAACTAGATATCTGTAGGGTTTAGCATTCCTGTTGAATGAAAATCTTTGTAAATATGACTGGATAAACTCTGCAAGAACCGAAGGGGAATGAAGACTCCTATTTAGAACAGATACAAATTAACTCTCAGGAGTTGAGAGGAAACTTTGCCTATGAGTAATGTATTAACATCATCCACTAACACTTCTTTCAGAGAATAAACATGTATGGGTAGCCCTGTACGTTGATCTTGATGCAACCTTTAGTTTCCTCTGTTCCTACTGTATTGGATGCCAATAAAAAGCTAGCAATGTTCTATCATGTGTTGTAGTTTAACTGGATTTACAGTAGATGTGTTTAAGAAAATTGGTGCCACAGATCTAATAGGTATACTGACCAGTCTGTAAATGATTTTTATGGCAACTCTTGCCCCGCCCCCCCCCCCCCAAAAAAAAAAACCAAAAATCAACAGCTTTTTATGCAACCTAAAGATTTGTAAGCAAATAAATGAATAGTACTGTTATAGCCAATTCATTGAATGTAGGGGGACTGTCTATAGGAGTTGGCCAAATGAGATACTGTCTCTTCTAAAAGACCTTGATGCAACTGCCAGTACCAGTAGCATTGTTTTTTTTTCCACAGTCAGCAGTAATGTTACATTTTGAGGTCAATAGCAAGTTTTCTTCCCTTCTGGCTGTACTTTTTTTGTACTTTTTTTGGAGTAATATTCCTAGCACGTTTAGTCCTGTTACAGTTTAGCACTCAGAGCTAAGATGGTAAGTATTTGAGGTTAACTGGTAATACTCCACCCATTACAGTTCAGTCTGTAATCACAGGCTCCAGTTGTTGTCACACCATTATGCCTTTACTTTGCTATGTTTTATTTGAACACTGAAACCTCTCATTACGGGCAAAAATTGCTCAGGAATCTAGTTTTCATCTTTTTGTAGAAATTTTATGTAGCACATCTCAACTTCTGTTTAGCTGGTGACCAACCATCTAACACAGATAAATTTTAACTTAGGCGTTTGAACTGTTTCACTGCTGCAGAAGTTTCAGGAAAATATTTCAGTGAGAGTGGTGTCATGCAGACAGCTCCCTTACGTGTTTACCCTTATAAACTAGAAACCAGGCTGCTGTGTATGCTTTAAGGGAAAAGTGCAGCTTGACAGGCAGTAATCCTTAGTTGTCCTAGCCCGTCCTCATGGGTATGTTTGTGGTGAAGAAGGGCCACCAAGGGGAGGCAGGCTCTACAGGTTGCAAGTCTCTGACATGAAAGAAATATAAAATGGGCCAGATTGTATTTGATGTGCTAATTCTGTTACCCGTCTCTACCATAACAGGTTTGTTTATTGCTAACTGGTAAATTTTCTCCCAAAATGAAAATGTAACATATATTATTTATAACATAATATACATTTGTAATATATACTGTATAAATATGCCAGCTGCTTCAGTCAGAACTACTCTCAACTGCAGATTCAGTCATAGAAAAACTTCACAAGGTGATTACTTACACACAAGTGCTTAATCTGAAAAAATGCATGCAGTAATCAAACATATTATCTGCATCTTAATTTCATAAAGACTGTAAAAGGAGAATCTTAAAGGAAGTGTACTTAGGTGGAGAACTCATTTATCCCTGGAACATCTTCACCAGCTTTAGCAGGAGTGCACCTGCAGTTCAAAATACCTCAAGTATTTTTCATCATTTTCTCTCTAAGCATTTCTAGATACTGCTAACCTCTCCCTGGATCCTCATCTTCACTGGTTTGTTCCACTCATATTGTCTTCTGCCAGTGTAGGCAGTGCAGCTAACCAGGGGTGCTTGTCTGACAGCATACTGATCTGTTCTCAGTTCAGACCCAAACTGGGTGAACCCTTAGCTTAGGAAATGTTTCCTGTGTTAGGAGGTTGGGTTATTTAGTGATTCATTACCCCTGTGTTTGTACCGCCACTCCCTTTTTACCAGCACAAAACCTGTTTTACTTCCCTAGGCTATATTTTACTCTTCCACAGAGCATGCTTTATTTGTGTTTCTGTTTAAATGACAGTCCTTCTAGCTCAAGAGTACAACTTGCTTCATAACAATACAACAGCAGTTAGCTAAACTTTCAGGGACAGTTAAGTCATTACTGCAATATAAAAGTAGGTTAACAGTTAACATCTGCTTGGTTATATGCAATGCAGGCAAGAAGACTTATGCAATAGCCCTTTACCCTGGGTGGCTTTGAAAAGGCGAGGGGGAACTTTGGAGAACTTTCATATTCCTGTCCTTGGTTTGTGTTATTCACATATCAGCTGCTTCCACCTGGTGGCCATTTTGGCAAGAATCCTTTATCAAAAAAAAAAAAAAAAGAAAAATAAGTTTTTAAAGAACAGATTTGGCTTTTGCACCCCTCAAAAAGGGGTGTCCATTTGATTGTCCATCCAAATGATTGTCCATTTAGGTTGTTAAGCAGCAAAGATGTAAATGATAGCTGTTAACAAATTTCTATGATATGAGGATGTAGAGATTTGTTTTCTGTTCTACACTGATTTCCCTCAAGACATGTTTATCTTATTCTAAAAGTGGCAATAAATACTCTTACTTAGTTTCTAGTTGTGGTTGGAAAAACTGCATTAATACTGACTTATTTCAGCGTATATTTTATGTTTTAAAAAAAAAAGGATCTCAAGTGTTGATACGATTTTCTATAAAGTTTCACTCTTGAGCTGCCTCAGTCTGTTAGTGTGACATAGTATGTTTAATTCCCAAGAAGTAACTGAGTATTGTTTTCTCTAACAGTGGCTTATCAGATACAATAATATTGGATATAATATCCAACTACCTGGTCCTTCCAAATAGAATTACTGTTCCCCTTGTCAGTGAAGTGCAGATTGCTCAGTTGCGATTTCCTATACCAAAAGTAAGTATATTTCTGTTAATAGTAATAATTTGGCATTTAATGTTGTTGTTGTGTACATATGTATGAATTTCTAAATATAGTTATTGCAATAATATAGGTTATGATGAATGTGTTCACTTTAAATGACCCCATTTATAAATAATTTTATGGAGTTTGATAATAGCACTGAGAAGGACTTTTTTTGTTTTGTTATAATCTTCCACGTATTACCTGTAAAGCATAGTTCAACTGTGTGGATTAAAAATTATTGTAACTTGTAATTGTATTGTAATATTGTAAAATTATGTAACATGTTTTATATTATTACTGCAAAATGTACTCTTTAGTTGAAAGTTGTTACTACTTAGTGCTGCTCTGTTCCAGTAGCATGGCATTTCTTGATATAACTGGTATGTTTCAGATTACCGATGGTAATTTCTTTTTTCTTTAAGAATCTTTCTGAGTCTTAGGTGTGCTGTGATCTCTCTTGATCCGCAGGGTGTCCAAACCAAGTTTCATGTTAAGGAAACTGCAGTGGAAGTTATAAAGAATATATTGCATGAACTGTGATGGCATGGAGACTTTCAGATTACTATATAAACTCATCCTTTCTATTTTTCAGGGTGTTCTAAGGATACACTTTATTGAAGCTCAGGACCTGGAGGGTAAAGATACTTACCTAAAAGGGATCGTCAAAGGAAAGTCAGATCCTTATGGAATCATCCGTGTAGGCAACCAGATTTTCCAAAGCAAGGTCATCAAAGAAAATCTCAATCCAAAATGGAATGAAGTTTATGAGGTATAATCAATAAAAATGTGTTTTGCATTTTGTAGTGTGGTCTTCTAAAATTTCTTTTACTAAAGAAAACACTCTGGAGATTTTCTTGAGGAACTTTTTGATGTTTCCCTCTAAAAGTCCAAAGTTCTGTAACAAACAGCTATTCTCCATTGATGTATATATACTTTGTCTAGACTTAGCAACAGTAATTCTGAATAGTAGTCTAGTCTCTTAATACCAACGTGAACAGAAAAAAATAATCTGAAAAGCTCTAATCGCAGAATCACAGAATTGAAGGGGTTGGAAGGGACCTCGAAAGATCATGCTTGCTCAACTCATAAAATCACATATTTTTAAAGCTTTTGCCTGTTGATATGTGTTAATACACAAAGACACTGCAGTTTCAGTGTTTTAATGTTACTGTGCCATTTGACAAAGCCAGTTAGTTTTACCATTGACAATGCTGTCTCACTGTACTTCCAGGCCTTAGTATATGAACATCCAGGACAGGAGCTAGAGATTGAGCTCTTTGATGAAGATCCAGACAAAGATGACTTCCTTGGAAGGTAAATGTTATGGAGAAAATGTGTGTAGATAGTGAAAAGAGATTAAGTATTTTGATGTAACTTTTTTTTTTTCATTTTGTATTTTATTGCGCTTGTATTTCTGCTGTGTTACTGCATTTATAAATTACTTATCTTTTCAAATTTTGGTATTAAGTAGTTTCCTAATTCCTTGGATACTGCATGTACGGAAACAAATTTGTATTAAAATGTGCTTGTGTGTATATATACACGTGTGTTTTCATAGTCATGAAAAAAAATAAGGTAAGTGTTGTGGATTCCCAGAAAAGGGTGCTTTAATTTTTTTTGAGTTGAACCATACCTGCTTTAATATTCTTAAGCTAGCATTAAAACCTAAAGATATATCAACTTCATCTGAAGAAATAATTATAATTGTGTATGTCCTTCATTAGAGTATTTTTTAATTGGCTAGCTCAGTTTATTTTCCTCTACGAGGTGATCTTAGCAGTTTGATTAAAGAAATAATATTGCTATAATGCTTTCGCAAACATTACTCACTCTTAGATTCCATAGGCTACCTTTAGTGTTTACCCATAAACATTTCAGGGTTTTAGTCAGCTTCTTTCACCAGTAATTTGTCACCTTTATTTCTTGCAGAGTTTTGGAGCTTCCCATTGTTGCTTTCCATACAGAGTAGAACTCCCTTATCTTTCCAGCTCCTTCTCTCTTAACAGGAGCAACAGTACCTACTTCTCTTCTCATTTAAATAAAGAAGTAGGTAGTACTAAGGCTTCTTTTCTTTGCACTTCCCTAATCTTACATTGAAGTGGTGGGGGGGAAGAGTGGCAACTTGATCGTAATATGTATACCAGTACTAGTAAAACAAAAGGCAAGACAAATGTTCATACACCAGCATGCATTTGTCTGCACTATTTAATTTTTAGCAGATTCCCTGGTACACTTTTGGCTTGTGCAAACCAGTGCTCTGTCAGACAGTTCTGAAGCATGAATTTGGCATAACATATGTCCAGGGGCTAATTCCAGTGGGTAGTTCGGATGTGGTCATGGTTTTGAGAACTTGTGTATGAGCCATATTTTGCCAGTTGCACCCATAGCTACAAAATGGGCTCTAGTACAGGCATATTTTCTATCATCCTGCATTCCATCCTGGCTCAGACATTTCATTCCCTACTTTTTTCTCTCTTAGGGGCTAAAAGAATAGTATTGTTTTGTTCTTTTGCTGTCAGTGGAAACCTGGATACTCAGCAAGCACAGGGTGGGGTTTGAGCTCTAAGTTAGACTTTTTGCTTCTTGTCTAAAACACTTTTTTTGTTTGTTTCGTTGTTGTTGTTTGTTTTGTTTTCTTTTTTCCTAGTTTGATGATAGATTTAATTGAAGTTGAAAAGGAACGACTTCTAGATGAGGTAAGTGTTGGGTAAATTCTGGTTTAAAAAGCAAAACAAAACAAAAAGGAAACAAAAAATGCAACAAAACATGTTGTACATTTAGTTGTTCTCATATTTTTTCCTGAAGATAGTTCCTGAATAACCTTAACGCTAGAGAAATAGATTCCTTGATGAACAAAGCAGTGGTTTAAAGGATAGCTGAACTGTTGAATGATGCCATTCTTCTTCTGCCATTGGGTTTTAAGCTTACTAGTATGTGAATGCAAAAAATGGTGTCATGTATTTGATAAGGGATTTTTCTTCCATGAGAATAGTTATTTGCCTGCATTTAACTACTTTTAGACTTTAATTAAACTAATGTAGAAGAAAGCGGAAGTTTTATCCTACATATAACAGCAATTTTATTAGTGATGTTATGTATTAGTTTGATGTATTAGTGTGTATTTTTAGAACAGCTTTAAAGAGCTCAAAGAATTCTCTTGATGTTTTAAAAATGCTTTTATAGGACAACATAGAGGTTTGCATGAGTGGTTTTGTATGACAGAACTGAATAGTTATACATTGTCATAAAAAGTAGTGTGATACAGGACATTTTAAACAATAAATTAAATCTTTTTAGTTTATGCACATTCCAGCTCTAATAGATTTCTGGTGTGTCTTAGCATTTCCTAAATTTCCTGAAGAGCCAATTGCAGTTATGTATTTCTCTGGTGTCAGATTATTTCACATTACTTTGCTTAACTTTTAGTGGTTTACTTTGGATGAAGTGTCCAAAGGAAAATTGCATTTAAAACTGGAGTGGCTCACATTGATGCCAACGGCAGAAAACCTAGACAAGGTATTGAAGGAACACATTACTTTTCTCCTAATCTTTTTTTCCTTTTCCTTTTTTTTTTTTTTTTGTGTGCGCACATTGTAAGATGTAAGTGATTTAATTCTTTAGCTGTAATGAATTTGGATAAATCTGTGACTTTATTCCAAGCTGTCTGTCTTTAGAAATCTCAAATGAGTCATGCCTGTCAATGTACTTCTGTGGCATGGGATTTTTAAAATGCTTTTTCCTTCTTTTTCTTTTCTCTTAATGTTATGGTTTGAGAATATCAGCCAATATTTCATTAGACTTGGAGATAAAACTGAGCATGATATATAGTCTATCCAATTAAAAAAACAACAACAACAACAAAAAAAACTAGGAAATGGGGTGGAATTCATGGAAATACCTACATCTATGTGGAGACTTAAAAAGCTACTGCTTATATTTTACAGTGTGTATATGTGAATGTTTGGGTTTGGGAAGATATTTTTATAATACTTTTTAGGAATGGGACAGAAATAATGTCGTATTTAATTTGCACAAAGCCTCACAGTATGGTTTTCGTTTAGGTGCTAACTAGCATTAGAGCTGATAAAGACCAAGCCAATGATGGACTTTCTTCTGCATTGCTTATTCTCTATTTGGACTCAGCAAGAAACCTGCCTGTAAGTTATATTCTCCTGGATGCCCTTTTCTCATAGGTATCTCTTGCTTACTTCCAGCATGTCTTGCTTGGTAGTATGGCACACTGCTTCACTAACACACCTTAAGCCATGTGTTCTATTCTTTCTCTTTTTTCAAAACGTGTAATGTAAGGTCCATATTTCTAGTAGTATGGTAATATATTTATATAATTAATAAAACATTACCCTTTAATCAGTGTGATTTTTTCTTTAAAGAATGCTCCTTTCCTGGACTTGAAAGGCTGCATGTTTTTATTATGCAGTGTTTTCCATAAATAGTATGGGATCAGCATGGGGAATTATAAGAACTAACTGGGAAAAGGCCTACTTCCTTGAATTCAGGTAAACTTGCTTGCTTTGGTTTAGGATATCTGTGGTAGATTTGAAGGAAATGAAGTCCTCAACATGAAATTTATGCTGTGCGGTTGATGTTACAGTGGCAGAATATTTGTATGAGATTTCTGTCAGGTTGGCGTTTGGAGTAATGTTTGCCTGTGTAAAACGCACATAAAACATGTTTCTGTCATTATATGGATTATACTATGGCAGTGTGAAGTAGTTTGTCTGTGGTGAGCACAAACTGTATTGTAGTTTATTTCAGGTTAGCAGTGTTCTGTTCATGGTTGGAAATTATGGCAGTAATAAAGTAAACCCCACCATAAATAGGTATGGGAAGCACTGAATTTTTCCATTTTTCAGCATTGCTATTAGGTGAGAAATTCTGGGAGTGATGGCTAAAATACTAATCAAAGATCTAAGTTTTCAAGCCTCAGATATTTTTTGATGTGTTTTGCAAATTTGTCCACTCGCCTTAAATTTCAGTTAAAATAAAATACTGCATCAAAGTGTAACAAATGAAATCGCAGTAGCCTAAACAATTTACATCACTGACTAGTGATTTCATTTAGCAAATAGTCTGTTCTAGCATGTATAGAGCAGTGGTTGAAAGCAGTATTATGGGTGATTTTAAAAGCTAAAGGGATGTACCTCATTCGGAATCGTCCTGCATTATCTTCTTAGAATCACTTTATTGAATTTGGGGGAACTCTGTAAATTAGCAGAGAGAGTAAAATTACTCTAATACGGAGTAAACATAAATAGAATAGAATTATGGCATGCTTAACATTAGTTTCAGAATATTGCAACACACAAAAATGTCTGTCTGCCTTCTGTTTTGTGCTAGATTAAATTGAACCCACGTCTTTATTTTCTTGTTAAAATAATTAAAAATACTTAAAAATTTACTTTCTGTTAAAAAATTACTTAAATGAAACTCTAAAAGTTTAAAATACACTGAAGCCTCTTCATTAAAAAGGAATAATTTATAGTTCTCTCATCCACAATCTCATAACAATCCCCTAATTTTTTCCTTACCATCCTGCTTCTCTGTTTTAGAATAGTTTCTCTAGGAAATACATAGAGGCTTTGTCATAAGTTTTAATTTGTTCCCTTCCTATTTTAAATATTCTTTAGTGTTGTCTTCCTCCCTTACAGAGGTTAAGCTGCAAGCTTTGTGTTTTACCTCCTTTTGGAGACAGTATTTTTGTTTCCGTGTTTTAGTCAGTACTTCTGATCGGTAGATCTCTAAACTCTAGGGCATGGAAAGCGGAAGGAAGTTCCTTGCCCAAAGCTGACCAGTTAGCTACAGCATCCCAAATTTCTTATTGCTGTGTCTGATGCTTTGTTTACAGTATAGCATTGCATGGGTAGTGTTGGGGAATGAGGGTGGTCATAGCGTGGAACCTTTATACCTTTGTTTTTCTTGTTCTGCCAGCCCATAAATGTAGTTGCTACAGATAACTCAGTATTTAATTGCAAGTCATTCTCTGTCCAGTAATGTGCTAGAATATGCTAGAAACTAGCACTGAACACTTGAAAAATTCCATTTACGAGTTTACAACAATCATAAATACGATACTGTTTTAAATTCAAATTGTCCAGAAACAGATACAAAAAGGCATTAAAATTGGGTTGGAGGGAAAATATGGGAGGACAGCTTCTTGTGGCAGGACTGAAAGGATTTCTATAGATTCTGTAATTAGATCCTATGAGGGAATGCCTACACAAAATACAGCAAATTATAGTGAATACAGCTCTTTTTATGTCCATTTGTTCCATATCACAATCAACAGTTACAAGACTAAACATGAAAGTCTGCTAGCTTCTCATGATGTGTTCATATTCATTGATAGGGTTGCTGTAGTGTAATAGTAAAATTAATTGCTCTTTTGGATTGCTTATATTTATGAGGAACAAAAGGTTAAGCGACAATGAAGTCTCACTTACTATTAATAAGTAGCATAATTTTTTTGAAGGCTTGTCCACAGCTTTTATGTTAAAACGGAAATATTTTCTGGATGAATAAGAACTTTTTATTGCCTTCAATATGGATTTTTTTTTTAAAGTTATTGCTGATCACTGGTACATTTTAGATTTAGCATCAGACTTACTTTGCTTGAGTTACAGTGGATAACCAAATCAGGCGTTCCTTTTCACAAATTCATTGTAGTTGTGAGATCGTGAGCACTAGGATGGTTTATCAGAAATATGTTTTATGTGAAACAGAAATGGTTTAGAAGTCAGGTCTCTAAACTTTCTTAGTTGGAACTGCCATATAAATCTGAACTACCAAGAATGAACCAGGAAAGTTGTGCTAATATATTTCAATAATTAATCAATAAAAAAGCAAAAAAATATCAAGTTTCTGTGCTACAGAAAGTTTAACTGTTGAAACTATTCATAATGACAAATATTTTTGTTATCTGCTGTTTTCTCTGGAATCCTTTGACTGTCTTCTTTAACTTTCTTGTGTAGTAAAGCTGCTTATGCATTCATTCTGCCACAATCCCATCACTCTGCTTTCTCCTTCCATTTCCATCTTCCTAAGAGTATCTACGAGGGAAACTTTGGGTGTGGATACTTAAAAGAGAGGAGAGCATCGGGACTAGTCTTTTGTGAAAACACTACCTCACTCTATAGAGCACTATTTGTGAGTTCTCTGGTGTTATTTGTATTGTACCTTTTATCTGCCAGAGTGTGGATTAGTGCTACTAAAGCCACTCACTCTAGTGGATTGAGAGCATGCAATTTGTTTTGCTGCATGGTTTCAACAAGTGTGCATTGTTTTTTTGTGCTATTTTTCTTGCATTTTAAAGGCTATTTAAATTTCATTGATCAGCATATCATTGGGTAAGTAATTAACCTTTCATGATAAAAACCCAAGATAAGTTTGTTGTAAAAGCTCTTACATTTAGCTTAAATTGGTGATTCATTGAGAAATAAAATGCATACTATACTAGCACGCTGTGTGCTGGCAATTGTTGGCTTTTATTGCAAAGGAAAGAAAATGTAATAAATACTACAACCAACATCCCAGAATCTTTAATGGTGATGCACTCAACATTTCTAAGAACTTGCAACCTTTCCACACAGGTTCAAGTACTGAGCTAAAAATGGGTGTGATTCTTTGTGCATCCCAAACTATAAATTCCCTTGTAAATTCTGATTCACTCCATGATGCTCCTTGTTTTGCAAATTCCCAAGCTCCTTTTTTTTTCTTTTTTCTTTTTTTTTTTCTCCAAATTAGTCTGTAGTCAGGAAAATCCAGGCTAGGAAGAATCAAAAGTTAATATTTTTGCTTTAATTTAGTGATAGGAGATTATTGCAAACTAATGAACCTCTGAATACTTACACCTAAGTCTGTAAACACAACCTTGGTATCCCCAGAAAGAATGGGAGTCTGTTCCGAATAAGAACTCTCTTGCCAGGGAGGTAGTTATGCCACTGTAGATTGTGCAGATTTAATTTGTAGCTGGCTGCTTTTGATTCGTATCATAAACCTTGATTTAAAAACACTCTTCCTTCTTTTCCCTCCAATAAACCAACAAAACAATCCTTTTCCTGGTCCTTTCAGTTGGTTTCTGTGTAGGAATTCATTTTCCAGTATCAAAAAATCTTTGCATCTACTAACCAAGTTGTATAAAATTTAATGAGTAAGATACACAGTTCATAATCATAGATACTTATGTTTTTGGAGAAACACATGTAATTTATAGGTATCACAAGGATTCAAACAATATATTCTATGGTTCAGTTATCTTGGTGCTAAAACTGATAAGTAGTTGCTGTTTTAATTATAAAAACTATAGATATATCGTTTTAAAAAAAAAAAGTTTGATTAAAGCATAGCCTTGATGTTTTTGTTAGAGTCATTGTATTAGAACATTTCATCTAGATATAACAGTACTTAATGAGATACAGGACAAAACTTTCCAAATCCATGAAGCTATTTGCAAGTCAGAGTGGAACTGTTTTAAGATAGCCATGTTTGGGTTTCCTTCAACAGCACTGTCAGCTGGCTTGTTCTACAGTTGCTGTTGGGTACCAGTCTTGCAGCAACCAAAGAGGCAAGATTTATGGCTGGAAGCTAGGAGAGAGGAGAGGAGAGGACTGTTATAGCCTAGAGATAACAGCTTCAGCAGTTGTAGAACTGCCCATCGTGTTCAGGGGATCTTTAAATGTCTTATGCAGACATTCACACCTCTAAGTTCAGGTATCTAACTGACATGTCTGAGTTATTTTTGGCGTTTGTGGATGTGTTTGGTGGCTGTTAAAAAGGGATTTCACTTTATTTGGGGGAGAGGAACAAACAAAGCCCTGAATGCTCAGATTCTTTCTAATTGTTTTTATTGACTGCTGGAAACCTAGATTCATGACACCTAATTCAGACATCTACCCATCTAAATCTGATTTATCTGAAGTTAAGGATTATGAACTATGCTCTTAGTATAATTTCTAGAAGTACATAATACTAATTTTATGATATGTTGTCATATATATTTTTTTGTATATAGTGTATGTATATAACACTTAAATTATCTGTATTTTAAATCAGCTCTTCCAGATCAGTCACTGTCTTCTGGTCATCAGCTGAGAGATTTAGAAACTTCTAAAGCACCATCTGAACCCCAAGAAAAAATTAGTGAGTTAACATAAGTAATGAGTTGCACTCCACAGCGTATCAAATTAGCGTTTGGCTTAATAATAAAACAGCTTGTTAGGTGTCATATAATTTATGGCCTTGCTATATTAGGATTTACTGCAAAAGTCATTAGCCATTAGAGAATACTAACCTGAAGTTGGATTTATTTCATTGTGTCAGATGTCAGTATAGTTCTTGGATAACTGTCCCCTTTTCATGTAACTCAGAGATGCTCAGAACCATAGCAAGACAGCTTTGTAATCCAAGGCAAGACCTTTTCTTGGCTTTTTTATTGAATACTCCCATTTCTTCTCCTAGTCTCCTCCCTCCCAACCTTTCAGCCACCTTCCTCATGGACCTGCAGCTCCTTCCCTTGAAACCTGAAGTCTGGCTTAAACATATTTGCCCCAGCTGGTATCCCTGTTGGCCTTCCTTGCTATGATTCCAGAGGAATTGAGACTTGTGCAATAGCCAGGAATCATTGGTTGCCTACCTTTATAATTGATGACAGAGGTTTGTTTTGGGCTTTTAAAATTCCTTGAAACAATAACATAGGGGAAAAACTGTGTATTGAATTTGCAGGTAAAAATGCAAGGGAAGGATGGCCAGTAAGTTTGAGGGGCAGTTTATGTATCAAAATGATACTGATGAACTGCACATATGATCTGAAACTAGGTGCTTTTCAGAAGAGGACATGTACTGCTCTCATATTAATATGGGATAAGTGCTGTCTGACAGGAGTAGATCTGTAATCATGCTGTATCATGCTGTTACAAAACAAATACCATCTTGACTATAGAAAGGAGTGTAGCCTGTAAGATGTGCGGACTAATCCTTCTGTTCTGCTTGGACAGGCCCTGATTTTGGACACAGCTGTCTAGGATGGAAACCAAGTAAAATGAATATGGAGGGCAGCAGTGATGATAATGAGAAAGCTAGAAAATGTGACTAGCAGAGAAAGAATAACTAGGATGCATTTAGCTTTAGGAGATAAAAATGAAGATGGAAAGGACACAAGGCTGCTGCAAACAAAGTTTTTCATGTTTGCCAGAGAACAAAAAGCAGTGCTTAAATTCCAGCAAGGAATATACCAGTTGAGCTTTAAAAAGCCTTTGAATGATAAGGAGAGTTAAACATTTTGATCAATGTATCTGGGGATATTGTGCAGTCTCTATATTTGAAGGTCTTAAGTCCAATAATCTTAGACCCTAACATATCTAAACAAGTACTTTTGGAAGACTGCTTAATTTTATTTTACAAAAAATATATATATATATATTTTTAAAAAGCCAAACTTCTGCCTCCCCCCCAATTTCATTATATTGTATGTTCCTTCTGAAACAGAAATGTCAAAACTGAATGCTAGGAATCTTGTCACACAGACTGGCCAATATATGGATGTGACATCCCCAAAGAAAATGTAAAAAAAAAAAAAATATTTCTGCATGAAGCTTAAAATCTTTTTTCAAATTTTAGTCAATTCTAAGTTTTGTATTTCATGAAAGCGTTTCTTTTGGCAGAGCATTAACTATCTTGTTTTCTGTTCATCATCCAGCATGTTTACAAAAGCCACTATGCAATTATTTTTTTTTGCCATATATTACAGCTTTTAAAGCACAATTCTCCCTTTAAATAGAAATATGTGCTTGTAAAAAAGCCAGACATAAGTATACTGCTTTGAAATAGGTTTTATGTCAAAAATATATTTCCTGAAATTACCTCTTATGCATTGAATGCCATCAAAATTTTTCCGTAATATTTTTGTAATTTACATGTATCACTTCAAGAACAATCTATTGTTAGTAAAATAAAATGCAAAACTTTGTTTAGTTAATGGAAAATAGTCAGGTGTTTTGTTCTGCTAAATCAGTTCAAACTCCTCCTGTTAGTTTATTTGTATGCCTTCAACTAAGTGAAATATATTTAATTCTAGTTAGCTTGCAGTCTTTATATCATTCATCTGGTTAAGAGTCTCAAACAACTAAAATTTTTATAATGATCTATGTCTTGTCAATACTTTGAGCGTAGTAATTTCTCCCACAAAAGGACTCCTTCACACAACCATTTGATTTAACAGAGAACCTTCAATGTTGTGAAAATATATGTAGCCAAATTTTAAAAAGGTTCATTTGGAAGGGAACGCTTAGGACAGCAAGCTCTCAATACAACCTGTTTTATGAAGTTTCTTTTATTATCATAAAAGAGCTGATAAGGGAAATGTATCTGTATTGAAAGGGCGTACCTTAGTTTAAAAGCAGAATACAAACATTCAGAGAGGATATGGGGAAAAAAAGCTTTGTCCATTTTTATTTCTTTATTTTTGTTTGTTTTTTTAGTGATCCCATCGTTTTGTTTGAAAGATTGTTTTTTTTTTTTTTTTGGCCTATGTTTTCATGTAATAATTAATTAACCTAATGAAATTGCTTCATTGCATGACTTTACTAACCCTTCCTGTGTTCATTCTCTCCTGACTTAAAAGCATAATCCATTAGAATTTAACCCTGATGGCTTGAAGAAGGCTGCTGTTCAGAAAGCCCTAAAGGTAAAATTAATATAGTTGTCCATTTAAGGTCACAATAGTAATTGGAAGTGCACGAATGCCTGCAACACTTTCCTTGCAACAGTGAATGGAATTTCTTATGCCAGATCTATATTTAGTATGATTCAGTTTTGTTTACCATCTGATTTCAAGAAATGGTCAAGATGTTGGTAAAATTCTATGGTCTGTGGTAATCTGAATTTTAAATCAGTCAAGTGGAGCATAGGCTGCTTTAGAAGACTAAAATAAATTAATCCTGAGAACTAGCTTGAAGTAGTATTTAAAGAACAAAGCCGACATGAAAGCTAAGACATCTTTTACATACTAAGTGATACTTTACTGCTCAACTCTGAATGACTAGCCAACAAAATCAATGTCTTACATATTTTTGAATTAATCATTTTTCTGCTAGATGTTTTTGGAAGGTTTTACATCTTTTATATGAATGCTGAATAAATTCAGTCCAGCCTTTTGATACGGAAGACTTCATGTTGAGTGGCAAACTTGGAAGGCATGAACCAAGTTCTCAGATGGAGGAACTTGGACAACAGGCAGGCTCTAATAGACTGAATATCCTGTCAACAGCAAATTTGTCAGTGGCAGATGTTAGAGGTGTGTTCCTATCTATTTAGCATGAATTCATATTATTTATATTTATGTATGAGAATAAGCAACAGGGTCTTTTTGCAAACTAATGAAGTTTCTTCATTTTATGAAAAAAGGGAGCTTTAGACACCTTTTTATGGGTGACGAAAAAATGAAACAAATTTCTCTTACCAGTTTTCCCACCATCAACTGGAATGTAATCTGACTTTCTTTGTATTCCTTAGACCTTGTAGTCTGTTGTCTTTGATTAAGGCTATATACCTTTTATTAGAAATCACAAAAGAAAGGCGGCATTCATCCAAGAAAGGAGTGATTTCTACCAGCTTTTTTTCTAAAGGAAAGTATTGTTAATAAGCAGCGTGTCACGTTAAAATCAACTAATATTAGTGGAAGTATGATGTCAAAAATGTAAGTTCAGATCCAAAATTACCTTAAAATACACTCATTCTTAATTTAAAAAATTTAAATTATTTGAATTGTTTGTGACCTTACATGCATAAAGTAGATTTTAACTAACTTTCTGTTTACAGTTTCCTACAGGGAGAACTCAAAGTATATTAACTATGCATACTGTATTGTCTAGGCCTCTTAAACTCCATTAACACCTACTTGAGATGATTAACTTTCATGTCTAACTTTTCTTTCTGACAAATTTTTTAGTTAATTTAAAATTTTTGAAGAAACACGTAATTGGGAATGTTCCTTTGTGTATGTAATTTGATTCTAAACTGATGTTTATTTTCACAGTTTGATGTAATGCTATACAGCTGGTAAGCAAGGCTCAGATATGGCAGATGGTTGATTCTCTAGTAAAGAGTATTTGGTAAACTGTAGAAATATACATCAGGTACATTATAGTGAATCTTCTTTCTCCCCAGACTGAAAGTGGGGAATATCAATGTTCTGATATTACATCCAGCTTAATAATAATACTGCCATGTAAATAAAGTGAACTTTCTGAGTTTGTGGTTTTTCCATATCTTCCATCTGTATGCCATACTCATTTTGCAATTTTAACTATGCTTCGTGGGCTTTGGGGGTTGTTGTAATGCTCATTAAAGTATTTGCACCTTTTCAGTTTCATCCAAAGAAAACAGAAAGGAGTCTAAAATTCCTGTTTATTTCTAATGTTTTGTTTTACTTTACTTAGGGAAGTTGGACACCTTCATATTAATGTGTTCACCAGGCTAGTAATCTGTTCACCAGTCACTAGCCATTGTGCCATTCCAGTCTGTTGAATAAAATGCTGAGAATAATAGATTGTCATACAGTAGAATGCAAATGAATTGTATTTTTAAGACGCAGACATTTAAGTTTCAGAGGAGACATTTAGGAAAAGAGTTTAGTCTGAAGACAAAGTTTTTGCTTTTTCTTTACCAGTCAGGAAAGAAAATAAACAGCAATCCCAACCCACTTGTTTTGCTGTCAGTTGGACACAAGGCACAGGAAAGTAAGGTAAGTTCCTGCTCTCTGTACCTGTCTCTGTCTACAGACATTTGGTGGCTCTTTGTGATTGGTATTGGCTATCAAGCCATTGAGCACATCTACTGCTCTAAAAGTTATCACCAGAACTAAAATTTTCAACAAGGAGCCGAGGATCAAATGGGTACTTAATTCAAGCTGTCTGTGAGTAGAGACCAGATTTATAACTATTTGTAGACGTCCTTTCACAGTAGGTTCTGATCTGCAGCTGGGGTTCTTGCCACAGTCGTTGTGTAAGTAACACTGTGAGCAAAACACGGGCTTCAAAACACTGATCGGGATTTGAAAATGCATAGACAGAAATGTTTAGGTTGGAGGGGACCAAGAAGATCATCTGATTCAACCTTCAGTTTAAAGTGTAGGACCTTAGATTAGCCCAAGTGCTGTGTAACTGTCATGAGTATTTCCCTAGAGAAAATTCCACCACTTCTATGGGCAACCTATTTCAATGTTTCATTGTTTTCATGGTGAAGAATTTTTTCATGTATATGAAAAATATGAATTTTCCCTGAAGCAGCTGGTGGCTGTTGTCTCTTGTCCTGCTGCTACGTATCCTTGTCAATGCGTACCTCCACCTGGTCTATAACTACTTTTCAGATATTGGATTAGATCCCCCTTCCACTGCCTTGTCTCTAAGTTGAACAGACTGAATGCCTTCAACCCTTTTTTATATGTCAAGTTCTCCATCATCTTGGTGTTCCTCCAGTTGACTCTCTCCAACTTCTTTATGCTTCTTGAATGGGCAAAGTGAAAGTGCTGCAACTGGACACAGTATGCCAGGTCTGGCCTATCAAGTGCTGAGTGGACCGATGCACATCTTTTGATCTCTTGATTATACTCTTACTGATTTAGTCTAGGACACAATTTGCCTGCACTACTTGCAAGAGTGCACTGCTGACTTAGCTCCTTTGCCCTCTAAGGTAGACGCCCATGGAGTACCTCTGAACAGATCACAGAGCAAGTTGAATCTGGTTTTCTGAAGTCCAAGAATTTTATTCTGTTATTTTTCATCCTCATGCATCTTAGGATCATATCGCTATCATTGATAGTCACATACACAAACCAGTCTTACTCATATGTAAGTAGTAGGTACGGAAGAGCTCCACTCCTAGTCAACACCCCAAATGACTGAGAACAACCCTAAGACAACAGTGTGTTGTTTCCTAAAACAAACTCCTAATTGCTTAAGCAGCACTGTGCTGCTTTACTAGGAAATGGAGAGCTTCAACTGCTCTAAGATAAGAACTTGGTTTGGCAGACCCGAGAGAGCTTTGTCGGAAGAAGACCTCATCCATCTCTTTACCTCATCCATCTCTTTTTCCTAATTGGGTGGTGTGTAGCTTGTGATGAGGCCAATGTTGATGGTGATCCCTCTGATACTGATGCAAGGCATTCAGCACACTTGTCTTGTTCATAACTAACCTCCATGTATTCAAGCTGCTCTTTAAAATAAAATGACAAAGGAACAGTGAAGTGATACCTAGAAAGGTAGATACACACAGTATGGGTGGTTTTCTTTTTTGCATTGAGTTAGTTCAGCCCTTACAGAGAAGTATGACAGGAGAGGGAATGTGCCAGTCTAAATACCTTACGTTTGTTCATAGACTGATAGGAAGTAACAGTTCTTCATCAGGAGTTGTACTCTATATAAAGCAACTCATCTGTGTGCATGCAAAACACATTTTATTACATTTCTTATGTATAATTTGATATGTGATATTACATACACCTTGAGTGGATCCCACCTGATCTTTAGTTATGTTAGGTTTTAAACAAATTTTGCAAAGACAAAATGAAAAATGTACTCAACTCTTGACAAGAGCTTTATTAGACAAACATATTTTACAATTTGTCTGCTTCCTGTTCTTCCTGTTCTCTGACTTTAGATTCGATACAAGACCAATGAACCAGTATGGGAGGAAAACTTCACTTTCTTTGTACACAACCCCAAAAGACAAGATCTTGAAGTTGAGGTACATTGTCCCGTTCTTTAGATACCTTTCTTTTTTAAGACATTTCAGTAGCAATATTTAGATGTTATAGGCTGTTATGACATATCTGTTATATTGTGAACACCATTACAGTTATACTTAAATTGGTTTTTAATACTAGGCTATGAAATGTTATTTGCATTTACTATTAAAAGTTAAAAAATATTATAACCAGTCTTTCAGTAGAACACTATGCTTGATGATTGCCATATTTAAATAAATAAAATACAAGGAAGAGAAGTACATTTTGATGTCTGTTTTGAATCTTTAGTCTTCTCAATTGCTAGCAGTAATACTGTTATATATGGTTGATTTTGTTACCTTTCTCATGCTGAGGAGGTCTTTGCTTTATCCAAATACTGCATCCCCCTTACACTACTGAAATGTTACTCATGTAGTTGTAAATGAGGGCTGTCCTAGTTACTATTTCTCTAACAGTTGTGGGAACTCATTTTTGCACAGACCATTTGGAAACCACAGATATTTTGATCAGGGATCAACTAGATATATATTCTAGATGTAGATGCAGTTAGTTAGTTTTATGTCTTGCTGTAGAAGATAGGGATGAAGAAAGTAGGCATGGAGTATATTTGCTATTTTCTTCTTTGGTGTAAAGTAGTTTTAGGATCAGGGAAACTTGGTTGAAGAACTATGTTCCGTGTGCTTTTGTGCTTTTCTTTTTAAATAAAACTGTCATTTCCTTTTCTTTCTGTGAATTTCTACAAAGTAGATGATACAACATTACTTATCTTATGTGTTCCTTCAGGTGAGGGATGAACAGCACCAGTGTTCTCTGGGGAACCTCAAACTGCCTCTAAGTCAGTTGCTGGAGAGTGAAGATTTAACTATGCATCAGCGGTTCCACCTGAGCAACTCTGGTCCAAACAGCACTATAAACATGAAGATTGCACTCAGGGTACTCTTAAAACTTTTCACATTGTAAACATATGAAAGCATATTTAAGACTATCATGACTTATGGTCTTTTATCTTTATGAAGAAGATGGTATGTTTCCTTGAGTGTGTGTCACAATGCCTGGTGTCCTTAGGCCAGCAGTGCTACCAAGTACACACAAAGATATTATCTAATTTAAATACATTCTGTTTCAAAACCAGAAATTCTTGGAACAAAACAGTAATCTGCTTTAATTAAGACTGAGGTTCGCCTTGTTTTTAGGCTTGGAAACTGTATGGAATCTGAATTCCTGCTAGTCTCTTATGACTTAATCTTGATCTTACAGATCTTACAGTCACTGTAAGATCACTGAAATTAACTTTATCTTACAGAAATGGAACTGAGGTCATCATGGTCAAAAAAAAATAAAGTTTATGCAGAAAAGAATTACCTTCATAGTACTAGAAAAGTTCAGACCAACTTTCAAGTACATTGGAGACTTCATGAAAAAGCTTGCATGCTTGAAAGTTGTTTTTTGTTTTCCTCCAGGTAAATTATTTGGCATAATAAGTAAGGGCACCTCTTTGGAAGTACTGGAACACTTTTGTTAGTTTCTGTTATTTGTTCTTTTCTAAAGCACTTTATGTAATGTATTCGTAACATGAAACTATTTCCTATGGTAAATAAGTGTAACCAAAATTTTTGGTCCTGGTTTACTGTCTTAATTTAACAACTTGTCACTAAGTACTCCTTGTAGAAACAAATTTATTCCTCTTTTTTGTAGTATAGTAATATTGTATGTATTTTAACTGTATCTAGGTCCTTTCTCTTGAAAAGCAAGCAAGATCTCCAGATCATCAACACTCAGCCCAAGTAAAAAGGCCGTCTGTTTCCAAAGATGCAAGAAAATCATCTTTTAAGCCTCAGGTTCCTGTCTCGCCACCACTTGATTCAAACAAACCTGTTCCAGCCTCCCCAGTGACTGACAGTGATAAAAAGACAGATGTGGCTGAAAAAAGCCAGCCTTCCAATGCCAGTCCTCAGTGGCCAACAGATCTCAGCCGAAGTTCTTCAAGTCTTCATGCCTCTAACTTCAATTATTCTCCCAGCCACCTCTCAGTCAAGGAACCAACTCCTAGCATAGCCTCAGACATATCTCTGCCCATTGCTACACAGGAGCTACGGCAAAGACTGCGACAACTTGAAAAGTATGATGTTAATTACTTGTTTTGCAATCAGAAAATGTTATGCAGCCAAAGAAATAGCTCAGTTTGCATTTCAGTAATATTTTTCCTGTTGCAGATTGAGCCTGGAATTAGAAAATCAGCCTTTGAACTTTCTGCTTCCTCTTGGTGCCTCAGTTAGACAGATTTTGCAATTAGAAGTTACTACACCATTCTTGTGATCTGCAAGATAAAGTCCACCTTGTTCTCATTACTGCACTGACTATGTAGCTCTGAAAAGAGTGGAATGGTGAGAAGGAAGGATATGTGTTGGTAGAATATTAGTCACACTCACGCCAGTAGTTGCTTGTTTCACCACTGAATCATATTAGCATTAAGCCAATTTAAGCTGCATATAGCTGGTCTTCTTCATAAATTACACAGAGGGATAGTTGACTATAAAGAATGCTAAGTGGCTGGTCAGTTATTATTCAATTACTGAGGACTGCTGCAACCATGATCTCTTAAATTCTCTATTTTTTTTTTCTCTTACCTCAAAGGGCAGCTATACTTACCAGTAAAGGTAGCAGAGCAGCTATTCTACTCTGAATAGGAGAATGGAAGCCATTAGATCTCTATGCAAGTTAGAAGCTTCTCTGTGAATCTAAGTAGATTCGTAGAGAAAGACATATGTATATATTTAATTTTTATATTAGTTTGTGAGCAAGGGATTGAACCAATTCCTCATTTTCTGTGTCAGAGTTCATAGCATCAGTAGAGTAATATAGTTTGGAAGAAACCTCTGGAGGAAAGTCAGTCCCTCTGCTCAGAGCAAATCTTGCTTCAGTTAGATCAGTTTTCTTGGGCCTTGTTGAGACAAGTTTTTTGCATACGTCCAAGCATGGAGTTTCTACAAACTTTCTCAGCAATTTCAATGCTTAACCATGCCACTGCAAAAACATTTTTCCTTATTTCCAGTTGGAATTTTTCTAGCCGTAACTTGACCTCTCACTGTGCATGTGTAAGAGGAGTATGACTCAGTCTTTTCTATGATGTTTAAATAATGAAAGACCATGTTTGCATATGCTGTTGACCATCTCTTCAATCTGTACAAGCCCAACTGCTTCTGTGCTCCACTTCCCATTTATCTTTAGGGTCCTTTGTTGGTTTGTCTTCAGTTTGTCAGTCTCTCTTTTATACCATAAGTGGGTTAGACTTTATTAATTATGATAAATGTTGAAATACTACTCATTATTTAATCCACAAATTTCATACTTCGTTATTTGGTAAGAGTGGTAAAACTATGGCTAAGGAGGTCCTTTATTGCAAGCCCCATGTATTTAGGTACTCTGACCTTTATTTTTCTTATTTTTCTATTAGGAAAATACTGAACTGAAATATTTCATTCTAGCCTGTTGGTCAATAGCCTAAACTATGAGAAACTGATAAAGATATACTCACATGCTAACTTTTGTTTTCTCTCTTCTTTCACATTGGTGCAGTGACAGTTGAAATAGATAATACAATATTTCTGGAAATACTGTTCTGAAATACTTCATGTATTTCAGTTGGATCTTACTGTAAACACGCTTTTTAAAAACATACAATATTCTTCTTTTTCACCACAGTGGAACAACCCTGGGGCAATCTCCATTAGGACAGATACAGCTAACAATTCGTCATAGTTCACAAAGAAACAAACTGATTGTGGTAGTGCATTCCTGCAGGTGAGCATAAGACACCAAATTTTATTTTTAGTTCTGTGCGTATTTCTTGATATATGACTTTGTCGTATCTTGACTTACCCTCTTAAGTTGTTCGATTGTGTGGACGGTCTTAATTACTTTTAAAATGACATGCTGACTGTAATTACTTGTAAATACGAAATCATACAGAGCTAGGCTTACAACAGAATCAGTTAAAACTGAAGATTTTGCTGTGTTTTTTTTCTTTGCCTATATCAGATTTTAGATTGAAATGGTATGTAGATTTCTATCAGAAGTGTCTAAAATCTTTATCTAAGAGCCTGACTTTTTCATGGAATGACAAAAATGCATGATTTTTGGAAAGCCACATGTAAGCATTGAATTGGAATTCAAGAAACATTAAGTTTCCAGCTCTGCTGTCTACTTACCATTTATCTGATCTTGTACAAGTTACTGCTTAGCATTTTTTAGATTTTTTTCCACTTTTCTATGTATTAGAATGTAGCCAATATGTAGCCATACTTTGTGCAGGATATCCCACGACTTATCTATGTAAGGATTCTAAAATACAATTGTCATAAAGATGCAGATGGTTCTCAAAAAGGTGTTACATTTCTAGAAATATTTTTCAACAAGTTTGGTACTTCATGCATGGGAAACATCAAAGATATGTATGTGGTGATGAAATGAACTTTATTTAAATATAGAGTGCTAAATTAAGGGATAGTAGCGTGGACATGTACTTAGCAATGTCTCATTTATTTTCTAAAATGTTTTTCCTTGTTTTTCACTGGTCACAGAAATCTAATAGCATTTTCTGAAGAAGGATCCGATCCATATGTTCGAATGTATTTATTGCCTGATAAGAGAAGATCAGGAAGAAGAAAAACACATGTATCAAAGAAGACATTAAACCCGGTGTTTGATCAAATGTATGTTCTAAACTGTGTGTAGTAGATCTATATTATGTAATTATAAAGCTGCCAAACCAAGGTTTCTCAGCTTACCTGAATGGGTTAGTTGTTGAAACTCCCAGTTGTCACCACCAGACTCGGTCATACCTTTCTCTTCCTGTATAATAGCTCTTTCCATCCTCCTGTTCCCTGTTTTCACTATCACCCTTCTTACTCTGTTACCAGCCATTCCTCTCTTCTGCCTTACCCCATGTTACATTGTGTTTGCGTAAGTAGCTAAGAAGTGGCATGCACTCTTTGGGCAGCTGGTTGGAACATGAGTGCCTTTTAGTTGGCTGGCGTGGCTAGTTTGGCTTTCCTGACAGGAAGCATGAAGATGTAGATTCTGACTGGCCAGTTTTCTGGCTTGCCTCCTCTGTAGGACTGGCTAGCCAGTGTCTGTACATGATCAGATTGCTCAATCAATCTACTTCGTAGTACTTCTCAGCATCCAGGGAGTCAGGAAATTTCCATGTGGATTAAATCCTGGCCGACAGGTTGAAACTAATGCAAGCTTGTGCAGTATTTCATTGCATACAGATCCTTATCTTTGTACTCAGCTTTTTGATGACGGTTTCACTCAGATGCATACCTCTTCCTCCCTCACCCATCACTTCTCAATAACGAAGAGCATTCTCTATAGATAGGAAATTAGTTTGGGGGAAAAAAACACTTCAGTATATTCTGTCCAAGGAAATCTGTAAATTGTTAGTTAGAGGCTCTGGTAGATACACCTGGTAGTGCAGCTCGCTCCTGTTTATCCCAGGATTTGTTCTTCTGTGCCTTTCAAAGTAAAAGGTATTGAAAAGCAGTAAAGCTGCTTAAGAACGGTAGTGACAAACAGATGTAGATTGTGGTGCAATCCTGCCCTTACTTTCTGTAAGTTTCGGATCTAGCAAACCACATGCATTCTTTCTTAAAAGTTGATAGTTTCCTTGGTGTGAAAATGAGCTCTGGTTCTAGAGGAATGAAGATCATGACTGATCAGTCTTTCCCTTCTGGAGAATAGTGGTGCTGAGCTGTCAAGATAGTAGGATTCCTCACTCTCTTCTCTGTAGAGTCAGTGGTTGGCCTTTTTTTTGTTTTGTTTGTTTGTTGTTTTTAGCAATGGGACAGAAGTCTCAAACGTTTGATGTTGATTTGGTGTTAATATTGATCGAAGTATAGGAGAAAAATTTTAGACAAAAATTTGGGATTTTTTCTCTCATCATTTATCTCAAGGCTTTTCTGGGGGGGGATTTGTTCAGGGAGGGGCATAATTTGGTTTAGATTTGAATTGTTGTTTAGCTGTAGGAACTGAACTTGCACTTCAGGTACAAAATTCTCTCTAAAGCATCACTTTTTCTGTCAGATTTGATTTCAGTGTTTCCCTCCCTGAAGTACAGAGAAGAACACTAGATGTAGCAGTGAAGAACAGTGGTGGTTTCTTGTCCAAAGATAAAGGGCTGCTTGGCAAAGTAAGTTGAAAATAAGCAAATTCCTTTTGTACTGTATGTTGTTACATAAAGATTAAAATTATCTTGTGATATGAGCTTGTTAGTGTTGACTGACATAACTGATTCAGGTAGGAAGCTTTTAAAAATTATAGATGGCTTAGATGTCAGGCTTCAGTAAAGGAAGGAATGAATTGGAAAGGATGAGAGGACATATCAGACTGTGATGTAGTAATCTCTTCTAGAGAATGGTAAGTTCTGAGACTGGCAGTAAAAAAAATAAATAAAAAAATAACCCTGCATGTTTGATTTATTAATTATACAGTCAGAGAAGCTAAATAACAGCCAGTAGAAAACTACTGATATCTCAGGAGATGGTCTGGCAAAATTGCTGGTCTTGAACACAGGTGGTTCAGACATCTTATCTGCAGCAGCAGTGAGAGGCTAGCTTTTGCATTATATCAAACCTAAAAGACAAGAAAAATTACATAGAGAACACAACAAATTTATGCTTAGTAATTAAAATTCCAGAAAATCCATGAAAAAGGAACTACTGGAGGCATTCCTAATGCTAGAAACAGCTACGGTGTTTATACCTTCACTGTTCTACAGGCACTCATTAAATCACTGTTTCCTACACATACGAACAGTATGTTCTTACACCTGTGTAGATTGCCATATTCAAACTCTGTAAAGAGGATGAGAGAGATCAGAATCATGGTCAGTTTATGGTGAATGGTGTTCTTAATTTTCCTGTTTACAAGGAAGTGTGTTAGCATAAATACTTCATCTGACTGCCGTATCCCTTGTTCAGAGGTTATGCCTGTGAGGTGCTCTGGGACCAGTTTAAGGGTACAGATTTTTAGGCTAAAACTACCAATTTGAAACTTTACTACAAGGCTACAGGTGGAAGATAGTTATGATGGCATCACTGTAAAATATGTTGTTTATTAATGGCATTACTTATCCTGTAGTTGACAAGATTGTCAAATTTAGTCTTTAAAAGACAAAGAATGAAAGACAGAATGCATTAATCACTAATTTCAACTTTCCAGTTATTGATACCTCTGGCATCTGAAGAACTTGCTAAAGGCTGGACCCAGTGGTAAGTATATTTCCTTTATTAATAATAATATTGCATACTAATAACTGGTATGTTAATAGTGTTAATAATACATGCTAAATGTAAAAATGTTTTCCTTTGTTCTCTTTGTTTTCAGGTATGACTTAACAGAAGATGGTACAAGACCACATGGTGCAAGCTAGGCCCATAGATACTGGGAGTTCCTGACACATACCTTTGCCAACCTTTATATATTTTTAAAGCATTGTTCTCACAGATGTACCAATATTATTTTTATAGCTTTACCAATTTAGTTGTCAGACACATCCCCAATAATTTTATAACACTTGGTCATTTTATGTAGACATACAGTTTCTCATTGTTAAATTTTGTATTTTAATTTGCTCAAAAATTGTTACTGTCATGTGCAATCGTACAGTAAAGTAACCTTTTGTGTTTAAGTTCATCTTTATGGTGGTTATACCTATTAGAAAGTGAAAAGATGTTTCCTGCCTTGTTTTATATCTCACCAAGCTATACTGTACCATGTAAATATATACTATTTTTTTATAATTCTTTCATGCTGGTTTGAATTAAGAAGAAAATTAGATAAAGGATATAGATATTTTCTTCTAAATGCATGTTAATTTCTTCAAATGAATCTCTTTTGTCTTTGCAGCACAATGGTCTTAATGTTAATCATTTTGTGATATTCTTCAAAAACAAACTGCAGAAAAATGTTTTTACTTTATTGTGCTTCTGGCCCAGTGTGGCAACTTTAAAATGTACAAAACATTAACATTTTAGTATTTATATATAAATGTATTATTGGAAAATCATGCTATAGAATATTATAAACAGAAATGAGAATTCTATAAATATTGTATAAAGAGAGGTCCATGAATCACAATTTATAAAATTGAGTTTTCATTTAATGGAGTAAACATTACAAGCAGTACAATTTGTTATACAGGTTCACTTGGGTTTTGTTATTTATTCCTGTACTCTACAGTACTAAACAAGTGACCCTTTGAAGGCATGAGGACATGGATTTTACTGTATTATAAACAAATCTCTATTTAGAACTGTCCTGTCTGCCTTGTTTCACTGATAAGGTATACAAATCAGCTTGCAATGTAAGTTCATACAGTAGGCATAAGTACAAAACATATGTTCTTTTTGTTATAGAATACTGTGCTAAATAGTTTATTATTCTATACCTTCTGTAATACTACAATGGAACACCAATATGTAAGAAAGTGTGAAACTGAGTTGAAAGTAACTGTCTTTACAGTTGCCTCACTGCTACTTAGTGTGTTTGGTGCATGAAGAAAATGCACGTCAGTGGTCCACACAGCTTTCTTGAGAAATAATGGCGTTCTACTGAAGCATTGCCATAGTCTGCTGCAAGATCAGTAGTGATACTCAAACTGATAAAAGTAGACAGTTGCAAGTTGAAGGGAGAGTATCAGCCTCAGCAGCTGAGCTCACAGCTCTAGTTTTATGAATTATGGTGTGTTTTTGTATCCTGAACTGATTTTTCTTTTGCTGGTAAGTTTTCTCAGACTGTTATTAAAAAAAAATGTGCATTATGAATCCAAGAGAACAGTTGAGCTCTTTCAGAGCCAACACCCTCATTCTTGGATAAATATGCAATTAGACAGAAGAAGTACATTATTTAGCTAAGATTCTAGAATGATCTCTCAGCCAAGAAAGAATTTTAAAGCATAACAATAAACTCCTGAAATTAGCTTTATTGTAAAATTACTGACGGAACCTTAATTCTAGATGTAGAATATGCCTACATTACTAGATGTACCAAAGTGCCTACCATAGATGTAGCTTTTTGTCTTTTTCAAGTTTAAGAATTGACTTATTTTAGTTTGTCAAAATTCAGTTTAACATGAACATTTCTCACGCAGATGTGACACACACATACACCTCTATACAGTGATGGCCTTCTTATTGCCACATTTTGTATGAGACAATTTTTGCAAACAAACCTACATTGTAGATTTTGCTGCTGTTACTTTCTGAGGGACTGGGCAATAGAGAGAGGTTCTTTGTAAGAAACGTTTCTATTTGAAGGCTTCACTTTATATTGGATTGTATGAGTGTCTGTATGCATATACACTCATCTGTTCATATAAAATATATATTGTGAAATACAGATTTTTCTTTGCTAGATCTCTGTTAAAATGCTAGGAATGAAAAAACAGAATTATTGTTAATGCAGTGGAAATTGAAAAAGCAAAAGGTGTTGTAAGAAAGAGGTGTGCATGCAGTAGTTCAGCACAATTGTCTTTTGCCTTGGTTCAGCCAGAGGTGGAAGAACTTTTGCACTACATCTTAGCCAGTGACTCAGCAGAGTTTGATCCCTAGCATACAGATAAGCAGTAAGACTGATACAGTGCTTCAAGTCTTAAGTGAAGTCTCTGGGGACAGATGTTGGAAGTCTGCACTTGAACAAAAAGAGCGCATATTTTGTCTTCTGAAGTCTCCAGGGGAAAAGATGCTGTGTTTGGGTAAACACAAGATGATAGCACAAAGTGAGGAACTGAATAAATTGTATAGGACAGGTTTTCAAATAGCTCAGGACCCCACGTTAGGGATGGGTTCTTAAGAAAAGTGCAGTTCCTATTTAGGAATCTGAAGTGAAGAGGCTGTAATTCAGCAACAATGCAAATTCCATAATTCCGATTGGCAGGTATCAGTCATGGATGCCACACTATTTAGAAATGTTCTGAGTGAATTTGGATCAGAATAAGAATGCCTATTGTTGGTAGTGGAAGCAAACCTCTGTATTGTAGTTACCAGGTTCTGAGTGTTCTGTTTGTATGGAAGTAGTGAGGACAAACACCACTTTTCCTCTGGGCAAGAATTGCACTTCATTATCAAGTCAATGTATTCAGTATCAACTGATAGCTTTTAATGTAGTTCTTGTTTATCCTGTGCCTTAAAATATGAACATATGAAGATGTTTAAGAAATGGCTAAAATGAGCTTGTTGCTTGTATGTATCAACCACAGTCTCTAGTATTGAAACTGTTTTTAGGATTACTCTGCTTCACTGACATGAAAACCAGCTCTCTTTTACTGCAGTGATCCAACCCAAACTCAAATCAGCATGCATATCACTCAAGTTTGGGTTAAAAGAATTTTAGTTTTGTCTTGAATCCTTTATCAGAGCTGCAGCTAATGGTGAGAGTTGAAATGAGAACAAAGGGTAATCAATTTTGTACAGATTGCCTTTTTTGCTCATGTAATTCTACATTATGATGCATGTATTCAATAAATGGTTCATATGGAAGTCAGTGTGTTGCTTCCCTCTACACACACACACTTTTTGTCTCTTTTGCATTTCCTGTCCTAATTTGTAATCTAAGAAATTTTTATGCTGTTAAAAAAGACAGATGTTCCAAATATTGCAACCTAGGTGACCTTGCTATGAGGTGTACAGGCAGATTTGGGGGTTTTATGTGAGAGAAAGTGGAGTGAGAAGTACAGGATGAATCCCTGAACTGGGGAATTCCATGCTTGTTGGTTTGGAACAGGTTCACACATAAATTGAACAAAGAGCATATTAAATCTTTTTTTTTTTTTTTTTCTCTCGTAAAATAATCAATTGAACAAATTATCACTATTCTAGTACTTGGTAATTGTCATGAAATATGTTTTCAAATGCACCTGGAACCTAAATAATTATAATACCTCTTCTCTTAAACAGCTGAAACGTGTCTGAATTCCTAATAATCAGTTTTCATCATCCATAGATAAAAGCTGCAGATGTTCATAACCTGGGCACTATTATATTTTGAAGGGACCCCACAAGATACACATTATTGGTGCTAACTACAGAATTACAAGGTTTATGTTGGAGAGGGTTTTTTTTGGAGGAGGTATGTTCCTCTTTAGCAGAATAAATGGCTTCTGCTGATCAATGGGAGGACAAATTGAGACCCAAATCAAACCTTCCCTTCAGGTGGTAACTGGACCTGCACTTGCAAAGAGTGCTGTCTGTGTCTTCACGAGAACTTGTCAGAGTGTACAACAGTCTGGATGGACTTGGTTACTGATTTGATGGGCTCAGCCAAACCTAGATTTTTTCTTAATATTGGTTGCAATGTGTAAACCGTTTTGGACCATCCTTTAGTTTCCATCTTAGAGCGTATTTGTCAATATTGTTACCAATACAGTTATTTCAGCTAAGAGCTGAAAAAAAATTGTTTCCTATGTGGTTTGTGCTTTAATTATTTTAATTATATTATTTTCCCCCAGACAAACTCTGAATGTTGGATGCTACCTTGGACATTTGGTAGAAAGAACCAAAACTTCAGATGGTCCCCAGACCTATTATTGGCTGTAGCTGGCTGCTGGAGGATTTGAGCTATTTAATGACAAATATTGTTTTTATGCACCTTAACAAAGTGTCTAACTTTATCACTGTGTGCTCTTCTGCTAATTTCTAAGGCTTATTGTCAGGCTCTCATCAATATTCTTTGCCATCTTCTGAAATACATTATTTGAAAATTGCAAAGCAGCTGAAGTAAGAAATCCACTTGTATTTCTGTAAGTGCTATGTCATGAGCTTAGCTGCCAGATTAGATGGCAGCTCTGGGAGCAAAGTTCTCTCATCTGTATTCATGTGATAGAGGTGATGCTCTCTGTACTCACCATCTGCAGGGAATACTGCTTGCCAGTCACCCACAGTGGGATCCAATTTGAGCAGACTGCTGCATATCTGTTACCTCAGATGCAACTGAAGTGAAGCCAACCCGTCTCCTTTTGTTCCTGAGAGCCCTCAGTAGCCGTACACTTCACTGCAAAGGAGTTAAGGGCTAACAGGGACCGTTCTTTGGTTTAACTTCCACACAGAAACAGGTATGAGGACACAAAGCCAGTCAAGATTCCATCCTTACACCAGGGTTGTACGTGCCCACATCCCAGGGGACCACAGCTGGGGCGGTTCTTGGTGTGGGGCAATGGGACCATGGGACCTGTTCCTGACAGAACCTGATAACCCAACTGCCCCCTCTGATTGCTGTGCAGCACTCAGCCTGAGAAGTGACGTTCAGAAGAAAGTCATGAAGTCCCAGCATCCTGGCTGTCCTGTGACTTCATTTACCAGTGTGCAGTGAGATCTGTCATGTAACTGTGTGGATCAACTTGTGTTTTTTTGATTTTTTTTGTTTAATGGAATTGTTGTAAGCAGAAGTTTGAACTAGATGACCTGTGGAGGTCCCTTCCAACATGAATTATTCTGTGACTCTCGAGTATATTTTTTCATGTTAAAATAAGATAAGTAAATGCATTTTTGGTCCTATGCAGCAGGTCTTCATGGGCATTTTGCTGCCTGACCCCAAGCTCTCAGAGGTGGGCTTGTAGCAACACTGGCTGGGCACAAAAACAGGTGAAAGTTGCAATATTTGATGAGTATGCAAAAATTTAGTAATTAAAAACATTATGCATGGAATTTGAGCTGTAACATAGATAATGCTAGCAAAATGACATTGTCTGTAGGTACTGAATGAAGATCATTGATTTTACTGGTTAAATGGGGAGAGATCCCTAAAATAAATAAATAAATAAAGTGCTCACATTTAATGGTCATTGTTTCCAATGCTGAATTTCAGATTTATTATTTTTTTTAAGTGGATTTGCAAGCTAATGTGTTATTCGACAAACACTCAGACTGATAACTGGAGCTTCATGCAGATTAATAATTTAATAAATACTCTGCAAGTCAGTTCCATGCCGCCTTCAGCATGGGAGAAATACTTTCACCAATACTTCAGGTTATTTTGTGTGCTTTTCAGTTGCTATCTAGAAGTTTAGTTCTAGTTACCAGGTTTCAGTGTTTTCAACTTAGAATTGATAAGGCCCTTTACCTGGTTTGGCATGAATTGAACTATTCTCTAAGCTAAAGTAAGCATGATAACCACTGAACAGGTGCTCTGTTGTGACTTTCAGTTCAGAGCTTAGTTGGATAAAGTTGGATAAATGTGACAGACTCTGACAGCAGCATCCAAATGAAGAACTGTTTTTTTTAAGGCATGTCACTCATACAGGTGATGAAAAATGAAATGAAATGAAAATGATTTCATGGAAATGGTGTGACTCATAGAATGGTATTTGTGGCAATGCTAAATCTTCGTGTTTCATTAGGTAAATCATTAATATGCAGGTAAAGCGAGTTGGAATTGAAGCCTTAAGATACTAAGATGAGATTTCTGAAACGGTTGTAAATCTTGGAGTCTTATGTAACTTTGCTCAACATCGTAGCTTTCATTGTATTTAACATGCTCTTTCTAGTTCAGATTATTGGGAATGAAAATAATACTTTTTAAAATTGAATTTGCTTATAAAGCATTTTAGTTTTGCTTGTCTTTCACAATGAGACACTAAAGTTTTGGGATTTATGCACATTAGTGCTTTTTTTTTTCCTTTTTTTTTCTCCTGAAGACACCTTTATATTCCACTAGATGGTAGTGCAGATCCTATTCTGAAGTCTGCTGCCTGTTCACTCTGTTTCTTGTACAGCAATTAAGTGGTGTGGTTCCTAGGTGTCTTTGGGAGCGGAGCCTGAAGTCAACGCTGAAAAGCAGTGAAAAACGGGCATACTCCACAATGTGCTCTGCTCTCCTTCTTTATTCTGAGGCACAGAACTGAATTTCATAATGGGGTTAATAATATGGGGATTCGTTTTGCCAAAATGTTTGTATAAAGGCATCTGCTCATCAGGCACTTGGAAATAAAAAGAACTGGTCCATGATTTGAGAAAGCATGAAACTTCTCGAAGATTAAGGTTCTACATTCTCCAAAAATTTGGTATATATCTGTGTCAGCAATTCACATAGGTGTTTCATGCCCTGCAAATTTATCTGCCCTGTAAAATTAGAGTTGATTATATTACTCCCTAGAGGAGTTGACACAACTCTAATAAGATGAAGTGCAAAAACTTGAAACCAGTCATAGGCAGACAGAAGTCAAATTACAGTTTAAGACATGAGAAAGGTTCTTGACCAGCATATTTAAACATTATCATGCTTTTAAGTATGTATTTGTACTGTTAGCTCAAGAACGAGGCTAGGAACTCAGATGTCCAAGAACAGTGAAATCCATCATACAGCGATACAATGAACATGGTGGAAAATGGGCAAAGACAAGGCTCTACTAGAAAAATCTTACAAAACAATTTTCCTTTGCTTAAGGACACGATCAGAAAATACATGACAAATCACATAGTCACAAGGTCTTGTGATGCTAGATCTGTTTGTTACATAGACCAGGAATACTTGACACGTATGTCTAAATGAGTGACTTTGTGAGCACTTCCAAGAGCCTGACTCCAAACATAACCCCAGATGATATTGCACTGAGCAAGTATTACACTCCCTTAATTCCCTCTTTGTTTGTTTGTATATTATGTTTATTTTATTTGTTTCCTTCTTTATTGTTTGTATATTCCCTCTTTATTCCCTCTTTTATTTCATGGGCTAGGTTGCTAGAAGGCAAGAGTGCTTGTGAGAGCTGGGCTACATTTAAACAGCACTTCTTCCAAGCTCAGGATCGGTGCATTCCTAAGAGAAGGAAATCGGGGAAGGGGGGCAGGAAACCTGCGTGGATGAGCAAGGAGCTCATTGATAAGATCAAAAGGAAGAGGAAGGTCTATGAAACGTTGAAAAAGGGCCTGTCCTCTTGGGAGGAGTATAGAAGTGTTGTCAGGGCCTGCAGGGACGCGACGAGGAAGGCTAAAGCCCACCTAGAGATGAGGCTTGCAAAAGAGATAAAAGACAATAAGAAGGTTTTTTTTAAGTATGTAAACAGTAAAAGGAAGACTAGGGATAATGTGGGTCCCTTACTGAACGAGGGGGATGTCCTGGTAACGCGAGACGCCGAGAAGGTGGAGATACTGAATGCTTTCTTTGCTTCAGTCTTTGCTTCAAGGACTCCCCCCAGGGACTCCTCGACCCTGGCGGGAGGAGAAAGGGGCTGGGAAATGGAGGGCTCCCCCCTGGTTGACGAGAGAGTGGTTCAGGAGCATCTGTGTGGGCTCAACACACACAAATCCATGGGTCCTGATGGGATGCACCCACGTGTGCTAAGGGAGTTGGCAGAGGTGATCGCCGAACCGCTCTCTATCATCTTTGAAAGGTCCTGGAGAACAGGAGAGGTGCCTGAAGATTGGAGGATAGCCAATGTCACTCCGGTCTTCAAAAAGGGCAAGAAGGAGGATCCAGGAAACTACAGGCCAGTCAGTCTCACCTCTGTCCCTGGAAAGGTGTTGGAACAGCTTGTTCTGGGTGTCATCTCCAAGCAATTGGAAGAGAAGAATGTTATGAGGAGTAGTCAGCATGGATTCACCAAGGGGAAGTCGTGCTCGACCAACCTCGTTGCCTTCTGTGATGGCATCACCAGCTGGGTAGATGGGGGCAGATCAGTGGATGTCATCTACCTTGACTTTAGCAAGGCTTTCGATACTGTCTCCCATGACATCCTGATAGCAAAGCTGAGAAAGTGTGGGATAGAGGAGTGGACAGTAAGGTGGGTTGAGAACTGGCCGAGCTCAGAGGGTGGTGATCGGCAACGCAGAGTCCGGCTGGAGACCTGTGACTAGCAGCGTTCCCCAGGGGTCGGTGCTGGGTCCAGTCTTGTTCAACATCTTCATCGACGACCTTGATGAGGGAATAGTGTCTGCCCTCAGCAAGTACGCCGATGACACAAAGCTGGGAGGAGTGGCCGACACGCTGGAAGGCTGTGCTGCCATTCAGCGAGACCTGGACCGGCTAGAGAGATGGGCAGGAAGAAACCAAATGAGGTTTAATAAGAGCAAGTGTAGAGTCCTGCACCTGGGAAGGGACAACCAGACGTATCGGTACAGGCTGGGGGACGACCTGTTGGAGAGGAGCTCTGAGGAGAAGGACCTGGGGGTCCTGGTGGACGACAGGTTGACCATAAGCCAGCAGTGTGCCCTTGTGGCCAAGAGGGCCAATGGGATCCTGGCGTGCGTTAAAAGGAGCGTGGCCAGCAGGTCAAGGGAGGCGATCCTCCCCCTCTACTCTGCCCTGGTCAGGCCTCACCTGGAGTACTGTGTCCAGTTCTGGGCTCCCCGGTACAAAAAAGACAGGGATCTCCTGGAAAGAGTCCAGTGGAGGGCCACAAAGATGATACGGGGCCTGGAGCATCTTCCCTATGAAGAAAGGCTGAGAGACCTGGGTCTGTTCAGCCTGGAGAAAAGAAGACTGAGAGGGGATCTCATCAATGTGTATAAATACCTAAGGTGTGGAAGACAGAGGGATTTGGCCAACCTCTTTTCAGTGGTTTGTGGGGACAGGACAAGGGGCAATGGCCACAAGATAGAGCACAGGAAGTTCCGCACCAGCATGCGAAAGAACTTCTTCACGGTGAGGGTGACAGAGCACTGGAACAGGCTGCCCAGGGAGGTTGTGGAGTGTCCTTCTCTGGAGATATTCAAGGCCCGTCTGGACGCCTACCTGGGCAGCCTGCTCTAAGGAACCTGCTTTGGCAGGGGGGTTGGACCCGATGATCTTTCGAGGTCCCTTCCAACCGCTGCAATTCTGTGATTCTGTGATTCTGTTTGTGAATGAAAGAAACTGGGCATGAAGTCTGCAAGAAAAAAAGTACAATGGACTTTGGTTAGGTTCCTGATCAGGATCAGGAATATGGGGAACACTCATGTCTCAGCCTTGACAAGGCCAACACTGATATGAGAGATAAATTATGTTCTCCAAGTAATGTAGTTTGCCACATACATATGTACACACACATGTATGCACATATATATATAAAAGCAAATATAAACAAATCATGTCCATTCTGATATACAATGTATTCATGCTTTATACTAGACAGATGGAACAGAGAGAATCTCCTATCTCTGATGCCTCTCTATACAGTATTTTTGTACATCTGAAACAATTCTTCTCTTCATCCATAAAGCCTAAAATAGCTGAAAGGAGATGGAACCCTTACAAGAGCTGTAGGTCTCTTATAATTCAGAATGTTGCATTTAATAGGGTTAAAGTAGTCTAGACATGGCAGATGTGACTGGAGTGTTTTACATTTGAAACAAGTGACTAAGTGTACTCATCAATACATAATATTCTGAAGATGCTCAGGATGTTATGCTGTAAAATGCTGTAGTTATGAATACTAATACTTTTGTTTACAGCAGGATGGATTTATCCATGCAAATACTGACATGATAGTTTCTTTTTGTGGGCATTTAATAGCATTTCAGAAATCTCTTTTAATTTTGATGGTACTAATATTTAACAGAGTAAAATTATCGTGATTTATAACACTGCCTTTCATGAAAGGGGACTAAAAGTCAGAGCATAATAATAACTGTTTTATAATAACGCATCATAATAAAGCAAAATAAATAAAGTTGCACTGTTTTCACACCTGAAACTCATCTTGGTGTGAACATACAAGGCACCCAGCAGTACCGGTAAGGTCCCACAGGGTGGCACTTCAGTACTTGAAGAGCATCGAGAGCTACTCCAGGGAGTGGCTTTTCAGAAAAGCTTTTGCATTCCCTGGGCGCATTTTTTTATTCCTTATTTTTGTTCCAGTTAACAAGTACTTTTTTTTTTTTTTTTCATCTGTAGTGAATGTTTTTTTTTATTTTTTTTCTACCTAATCTCTTAAACTCCCAAATTGTTCCATGTTAATATTAATAATTTAAGGGAAATAAGCAGTTTCATGGTCTAATCATGCCACCGTTGAAAACTGACAGTTGCCCCCAAATAAAGGCTGGGATGATTGGCAGTATTACCTTCAGGCAAGGGGAGATCTGGAGAAGTGGAATAGTGTGAAACTTCATCTCTCTCCCTTGCTGTTCAGATTATTTATCAAAGTATGTGAAGATCAAAAAAAAAAAAAAAAGGAAATGAATGCATGTAAATTATTAACAGCGTGCCTCAGAGGATAAGCAGATTCATGGATACTGTATTAACTATAACAAATTATATATTCAAATGGAAAGAAATAGGAGTGAATTGTAAAAGGTTAGTAGATAATGTGTACAATAATCTCATCAGAAATTATAATCTAGAAAATAACGTTGTAAATAGGAAAAAAAAAAAAATGCCAAGAAAGCATCTGACACTCAGGGCATTGCTTGTTTGTTTATTTTTACAAGTATTTATAGTGTTGACTCATACAGGTTAAAACAGAATATTTGATACAGTCCAACCTATGATATTCTTGTGAGAGACATTTGTAATTGAGATCTCTCATACAGGCTATAAACAAGAATGAAGACTAGTTTATGAAGTGGTAGCACAAAAGCAAATCTTTATTTGCTGTTGCTCAGCAACCATGTGTGGAAGGCCCATTTTTCATTTTTGCCTTAACTTGACTTGACAGGAAAATGATAATAAATACGAGATTATTATCAAAGGGTATAGATTATTTTGAACAGATGAACAGACATGTCAAAAAGAGGCATGTAATTTGGTACTCGTGAACGGGGGAACATTAGAGAAACTGAAAATAGGGTTATAGCTTCATTACTAGCTTGCAGTTCATGCACGATTCTTGAAGAAAAAAAACAACTACAAAACCCTATTCTGCCTCTCTTAGTTTCTCTACCTGGTTCTTTAAAATGAATCATACAGTGTTATTCAGTCTGTTGTTATCTATGTCAACTTTTAGTTTCAATACTATGAAAAAATCCTTCTGTGGTTGCTATGCAACACAAATTATAAGCTAAAATATGTTTTAGTTCATTTGCTAAATGGATATGTGCCTGACTAAATAAACAGTAGCCAGGTGACTAACGTAGCATCTAATTAAAAGACTAATCAAGGTATTAATAAAATATTCAGACCACACAAGAAACATGATAAACAAATCCATCAGTTTGGATCTAAAATGTCAAAGATTCTTAATATATGCAAAAAGAGTAGACATTAGCACAATGTAGAAATGTCAGTTTTCATACTTTTCTATTTGCGTTTGCTTTTCTCCAAGTGTGATAATTGCTCATGCAACTTATTTCAAGCAAACTGCTTCACAAGCTTCTTGCAGTTAGCTGAATCTTAAGAAACAAAGCCAGGTCTTTGGAATCTGAAACAAACCTAATCCTTGACCCTTCTTTATAGTAGAGCAGCAAAATGCTTCCTTCTTTTAGTATTCTGTCCCTCGGAGGCAATGTTTTCACAGGGTGGGGATTAAGGTTGGGCAGGGATCTGTCTCTCCAGGGACCTTTCTCTGTGGCTGCCAGGAGGTTGGTTGATGTTGGTAATTTGCTGGATTGCCTCTTCCACACTTCAAAGGAGACAGGCCTTTGTACAGATGTGAAATGATGTGAAGAGGTACGTGCTTCTTTGGATTCAGGTAGAGACGAAGAGTGGCACTGAACTTCCTGTGTACAGAAGACAGGTTATTTTTGTTGCTCAAGAAAATGAGTTTCTTGGCTTCTAACTCCTTCTGCCTTATTGTTCCTTGGGTACACGATCATCTTGGTTACCACTTGTAAGTAATGTAACCCATTCTCCAACTCCTAGAGAAATTTCTATCTGGCAAATATTTGTGTTAAAATCAAGTTATTCCAAAAGTTTCTCATATTAGTCATCTGTTAAATTTTTTAACCAATACAAAAATAGCATTAACTATGGGATAAGCCTATAATAAACTATTTTTTCATCCTATAGTCTTCAAACTATGTAAAAACAAACATATAGTTTACTTTAAAAATGTAACAGGAAAAGTCTGTAATTCAAATATACATGGCATAAAATGTTCCAGTCTTAATTTTGCATATAAACTAATACTGTGAGAGAGAGTAATATCAAAGAAAATTCCATGTTAAAAAATAAATATTAGCAGAATACATAAATACTACTTTTAAAAAGGGAATTTGTACATAAAATATTAAATGGAATCAGAATTAGATCACATTTAAAAAAAAAAAAAATTGCAATCCAGGAAAGTCCAGTGAGATGTAAGAACTTATATGGAAATTGTTGGGTTTTGTTTGTGAAGAAAAGCAGCATATGCTGTACTACTATCTGACAGAAAGTAAACAATTTCAGTCAAGCATCTCCTCTGAACAGCTAACAACACTGAAAAATATTGAGAAGTGTTATGCTACTGCAAATGCAAAATTGAAAGATAGAAGTTAAGCCCTTAACAAGACTTATTGACTCTTCTTGGTTTGTAGAGGAACTCAAACAAATGGAACAGGGAATTTTACAAAATTTGAAACCTGTTTATGTTTAATTCAAGAAATTGAGTCCAACTATTTCTGCTCACTACAAAATAGGTTTGAGAAGAAACAGAAAGCAGCTATTTCCTGATTTAAAAAAAAAAAAAAAAAAGTTATCAAAGTGTAAATATCATCTAGCCTACACAGTTTCCTGTGGCAAGCAGCTTGGTTAGATCTTCATCACTTTGGATGAAGAGTATGTAATGCATGTATTGTTCACCGTGACCAAGATTAAATGTGTAGCTGTCAACACTAGCAACAGGAACGTTCTTGGGGGAAAAAGTCACCAAAGTAATCAGCTGGATGTTGCAGGCTTTGTGTGTTGACAGAAATTTTTTTGCAATTACACTATGTCTGTGTTACCAGAGATCTGTGGAAGAAGGCATGCTGTTTCTTAGGCAAGGTTCTTATTTAGGCTGCATTTTACATTTAGGCTGTTTCTTATACATGAACTTAACATGTCCTGTCCCTGTCTGAAGTCATCAAGACTTAAGAGCTATAGGAAGACAGCAGTGGAATCATAGATTGGCTCAGGTTGGAAGGGACCTTAAGGATCATCTAGTTTCAACCCCCTGCCATGGGCAGGGATGCCACCCACTAAATGCTCAGGGGCCATCCAACCTGGTCTTGAACACCTCCAGGGATGGGGCATCCACAGCTTCTCTGGGCAACCTGTTCCAGTGCCTCACCACCCTCTGAGTGAAGAATTTCCTCCTAACCTCTGATCTAAATCTCCCCTCTTTTAGTTTAAGTCTGTTCCCCCTTGTCCTGTCATTGCCTGATTGACCAAAAAGTTGTTCTCCATCTTTTTTATAACCCCCGTTTAAGTATTGAAAGGCTGCAATGAGGTCACCCCAGACCCTTCTCCAGGCTGAACATCCCCAGCTCTCTCAGCCTGTCTTTACAGAAGAGGTGCTCCAGTCCTCTGATGATCTTTGTGGCCCTCCTCTGGACCTGTTCTGACAGCCCCACACCCTTCTTGTGCTTGGGGCCCCAGACCTGGATGCAGGACTCTAAGTGGGGCCTCACAAGGGCAGAGCAGAGCGGTTCAATCCCCTCCCTCCCCTGCTGGCCAACCCTCTTCTGATGCAGCCCAGGATGCAGTTGGCCTTCTGGGCTACAAGTGTGCACTGCTGGCTCATGTTGAGATTTTTGTCCACCAGAACCCCCAAGTCCTTCTCTGCAGGGCTGCTCTCAGTGAGTTCTTCTCCCAGTCTGTGCTCATATCTGGGATTGCCCCTACCCAGGTGCAGCACCTTGCACTTGGACTTGTTGAACCTCATTAGGTTCACATGGGCATACTTTTCTGGCTTGTCCAAGTCCCTTTGGATGCCATCCCTTCCTTCTATTGTATCGACTGCACCACTCAGCTTGGTGTCATCTGCAAACTTGCTGAAGGTGCACTCGATCTATGTCATTGATAAAGATATTAAACAGCACCAGTCCCAGGACAAGTGAGCATTTATTGTAAGGTGAAAACAGTAGAGCACCATTTCTGTGTAGCCAAGTTCAACATGGAGCAGATCAGCCTACACTGGGCTGTCCAGCCAACTCCATTAGCAGGAGTACTGTGTAACCTAGCACATCTCCTCTGCCCCAGCTCCCGTGGTCCCACCGTGACCCCAGCCCCACCGCCACGTTCCTCAGCCTCCTGCACCCCACACCCCCCAAAACCCCACCCAGGCACGAGAAAGAAAGCGAACACGCATGTTTCGTTTGTCTTTTTGCTTTAATCTCGTGGATCTCACACACAACCCCGCACCAGGGCGGGAGAACCAAACCCCGCTTCTTCAGTAACGCTGACCCGCTTCCCGCCATAGCAGCGGACCTGTCAGCCCAGCACCGTGTCCGCCGTGAGGTGACCGTGGGGGGGGGGAAAGGAAGGAGCGCGGCTCTCGCGAGACGTGAGCTCGGCGCCGCCCGCCCGCGCCCAACGGCCGCCGCGGGACGATTCGAACCCGGCTGCGGAGCGCGCGCGGCGGGGCCCGGCTCGGCGTCGCCTCAGCGTGTGTGGGGCCGTGCCCGGTGCCCCCGTCCCCTGTCCCCCTGTCCCCTGCCGCTCCGGCCCCCCGACCTGCCCTGCGTGGGACAGGGGTACCGGTAAGGGGGAAGCGGGGCACTCCCCCGGCCGGCAGGAGGGGCGGGAGCACGGGCGGGATGGAGGGAGCGCTGTGGTGAGGAGGTTAAGCTCCTGGTGCCGGCCCGTCTCCCGGGGTCGTCGCTTGACAGGGGGAAAGGGGAGAAAGTTGTGGTGTTTTGGGGCCCGTCAGAGCTTTTCAGGCGGGTGAGTGTTGCCGGCTGGAAGGACGGCCAGGTAGATGCCCTGTTCAGCAAGGCTCGTGCTGGGACCGCTGTCCTTGTTAAAAAGTGGAAGTATCAACCAAAACATTCTTCTAAGTCTGCTTTTCACACTTTCTTAATTAATAAAAAGTGAGTTAATACGTACAAGTAGGGCAGCCTAGTACAGTTACAAATCTAAATATTGATTCCAGTAACTGCAATGAGCTGTGGGGACGTGTTTTTTTCATAACCATGTAGATAAAGCTGTATATAAATATATGCTTATATACTATTCACTGAGACCATAAATGACTATGTTTTGAGACACAGTGCTTTTCTCTAACTTCATATATGTTTCTTTTTCTTTTTTTTTCTTATAAAACAAGGTGAAACAAGACCACAATGAAACGTGAAGCATTTTTGCAAGTTGTGTCTAAAGAGTCGATTGAAGACTTCTTGCGTTTTACTCAGATTCCTGTAAGTAAGCCATGGTACACATACATGACTAGTGAGATCTAAGGTCTGCTGTCAGTGCTCAGATTTTTGTGGCATAGCGACAGAAACTGTTTTTCTGGTATCTGCAAACGTGCAAGAATAATTGTCATAGGAAAGAACTTCCTATGGCACTTGATGGAACATATAAAGGTGTGGAACCTGAAATTTCGCTGTGTCACAGCCCAGCTGATATTCCTAACAGTTGCTTGTTCCATGTGCAGTTTGCATTTTTAAGATAATGATTTATACTATGGTAATACTAAAAAAAAAAAAAAGTTAATCTATGAAAGTGTCATTGTCTTGCTGTGTAAGGAATATGAGCTCATACACAAACATAGCAGAGGTATGCTTCACCAGCGCTTAATCATTCATTTGATAATTTAGGTTGTACACACGTTCTTGAGTCCATGTGTAATTGTACTTGGTACTTCTTTCTACCACTGAACATCTTAGAGATGTGAGCAATTGCTGGCTCTAAGTGCAGCGTGGAGAGAAGCATGAGGAAGTAAAAACAAATACACTGGAATTTACGAATTAAAAGTTCAGTGTCGCTTCTTGTATATGCTATTTCCTTAAGAAAATTGCATTGTGGTGTTTGCTGCTAAGCTTCGATCTGCTGTTAAGACATAACCTATTTCTCCTAATCATCTTTTGCTAGCCTTAGTAAATGGTATTGTCAGGTTAGTTTCTTGAGCTTTCTCTGTAGCAGCCTCTCTATTCTTATATTATAAACCACATGTTACAAAGAGGGGATCTTCAGGTTAGTTCTGCTTTGCTATATCGAAAGCTAGAGGTGTGGGATGTTTTTGTTTTTAAGAATTAGTTTTAGTTTCACGCCTTCAAGGACCTTGTCAGATAATGACTCTATTTTTTTTTTTAAGTTGGGAATCTTTTTCTTATTCTGTTTCTCTTGTCCTCATTTTCCCAGCGTCAGCACCTATCTACCTACCTTTTATCATCTTAATTTAGATGTTTAAAAAGATCTGTGTGTTATTTTATTGGTAAGACTATTCAGTTTCAACTAACGTCACTTGATTTGGGTTTTCGCTAAACTAATCAGTATTTTCTTATTGTTACCTGTGTCAGGATAGAGTAAGTTGATAAGTTGACCTCTGTGTCCACAGAGATGCAAATGAATATACTAATATAGCCTAGATATTAAATCTCTCATTTCTACAGTAGAGGTCATGTACCATGTAATAAGCCTAGGCTTGTATGTCTCCCAAACATCACTGAACCTCTTTTTCTAACTAATTTGCTGATTTTTCATTTGCATTCCTGTGTGTAATTATAGATGACAGCATTATTAACAGATTGCCATTGTTTGAAATCTCCTTCCCATTTTTTCCAAATCTAAACACTTTAATAAGAAACTGTTCCATTTAGGATAACACACAGTACTTCCAAGATTTTGTTTTTATTGACTTTGGTCATCTTGTTTCTGTCATCTTCATCTCACCCACTGATCTATCTTAATGTGCCTTCATCTTTTTAGTTTTAAAATTTTGTTTTATCATCAAAATGTTTTTTATCACCAATGCATAAGCGTTATCTTGCAAGAGATTTCAGCCGTATGTCTTTATTGCTTATGAAACTTAATGCCTTTACCAAAGGAGAGCCTACCCTTTATTATTTTACAGAAGTAACTGGTTGGCTTGTCCATTCACCACAACTTACTAGTCTGTATCCTTTTTGTTTCTAGACTACAGTTCCACTCCCATCAGCCTAACTCTTGCCAATATTTCTGGAAACTGTTTATCAGCAGCTGTAATGAGTATATTGGTTAAAATTGTCTTATGATTTCATAGCGTAAGGAAATTTGACTTTCCAGATTACTTTCTGATTGTTAAAGAGATTTGAGTTACACTGATCATTTTCCTTCCAAACCTTTTTTGACGAAGGGTGTGTGTTTAACCACATCTTATCTTAGGATGAGGACCCTCACTTTAGGATCTTCCTTAAATAATTCTTGACTGATTTTCTGGAGGAGGCTATGGTAGTGTATTCTGTCCTTTAGAAGTGTATGTGTATGGCATGAAGGGGAAAGACTAGTTAGAGCCTCACTGCTTTCCATAGTTTTCATGTTATATTTATCCTCTGCTTTTTCTACCTATTTAGTGCTATAGCCTCAGAATTTACTTTTTAAATTTTTTTTAATGTTCTGTTCTTAGTGTTGCTACTACTTTAAATGTCTCTCATTTCTCCCCTCTCCTGCTTTAATTTTCCATTTCCATCTTCTCACTGCTTTGTTTCATTCGAAGCTTTTAAAATTCCAGGGTTTTGATACTTTTCCTTTGTGATTTGCTTTGAACTTTTCACACTTTTGTTTTTAGAAGATTGCTATTCTATATTATGGTGCTATTTATCAAAGTCGTTATCAGGCGCTGTTAAATTTCTCCACTAAGTCCTGTTCCAATTCAAGAAAGCACAGTATTTCTAAGAGAGGAGAGCATGAATCAGATATGACTAGCAAACAATGGCATCCTTTTCCCTCAAAGGTTTTGTAATAATTCTATCATATCATCCCAGAGAAAGATCAGAAAGCTCTAGTCTTATTATGGATCTGTTCTTTTTGTTCAAAACGCTACAATCTTAATATCCTGTCTTCTGGGTTTGTTTGAAGTGGAGGGCTGAAGAACTCCCTGTGCAGCCTTTGGTTTATTGTATTTGTTTTCAACTGTAGAATAGAATAGAAATTCTGCTATAAATATGTAAAAGGATCTTTCTTCTCATGGCCTTCTGGGAACCTTCTAACACTTACTGCTGCTTCTTTCATTATTTCCTATTTTTCTTTTTACCTTCAACACTTTTCTTTCTGAATCTTGTTTTTTAATGCATCTGCAAACTAAAAATATTTTTATTACTGGATCATGGACGTTTTGCCTCTTTTCTCCAAAGCATTCTTAATCCTATAAACCTTCACTTCAGTGTTGCAAATTACATTTCAAAAATTACCAGTACTTCCTTTTGGCTGTGTCTGTTTATTTTTCTAGTCTGTTTTTCCTTCTTTCCTTTTCTCTGTGTGTTCCCTTTCCTAGCAGGCTGCCCACCCTTTCTTCATGGTAACAGGCTCTTTGCATCTCTAAGGTAAATTTTTCTAGTAAGTTCCTTCAAAATCATCCAGACCAGTCTCCTATTAAAATGGATATTCCATGTAATTCATCCTTTAAGTAATTAAATGGGTCAAAGATGGTAACATTAGGAGATTGTGCTACCTTTCTTCTTGGAACTCTAGTTTCATTCATGTATGACCATTTGAGGAGGATTGCCTGTACATACAGTTACAACTGAAAATGTATTTGAAGATGTTGGCAGAAATTATACATATGATGGGGGGGGCTCTGTCCAAAGAGTCCTGTATCTCGGCAAAAATCCCTTCCCTCCTCCGACTGGATCCACAAGGCTAAAGACGAGGGTTTGATATGGTGACCACTGACTCAACTGACCAAATTCCAAACTGGTCTCTTATTGAGACTAGTCATGGCTTTCCGGTCAGAAGAGCTTAAGAGCCCAGGAAGCCTGGGGTTGATGTGCTCAGGAGTTACTTTTGATAGAGGGCCTTTAAAATAGTGAAGTATACACAGCGCTGCTTTATGCAGTTTGTGCTCCAACATCTGTAGTGCTGTCCTCCTGACTCTTACGTTTCAAGTCCTTGCATGAGGTTTTGCTTTCAACAGCTGTCATCGGTCTATGTTTAAGATAGCAGAGATATGATCGGTGAATGTAATTTTATGTCACTGTTAGCTTCTTAGCTAAGGATGTGGAATTGTCTTCATTAGGAAAGAAGTGTTTGGAACACGAGAGACAGAATTTGATGTTGCAGAGAGATGATTTATGCTTAGTAATGTTGCTATGAAGAGCTAAAGACTGAAGTCTTTAGAAAGCCACCCTTGTATCATGATAAAGTTAAGCAGCAGGAATTTCATGTGCTATTTTTAAAGAAATAAATCTTATGGAAGGCTTTTTGTCTCTGTAACTGCAAAGGAATGGAAAGTAATCCTTTATGTCAAGAAAGGTGTTAATTTTAGGAAATGAAATAATGAAAAATAAGCCTCAAAACTGATGTGGAGTTGTAATATCTTCCGACTGCTTCACAGAAAAATACATTTGATCCTTTCGACTTGAATGAACTACTTCAGGAATTGCCAAGAAAACAAAAAGAAATACTATGGGAGAAGCTGACACACCTGTTGAAGGAGACCTTGGTGGAGAAACCTGTGGAAACATGGCAGATGGTTGAAGATGATGAAAATAATGATTGCATGGACGTTGACATAGTTCCAGAAATGGTAACAATACTGTCAAATAGCAATATGATAACTATTTCATATTCACTTGGGAAATAAAATGGAATATTTTCATAGCATCTCTAAACATGGAAGGGTTATCAAACAAGGTCAGTTCCAGACATCTCCCTGCCACGTTCATAACTGACCTTTTAATTACCATGCTTGGATTAAGCTGAAGTTATGATTGGACTACACTATAAAAGATTATATCTGCTGATGATTTTGATTGTCAAAGATGGGACTTGGTTTGGTCAAAACTTAAGTGGTTGTTTTGTATGTTTTATTTCAGTAAACAAACGCTGATCTCTGATGTGCCTTAAATATCTGGCATATACTATAAAAAATCCCTACCTGTTTTAGTATGTCAATTTATTGAATTAAGACTGTGAAATCTAGATTTCAGTGCTCCTCCCCCAGATTATATTTGGGTTATACAAAATTATCCTAACTCTGACCCTCATTTACTGCTTCTGCACTGCAGTTCATGAACTCTCTAGAATACTGGAGGGAAAGGTTTAATTAATTTTGGAGGAAAAAAAAAAGTTCAGCGTGGAAATCACCTGGGAGACCTAGAGGCTTGTAGGAAATCATCATGTGTGCAGGGACTTCACATACAAGTAGACACATTTACCTGGATCTAAAGTCACTGGTCAAATCAGTCAGGAGATCTTGCATTTACACAAGACCCTTTCTAGCTCTGGAATGGGTGTCTGTCTGAGTTGTTTTGTTGCAGATTAAGTTATTTTTTTTTTAATGGAGGAGTGGATACATGTGTACAATCAGCAAGTTATCTACTAGCTGGACCTGAGAGCTTTACTCAAATTTTTTGTAAAGGATGTACTTTAAAAACTATGCTTTCGCCTCTTCTTGATAGACTTTAGGTGTCAGTATACTCTTTGTTCAAAACGGAAACTTAATAGCAATTCAGCTTTGCTCTCTGTTGCTAAGGTTGATTTCTTGTCATAATTCTCTTCTGAATATAAATAAACTGCAGAATTGTTTCCTCGACATTGCTTTCTTTCAGAAACAAACTGTAGCTGTGATCCAAGGAGTGACAGCTGTCGTTACTGCTTCCATACCCGCAGTGGATGAAACTGTAAACTACAAAGTTCTTCTAGAATGTGCTTTCATACTGAATGGTGCGTACTTGTCTGTTATACCGTGCATCGTTATACTGGCTTTTAGCAGATGGGTGTACTAGGCTTTTTGTTTGACCTGAGTGGTCTTTGGAAAAAAAAAATCACGGACAAAGTTGCTACTGATGTAAGTTCTAATTTATGAAACAAACTTGAGGGAGCATTAAAAATCAGTTACACAACCTAAAACTTGGAACTTAAATAGTTTTCTTTCCCCCCATCTGTTCACCCAACTTTACTTATTCTGTGGCTTATAGCATTTTGAAGGCAAAACGAGATTCCACTGTTACTGATCCAAAAACTTGGCCAAAACCTTAAAATTAACCAAGCCGCCTAAATACCTACAGTAAGAATAGGCCGTTAAGACGTGTAACTGTGACAACAGCTGGTATATATTGTGAGATATGCTTAGGGTACTAAGAGACTAGCGTTTTAGATGAATAATATCATTCGTTGCAATAAATAATTACTTTATTCCTGTTGTAGGTATTCTTCCTGCATTACCTGAATCTGAAAAAAGCCTACAGGGCGCCATCCAACGTATGTGTGAAATGTGGTGGGAGAAAGAACTGGAAGGGAAGGAGCAGCTAGGGAAAACTGTATTTATTATATTGCTAAGAAAAAGCCTGAATAAAGCTGCTACGGTATGTGAAGCTATATTGAACTTTAAATTATTAGTGAATATTCCAAGAAAGATTCTCTCCAAAATACACTTTTTTTCAAGTTAATTTGTTTTCCATGTCTTAGTGCTTCTCAGTTAATGAAACCTGTGATACCATGTTTGTCACAAATTGTCTTTTTGGGGTTGCTTGCATAAACCACATACTAAAATGTTGCCTTCCCTGGAATGAACTTTAAAGATTTTTTTGGCATCAGTTTCACAAGAAAACAGTTTGTTTTACAACCATTTTTTTTCTTCACTAATTTGTAAAGTCCAGTGACAAAGGTTTGAGTGGCAATTGGCTCTTTTTTAATTCAGGTTTTATGTGGTACCCTCCGTGACTCATAAGAGACTTCTTAAGTGGGAAGCTTCATTTTCTGTTACTCTTTATCTCTCTACAAATATTTTTTCTAGCTTATTTCTCAACTGATGGACTGATTTTTTTTTTCATGTATTAGTTACTTAGAGCAATGTGACATATCTTTTGCACTAACCCAATAAATATCTCCCTTACTTGTTCCTTCCTTTTATTTTTCCCTGTTAACTGCTTTCATTGTTTAAAGATTTAGAAGTGGAATGATGCAGTTTGCATCTATTTTGCATGAAATACCAGCTTTCTGTACTCGAGCATGTCTTCAGTTGCTGGAAGTCAGCATTTCTGCAGTTACACATTTTTGAAATCTTTTCCCAATGATGGCGGTGAAAGTCAATTCATGTTCCTAATTTTGCAATCTGGAAACCTTCTATCTGTAACAGTGCATTTCAAATTCATTATTTTGAATTCTTTAAAAAAATTCTTCATGTTAACGGTATACCTACGCCACTGTAATATGGACTTTTTTTTCTCTGTCAGGGTGCAGATGTAATTCGTCTCTGGAATCTACATCAGACACTGCTGTGCTTTGATTATGATTCAGAGGACAGTAATGAAGTCAAGGACTTGTTGCTTCAGTGTTTTATGAGTGTAAGACACATTAAAAAAGAAGAGGTAAGCAAAATTTTATCCTGCTCTGCTTTTCTTCTGTCAGTGGGCTTTGGTTACTTTTAACAGTTTTGCATTAAGCCTTTTGACTGATAAGTTCTGACATACAGTCAACGATGCTGGGGCTGTTATCAGACTTTTTGGTATTTTTTCTGTCTCCAAATGGGAATGCTCTGGTTTTTGATTTTGGGGTGGTTTATTTTGTTTTTCAAAAGTTTAACGCAGGAGGGAGGTGAAATAACATTTGCTCTTCCTAATTTTTCTTCTGATTATTCCTAAGTAAGTAATGTTGCTGAGCATTAATGACAGATTTACTGAGTTTGAGGTTGGACGGCACCCCTGGAGATCATCTTGTCTAACATCCTGCTCAAAGTAGTCAGCTTGAGCAGGTTGCTTAGGGTTGTATCCAGTTGCATTTCTGAACATCTTCAAGGGTGGAGACCTTATAGTCTCTCTGGCAACATGTTACAGTATTTGATCACCCTTACAGCTAAACAAACAAAAACCTATTTAAAATAATTTCCTGTATTTCATCTTGTGCCTTTTGCATCTTGCCCTGTCACTGAATACCACTGAGAGGAACACAGTCTGGCGTACCAGCTGCTCCTTCCAGTTTTGAATTACCTGCAAAATTGCTGAGCATGTACTTCTGTGTCACTAATGAACATGTTAAACAGTGTTAGTCCAGTATCATAGAATGGCTTGGGTTGGAAGGGACCTTAAAGATGATCTAATTCCACCCCCCTGCCATGGGCAGGGACACCTCCCACCAGACCAGGTTGCTCAAAGTCCATCCAGCCTGGCCTTGAACACCTCCAGGGATGGGGCATCCACAGCTTCTCTGGGCAACCTGTGCCTGCACCTCACCAGCCTCTGAGTAAAGAGTTTCTTCTTTATATCTAATCTAAACCTACTCTCTTTGTTGACCGCACCACGCAACTTGGTATCATCAGCAAACTTGCTGAGGGTGTGCTCAGTGCCCCTGTCCCTGTCACCAACAAAGATGTTAAACAGCGCCAGTCCCAATACTGACCCCTGAGGAATCCCACTCGTTACTGATCTCCGCCTGGACTTTGAGCCGGTGACCTCAACTCTTTGAGTGTGACCATCTGGCCAATTGAGGCTCTGGGGTACACCACTAGTGGCTTGTTGCCCACTGGACTTCATGTTCTGACCTAATGTTCAAACATGTGCAGGGGAATGCATATGTCATCTTCTGAAAATGCTACTGCAGGACAGGTGTGTTTGTTTGTTTTTTTCTGTCCTCATCTTCCATTTGGAAAATATCTAGCCAGCCTTAGTGCTGCGGTTAAGTGTTGCCACATTCAGGGAAGATTTTTTTTTTTTTATCATCTCAGGAAGCTTTTCCAGTCAGTGCTGTATTTTGCCATCACTTATTTCACCTTTGCAATTTCTTCAGTGATCTGTCTAATGGGAGTCTTATTTTAGTAGGAAATGAATTCTTACTCCTCTATTTATCTGGCAGGTCACTTTCCATGCTTGAGGAAACTGCTTCCTAGCCCAAAATACAAGGGGAACCAAAACCTATCCTGGAAGACTGAGATAGAGTTCAGTTAAATTGTGTCTACAACCAATTTAGGTATCTATGTGGGAGCCAAATCACTTCAAGTCCTGGGAAGGATTTAATTGCTTAAGCATAAGTAAATGACCAATGCTACATTAAATGACCTAAGTTCTTTCAGACATCCATGTGGGACTGGCACATAAAATACAGGATCTGTTGTACATCTCTGCTTTCTGGAAAACCACCTGAATGTTTAAAATTGTTTTGTGTTTAGGCGGCGGCAAAGTGCCCCAGTCAATGGAGTCAACAGAACATTTCATCTTCATAAAGCAGTTACTTGACAACCGATCACCGGAATCACTCTCCAGGCAATTAATATTCTGGAGACTTAAACATCCAAATTTAGATGTCTCAGTTTGTCAACCACAACTCAATTACAATATGTGAACTGCCCGTACAGTTTCGGAACGGTGACTGTCTGGGATTTCTCTAGCTCTGCAGACAGGAGATTTAGTGTCTTGAAATTCACAGTACAAAAAACATTTTCATGGTGCTGTGAAACTACTGTGCTTCAGTTGCAAATCCTTCTGTTTGGGGGTCTTGCATCCTGAGTATGGCTTCAGTGCCAACCCAGCTCATGCATATTCTCTAGTCTCCCTGTCTGGGTCATTTTGCTAATGATAGGTTTGTTGTAGCAACATGTCTAACACACCCTCGGCATCTCTGCTGTACCTTTTTCTTAACGTCTGTGTCTAAAATGCTGATAGCCGTAGCTAATATCAGCATGATGTCTGAATCGTCTATCAGGTCTTATATTCTCTTAAAGATTTATTGCTTGCAGGCTTGTTCTACAGTTCATAAAAAAAAATATTCCTCGTTCTTTCTGGAGTGTGCATCCAGGGTATAACTCCATCGCAGCTTAATGAGATGTAATTCCAGTTGCAATGATCCTGTGTTACCATGGGCTAGCATTCCTCTTTTCCTCTCTGCAGCATGAATGCTCATGCAGCTATGTGATGAGTTCATTCAAAGAGGTAGCTGATCAGTTTTCTTCCTAGGGAGATTGTCAGCTAGATAAATTGCTTTGAGTGGTTTATCGTATGCAAGGATGAAGAGAATGGGAGGGTCAGGAATATGGTATCCTGACTTTTAGACCAGACTAGACTGATACAGAATTGCACACTTATGCTTCATTGCAAGATCAGGGAGTTCAGTTTTTCTGCCTTCCATGACCGTGCTATTCAACACGAAGTAATATTTCTCACAGGCTTATCATAAGACTGCGTTACTGGAGTGAGCCTCTGAATTTATCTGTGTGCAATTTATGAAGCCATTCTTGTTCAGGTGGGGTTTTCAATCAGCTGGAGAGCCCTGCAGAGCATCTATTACTGTGTTTTAGAGGTAGGCCTGTTCTCTCATCTTCCTTGCTAACCTTGTGTGTGTAAATGCAAGTGCCAAAGTCACAAAGTATCATGGCTGCAAGCACAGCAGTATGAGGTGCTCTGCACCGTGTTGATGGGCTAACCCCAAAGATGGCAAGTTCACAGTCTTACTCACCTATCACCAGTTTACCTCTCAGGATACCGAGGATGCTGATGGCGATAATCAATTCAGGTCCATTGATCACAAGCGGCAGGTTTGATTAGAGTCGTTCACTATTGTTCTCATGATCAGGGTCAATCTGTTGAGATCAAAGGAAAAAGGAATTGGACAGAGCTGAATACAAATTTCTCTTGGATGCTTTCATCGCTTCAGGGGGTTCAAAGGAACTTTGTGCCTTTTCTTTATCTTTCTGCCAAGACTGCAGAAGATGAGAAGAGTTTGAGTATGGCCTAACCTTTGCCTTGTTGAGGTGGGAGCTGTAGGTCAAGACTCCCTTGACTTTTCAGTTTGACAAGGATGTTGATGGGAGAGTGTACCACTGGGACTCCAATATATGTATTAGACCACCAAAGCTGGAGATGAGTGGCTTTTTTTTTATTTTTATCCGGTGTTTTTCTTTCTTGGTAGAAGCATCTCTTGTTTGACAACAGAAAGGATTCTATCAGACTTGTCGACAAGAATCATGACGTTGTATTTAGCCTTTTAGATCTTCATTTTAATGATCTTCTGCATGACTTCTTGATCTGCAGGCATTTAAGCCATCATTTCCACTAAAGAAGTTTCTGCCTGTATTCTTCCTTCCCTCTGTCCCTACTCGATAATGTTGTAGGTGCCTGGCGTTATCAGCCTTGTTTGAGCCTCTGTTTTCTCATGGGTCTTGACATACCTGTTGGTTATGCTCTGAATGGAAGAGTCTTTGAACTTTATTATTGCGTCTTATGAGTTTTTCTGCTTTATTTTGTCTAGAAAAGTACAAAGGACCTCTGTAATTGTCTGACTTGCTCTTATATATGATCAGACTTCTCAGAGTCTCAGAAGCTGGATACTTTCATTCTAGGATGACACAGAGCTTGGCTGCCTATACAGATACTATATGAGGTTCTAGTTCCATTGGCAGCTCTTGCTGAGTCCAGAAGAGCAAGGGTTTATTTCTACTCTCCACTGCCTTCCACTCCCTTTTCTTGCAAAAAGTTTTCTTGCTTATTAAAGTTGTCATTATGACTTCTAAGTTGCTAAAAGGAAAGAAAACCTAATTCAGAAAAAAACTTTTCTTCTGCTTTTATGAATTAAAGCATCTCCAGGAGGCTGGCAATATTACCTTCTATAAGACAATTCCTTTCATATTGTCCTTGCTAATCACAGCATTTATTTTCCTCAGCAGCCCAGCTGTTCTGTGCTTTTGTTCAAAATTATTTCTGTATCTAATGCTGGAAGAGTTGTCATGTTATCTTATCTGTACCTTCGCCAGCATTATAGTGTCAGCCCAAAATGATGCTGCACTTGACAGAGCTCTGATGACCCTTGATGTGAGGTTCCTGAGCTGCACAGTCCCTTATCATTATAGAATACTACCTGAAGTCAGTCTAGAACAGAGAACAGACTGGACATTGGAAAAGAAGACAGGCAGATACACAATCCACATAGGTATTTGTTTCACATTTCTCTTCAGTGGAGTAACAGCAATACTTGAACTAGGTTTAAAAATTAAGAATCTTTACTGTTGAAGTGGCTCTTAAACTCGGTGTTCCTCGAGGGTCTGACTTCCATTTTATATTCCTTTGTTTACTTTTTTGTTTTTCCTCCCTTTTCCTCTACCAACAGGGAAGAAGATTCTTGAGCTTTTTGTTCAGCTGGAATGTCAACTTCATTAAAATGATACATGGAACTGTTAAAAACCAATTACAGTTTTTTCCAAGGTATGCATCACAGTTACAGTTCTTAATGATCTTTAGGAGCTTGGCTAAAATTTTGTTTGTCTCAAACTGAAAAACCTAGTATGATGATTAAAAAATATATCAGCATCCAGAGACCTTCGAATCTGCTGAATATAAGTACCATATTGTTTCAACAACTCCATTTAATTTTTGCTTTGTACATGCCTGTATATACAATTATAGGTGTAGTAAAGTGCTTTTTTAGCATTAGCTAAAGCAAATGATTTTTACTTAAAATGCGCTGCATTACTTGCAAAGTTGGTGTTAGAAAACTGCAGGTCTGTTCCTGCTTCTGCAAGGTGTTGTTATTTTTCCTGTTAACAACTTCTGATTTAGTATGGTAAGATTCTAACGAGAGACAGTCTAAATAAGAAATAACTTGTAGGATCATAGCCTGAGAACTTGATTGATGGGTGAAAAGCATGGATTTTTTTCCTTTCATTATTCAGAGAAACGTTATGTAGGTTATTCTTTGTATTAAAATCAGAGGCTTTCTAATGCTTTCAGTTAAAATAATTTGTGTATGCATTTGTAAACAAGTTAAGGCATTCATTAAGAGATTAAAATATCTGTGCTAAGTTTTGACTTTCCTACTGTAAGAGATTTTTTTTTTTAAGTGCTTGGGTTCATTAATTGACAATTAACTTTGTTTTTCTGTAATTATCAGTGTAGACTTTCAAGATACTTACTTCCTCTAAAAGTAATGTTGATTCACAGAGCTGAGAATAATAATGGTACTAAGCAAAAACTTCATGCTATTACTTTTATGAGTTGTACATAGCATGCTTGTTTGATAGTGTTTCCCATATGTTAATACAGATCCTTAATGGAATACATTTCAGAAGTTTACTTCAGAGCATGGAAGAAGGTGTCAGGAGAAGCTTTAGAGGTATTACTATGCTTGAAATTTTGTTTGGATAACTCTGCATTTTAACATGGGGAGATTATATGAATTTTCAACCTAGGAAAGGTTCCTAAGCAATCCTCAAGGAATCCTTTCCATAAGGAAATGGCCTCTTCAGCATTGCCAAGGAATAAGGAAGTCATGCTGTGAATGTTTAGCCACTGTGATTGGCTTGGTTGTACTTAAGCACCTTTAATTCTGCTACTGAAATGTTTTGTACAACTATGCACGTTCATGGTTTTTTTGTAAACACAGTAGTTACCTGAGATACTGAAACACTTACTCAGTATGTGCTGGGCTACATATTTGATAGCTTAAATATTTACCAAGTTTTTGTAGATTTCCATGGGAATGATCAAAAGTGTAATTACAGCATCACAGCAAAGCCCCAGTCAAATTTCCACTCCAGTGCTTATTGTTTTCTTGTGTGTTAACAGTAGCATGTATGTGTTTTTACTGTAGATACTTGAACATAATTGTATTCAGGATTTCATGCATCATGGAATTCATCTTCCCAGAAGCTCTTCTGTTCATTCTAAAGTTAGAGAGGTAAGATCCCGTAAAGCATGACATGAACTAGTAGCATCAAACTCAGATTATAAGCATAAAGTAGAAATTTTCCATTTCCAACTGAAATACTGTTCTGGGTCTGGCTGGGATGGAAATAATTTTGTTCATAGCAGCCCATATGGTGCTGTGGTTTGGTGTTTGTTGACTAAAACAGTGTTTTAGCTGTTGCTGAGCAGTGCTTGTGTGGTGTCCCGGCTATCATTTTCCTCAATGCTGCCTCCTTAGCAAGTAGGCTCAGGGTGAGCAAGAAGTTGGAAGGGGGCACAGCTGACCCAAATAGACCAAAGGGATGTTACATTCCCTGTAGTTGCCGTGCTCAGCAATAAAAAATGAGGGAGAGGGGATTTTGAGGAGGCAGCCATTGCTTGGAGAGTGGTAGGGCATTGGTCTGGTAGTGGAAAGTGAGCGATTGCATTTGCACCACTTGTTTTCTTTTTTAAACCTCTCTTTCATTCCCTTATTAAACTGTCTTTATCTTGACCCACCAGTTTTCTTGCTTCTGTTCTTTTCCTCATTCCACCAGGAGGGGAGTGAGTGAGCAGTTGTGTAGTGCTTAGCTGGAGAGTGGGGTCAACCCACCATAAATACTTATCTGAAAAGTAGTATATTCTGAAAGACAGATTATTAGAACAAATTTTAAGAGGAATTTGCACCAGCAAATTAATGATTAGCATTAAGAGGAGTTTAGCAGCAGATTTCCATGCCAAAGTTGAATAAGAAGCTTTTTAAGACAAGGCACTCATATCTGGTCTATACCTTCTCACTTCCCGTGCTTTCCCCCAAATATGTAGAAGCTAGAGTGTATAGTATGTGCAGTAAACAGCTTGATATACCAGTATATTTATCCTGTCTCATATCTAGTGGGTTCCCTTGTCCTCTGACCCAATGTATTTCAAGTAAATAGAGCAAACTAGTATAAGCATCCTATGTTTTATCAGTACAAGACATGTTCAGCCATTAAGGCATAGAAGTGTAGGTGTTAACTAATGTATCTGTTACCAGCGCTTGGTAGCACTGTATCAAGAAAAAAATAAGGGTCTGTGTGCCAGTTTTTTTTCCCCCCTACTGTTGGTTAGCGTTATATGCCACTAGTGACGTTGTATAAAAAGGCAAAAAGGGACTAAGTACGTGGTCCAGCAAGTGTAACCAGTTTTGGTTGCCCCCAAGGAAATGAAATGGCTAATAATTTGAGAGCAACAACTGTTTTAAACTGTTTTACAGACTGTAGAAGGTCTCTCATTCACAGGAAGCTGTGGCTAACCCTTCCATGAATTTGACTCGTTGATGCTCTTGTTTCAATATTATTTACAGAACTAGCTTTTTTTTTTTTTTTTTTTTTTTTAACTTAATTCACGTTTTTATTATTAGCCAGTACTTGGAATACAGTGCTCAGAATTACTGGTTTTTTTTTTTGCTTTTGACCTAAAACATTACAGCAACAAGCAAAAACAGAGACTATTTTATATATATATGTAACATTATATATGTTATATATATAAATAACAGAGATTATTATAAATATACATATATATATAAAACAGCACAGAATGAGTATGCATTCAGCAACTTCATAGTCTGTTGGTGAGTAGGAGCTCAGTGAGTATTTTTCAGGAACTTAAGCCAGAATGCCTACTTTTATAAAAGGTTATCAATGTTCAGTGGTAATGCCAAACCCACATATGAGAAGGGGAAAGTCCTGTTCCCCTACTGTTTATTCATGGCTGCACAGCTCTGCACAGAATTGCTTCTGGTGCAATGTTGATGCATTGAAAATAGTTTTTCATTTTCTAATATAAGTTTCAGATTTTTCCAAGAATATGAAAATAAAGTTATGTCAACAGCTATATTAAGAATGTATGGTACTAAACATACAGGTTTTACAAAGTTCAAGTTTAGAATTTTGATGGAGTAGGATTTTGACAGGGCATTTCATTTTATTGAAAATCAGAGAAGCTTATGATCTTGAAAGAGGACGGTGATGTAAATAAATCTCTTGAATTGTGGGGGTGGGCAGGAGTCTTGGAATAAATTTGTAATGCTGCCCATTCTTTTTCAGTATGCAAGAATTTAATTTAAAATGATCCTTTAGAGTACAGTCGTTCCTGTAACAAATAAAAGTGCAAACAAAAAACAGTTACTCACTTGAGCAATGTTTAGGCTACTTTATTGAAAGAACAGTAGATTTACAAAAAAAGAAGGGGGAAGGCAACAGGTAGAACCCTCCATCATGAATTCAAATTTCTGATTCTAAAACTTATATCTGTTTGTCAAATATCTGACATTCACTGTTCTCCTAATGAAATCTATTGCAACACAGTGATTTGCCGTTAATTCTGGCAAGATTAGATTAGACTTTCTTGAATACAAATAATAGTCACATAGCCTCTTATAAATAACATCATGTCTTAATTTAAATTCATCTGAAAGCCAGGAAAAAGTATTCTTCCACTATAGCATTGTTTCCGTAGATCTGATTCACAGACTTCCCAGTCTAGCTGTAGTTGGGATTACCTGAATTATTCAAGGTTGACACTGGAGGGGCCTTCTTTTCAAAACGTCCAGTGTATGCATATCATACAAACATACCAAGCTACATGATGTCCTTTCTCTTATTCTGCCCTGGTCTTCTACTTAACTTCTTTGCCTGCATAGTTCAGGTATAGAGTTCAGGTATAGTAGAGGCTTATAGTAGAGTTTATAGTAGAGGTGACTAAGCACCGTTCCAGCTCACAAGGGGTGGTGCTTCTTGATTTTCATCAGTGTAATCATATGTATTACATCTGTAGATTTCTGTTTGGATAATTCTATTTAACAAATAGCATTCCTTTGTTCTTAACAGAGAAATGGGTTCATTTATTTGTAGTTGATATTTACATTGTTGCAAAGTATTTCTGCCAATTAGTTTAAACAAATGACAAGTTTTTTACTTAAAAAAAAAAAAAAAGTGGCTCCTGCAAAGTTAAATCTCTAGCCATGCTTATCATTCTTATGTGTAGATCTTTATATAAGTTTATTGAATATAATGAATAAATAATGGTGTTTACTAGATCAATTTTTTTTTATGATTTTTGTGACTCTTTAATAAAATATAGTGTCAGTTAATGTGTCTAGTTATATCATGTCCCTTAGCGTGGAAAACTCATTGGTCTTAAGTAAAGGATGAGGCAACTCCACCCCTGCACACTCCCTTTCTTGAATGTATATAGCAGCGTACAAAATATTTGTGGTCTTTTTGTTTTTGTCAGATGCTGAGTTATTTTCATAAACAAAGTAAAGTTCGTCAAGGAGTTGAAGAAATGCTCTATCGATTGTACCAACCTATCCTTTGGAGAGCACTGAGGGTAATTATCCTTTTCAGAATATAAGGCTATCTTTCTCCAGCTATTAAATTTTGGATCCCTCCCACGTCTTGTTTTTAATAATATACATGTGTGCGTGTGTGTATATATATATATATATATATGTATATGTATATATATAAAATACATACATATATATTCATAATTTTCATATTACTAATGGTTCCATCACTGGAACAAAGTTTTTTCTAGTTTGATTGCTTCTGTCACTTTTTGTTATTTTTTTTCCTGTTGTGTTCTACATTGACAGCTTCTGTATAGGGAATAAACAACTTTTAGCTGAGAAGATAACAGACATATCAAGTAGGTCATAGAGAATTTGCTTTAATATAGCAAAATAGTCCAACTATTGTGAACATAGACTTCAAAAAGGTACAGGGAGGATCTTCAAAAATTGAATACAGCAATTATATGAATCATGTAATGATTCAGTACAAGGAAGGATTGTGCATTCCAGATGATTCAATACCTTATTTGTGATAGGTGAAAGGAAATATGTGACTGAACATCAAAATTTGGGTGTTGATTTTTGGTTAGGCCACTGTCTTGCTTTTGTATAGTTAATTTTTCTCATAGTACTGCTGAAGTATTTACCATTTTTAGAGAACCATTGCTGTGACTCAGAAACACCAGTACTTTAAGATACAGAACTTAGCCTGGAAGCTTATAGTTGTTCCTAGTAGTGTGGATTCCTCTCCCAAGCTTGAAATGTCAGTTTAATTTTAGATAACCAGTTTGATGCTCCTATTTTAGCCAGTGTACAAACCCCTAATTTAATATAGTGAGGAACAAATCTTGTTCTGGAACACTGGTTATATAAAAGAAAGAACTCATAAAGGGGCCTCTTTACCTCTCCTTCCTTGCAAAAAGGAAAGCTACTTCAGTTATAACAATAAGTATTCATGTTGAAACTACTTGTATTCCTCTCTAAGTCTTTAAACTGAGAATGGATGTTTGTAATACATAGTTCTGTTTTTCCTAATTGTTTGTTTTGCAGATACTTAGCACGAGCTTGCTTTGTGGCTTTTATTTACATGCATTTATAGGCCTTTATGCAACCTTAAGTTTTTATAATATAAACCCTTATGTAACTTCATCTGTATTCACATGTTTATTATGAAAAGTAATCCTTATGTGCAAAGATAGCAGAAACAGTTGTGCAGTGGTTGGTTATTCTTTAACCAAAAAGTGTATATTTATTGTGAGATAAGTAGTGATTAAGCTATTTTGTAGCAAACTCAAAAAGTCAAGAACCGTTCCTCCAGGAACTCAAGCTGTTCAAGAAAGTGATTTCTTTAAGGGGGTGTCTTTAATTTTTTTTATCATCTTACACTTTAACTGGTGAAAAATAGTGTTTTAAATAATGGGAAGTGAATTTCAGGACTTGTAAGATCAGATGAAACTTACAAGAAAGCTCTGAAAATAAACTGAACAAAAAAATTAAAATACTGCTTAAAAAGATTCTGTCAGTTCCTCAAAATAGTACGAGCATAGAGGTAAAGAAACATTTTTTTTAAAAAATCATTTGAATAACCGAAGGCTCCTCTTAAGTGGAAGAGTGACTGTGAAATAAAATAGTCCTAGGTTCTACCCAGGCATTTACTCTATTAAATTGAAGGCATTTATTCTATTAAAAACTTGAGTATGCAAAGACATTAGGGATAAATTCCAATTAATTGAAGGAAGGAATTTAAAATGTGGGTACCCAGTTCAGAATTAAAATGAGCTTAATGGAATTCAGTGTGATGTAGTTTATCAAAACTGACTTTTTGGAATGGCCATGGTAGACAATATCTAGGATGTTGTACAAAAAGAGGGTTTAAGTTAATTTTCATATGAAATATTAGTGTAGAAGAGCTATTTCACCCTTAATTCACATACTAACTTGTTCCTCAACAGAAATCCTCAATATAGACAAACTTGTAGTTGAAAGATTTTCTGCAACTTTATAGGACTTTATTAAGATTTATAATCTTTCCACTTTTAGCTTGTTTATATTATCCATGATAAAATCAAGTAAAGCACAAGTCCTTAACTAAAGAATGTATAGATGGGCTTTACTTACTTGGACGGTATTAAATTTAGAATTGCTATTAATTTTGTTGGCCTTTAAAATTTTTGTTGGCTTTTTTCTTTTTTTTTTTTCTACCTGGAGATGAGACAACTCCCTCTCCACCCCCAATGTGGATCAATTCAGAAAGGAAATACAAAATAAATTGTAAATAAAGTAATTGTGACTTCCTGGTTTTACTTGGCATTAGTTTCTTTAGTTCTAAATATTACATGGTTATACACTTTTTTTCTTATCCCTGCCTTTTGTCCGAATATTTCTTATGACAAGGGAAGAAGAAAATTGAATGATTATAGCAGGATGTTCCCTGAACTATCTCTTATCTTGTTCCAAAGATTAAGCCTACTTTGCTTGTTTCATTAGATTCTCTCTATGTATGCTTTTTTTTTTTTTTAATTGGACACAAAATCTGAACAGAATTTTTCCTTCTCTCTTCCTTCCAAGAGAAGTGAGCACAGGCTTTTATCAAAGACTACTGTCTTTGATAAATAAAATATTCTCTGGTGGTTATATTTCAGGTTTCTTCCTGAGATGCATGAGTTTCATCTTTTTTTCATTTCCTTGACTGCTCTGTGTTTACTATCATTTATGAGTCCACAGGGCCAATTATTTTTCACTGGTTGTCTAAATATACACTTATTTCATTTTTCTTTACATTTGGGGCTCTACAGCCAGCAAAATGTGTAGTGTAACACCCTGAAAATGATTACAAATGATAAAATGTCTGAGAGTTATGAGGCTTGCTTTAGAATTTTGGTGAGCTGACTGCAACTCAAAAAACATGGTCCTACTACTTACGTGCACAGATGCAGAACTGAATATGTTTATGTTGGATAAGTTATCCTCCAGGCTTGCAGGTACTTAGTTTCTAAATACTGTTTTCTTGAAGAAATAGGCTTGAGCTTTTCAATTAAATTGCCTTTCTCTGTGTAAGCTTAATAGTAAAAGCTGTGCTTGAATTCAAGATTCCTGTATTCCGAAGAGCAACTTTAAGCCCAAGTATGTATGTCAGGTGACCAAGAGAAATCCCAACTGCTTTTAATTTATTCAGCATTACAGAAAGCAGAAGGGCTCAGACTGTGACTCTTCAGGATCATTAAAGTTGATAATGCTTTGAGAGCTTATTGTACTACTAGCTTGGGATTTACTGAATGGGTAGAAATGTCAAGTGTAAAAAAAAAATCCTTACTATAACTTCTTCCATATATTTAAAAGCTAATCTCTTCCACCTACTCCATTAGAAATATGAGATTGCTATGAGGTTGCTAGAAGTGTTTAGAGAGTAGTATTTCCAAGGGTATGCTTTTCAATACTAGGTCTGCACTTACTGAAAATATACTTTTTCCTTCATTCTAACAGGCTAGAAACTCAGAAGTTCGATCAAATGCAGCATTTTTGTTTATTGATGCTTTTCCTGTTCGTGATCCTAGTTTTAACGTTGAAGAGATGGACAACGAAATTCAGAAACAATTTGAAGAACTTTTTGTAAGTTTTAATGAAGCTGAAATGCTGAAAACTAACTAAAAACAACATTGATATAGTTAAAACTTATGGAATTTTAGGGTAGTATTCATAGGGAAATAATGGGATGCAGAAAAAAAAAGAAAAATAGGCTAATATTTTAATTTTCTGTAATATGTTGACAACAGACAACATTGATCCATTTTGACTCTGAAGAGGAAATATTTGGCATTATTTTAATAAATAATGTGAATGAAGAATGCTCTTGAAAGACTAGATGCATGAGCAATGATCTTGATCCTTACTTAACCTAGGATTGGTGGAGAGAGCTTTATGTTTAATTAGTAAAGATTCAATGGAAGTTTAGTACTGTATTGCTAGCTATTTCTGAAATGAAGTACAACAGAAAAAAAATAAATCTGTCATACAGCAGTGGATTTGCAATAATGCATGTACTCACATTGTTCTTGTGTTTGTTATAGAATCTCTTAGAAGATCCTTATCCAGTTGTCCGTTCTACAGGGATACTTGGAGTTAGTCAGATAACATCCAAATATTGGGAGATGATTCCTCCAACAATTCTCGCTGATCTTTTAAAAAAACTAATTGTAGAGCTGGCATGTGATGTAACATCTGCTGATGTTCGATGCTCTGTTTTTAAAGTAAGTCTTTTTTCTAAATTTAAAATCATGATTGTCATTTCTACATTTCACCTGAAGCAAAAGTTTCTAGGATAAGCCACTTTTAGGCAAGGATGCTACTTATTCTGCAAAATGACAGTTGCAATAAAGTTCCTAGTACAAGCAAATTCTGCACACACTTTGTAAGTCACATAATAAGAACGAACAAAATGTCTTCCAGAATGATGACTGTTTGGCTTTGTGAATCCCAATCATTTTGTATTTCTAGTCTGATATTCTTTGTGCTTTGTTTGTACCTGGTAACTTAGTCGTTTTAGCTATTAGAAGTTATGCTTAGTATGCAGGCAGGTTCTGGTACATTTCTGCATCACTAGTTTTAACATATCCCTAGACAAATTCCCTAAGTTATATTTCCACTTAAAATTTTGTGCACGTGTCAATTAATTTTTAATTTGGAGCTATCTTTGTGTTAATCCACACTTGTTCCACTACAGTGCAGGTCCATACTGAATAAACAGAAAGTGCTGAGTCAAAAGGAGCTCAGCAAATAAAGACTAATTATTAATCTGAAATCAGCAGAGTTTAGGGAGCTATTATTGCTGCCACAGAAAGTATTTGACATTGTGTCCTTAGAAGGCAAGACTATGGCCTCAGCATAGATCTGAAGCTGCTTCACCTGAAATGAGTTCACTGAACATGGTTCACTGGAAATTTAAAGTAACTTTTGCGAAAGAATGCTACAGGAAAAATATGCATGCGCAGAATCTGCCCCTATTTAATTTAACCTTAGAAGTGTCATGGTCCAGTTCAACAATTTTTACTTACATCTTTTTTGCAAATCTACTCTTTAAAATTTGTATTTTGTATAATGTTATTTTCTTGCAGTGCCTACCGATAACTTTGGACAACAAACTAAGTCACCCATTACTGGAGCAGCTCTTGCCAGCAGTTAAACACAGCCTTCATGATAATTCAGAAAAAGTGCGAGTGGCTTTTGTTGATATGCTGCTGAAAATTAAAGCTACTAAGGCGGCTAAGGTAGGATAAGTGATGCTTCATAGGTGTAGCAGACAGGAAATAAAATCAAAGTATTTATTTTAAGAATAATTGTACCTTTGAGACTACTGCAGTTAGCACTGAAAGAAAAAAATACATATTTAATGTAGTAACACTCTTAATTTCAGATTTTCCCTTCCTTATATCATTAAGCATGTAACTGATAGTTTATTTCTAAGACTTGTGGATTCTGTTGCTGTTAATCTCTTTTAAAGCATCCATTTTAAAGACTTTGATCCAAATGTAGGTAGTAGTATGGAAGTATTTCTTACTAATGATTTTGTGAATTCTACTGAAATTATGGTGTCCATGAAGAATCCTTTAAAAATGATATATAGATTTTTTTTTTTTAATTGTGACTGCTCCTGTCAAACTTGCAAGCTTTCCACAGTTGTTCCTCAAGGATGAGGTAACCATAGGCAATAATGCTGTGTCTGGATATTGCTGTGGCAGAGATTTTTGTAGACATGGTGGAAAAGTTGGCGTCTTGATTGAGCCAAGTACACTCTTGTTCTCTTCTCTCCAACATTTTTTTTTACTTGTTCTGGATTATTATTATTTGCAGTAGGTCCAGCAGACTTCTCTATACTTTTTACTCAGTGGTTGTTGGTATCACAACATTCCACGTACCGTTTCCTCAGCGTGTTTGTCTTCCCTGCCCTCTCGTGGCCATGCCACGGTAGGACAGTCAGAACAGCCACAGCTGCTTAGCTCAAGTCAGGACTCTTTCACCTTCTAAAATGCTTAATGCCTTTACTGAATTGCTTTCTTAGTTTTTATTTACCTATTTTTATAATTTTTATTTGCCTTTTGTGGGCAGGTACTCCAGCATTTTGTTATCTTTCATAGAGATTTTAAACAACTTTGTGTTCTGCCATGGACTATATTATAAATATAGGGTGATACTCTCTGCTGTTAATGGTTTACTAATTTCAATTTTATATTTTATTTTAATCGTGGTTTTGTCTCTTGCTGAGCCTAGTTATTAGGAAATGCCTCTCTTGTTCTATGCAAATGCATGATTAGTCATGTGTATGAATCCGTTGTTCGTGAGAGAATTAACCTTTGAATAAATGCTCTGTCTGTCAGAATTTTAAGGCTTCAATGCTCCAGAAACACATCCCTCCATAACATGAGAATTACCTACTTGCCAAATGTGTGCATTCCAGCTTTGATCACAGGACCTCAGAGACATAATACAAAGACTAGACCACCTCAGTATCTTCCAAATTCCCCCAGATAGGCTCAGAACACAGGATAAATGGGGGGCCATTTCAGAATTGAGGGCTTTCAGCTTTGTATACTAGCTTAGGTTTACAATGAGGATGTAAATGTACAGTGGCAGAAGTTACCTCTGTGACATTGAACCTCACAGATTGTGCCTGGGAGTTAACTGGTAGGGGAAATATCACTTGATTCATAGAATCAGCGGAAACAACTGATCACAGTACTGTAGTTCTGAAAGTTTTTTGAAATTTTACGTATAATTTCTATAATGTTATTATTTATTCTTAAAGTACTCAACAAGCATATATTCCCTTAATCTGATTACATGTCATTTTTATAATTGTCTTATATGTTTTTAAATGTTTTTAATGTTTTAAATGTTTTTAAATCCCTTTCAACATCACTCTGTAACCTCACAGGCACTTGGCACTTGTGCTGAGTTTTAAGTCTGCAGACTTTGCTTTTATAATGGCAGTTTGCTGATCCAAGTATGATTTAAAAGTCATCTACAGTCATGATTTGATCCATTAGTATCAGTTATCTGATAGTAAAATCAGATTTTATTTTTATAATAAAATACTATTTTTTACCTGTATAGTAAAATATAAACAAGCTTAATTTTTTAAAAGTTTTATTCAATCTCAACAATGCCCTAAATAATATTTTAATGTTGTTGCTTTGTGTGTAGTCTTTTAAAAACACGGAAAGCAAGGTTTGTGCCTCTGTTAAATGTATGAGAAATTCGTGTTTGAAAGTTATCTGTCATTCAGTGTGAAAGTTCAAGCAAACAGTCTTTTTGGCTTTCCTTACTTTGAATATGCCATAAAATACAGAGGAAAAAGATAATTTGCAACTGCAGGTGTAAAGTTCTTAGGGACTTTTTTAGCCGTTATTTGTTCTTTAGGCATATTGGAAAACTTCCATCCACTCTGCTTTGTTTTTACATAGTAAAAGATTCGTATCTTGTAAAAAAAAAAAAAAAAAAAAAAAAAAAAAAAAACAGGTTTGTGTGTTAAAAAAAATACAGTGTTTGTTTTGTCACTAACTTGCTATTTATTTAAAACCTGTAATGTACATCTCTCTTAAGTCCTGAGGTTACTTCAGTGTGTATTCCAAGCACTTTCTTTTTATGGTAATTCTAGTAGAAATGCCCATAGTTAGGAATCCCAAGGGAATTAGCTGTTGCAGCTATTTTTACTCAAGAGTAAAATAATATTTTTCACTGCCAAAAAATCCTAAATTGTGGTTTTAGGGAGGTTTCTTTGGTCGTCTTTTTTTATCTGGAAGTGCACAGCATAACTAATTCAAGATATTTTCACAAAAGTGGCAAATGTGAGTAGTGTTACTGCTTGCATAACAAGTTGTTTGTTCTTTCTGAATTTCATAGCCTTCAATTACTGCTTTACCAATAAGCTAGAACTCTGCTAATGGTGGGATGCAGTGAACATTTGAGATACATTTGGAAAGGGTCTTGCTTTATACAGGTTTCTAGGGAGCATGACAAACTTTAAAGTCCTTTGGTCCTACTTTGTTCCATGCTGAGAATACAAAACATGGCGTATTAATGACAAATAATTGTCTTTTGTGGTGATATCCTTTTAGAGTAAATAATTCCTTCCTATACGTGTGGAACTCAATTAGCTTTTCAGTTGTGTTGAGCTGGAATTGCCTGAACTAGAATTTTACTGGTCTGTCAAAGGTACCAGGAGGTTTAGAAGAGCATCAGAACGATAAAGTAGCAGTGCTGAAGCACTACACGACTTGAAGTACATCCTGGTATTTTGGTAAAAATGCTCATGCTTTTCTGGTAAATGCTATTCATATTTGTTGAGACTTTTGATGCGGCCAACAGTAAATGTGATTTTTTTTTCCTTTTTCCAGTTACTTTAATGTCTTTTCTCATTTTTTAAAGTTTTGGAAAATCTGTCCTATGGAGCATCTTCTGGCTCGCCTTGAAGTTGATTCACGGCCTGTGTCGCGACGCATAGTGAACCTCTTATTCAACTCTTTCTTCCCCGTTAACCAGCCTGAGGATGTGTGGTGTGAGCGCTGTGTTACTTTAATCCAGATGAATTCGGCAGCAGCTAGAAAGTTCTATCAATATGCTTATGAATATACTGCCCCCACCAATATAGGTAAGGCACAAGCCGTTTTAAGTCTTCGGAAATACCAAAATCACACAATGTAATTGCTTTTTAAATTTTCTCTCTCACACTGGTGCATTGTTGGTAGATCTTTTTGGGTTTAGTATATTAGTTTGTGGGTCTTCTTGTTTTTTGACACCAGCAATAAGCTCTGATGACAACTGTTGTATGCTTTTTCAACAGTAATTTTTTTTGTTTTTGCTCTTCAATGCTGTACTATACTCATAGCCAATATTGTTATTTGGTGTCTCTTTCCATTTCTCCTTCAACATACTGTAAAATTGTCTAAATCAATATTTATTTATCATGCAAAAATAGTGAAGTAGGGATCTCTATGTGGAAGCTTCTATAGGAAGTGAGAAATATTTGGCTGATAATCTGGTAGTCTAAGGCTTTCAGTGACAAATATATGTACTGTAGAGAGTAAAGCTGCAATTTATAAAAGTGTGATTGAACCAAGTGAGATTGGGGAAAAAAATGTTTCAGATGAATTTTGATGCTATAAAAACAAAGTAGTCAGCATGGAGTGACTTGGGTAAAATGAAGAAGCCATTGCCCCTTGACTGATCATGTTACTGTAGTAAGGTACTTTTGAAATACTGTGTTAGGGTATTTCAACTAGTCGTGCTTTCACCAGGGTGAGCATAACCCTTTCACTTAGATCTAAAGATGAGATCCGCATTAAGCAGTGCAATCGTTTGGCTACTGCGTCTTTCATAAGTAACTGGAATGTACATTGGAAGAAATGTGGTATTAGACGTCATTCATTAAATTAATAGCTCTGCCAGATGAATGTAGGAGTTGTAGGAGCTTTCCCTGATCCTGATTTGACTTTTTTTTGAGTAGACATTTTTAACAATGAAATTGAAGAACCTCGTGATAATGTTGCCATTTCTTCATATTTGACTATATAAAACATTTGTCCATTTTTCCATTTTCATTTACCAGGAAATTTGATATTTTTTTTCCAGCTATTCCTGGTTCTGTTGTCTGCTTTTCAGAATCTAGCATTGTACTTAGAAGCATTTACTAACAACTTTCTTAAGAAATAGTAAAGGTCTCATTTATTCTACTTATACTTAAATGTAGCTAAACTGATGTTAACAATTCGGCGCTGCTTAAATGCCTGCATCCAGAAAGCAACGAAAGAGAGTCTTCATGATGATGATGACGAAGATGAAGAAACTGAGAAGGAGAACATAAGCGTAAGAAAGTCCATTTTATGATAAGTTCTGGTATCTTTTCTCTGTGGTGCTTAATTTCAGATACAGGCAGTTAATGATATGACAGAAATCTGAAGGAAAGCAATTGAACATCTGTGGAATTAGAAGGGGAAAACCACTATCATGGCATTTCATGCCCTGCAAAAAGAGAAACTTGGTGATGTATGTAGAATAAGATAGAAGGAATGTGGAGCATACTTGAATATTTCTCTAATTCCACTATTTAAAATAAGTTTGCTAGATTTTGCAATTAAATATTTTCACAAAAAAATAATGTAGTAAGATGAATGGAGTTAGAGGTTATGAATGAATCATGGAGTTGATATTTTGCAATAAATGCCACACCTTTGTGAAATGAATACAAGGATTTTCAATGGTTTTGAAACGTTATTTTAACAAATTTGTATTTTAGTATATAATAGGTAACATCATCTAAGTGTTTTTATTTCAGGTGTTGAATGATGTGTTATCAATAAATGATGTGGCTTGCATGGCCAGTTTATTGGAGATTACAGTGATTCTCTGGAGAAGTATTCGCAAAGCACTAGATCACAATGAAGATGCCAAAGATTATGCCATCAGAAAATTTGCTTCTGTACTTCCTGAGTATTTAAAAGTATTTAAGGTAAGTCTCCTTGATAGATTTAATTGTTCTTGTGCTATTCTTCAGGCTGGGATATTTTGACATTGGACAATATCATCTTCTGCACCCTGTAGTGCATTTGGAAGCCTTGTCTAGTGGAAGTCTTTTTTTTTTTTTTTTTTTTTTGTCTATGGCTTTTGCAGTGAAGTATACTGAGTAATGCTGGTTGTTATACTTAATAGCATTCAAGTCAGTTTTAGATAATAGGGGAGTGGAATGCAGTTCATTTCTACATAATATTCTGCAGTACAGATAGACCAAATATCTTTCTACCCTGAAAGCATTTGGAAGTTGTCAAAGACATTACAAATCTTTTTTGGTGGAGGATGTAACATCCCTCTTGATAGGTTCTGATGAGCAGACAAGATATCCAGCTTTAGCAAGTGACCTCTTGACTTTGATGTTCTTACAGTGAGTAAGCAGCTTGGATCCAAAAAGACTCATCATCAGGGGCTTATTTTCTAAAAGACTACAGATTGAAGTGAAATGTCTCTTTCCTGAAAAGCTAGATATATTTTTTTAACATATTATTTTTAAAAATCGTCTTTAAAAGGTTTCAGCTCTTGAAATGTCTAAATAGGTAATAATTTCATTTGATTGTATTCATAAAGCCTGGACAACAGATATATTATTTTTGAAAAGTTTCTCACATAGATTGGCTTTTATGTAATGTAATTGAGACTATGTAGAGGTCTATACTTTGTATTATGATGTGCTGTAACAACCTGTAGTGTATTTCTACATTACTATTACTATTTAAGCACCCTTTTTTTTAAAAGCAGCCTTTAAAAAATTTCTGATTGGCATGAATACTTGTTTGAGGCACTAGTTACTTGAGAAGAGTTAGGTGGTGTCATAATTGTGAAATTAAATAACAGCTGCTTCTTGGAAAATGTAAGCTAGAGCTGTTATTTCTTTTGCAATGGAATATAATCTAATGGAGCCATAATTCTTGGTGGTTGTTCTAATAGTTTGTCGGAAAGCTAAATGATAAAATAGTTGGTAATTGACCTCCAACAATATGAATCAGAAGTTTCAGATTGTGAGCCATGTGTTGTTAGGATTTTTTTTTCCACTTCCATTTATAATGAAAAGAAGAAAATCTTCAGTTTGAGATAATTTAATCATAATGAGTACTCTCTTTATTTTTCCATGTGTGACAGTACACGTACATCATATCATACCCTTTTTTTTATTATAGGATGACCGTTGCATGACTCCATTGGTTATTCTGGCATCCTTTATGCCCCCTGCTGCTATTCCTACTTTCAGGTACTATCTTTACATCCAATATGTGATGACGAGAACTCTCTTGTTGACTGTTTTGTTAATTTTTCACAAGCTGACATGTGAAATGATTGTGTGGATAAATTAATCCACTAAATAAATTTGCGGAGTTAGTAAAATCTATGTGGTATGTCTTTGAGCTATTGTTGAATGTTTTTTTGGTGTTATATTGGTTGATTATCTTTGAATTATTTCTGCACTAATGGATGTAAAGCTAACATCTTTTTCCTTTTTTTTTTTTTTTCCCTTTCCTTCTTCTAAGCTGTGGTGTGATCTCCAAACTCAGAAATATTGACAGTGGAGCTGACCAAAGCAAATACTCTACCCTGATAGACTGCATGTGTCACTGGGGACAAGTGGGACGTATAATGGAATTAGCCTGTGATTGGTTGTCAGACGTGCTAACCCCGAGAAAGGTGTGCATACATCAAGGAATTATAAGAATACATAAATTCACTGTGCATTTTTGTTTGTTTGTTTTGCTTCTTAAGAAAGAGCTTCTTCAATGCTATGTTTTCCTCCTTTGGAATTAGTTGTAAAGTAAAATACTAACGTTATTGTACCGGTTTTGTGCTTCATTCTCATTTAGAGCCTTAAAACATCTGAACGACGAGTACGTATCAATGTAACACAGGAATCAAAGCCAGAGTTAGCGCTTGATTACATTGAATATTTACTGACTCATCCTGTTAATCGTGGTTGCCTACTCTCTGCACCTAAAAAGAAGCTGAGCCAGCTTTTCAAAATTTTGAGAGCTGCAAAGGTATTATCGTCCTTACCATAAAGAATGCTTATAAAAGGGTGCTTCATATCATATCGTATATTGCCTTACTCAAGTTAAAGGTCTGCAAGAATAAATAAATAAGCTTCATTTGTACCTTCTTCTGCTTTATAAAAAGGTTTTCCTTTTTATTTGTACTTCAGACAAATATTTGAAACTAGAAGTACATTAGTTCAAAATTGTTTATAGGTGGCAGATTTTAACTGCCTTATCATTTTTAGGTGTCTCCAATTTTTAAGATCTAGTGTTGAGCATTTTTAAGGGACCTGACTTTTGCAATGTATGGAATAGTCTGAAAATCTGTTCTGATGTTGCAAAATGAAAGTAATTGAAATTATGCCTTTTCATTTTATTGTGTTTGTTTTTTTCTTATTTTTCTTATTTTAAAATATTTTGTTTAAAACTGTTGAGAAAAAGAGAAGAAACGTTTGAAAGGACTTTCTAGAAAATCTAATGTAAACTGTAATATTTCAGGAAGTTCTTGACTCAATTCTGAAAGCAACCAATACAAGTTCTGTTAGCTGCAATCAAGCAACTAGCTTAAGAGCCTTCAGCCTATGTTGCAGGTTGAGTATTCATCTTCAAAACAAGGTACGGTTATATCTTTTCGGAATAAGCTGGAGTTACAGCTGACAGGATAAGGAAATTCCAAAAGAATTGAAATTAGACAAATGGTAAAATTGTATTGTGTTTTGTTTATTTTTTCCAGTTTTCTGAAGAAGGAAAAGATTACCTGTCAATTCTGAAGGAGGCAGGTGATTGGATAGAAAGTCAAGTTGTACCTTTTTTGCTAGCAACTGATCAAGAGGACGGCATTTCAAAACAGAGTAATGTTTCTCAATTAATTATCCAGGTTAGAGGTCTCTTATTGGATTGGCAACAGCTTGATTTGTAAGTTGTATATGTGGCAATTTTATGTTTGCAAGCATAATACAGTGGAGTTTTTGGATCACAACAGAAGATGACTTAGAGTGTGGGGAAGGTGGTGTGATTGTGAGAGACAGGATCTAAACCTAATGATATTTGCTTGCTTGTTTCTTCCTTCCTTCCTTCCTAAATTTTGCACTTGCTGTCATGGGCAGGGACTCATTGGAGGGTCATTCTGTTTAGACTGCGAATTTGTTGAGACTGTATTGTCTCATTCCAGCATGTCTTTTCATGTCATTTGGAATTACCAAACCATTGTTACTCAGTTATTCTTGGTGCCAAGATTTTTCTTTTTCCTTTAGTACTGCTATCAGTGTTCCTTCAATTCCTAGGGACAAAGAAGGGGCTTTGGATCATCCCACAGGCTTATTGTCTCCTGAGAGTGTCCTGTATCCCTTATCTTCATTTACCCTTCACAGAAAGCATTTGATTAGATAATGCTTAAGCTAGTTTTGAATTGTCTTGTTATATTTCCCTGATGTATCACTTAACCCAATGTGGATTTTACCATTGAGCTATGGGTCTTTGCAGATTTTGATCAAGGGAAAGATTTGGACTAACTTTAATTGCAATCTATGTCCTTGAATGACTCAACTAACCTAAACGTAGGCTGCTTAGAAATTCTCTATGCTGTCTGCATTAGTATTCTAGTCTTAGTGTGTAACAGGTGTGTGTCTACGCAGGAAAATGCCCTTTTACTATGCCCTTTTTAATTTTGCAATTCAAGATAGGTAGAGAGGTCATAATGTGCCTGGGTAAATGCTTCGTATCAGTGCCTCTGATCTAGAGCCTGAGTGAAAAAGACAGAGGATTTTCCTGCCTTTTGAGAAACATTTTTCTTTGGAGGAAAGAGCAAAGTGTTTGGAACACTCTTTGGAACTCCTGCTTTTCAAAGGTTGAGAACATATCTGGTGCACCTACTCTGAATTACTTTCAAATTTATTCGAGAACATGGAATTGTGTTAAAAATGGAAACAAGAAACAAAGGGATGTATTCTTTAACTATAGCACTTGTCTGTTCTCGTACACTGAATTTAACCTTTTACGTGTTACAGCTGGTGTCAAAAATGGAGATGATGCTACTTCTGTATTCCTATCCATACATAAGAGTGTCCCAGAACATAAAAATATATACCAGGATTTTTATACCTATATAATAACCTTGTGCAGTAGCGCATTTACCACTGGATCCCATCACTTGCATTTTTAAGTATATTTGTCCACTAAGTAGTATTTTTACCTTCAAGGAAGGATAGACAGATGCTTATTCTGCTGGACTGTGGAACTATGTACTCTGTTGAGGAAAAGCTGATGTCCTGTGAGGCAGGAATTCTTAATATATGTATTATTTTTTGTCTTCTGCAATGGGAAAGTGAAAATGGATAAACACCTACAAATTTATACATGTTAATCCAACATAACGTCTCAGAAAATTCTTAGTACTGTGAAGATTTTTTTGAAGACTTTCCCCCAACCCATCCCTTATCTAACTTCAATATGTAAAAGATAATTAAACGATTCCTTTGATTTGATATTTTTACTACTTTTTGCTAATACTGAACTGTTGCTTTAAATATGTATATATATATATATTTTTTTTTTCTGATACATTTTTGCATCTCTTTTCCAGGACTACCTGACAGTGTGTAAAGATCTAATAATGGTTGGCCTTGGAAATCTTAAATTTCAAGCATACCTTTTAGATATAGCACTTGCAGTTATACAAACAGGTACAATATTTTGTGCTAATGTCAACATCTCTATACATGCTTAGATGACTTTTTTTGTATTGACAGCTCTGTTGCTTTTTGGAGTCTGTTTCTCAAAACATGGTATTTACAGATTATGCTAGCATTGATAATATGGTCAGAAGTAACAGCAGCTTTTCAGAAAATGGAATACAAGCAGAGAAGCAGTCCAGAGTCGTGATATTGTTGATAACTAATGTTTCTTACTTGCTGTTACATTCCAGTTACTGTTATTTGAAATACAGATTATATACATATACACGTTATTTTTATATATATATATATACACACACACACACACACACATATATATATATATATACACACACATTATTTTTATATATATATATATATATATATATATATATATATATATATATATATAATGTTAAAAATAAAGGCCAGGCTGGATGGGGCTTTCGGCAGCCTGGTCTGGTGGGACATGTCCGTGCCCATGGCAGGGGCATTGGAATTAGTTATCTTTAATGTCCCTTCCAACCCAAACCATTCAGTGATTCTATGTGTATAACAAAATTAGTATCAGTATGTCTTAAGAGACAACATTGTAACACTATTTAAATTTGGCTCACATTTGGAAAGTTATGTTGACAGTAAGGACAGAATTAAAGTTTAGCTCCTGAAGAAATCTACAATCTTTATGCTTCAAGAATTTTTGGAAGGGACACTGGATTTATACTTGAAATATTGATTGAACTGTATGAAAATTTCAGCTGAAGGTGCTCAGAAACTAAATGTGTTGTCTAGGCTTGGAAACTATAGCTGTTTATGGTATGTAACAGTTTTCATTCTGAGCTTGTACATGGTATCTCATTACAATTTTCATATTGTGGATCTCTTTAGAGAGAGGTGGCTTTTGTACTCCAGTGTTACTCTGTGTTCTAAAAGAAATTACTGAAGCTTCTTTGACTCAAAACACTGAGACACATGAAGTGGAAAGTCCTCTCCATGCTGTACAGACTGTCTTCCAGAAAGTTTTAGAATGTGTCTCATGCAGACTCGAGAAACAGCCGGAAGAAGGGATTCAGGTATTATGCTTAAAATGTCTACCTATGTGTAGACGAATTCGTACTTTTTACTCGAATGTGAAGTGGTGTTACACTTAGTTACTTTGAGGTTATTGTCCCATTCAACATCTGAATAAATTTTTGGTTATTTTTTTCTAACATTATTCTTGGTTTCCTCATTTCCAATGGATTTTTTTAACTGTTATTGGTCTTGTAGCAACGGAAAAACTAGTAAAATAAAGAACAAGGCGTTCTGTTACAACTGATCTTGAACTAGCCTAGTACTCATAGATTATTAAACTTATATGCAAAGAAAATGATTTTTCTCAATCCAGAGCAAAGAATTCAATTATATATGTTATGATCTTGGGGGAGAGAAGAAATTATAGCTATATTTTTATTTGTTTCAGCATACATCAGCTTCAATATATGGACAATGTCCCAGAGTTCTTCTGACTGTCCTATCTTCACAGAAACGTTAGCTTTTTATATTTTTTAACAGAGACTAGATAGTAGTCAGACAGGTGGATAACTGGAAAATGCGATGATCTGCTCTCCGGGACTTCTGAAAAAAAGTTCTTTTTTGATTCAACCATTGTTTTGTTTGTTTCTTCCAAACTTATGAGTAAACTTTCCCACGTTGCTGATTTCCTCTCTGATCCCTGGTGAATAAAATACCACAGTAGCTTTCAAGGTGTGATCTGCACTTTGCAGAAAACAGTTTGCTGAAATATTTTAATTATACTCAAGCAATCTCAAACAGCAGTTTTTCTTCTGTTTTAGTTAATTCGCTCTATTCAAATGCCTCTTGGAGAATTCATATATGCAGTCCAGTACTGGCGTTCGTCTTGCCCAGAAGTTCACCAAGGTGTGCTCTCTACTCTCCTAGATGCAATAGTAGCAGAGATAAATTACGTGCTACAGAAGGTAAAGTTAATGCTGACTCTATTTTACACTGACTCCTTCTTAAACTTAATGTTAGAATAATAGAGCTGCATTCAGAAAGTGTGATTTTTCTACTGCAGATGATGATTATGTGTGTTTTGGCATGGAACAAACAGGAAACTTTACCATAGTCATACTGTCCAGAACCTGATACCAAAAAGACCTAACACAGGGAATCAGAGAATTGCTGTCATCTAGGTTATATTTAGAAATGATGTATACATACTTAAACTTGGAGACAAAAAAGATATTAATTTCTGTTTAGTGTGCTATGCCTTTACAAATAGTAACTAGTAATAAATATTTCCCTTGGTACAAATGCTGTTTATTTGTTTTAGTTTTAGCCGTTCTAATTTAAAATCGTTTTGTTAATTTGGACTGTACACATTTTTTAGTTTAAGGGTGTTCAAAGAATACATGTGAACATTAATTATTTAAGGATGTCTTGGTTAGCATAATCACTGAAGTATAGACTTGCCAGGATATTTTCTGCACACATATACTTCTTAATTTACAGGTGTTGATGATTTTCATTTTTTAGGCTTCCAGTGAAAGAGACTTAACTATACCGAAGACTGTTTCAGACCTTCCACCTCTTTCAAGCAGTTTAATGACCATAATTATGAAGACAGTTAATGTGGTCAGGTAAATGTTTCTCAATGAATTTGTCCAAGGTTGTTAATAATGTAGAATAATTTATTTTTTGGGTAAAGTTTTAATTTCTAAATTCAAATAAATTTTGAGGAACTGGATGCTTATTAAATTCATCTGCATGACCACAACCTCTTTCTCTGGACATAATGCTTGTAGATACTGACTGGGGGAGAGGGGATGTTTTGGTGTTTTGTGTGTTTTTTTGTTTGTTTGTTCTTGTTTTTTACTTCAAACAGTTACGTACGAGACTGTTCATTACCTTTCTGTGCCAATGCAAAAGCCTTTGACATTACAGAATCTGGTGCAAACTTGTAATTCGTGAACATGCAATCATTTTGTACCAGGTTCTGCAGTGCCAGTTATGCTTTCAGTTACTAATGAGTCAATCTTTTGTACTTTTAATTTCAGTTACTTTTAATTTTAATTTCTAATTTTAATTTAAAACTTTTAATTTTAATCTCAATCCCCCTACCAGTGATAATATTGTCACTTAGCAATATTTGACAGTTAGTTGAATGTCCTTTTCTTTAGTAGGAAACTCTGTAGGAACCAATTACTTGTCTCATATATGTGTATTTGGAAATAGCTTCTTGTTCTGAAATATTTTATCTCTGCTTGTAGGCTGTTGTGACTTCTGTGGTGACGGTGGGGAGACAGCTGTGCTGTCTCTGCAGTGTCTTATTACAGGTTAATATTATTACAAAGTTCCTTCATGGAACTAAAGACTGTGCTTACTAAAGTAAACATTGTGGTAACAAAGTCAAAACTCCAGGCAGAATTCTATCAGTCAGCAATTTAAGCGTGATATGAAATGGAATTGACACTTGGTCAGTTTATTCCACAAGGATATAATAAAGCTAATACAATACACAAGGAGCTTCATGAATACTGATTTCAGAGCTTAAAGAGGTGTCATCGTTCTGTGATCTTTGTAGAAGCTCAAACATCGCTTCAAAGTTTTATTCACTGAATCATTAGTGGAGGGTTGGTTCTTTTGTTAACAACATACTTCAGGGTTCTATTGTGCTGAAATACTAAAAGGAAGAGCCATTAAATTTGAAACTGTCTTGAAAATGTTCACCGTTGCATTTGACTAGAGAAACAGACCTCTTTCTTGACTCCCTTCTTTCATTTTTCTTAATATATTCTCTCAAAATATTACTAAAGTTTCCTGGTAATACTATTATCTCTTGCTAAAAGTGCATATCTTAAGATGCTTTTCTGCATCTTAACATTTGATCGTATTGTTAGTATTTATCTCAGACTTCACAATGAAAAGTTGTTAGTGTGTCCATGCTTTTGATATCTAAAATGTAGTTGGAAAGTGTTTCAGGGCTATATTCAGCTATAAACATTCTTCAGTGCTGCTTTTTGAATTGGAAACATTTCCATTTTGTTTTTATGACATACACATTTTAGACTAAAATATTAACTGAACTCCAGGTTCTAATTAAGCTACAAATAGAAATAGATTTAAGGGCTTGAGTTGTTACTAATAATACACTGGAGCCATATAAATATATTTTAAACTTCAGTAGAAATTGAAATTAGAAACTTCACTACAAATTGCATAAGTTAAATTCCAGTAAATCTAGTACCTTTTTCAGATTATCCTTCCTAAAGTACTCCACGAGCTCTTCATTTCTCATAAAAACTACTTATTCTGTGTACAAACTTTATTTTCTTCCCAAACAATTTACCATTCTGCTAACTCAAATATTCTCATAGTTTCAGAGGAAGCATATAATTTTCAGTCACCCAATAAATATCCTTTGTCCTGCATGGTATCTTTGAAACTATGGTGGCAGGGTAACATAATCACAAGCTTGTTGTTCTGTTCTGTTTTGAAGGAAACATTATTTATAAAGTATATTTCCTTTATTTTTTCCTTAGGTCATTTTTAAATGAATTAATGGAATGCATTCTCTCCAAAGAAATTGAAGAGATATTTAGTCTTACAGCTATGGTCTGCATTGTGGTTATAATTAAAGGTCAGTCGAACTGTTTTTGTACAGTATTTTTTTTCTGCTATGCTACTTTTTAAAAGCCAAATTCTTATAAAGTTCAACAGGCACTTTTCCTCATCCTGTTAAGTTACCATTTTTCTAGAGAATTTAAGGACATATCACTTGTACATGATGTTGTTAAGCTTTGGACTTTCAATCTTTGCAGTGAATTTAAAAATACAACTATCTGCTAACTCATATGGTCCACCTCCATATTCTGGTTTGCTGAAAGACACAGTAATTAGTCCAGGGCAGTGAAAATCTTATGTCATATCTAATCTTTAATTACAGAATCTTTTGTGTTAAAAAGATAGTCTATGAAAATACGCAAGTTTATTTTTTGATAAAGCATTGTTTTTGTCCAACTTTTCAACATAATCATATTTCAAATAGGTAAGCACAGAGCTTCGCTTCTAAAGGATGTTGCACCTGTCATTCAAAGAAAGCTGATAACATACAAGGAAACTGCCACAGAAGAATCTAGAAATACAGAAAGGTAAATGTGCTATGGGAAATGAACGCTAAACTCTCCTTTCTGCAGTAAATGGCTGTGTTCTGTACTTAGATAATACAGTTCGAGCATTCTGAATGATTGCAAGGTTTAAAACAGTGGGTAAAAATCTTGAGATACTGAGCTCAGCACAGTATTAAATTTCCTGCCCATACATTTGCTGTGATTGTAATCTTTACATATTTTGGGGTGGATTTTTTTTTTTTGCTTTTAATTTGAATGCATTATGACTTAATCCTGTTACACTGCAGTACTCAGAAATTCAGTTCTGTTTTCAGCAAGTGTAGGACAAACCAAGTATTTTCTTAAGTTTCTTACTATTAGAAGATTTTTCTCATGGATCTTGGTATTAGGTGTATCAATGAACACGTACGCAGATGTTAAAAATTTAAGTGAATATAACAGTGACTTTCAGAACTTTCCACAGTTGATTTTATTTTGGTCATTTTTAAGATTTCTGTTTCACGTGTGGTTGACTTTTAGATTTTTTTGGGATGAATTTTTTGGGTGGTTTCTTGAGCGTTATTGGCTAAATTGCATTTGCAAACATTTATTGCAGACCAGCCTAAGGCAGACAACTATGAATGATTTAACCTCAAGTGTTTCAAAATTGCTCAAGTCTAAAATAAAATTTTAACATTTGATCTCTGCCTTGTTATTGAACTGCCTGTGGAAATAGAAAACATGCAGGGTAGACATTAAGAAGCACAAACAGACTGTGACAAAAACAGATTACTGGAATTTAAATAACATAACATGTTTTTAAGTACTTCAGAAACTACCTTACAGTTCACTGTGTCCCCTGATTGGTAGGGTTAGTAACTGAGAAGGGTAGGCACGCTGTGGGAAGGATAACTGATTTCTTTACATAATGTTTCTTTTCCATCTCTCCTACCCTTGAATAACAAAACAGGTAACTTATTTTGTGGCAAATAATTCTTCAAGATATTCAACAAGGTGGTGTAGGGATAACTAGATAAAGAACCAAATTGGTTATGGACATTCATCCATACTGAAAGAAGCTATCAACGCACCACATTGTTCTGAACATGAGGAGGTTGTTGAAATCAATCAATCAATAAGTAATTCTTTATTTTATTTAACCATTTCTTGCATGGCCCTTCAAATGCTTCCACACTTCCACATCACATTCTTCTGGTGGATCACTGGCCTGAGGCATGTGGCTTTGTGCAAGACAGAGACCTTCCTCAGCTCCGCTGTGACTGAATTTGTGTCCCTCATTTAAAGTCAATACTAAAGTTATGAGAAGCTACTGTATGAAAAAGCAGGTGATTTATCGAGGGGACCACATAGGCCCTATTTCTTTCCTTTTATGATACTTTAAATCCTTAGAATTTGCACTTGAGTTCTGTCAAGAAGCTCAACAGCTACACTAACTTGTTCTGGCAGTGGTAGAACTTTTAAAGGGCTGTGCAGTAAATATACATTTAGATGTGATTCAGAAGTGCAGGAGATATAGCGGTAGTTTTTTTTGCTAACAAAACACTCATTTGCTCATTTAAATCTATTATATCAGAGCCTAAGGGGTGTTATATAGCTCTTTAAATGACATATGTAATCTTAAGAAGTAGACCAGAAAGTTTTGTGATATGATCTACTTCAGTTATATGTGATCAAAATAATCAGATTTATAAAAAAAGAAAAATAAATAAATAAATAAATAAATAAAGATCAGCCCATTATTCCTTTTTCTGTCTGACCTAAGTAATCAGAAAACAGAAATACTGCTATTCAGATTTTAAGAGTGGCCTCTGCAGAGGTCATTGTGCTCAGGTAACGTAAAATTGGTAAAAACAAAAATAAATAAGTAGATAAATAGTCACTGCATGGTTAGATTTCTAAAACTTCATCATAGTGACTCTGCTTCCTGGGTAGCTCATTTTAATTAGTTACTGAGCTGCGAACAAAGTTCCTTTGGTTGGGACCTAGCTTAGAAACAAAATCAAGCAAAAATAAACGATATTTTGTTCCATTGAGTCATTTAGTGCTGGGTTGCCAATTGTTCTACCAGAATATTTTTAAAAATTATAATTATGATCTGGAAAAGAAAGGTGAGCAGCAGAGTATCATGATTCGGTTATGCAATTCTTTTAATCAAGACAGTGACAGAGAATTTAAAGCAAATCTTAACATGATTAAATAAATAGGCACATTAAAATGAATAATTGCTACCACTTGAGTGCACTACTGCCTATAAATTCCAGTAAGAACACAGATAATTGCTTTGTGAATCTATATGAACATCTCTGCCCAGTGAACAGGGACAAGTCATCCTAAAAGTTGGGGCAGATGAAGAGCATAAGATGCTACACAGTGCTTTAATTTTGTGATATATGAATGGCTACCTTTGTATCATACAAAAACAAGAGAGAGTTGTAGATAAAGTTAAAAGCTTAGGAATATGAGCATGATGCTGGGAAGTATTTGTAACCAAAATCAGAATTACAGTATGATAACAAAAAACTCTGCAGAGCTGTGTGATCGTTTCTGATTTTGGGAGGATTATAGAATTCAAGAACTCCCACAAATATGTTGTGAGGTTGGTGGGGTTTTTTTCCTGCCTTCTCTCCCCAAAAGGATAAAAAAATTCACATAGGAAAAGGTTAAGAGGAAGTTCTTTAATGATTAGATTTTCCTTGATTAATTATTAGTTCCTTTGGTGTTAAATTTGATTAATTATTAGTGCCTTTCTCAGATGGGTGTTCTGCTGGAACAGGTTGGGCTGCTAGTGTCTGAAGACACTTATTTTTAGTGCTCTAGTACCAGCGTGCTAATGTATAACTAAAAGGTGATTATATATAGTCTGAAATGTGCACTGTTGTTTGTAAACGATTTTATCATTGTCTTTTTCCACTCTATTTACCAAGCCCCTAAATGTTAATTATGTTATGCAGCAAGTGAGACGTCAGATAATTACTTTGACCATAATCTTAAAAGACGCGATGTTGCACTGATGCATGCTAAAACATATTACTGTGTTTTTAATTCATACTTCAAGTTGCTTGAAGAAATAATTCATACTTCATTATTGCTTCTTACTTCTGAATACATTATCTCCTAACAACTCTGATGGATTATTTTTATTTAATACCCAGGTATACCACGAAACAGTGATATTCTTTAATTTCCCAAGAGACTTGGCATTCTGTGCCAGTGTCTTTAATTTAACATAGCAGTCATCTGTTACATATTAGCAATGAAATAAATAAGTAAAACTCCTGTCCGGTGGAGTACTTAAAATGCTGCCATTGAACAAGGAGTTGTTATACTAATTTAGAAGCAAAACTTTTTATTGTAATTTAGTCTTTCCTCTTCAGCTGAGCTAGCAGTTTAAGAAGGCCCTGTGGGTCTAAAATTGCTGTTCAGCGCACTTTAAAATTCTGGACAGCATGTTGTATATTGAGAGAATTTCCTCAAGAGTAATGGCACGCACATTAATTTAGTTTATAAAATGCAAGTATTTATTTCTAGAAAAAAAAAAGGCCAATAAAGCTTCCAGTGCAGTGATTTGGAGGCTAGAGAAGTATTCCATGCTCTGTGAAACAAATGTGCTATAAGATAACACCTTTATCTTGATATTCTGTATTTAATTAGCATCGTAGTATGTAGGCATTAGAATTTAAACTGAGCTAATGGATGTGCTGAAAGATATTTCTTTAATATTATCATTTAAGTAGCTTCCAGAACTCCTTATTGCACTCTCATTGCATCTATAAATACTGACTCTTGCATCGTTTTGTGACATAACTTTGTGTATGACTTGTCTGCCTCCCATCAGCACGTTCACCGCAGTGGTACCTAGTAAAACTAACTTAAATTTGTTTGGGGAGGCTTACCATTATCCTGAATCATAGCTTATTGTCTGCAGCTTGACCGGTGTGGTGTTGATGGATGGACCAACTTTATAGAAGTATTTCTCTGTTAGCTGTAGATTGTAAAATAAAGAAATAAATAAAAATAAATAAATTATACAAAGTAGCATTGTGTATGTGACCACAGTACTTAACTAATTATTAAAATGTGCCATAAAATTAGTACACTAGGTTATTTTGACAGTTGAGATTGATTATGGCTTGAAGTCTGTTAGCATTATAAAGGAAGAGTATGTGATGCAACCATGGCAGTCTGAATTCAGGAAGACCTGGCATCAAATACACTGTTAAGAAAATACAGTTTCTTGTTGTATTTATAGTCTTGGTGTCTCCTTCATGAATGCCCTAACTCAGCATGATTAATGTCTGACTTACCTTGGTTATTCCAGGCCATCAGTATAGGACTGTAATTAAAAAAAAAAAAAAAAAAAAAAAGATGAACAATATTTGAGAAATACAGGTGGCAGAATCTTCTACAAAGGTAACGTGAAGATTAAAGTTTATAGTGGTTAACGATGAAATAATAAAATATTTTGGCAGAAGACCACAGTCTTTCTGTCTTTTGAGGATGTCTTAGAGCAGTATTAGAAGAAGTTGCATGAGAATGCACCTGCAAAGGCTAGGTGAGCGACAATTTCTGGGAGTGCAAGAAAATAAAAAGGGCTTTCCAAATGGGAATTTCAAAGCTGACCTTTGAGACCGTTTAGGGAGTAATGTGAAACAAAACAGTAAGAAAGTGACTAAGATGGATGTATAAGCAGCTGAAGCATGTAGTTAATAAGGATAAGACAGAAAGCTCAGGCTTGGGAAAAAATTACTGAGTTGAGAAGAAAAATTATGAAGACTGAAGAATGAGGGTGAAAGGAAAAAAGTAGAAGACTGAAAAATAGCTTATTATAAACCAGCAGTAAAGGATTTGACCAAGTTTTAAAAAAATGTAAAATTCTGTAAAAATGCTGTGAAGAAAAGTGAGTTGTGCTTTTAAATATCCATGAAATACAAATGATTAAATATTTGAAAATGTGCTTGAATTCACAGAGTAAATTACAATGATTTTTTGTAGATTTCAGTATAGCTAGAGGTGGTCAGCAGAAAAATGGGTAAGTTGAAGAAAAACAACTGGTTTCAAAAGTGATGTAGTAATGGCATATATGGAATAACTTGTCAAGGAAACCTCTTAGATTTCTCTTAGAATTAAAAAAAAAAAAACACTCTTAGAATCAAATAGCTGAGGATTGATCTTAGTATGAGCATGTCTAATCCTGTTTTGCATTCTTTTATGCAGTTTCAGAATCCTGTATGAATCATCTCTGAAAATTTTGGATGAACTTTTGAATCCTTGACCACATGGAAGCTTTTGTCATGAAAACTAAAGGAAGGAAGATGTACTGTGTTAAAAAGCATAATATTATCTTGTAAATTTATTAAGAGTTTTATTTTCTGTTACTCTGTACATTTAAAGCAGGCAAAATGTACAAAAATGTGTATAGAAATCATGTAGTAGTAAAGATTCTCAAAGACCTGTAAGGAGGTTGTTTTATATGAAATTGTCATATATGGGGGGAAGTAAAAGAAAAAAAAAAAGCAGTATTTTTGTTTTTATAAAACAAATAATAATTGTATATTCTCATACTTTGAGGTAGCACGTAGCCTCAGACCTGGAGAAAATTATAGAGCCTATTCATAGACATTATGGAAGTCATTTTGAGACACATGAAGGACAAAATAGTGATTGGGTATTGCCAGCATGAATTCACTAGGGGCAAATTCTTCCTGACCAACCTCATTTTCTTTCCTTTTGTGAACAGAGAGAGCAGAGGATGTCACCTTTCCTGTTCTTCCCAGGACTTTTTACCCAGGTTTATGTATTATTTTTGTAGCCAGATTGGAGAGAGATGGGCTGTACAGATGAACTACAAGTAGGGTGGAAAACTGGTTGGACAATCAGGCTTGAAGAATAAGGGTGCTACAGTGTCATACTGATAATTAGCGGCATTCTTCAGGGCAGATACTGTTGCCAGTACTGTTTAACGTCTTAATTAAATGCCTGGGCAATGGAATGAAATGTCGCCTCAGTCAGTTGGCAGATGACACCAATGTGGGAGCAGTGGTTGATATTTTTGAGGGGAAGGGTTGTCTGATTCAGTGGAATCCTGATGAGCTGGACACAAGGAACGACAAATCTCAAAGTTCAACTCGGAGACACGCAAAGTCCTCCACCTGTAGCAGACTAATTCTATATACCAGCATCAGCAAGTACAGAAGAGCAACCTTACTGCTGTTCTCTACATGAGGAGGATTAAGCAAAGACTTTGCTCAGAGGTACACATCAAGAAAACATGAGGCAGTGGACACACACTGCAGCAAGAGAAATACTTCTTGGACATATGAAAGAAAAAAGGATGAAAGTGAACAGAAACTGAAAGTGGAACAGGAACGGGTTTACCAGAAAGACTGTGGAAGATCCATCCTTGAAGATGAGGAGAATTCGACTGACAAGGCCCTGACCAACGTGACAGAAGTTTGCCCTGCCTAATCTGGAGGTTGGACTATATTATCTTCTGAGCTATCCCAATTTAAATAAGTTTCATTGCTGTACATTTGGCTATTTTTATAAATTAATACTGCAGGTAGCGCAAACATGTAAGCCAGTTACCTAACTTTTTGATGTGAACAGATGCTCTCCTAAAACTAGTCATACAATGCTGATTGCATGTTATTTTGCCTTAACTGAGGCATCTATAAATTAGATGTCTAAATTCATAATGCGTTTTTTTTAACCTATTTTAGAAGTAGATCTAGTAGGTATCCCCAGAAAATGATTCAGCCAGAGACCATAAAGATAGTGTACAGGGACTAGCTTAGACTTGCATATCTAACACTTAATTATCTTCAAAATGGGGCAGGATGCTTTGCATTTAGTATCTATATAAATGGCTCATTGAGATCTCCAATGTTACAGAGTGGCACTGACACTGAAATTAGCAAATTTAGCTAAATTAAGACAGACTCTTTATTCTTGATTAGGATCTGTGCATAGTGCTGTACCCCCATCTGTCAGGCAACTTTCTGTGGTAGGAGTCAGTAACTTTGTTAGTGCATAAAATTTCACTCCTAGACAGAATCTTATTTAGCTGAAATGTTGATATTTTAAAATAATCAAATCCTTAATAAACAATTGTCAGGCTTTGCAACAGGCAAGTCAGTATGGATATGTATATAGCTATGTGAATTCCAGAAGATTTACTTTATCTACAATGGTAGCCTGAGCCAAAAAGTCTAATGCTGCCCCAGCAGGTAGCTGTAGATCTGCCAACTGTTTATCCATCAACATCTTTATAAAAACTGTGTTCTTTGGCCTTCAGTCTTCTACATCTGTTAACAGGCAGGTGTTCCAGTAATGACCTTTTAAATCTTCTGATGATACAAATTAGTTAATGAATATGTAAATCACTTTCCTTTTTTTCTGCTTTTCAATCTTTCATTATTTGCTCATATTAGATTAGATTAGAAGAGAATCTAAGTTACTGCCTTTTTTCCCTTGGTCTATAGCGCTGCTTTTTCAGTTTCAATTTTTTATGGAATACCTGCTACAGACCCAATATCCCAGAGCCTGAAAGAAATAAAGGTAACTATCAACATCAGAAATAGGCTGATTTCTTCTGACGAACTTAAGAGGGAGATATTGTGAAGGAGGGTAAGAAAACTTAGAGGTGAACCTTTGTCCATATTCTATCGTGGCTGATACTCAAGTGGTTCTCAAGGGTGTTGAAATTGTTCTGTGGTGGCAGTGAAGCTGGTGTAGAGATCTCAGCCCGATATCTGGTCCAGCTCTGTTATAATTCCTCTGATAGATGAAAAGCCATGGGATTTCTGCAACACAATCAATGATGTTCTGTCTTTGAATTCCGTGAGCCAACATCTGTCAAGTGCTTTCTCCTTGGGTCTTTGTGGTAAATCTCACAAGGTTTTACTTGGTGTTCTCACTGCAAACTAAGTCTTGCCAAAATGTTAAATCCTTATATTTATCTTTTTTTTTTAATATATATATAAATAAATAGTATATTTCTTAAGCTGAATTATCTTTTGGAAACCTGTCAATCAGATTTGTTTTATCTTACTAATTAAAAGTGCCTTTGCAGTGCTGTTGGGGGAGAAGGATTGGTCTTTGCTTCTTGTTGTGGAACGACTGATAATCAGAGTAGATTTGGCTCGCCGTGCTATCCAACCTGTATGTCAGAGAAGTTCCCAGTTTTGGAACAGACCCACTGAGATCTGTTCAGCTTTCCCAAGTTGAACTTCAACTAGTAAAACTTTTTGAAATATGAACAAGATAACTCCTTTCTAAGACAACCTTTTAGCAATTTGCACTGGCAATCACTGTTAATGTATAACTGCCCGAAGAATAAATTTTCTAGTCAAAGTTGTACCTGTAAATGGCATGTCTGGAGCCCTCCCTTTCATGCACATATATCCAGTTTAAATATTAGTGAAGAAACCAATAGCTTTGAACTATTTCATTAATTGTGTCTGTTTTAACCTTATTCTTTTTTGTAAAGGGTCTGGTCCCTTTTTTGATGACAAGGTTCATTTGTTGTTTTCTGACTGGGAAACAAAGTCCAGCGGTCTTCCATCTATCCCAGCTTCAAATCATGAGCTAAAGAAAAGCCAGGAGAAGTCCTCACGCTTCTTCCTTAGCTAAGAAATGTCTTCAAGTTGGGATCCAGCTACACAAACTTTGTGGCTTGCCAAGGAAAAGGAAAAAATTTTGCCTTGGCCTCTTGATATTTACTCCAATGACAGCTGTACTTCACTGTGCGTTCAAACTCGCCTGTGCTGCTGCTACCAAGTGCTACGTGATTTTAATTATGTTCTAATTGTAGCTTCAATTTACTAGGAAATCATTGGGATTTTTTTTTACCAAGTTATGCTCTTTGGAATAGATGTGTCCTTAGTCCTCCTTTACCAGTGGGTCGTTTGTCCAGTTGCACTTCATGGTCCTAGAAAAGCTGCACAAATTGCATCCATTAGCACTGAGGAAGCTTTAACGGTGGAAATTCACCTTCTGCTCTGTTAGTCAGCATTTTTTCAAAGCAGTATCACAGCGGTAGTTCTGGTACTTACTGCTTATGACTTGTAGGAAGTGGAAGCTGTTACTAACTTTTTTCTCCAGTATGATTTACCAGAGGACCACCGTAGTCTGTTCTTTTTTTTGGTACCTTTTCCCTCTTCTGTTCAATTAGTTTCTTCTTACTATTCCTTATAATAATCCTTGTCCTGGTTTTAATAATTTTTTACATGCTGCACTAACAGATGCTTTGCTGCAAAGCCTTACATTTTAAGTACATATATTTTTGCTAGAAAGGTACGTGAATCCTATATGGCCATATGCCTACATCCAAGAACATATAGGACAGAGCCAGCCCAGCCTCCTTTTGGGTTCTTTGCCTATGTACTGCCATGTGCTTTTCTGCCTTTTGGGGCAATTATTAAACACCCAACTGTTTGTACTGTTCGTGTGAATAAAGAATATTGATTTGGCATTTTTTTCCCTTTGTTTCTTAATATAACGATCTGTACTTACTAATTGCCTAAATTGGTACCTGAGTACCACCTTAATATCAAGAAATGTCAGCTTCATGCGCTGACCTTTCAGCAATCTTGCCATGCTTATTTAAAAAGGCACGTATTAGCAACTTCATTTTCTCAGAATAGCAGATGAAGTAAAAATGCAGCATCTGTAAGAGGGTACAAATCCAATTAGACCAATCTAAGAGAGTACTTTAAAAAAAAAAAAAAAAAAAAGGAAGAAAAGAAGTGACTGGTTCCAGTGCCAGGCTATTTAAGGCCAGCATGCCCCAAGTCACCCACTGACTGCTCCATGGAGGGAAAAGCTCCTTTTGCTGCGGGGGCTCTTTTTGCTCCCCAAATGCCAAAAGCAGTGCCCTTTCTTACACTGTTCTCTGAGATTGCATGCTTCTAGTACGCAGTATACAGAAAACAATTTTGCTTGTGGTATTTCTTCACACCGAAAGAACTTCCAAGGGTTGTCGTTTGAATACGTGACCATCCTTTGTAACAAAAATAGTTCCCTTTCTCTCTTCCTCTGTCCCCGGGTTCTTTTTGATGGACTGCTGCTCTTGACCTGCAGGATGGCTGTTTTCATGGGGCTGTTCATCACACAAAATTCTTTTACAGGGAAAGCTGCTTCTATCAACTGCTTTTAGCCAGTCACCAGCCCTAGCAGTTGAATTTGGCTACATGCAAGAGCTATTAGAGGAATGTTCAGTTTGACAACCGCAACAGCTGCATTCAGACATTTCAGTCCATCCACATGGGATCCTTGCAATAATATCCAAATTGAGGACAGTAGCAAGAATGTCTGAGACTTAAACTGTGTGGCAAACTATACGTATTTGACCCAATAATCTCATTTTTAAACAAAGTAAAAAAGTAACAACAAAAAAAGTAAAGGTGAGGGTATTAACTTTGGTGCTCGTAGGTTTGGTTTGTTAGTTTGTTTACTTTTTCAGATGTCTGCTCTTGTCAGAATTTAGAAAGTTTACATTATGTTAAGACTGAAAAAGAAGAAACGTGAAACCAGTCAGTCCACAAGGAAATTGAGACCTGTTTGATGCAAGGAACTGAGAGAACTCATGGATGGATCTGATTACAGCCCTCCCGGTTCCCTGATTTGATCTGGGCTGGCATAGACAGCAATATTTGGCTCCCGAGCCATCCATCACAAGTCAGCACGCCTCGGGGGAATTCTTACCTTCCCGGTTAAGATCACAGACTTCAACTGCCCTGAGCGGCACGTTGGGAGCAGGGAACCCAGCTTGCAGTATTTAATTTATCAGTGTATCACGATCCATTGACTGACTGCTTGAAAGCGAATTCGTTTCAATGGGATCAAATATTAGAAAGTGCTCTGCTCTATCTGATGGGGTTCTCCTATGCAAGTAGCGCAGCAGAACAGGCGTTATGCTTTTGGCTCCTGAAATGTGTTGAATTTGTGGAACTGTATATGTATGGAAACAGTTTTATTTATTTTTTAAGTGTTGAAGGGGAAGAGGAGAATTCTTTCTTCACAAACCTACAGCAAAGACCATCTTCTTCCCTTTACCTCTTACACTTCCTGTTGCAGTTCCAGTTTAGGATACCTCTTTTACTTCTAATTTTATTCAACTGCTAATGAAAATAGCAATTACAAGTTTATTTTTGTCTTAATATCCTTTCTAACCGTGTTAGAAACAGTGTTAGTAACTCCTGCTAGTGGCATATTGCACCTCTGCCACCTTTTTGCTGTGATATTCCATTTTTCATCAGTAGTATAGGGGATTATATGGCAGAATTCTAAAATATCTGTTAGAAAACTCAAAGCGGGAACCTCTTTCATCTGCCTCATGAGTCACCTGGAGGAATTCCCCTGTCACGAAGGAGGTGGCATTCCCCTTTCCGCTCCTGGATTCTTACCAGCACAGTGAGCCCAGGACAGGTCAGGACTCGAGGTGGTTCTTAGCGCAGTGCCCAGGGGCCCTCTGAGGAAGGAATTCACCCCAAAAATCCTACCTCTGAGCCTTCCCTGCCCCTCTGCATGGCTCCCGTTGCTCAGCCACCTTTCACCGGGTGGCCTCCGGGCACGGCATCTCTGCTTATCCCACTCCCCACAGCCCTCGTTTTTTAATAAGCCAGGAGCTGCCAACCCCTCCATAAATCTCTCACTGAACATTCGGAAGGCACAAGAAAACACAAAGTTTAAATATTATGATTTTTGCAATAGTGGCCTGCTTTTTCAAAGTTTATAGTGACTCTTTGGCTTTACTGAGAGCAACGGGTCAACGTTTATTAACATTGCATTAGAAAATGAATCTGTATGATTCAACCAGCCCAGTCATACGCAGTGGAAGCTCCATTATACAGAGCAGGAGAGTTCATGAGAAATGCTCAGCCTAGGAGGAAGATTCCCTTGAGAAGTCAAGTAAGTGTTTTTGTTTGGTCTGTGATGCTCCACCAGAACACTCTGAACCATAACAGAGAGCAAAGGGAAGGAAAACACTTTTTAAAGCAGTGATTCAGAACAGGAAAAGAGCATCCTGTCTCTTCTATTATTCAGCTTATAATAGTTTCACCAAAACCTATGAATATTCTTAACGTAATCTTGTGCTTACAAAGACACAATGTAATTTCGGTGGAGTCCAAACAATGTTCCTTTACCCAGCTGCCATTACCATGAACTTTCCCTACATTTTTTTTTTCAGGTCACAGCAAATCCTCAGCAGCCTTCCTTTAAAAGAAACACCTCATAGGCAATGGTCTTGTGCTTTGAGACACCAGAATGCCCTGAGCAAGAATTTCTAACATTTTTACACTGGAAACTATGCACTTTATTCATTTATTTATTTATGCTACTCAAAATAACCCATCTTAGTAAGAATTAAGCTATAAAACCAAATTTAAAATGAGCTGAGCTCAGTTCTTGCTCCATTCTGAGTTGCTATCAAACATATTCAATTCTAGATTTCCTCCCAGAATTTTTCTCATCAATACTCTGTGTTTGTAGCCGTACAAATGCTATAGCAAATATTTTGGTCTTTAGGTCACCACAAGGTTTTTCTCTGTGTCTATTACAGTAAGCAGAGGAACGTTTTCCAGCTAGGACACAGAGAGATGAGCTTAGCCCAATGAGTCTTCAGCAATAAGCAGCCCAAGAGGGAGATGCTGAAGAAAGAAGTGGAGAGGAGCACAAGTGGCTGTTGTTTGCTGTCCCTCGCTTCCTCTCACCATCACAGCACGGGGCTGGAAAATGCAAGCACCACGCTGGGTGCTTTGTGAAACCAGATCCTGCTATCCAGTACCTGAAAGCACAGCGTGGAACTCTCCTACAACTGAAAAGTCGGGCACTCGAAAGTCAGGAAACACCAAAATGAAGATGCGCATAGCTTTAACCTCACCTTTGAGTGAGTATATGTTGAAAGTCATTGTATTTTTAGCTACATTAAGACAAGCTACTTATTCTACACAAGCTTCCCTCCTCAGAGCTCATTCTGAGGATGATTCAAACCCCTTGCTGTTGACAACACGGTAAATGTGCAGATCTTTCTCTCCCCTCATTGTTCAACACACAGCTCTACACCTAACCTGCTGCATGCCATCCGTACCAGCGCTGAGGACAAAGCTGTTAACTTCCACAGTGACGTTACTCTGGCACTTTGCACCGCAGCCCCAGGATTTCACAATGATTCATATACTTTTCCAGCTCCCTGCAGGTTTTCTTGTTCATTTTACAATGTATGGTGAGACTAAATTAATTTTTTTCTGTGAAGTTTGGGAACTCGGTATGAGATGTAACATTGTATAGCACTTCCTACCTCAAAGCACAGCTCTCACCTGTCTTCAGCAGCAGCTGAGCGCTAAGCACCCTCTGAATCAGGCCCCGGTCAGACAACGTGAGGTGCACGCAACCACAGATGCCCAGGGGGAGTACAGCAATTCCTTGGGGCACCAGACCCCCATGCCAATGATTCAGCCACGCTTTTCTCCTCATGCACTCGCTTTTCCCCTAACTATATGTCTATAATTTCAACTAACGTGGCAAAGACAGCCATCCTATTTAGCGAACCACCCAAATTCACCAAAGCTGGAAGCTGGAGGAGTACCGTGGCTAAAGAATATATGAACGAGTAGCTGAACAAGAGAGAACTTTATAGTTGTGTGGTTGTCCAAGGTGTCCTGTTCTTCCGTACTCCAGTGATCTTCTTCCTCTTGCTAAGGATCCTGTACTGGTCATTAACTGAGGGAGGGTACAGGATGCACTCAAGGGGGAGGCAGAGGTACAGACTCCAGAGACACTGTTGGCCAAAAGAAGCCTACGGGACTTGGGTCCCCCATTTATCAAGTAAGTCATCTTGTCTTGCAACACAGGAATTAAGAGGTCTGAAAACAAAAATACTGTAAGAACAAGCCCTATGGATTACAGCACAGATACTGAACAAAACGACATGACACGGTCTGTATCTCTCCAGTTGTCGGAACCCTTTGGGTAATTTCCAAGTAATTTTTATTTTTCTTGCAGATGTTGACATCTTACAATAGGCTGCTATTTTCCTTCAGCTAAAATACCAATTCTTGCTATTCAGCTGATTTTTCAGCTACTGGAAACTTGTTTTTGCCCTTCAGAAATAGGATGCGTCTCTGTAAGAGTTACGCACATTTTGATTAATTTTGCCTAACACTGTCCGGTTACACATGCACGTATGTTCATTCATAACATAAATCTTTAACAAAATCTAGCAGCTGCTAGAAAAAGAGGGGCAGTCACATTTTCTCAAATTTGGAGGCTATTTCTGATTACATAGTTTGAACATATATCCTACTCAAGGACTATTTTTAGGTTGTGACTTCAACAGTCGTATCTTTCTTACTTTTTTAATTTACATTTTGATAATACACCCTTCTTAATCTACCTGGTGATTGATGAATCAGGAAAGCAAAACTTTAGGTAATCTTAACTATGCTAACAAAATCTCAGATCATTTCAAGGTGAAAGTTCCTTATCCTTCCGTCACTGCCCTGCTTTGAGAAGCATCTCAGTCCCATAGGCTTCTTTTATGACGTTTTTTACAAAGTTTTTTATTTTATTTTATTATTATTATTTTTTGTAAAGTTCTCTCCTGTTGAGCTACCCATTCATGTATTTTTAGCCATGGTACTCCTCCAGCTTCCACCCGGATAGAACTACGGGTCTATTCTTTCAGAATGACGAGGTGAATTAATCTCATTCATCATTTAATTTAGCACCTGAGGAATAGATTTCTCAGGGGATTAGTTATAGGTTGTAAAATCCATTCATCAGATTTCATATCTTACTGATCACAGTGCAGATGGGTAAAAACAGATTTTTTTAACTGTTTCTGACCTCCCTCCCATTGAGCATCTCAAAGCTCCTAATCCATTTAAAAATTGACATTTGAAACCTGTTTGGAGCAATGGCAACCAAATGTAATCGTGGATCACACACCAAGAGGTTTCAACCTGTTCTTCAAGGAACAAGAATCCGTTCACAGAGAAACATCTGAAGTCTAATCATTTAATCTGCATACACTGTCTTGATATGCTCAGATGGTAATTTTTTCAGATGTGCTAAGTGCTCTACATACCCATGGAAATCATTAGGAATTCAGGTGGGTTTAACTGGAAATTTGTTTCCAGTGACTTCTGGACAGGCAAGCCACAGTGTTTAGCCTCTGTATTGATTTGAGCTGATGGTGGGCATTAGCAAGAGCCAAAGCCTTTCTGATTTAAGGAGTTCTGGCTCTAGTGCATGTCTGTGACCTGTGCTGGTGCTCACTGAGGCTGTCCCTCCCCCAGTGAAGCACAAGCTTTCCTTTCACGGCCTGACACTGGATACACAGATTTCAGAAGTGGCCTCAGAGTTTGGATCCATGTTTTTGTAGCCCCACCTTGAGATACCGGAGGGCTGTTCTGCACAGGTTTGGAATACCCATACACTGCTGCTTGCAGGTGGCTTCATTCCACCTTTTCCTTCTTTCCAACCACATTTATATCAGACACAGCTGCAGCACCCCACTTGATGTAGGTATCGCCAGAAGTGCTATTTGAACAGGTCAGCTAGAATTGTAAATGAAACTCAAATAAATTTGGGTTCAGTCCAGACCTACCTTTACAGAAACTGCTCTCTCCTGCATCCCTAGCAAACAACATGACGGATTTTTTCACACAGACCCAAAGTACCGTGCACACTGAAGCGGCTGGGCTGGTACCAAGAGTTCCTACAGTTTTAGAAATCAACTCAAAACGCACTAACCTAAGCAAGCACTCACAAACAGAGATGTTTAGGGCTTCAGTTAATGTAAGTCACATTTATAGTTTTCAGTTAATGTAAGTCACATCTCCTGCTATTCTCACAGGTAATTTTCTCTAGCTGCATTTCCTCTCTTGGGCTCTGAAGACTCCATTTTAGGCTCCTTTCCAGCTGCTCTTTCCAGCAGCACATAAAAACCATTATCATTCAGTTACAGCACAGGGAATAAAAGACCAACTCGCAGCTTCCCAGTCATAACTAAAATCAACCTACTTTTTTTTTTTTTTTTTTTTTTTTAATTCTGTCATACAGTTGCACAGTACTTTTTTTCCTTCTGATTTTTCCTTCTGGCTCCGTACGGAACTCCTTTTTCTCAGTGATGCAGAAATACCTCGAGTAAAAATTCTAACATGCTCCAGAGTAAAGCCATTTCCTAATACTGTTTCAGACGCAAAGAAAGCTTTAAAATAGCTGAAATCAACAGTACATTAAAACATTATTCCTAGATACAACTGAATTGCTGTGAAATTCATAAAATGAATCCCACCGCACTCTTCTGTGAACAGGGGCTATTTTATCTAACTACATACAATATGCTGAAAGAGCATTCATGTAGTATTATTCATTGGGTGATACTATAGCAATTTTTTCTTTACTCTCTAAAAAAGTTTTCCATTCTTCCCAAACATGAGGGAAAATGTGGTTTGAGTTTATAATTATGTAACAAATACTTAGTCACCCTGTTCCAGACAGCACAGAGGTACCTTGGGGCCAAATGACCTGCAATAAGGTACAGAGTAAATATAGAAACCACTGTGTACTCATCTGATGACAATATCTGACATCCTCCACACCCTGCAAATACTGGATTCAGTGAGAATTCATCTAAAAATCTCAAAGACTTTGCTAGTTTTATAGACATGAAATCAATTAATCTAACACTGAAAATCAGTAATCTCTATATTGGATGCTAAGATCCTTTCAAGTACTTTTAGTAATACTATGAAATATTCAATACCTGAGAAACAGAGACCACAATCACTGCTGATATGACCTGAGGCTGGAATTGCAGGATAAAGTTCTTTGTTCTTAACTGGTTTAAAATATTCAAAATAAATGCTATGTATTAAATATTAGCCTGTTTGAATCCAATGTTTTTAAAAATGTGTACATGAAACGATATGTGAGAAGTTTTCTCTTAAGGAAAGGGTTGAACACACACAGCTAGATAAACACGCAAAGACTTTTTCAACATCCCTGAATAAAAGAAGCTACCTGTAAGTGCATGGTGCAACATTACTGGTAACTTTTTGGATACTTTCAGTCCAAAGAGCTATTGCAGCCTCTACAATACAGTTGCAATAAAATGAAAACACTATTCTTTTTTAAATCTTGTCTGTTTAAACAATCTTGTCTGTTTTAATTTGAATAATTAAAATGTCGATTGCTAGAATTTGAATGTGTGACCAGTACCTCAGTCACTGTTCAAATACCATCTTTGTCAGATTGTCCTGAACAGGGTCCAGAGCTCGTCAGCCTCCTAAAGCAGTTTATGGCTGTTCACACCCTTAATATGCGAAGTGGCAATCGTACTATTCCTTTTGTATTCCTCATGGTCCTCCAAGTTGTGGCTCCATTGATGGTTTTTCTATTCTCATTTTTCACAGGCCTCTGAAAGAAGTTCTTAAGTCACAAAGAAGATGCAGGAGGATTACTGCAGCTCAACCAGCTCTCTGAGCCCTCAGACCAGTACAGAAGGTGCCAGAGAATATGTATGCAGTGCCACGCCTCTAAAGAACTCTATTTGGGTCCATACAGAAAATCTGCAATAAAATCTGTGCACAGACACCATTAAGAGTCTTGTATGATAAAGGGTTAAGTAACTGTCTTTATAGAAGACGTTATTCAGCTAAATCATCTCATTGCACTTTTTTCTGACATTAATAGTATTTAACATTTCTCATGTAAAGTCTGAATATTTTACCTATGTCCTCAAGAGGCATAAAATATAAATAGTAAAATAGTCTACATGCTGTCTTGTCTGGGCATGGATCTAGCATAAGCCTTTCTATCTCCTTCTCTCCTCATTCCCCGCCAATACATCTTAAAGCTGTGCGAAGATATCTAGGTTACTGAATCTTAGATAAACTGCCTGGTAGATATTGTTCCCTGTGGATTTTGGACCCATTAACAGGACAAATGATTTGCAATTAACCCACTCAGAGGCCTTGATGGGGCTGGGGGGAAGAGAGGTGAAGGGGTGGCAAGGGGAAGAAAAAATTAATAAGGTAATTTTAATGCCTTTTTTTTTTTTTTTTTAAGGGTGTGTTTTTCTATGCAGGTAGAGTGTCTTTAGCATTGCTGGAACTGACCTTTTGTTCGGGCTCTTTATACTTGGATAAACTGACAAACAGCTCTGTGATCCTGAGACATAGCATGCAGTTGTACCGTGCACAAATACACGTGTACTATTCCGATGATCCCGCAGGTGCACCTACGCTTGTGTATATTTAATTCCCAGTCGTAAATAAAAAACAGGTCTGCAAAAGTTCACAAACATGACCTCACTACCTGAGTACATAGAGAAATTCAGATGCTACCTTTGTGTTTTATATTCCTCATACTTAGCTTTTATTATTTTAATCCTGTTTAGTACATTTTACTCACACCACTTAATTGCTTATAAGCATGTAGAGAGGGTGCTCGGGCACTGGAACAGGCTCCCCAGGAAAGCGGTCATGGCACCGAGCTGCGGGAGTTAAGAAGCATTTGGACAATGTCTTCAGACACAGGGTCTGAGATCTGATTTTTTTTTTTTTTTTTTTGGGTGGTCCTTTGGGGACCCAGGAGTTGGACTCAGTGATCCTTGTGGGTCCCTTCCAACTCAGATATTCTATGAATCTATGTAACTATTACGTGTATTTTCTCTTTGCGTATTTTCTTTTCCCAAATTATTCTCTGGCAGTGTTCTGCTTTAACTGAATCATATACTTATCTACATTTATCTACCACCATCCAGTTTTTCGTTCATGTAATCTTGGTACCTTTTCTTCTTACATTTCTAAAAACTCTATTATTAACTCAGCTTCTTCCATGCTAAACTACTTCTGCTACCAACATCCTTTCTATCCTGTTTGCTTTTAATAACAGTATTGAATGGCCCAGTGAAAGAGAGAGGGATAAAACAAAAGAGTGACCTTCTTAGTGTTAGGTCACCTCTTTGAATCAAACAGAGAAAACGAGAACCTTTAAGATCTCATGCCGGGCAGGTGTCCTGGCTACCAGGCAATTTGCCATCCTGGGGTCATTCTCAGAAAAATCCCCTTCCTAGTGGAAGTTTGTGTAAACCAAATATGTTTCTCATGAAAAGCCTTAGTCAGACGACACAGCATTTTCAACCAGCAAAGTGTTGAAAACCTTCTGTTCAGCTGTGGTTACCATGGATAAGGATGCAAATGTCTCATATGTAAAAAACCATATAGATTATCCAGCTCTCCTATCACTTTGCCTGCCACGTTTTTTACACCTGTAAGGGAATAATAAAGCCTCAGCTCCAGCAATTAAGGACATGATAAACTTTAATGTTATTCACTGTGCTGAAATTTTCAGAGCTGTAATTCCCAACGCCATCCTCCCATATAGTCTCACATTCACCTCCAGACACATTGCCAATGCAGAGCTGATACTCTCACCTCCTAGCGACCATTCAGTATCTTTATTAGTTTAGAACCCCTTACCAAAAAGATATAACTATGTCCTTTCAGAAATAACTTACTGATGCACTCTTCTATTCTTTTTTCAAAACTGTCAAGTCTCAAAGTTTGTTAGAGCCCTGCAGCATCCCTGACTTCAAGAATGGAGTTTCATTTTTTTCTAGTCTTTCCAGTAATTTCCACAAATGACTTACAACCTTCAGGAGTTCTTTTCACACAGCTCTGAAATCCATGGAAAACACCAGAATAAAAACCACAATCAAAACAACCTCATAAGACTGTTAGGCCTAAGCGTGGATGCTTAATTTATTATACAGACTATTAAAAACCTTGGCACTGAGAAATGTCTTGAGAAAAAGATTGTGAACCGGCAAGTAACCTGCATGTGTCATAACATATTTACGCTATAATTCTGTTATTCATCTAATTTACACACAGACTGAAGGCTTGCAGTTTTTACCTGTGTCATTAATCAAACTCATTTTATGTAATCCCGCTGACTTCAATCTGTCTGTTCCTGGAGCTTTAAAACAGGTCTGTGCATCCTTCCTAGGTGCAGCCTACTATAAAACCATAAAATACAGCCAGGCAGGGAATACTTCAGACTTGCCAGTCCTGAGAACTGCTACTTGAGTTATTTCCAAATGCCCCATTCACCTACCGATTGACTCTTTACTCTTTTCTTGACACCTTACTCCTGCCTTTCCTAACCTTGTGTACTCAAGGATTTCTTCCTGGCTTTACTGAATGCTCTTTCTCTCTTGATTTTTCACATTGCTTCACATGCATTTGAACAAATATTATTATTTTGCTAATCCCCTGCACAAAGTGGCTATGAGAATTTTAATTTCCTTTTAAAATCTGCATAGTATTTGACCATAAATTCATGGGGGCTATGCAAATTTTTTGTTGCAGAGCTGCAAGGACTTCCAATAATAATACCACTATTTTGTATTTTGACGAACAACTTGTTCTTTCGGTGTGCCTGCCATTTGCTCCTTTCTTACCTTCAGTTGCTTTGCAGTTCTCTGCTAATTCAAATGACCTTTTTCCTTGTTCCTACTACTAGCTTTTAAAGCCAGATGGTTTGCATAACCCATGAGAATATACTAATTTATGTTTCAGCGCTTTCATTTCTCATCTTGTCCTTTCCATATAATGCTTTTCCCCCCCTTTTTTTTGCCTCTACCCTTTCAGTGCTCAGGTTTCTTTCTGAATCATTTAAATTGATTTCTTGAGGTAAAGAACATTTGGCTTAAAGGGACCTTTTGGGTTCATGAAACCACTCCCAGGCAAGACATAAGCAAGCATGTAATAGACCTCAAGGACAGAAATGCTTCAAAACACCACCCATCCCGTCTGCAAAACTTGGGCCAGCACCCAGCAACCACTGTCCATATATTTTTTTGAAATTTCTGTTTTCTGAATCAAATATTGCTCTTGTTTGCAGCCAAGATGGCAGCCTTAACCACCCAGCAAAGGAGGAGGCTTTGCACTAAGCTCTAGAAACCATGACTCTTCCCTAGCATAGAGGCTTGCGCTTTTCCCTGAGTAAAACAGAATTACAGGAGTCTGCAACTGTTCATCCGGGCACCAGGAGCTGTAAGTCCTCCATTTGGGCCCTGCAGACCTCCCCGCAGCCCCGTACCCAGAGCCTGGGGTAAGGCTCACCCCTGGGCCACCAGACTTGGCAGGTGCCAGCTGGTCCCAACGTGGTGGCTGGATGCTGTGTGTTGACCCTGGTCCAGCTGCCACTTTTGTGAGCAAGGAAGAAAAGGTGGTGGGAAAGTGGCCGTGGGAAGCCCTTTAGACATCTCATGCTTTTCCAGGATCAGTTTGTTCTGTGGGCTTCCTTAACTTAATTTTCTGGTCTATGGCAAAGTCACTTCATGTATTACAAATCTTAATCCTTTAAAGTACCTTTGAGTGTGTCTGTCATGACTCTGACTAAAGTCAGGGATGAAGTTTTCTCAGGGAGTAGAGAGCTGTTTACCTCAGGTATGAAGACGATTGGAAGAATCTGAACTTCAGCAGCAAAAGAGGAATTAAGTAGATAGATGTTGGGGTGACGGACGGGGCTGGTACCCAGCCGTCCCTCACAGCAGCACAGAGCTGGGTGTCCTGGCCAAACATGGATCTCCTGCCCACAAGCACGGCAGCTGCGCTATTTCAGCCTGGGGACTGCAAATTGCTGCGTTGAGGACTCAGTACATGACACTGAGAGTTTGTGAATAGAGGTAGTCAATCATAGAAAAATCATAGAATTAGTAAGGTTGGAAGAGACCTCCAAGACCATCTAGTCCAACCATCCCCCTACCACCAGTGTCACCACTAAGCCATGTCCCTAAGCACCACGTCCAACCTTTCCTTGAACACCCCCAGGGACGGTGACTCCACCACCTCCCTGGGCAACCCGTCCCAACGCCTGACTGCTCTTTCTGAGAAGAAATGTCTCCTCATTTCCAACCTGAACCTCCCCTGGCACAACTTGGGGCCATTCCCTCTAATCCTTTCACTAGTTACCTGCGAGAAGAGGCTGACCCCCAGCTCCCCACACCTTCCTTTCAGGTAGTTGTAGAGAGCAATGAGGTTTCCCCTGAGCCTCCTCTTCGTCATACTAACTAACCCCAGATCCCTCAGTTCCAATGTGTTTGTGCCTGAGCCCGCTGCTCCCTCCCACAGCCAGACCCAGTGCTCCCAGTCCCAGAGTAAGCTGGGGATGGTGGTGAGTGGTGGAGGATGAGGGGACCACAAGTGCTTCAGGTGCTGGAGGTGCTGGTCTGAGGCCTCACAAGGTCCTGCAGCGCGGACTTTTCTGTGGAAAAACCCTATGGTAAATAAATGACTACTGAGGAGGCCACAAGGAGAATCCACCCACCTAGCGCATTTTCTAGGACAAAACTTTGACACGGGCTGCACTGGGTTTACACGCGTGAGGCATTCACATTGAATACATCCTCCCCCCCACACACACACATCTCCAACGCCCCATTTCTCGGCCATCTTCGTGTGGGGGCTTCAAGCGGGAAGACTCCGGGGCCCCTAACCCGGGTCAGGCTCAGCCCCAAGCCCCGTCCCCGGTCCTCCCCGCGGGTCCGGGCGCCCCCGGGCGGGGAAGGAGGGAGCCGGGAGCGGGCAGCAGGCAGCGGGGAGGCGGCGCCGCCGAGCGGGAAGGGGCAGCCCCCCGCCTCCGCCGGGCGGGCCGGGGCGGAGCGGAGCGGAGCCGGCTCGGCGGCGGTCGCTGTCCTGGGTGTTGAACCGGCTGCGGGAGAAGGCGAAAGGGAAAGCGGGCGGCATGGAGTGAGGGGGCCGGCGGCGGCGGGCAAGGGAGCGGGGGGGCGGCAGCCTGCGATGGGCCAGGCATGATGGGGGCGCTCGGCTCCGTCCTCCCTCTGCTGCTGCTGCTGCTGGCTGTGCTGCTGGTGGTGCTGCTGCAGGTCGTCGTCGCCGCCGCCGCCCCGCGCAGCCAGCCGCCCTCCGCCGGCGAGGCGCGGATCGGTGAGTGGGGAGCGGGGCGGGGGGCGCGGGGGGCTGGCGGGCAGCGGGGCCGCGCCGTCCCCTCCTGCCCTCGGGAGCTGCCGGCCTCACACGGGCGGCCGCGCCCGTCCTCCGCTCACCTCACGGCCACCGGCCCCTGCACCTCTCCACCGGGCTCCCCGGCCCCCTCACGGCTCTCCCGCCCGTCCCAGGGGGCTGCCCCGGGGTGGGGGATGAGGCTCTTGGGGACGCCCCCGTGGAGCTGGGCTCCCCTCAGCGCTGCGAACTTCCACCGAGGCGAGCCCAAGGCCCCTGAAGTCGAGGTGGTGCAGTGGGGAGGCAGCCAGCCTCGAAGCGTTTGACCCTCGCCCCAGCTGAGGGGTTTCAGCCCTCATAATTGGAAAATGCAGGAGAGCCCCAGGCCACAGCCCCCCCTGACTTTTGGGGGTGACCACCCCTCAGTCGTTCTGCCAGAGGTGGGAATCAGCAGGGCTGAAGTGGTTAAGGTTGGTTCAGAGGTGTCTAAAAATACCCAGTCCAGCCCCACGAAGACCATTAAGCAGCCTCCTTCTGATGAGATGTGCCCAGACAAACCCCTTCCTCTTTTAGAGGACACCTTCTGGATTTAACATCTTGATGAAAACTCCCCACCTGCTAAAATCCTCCTCATGAGCAAGGAGGGGTCCTGAAAACAAACTCTGTGCGTTCAGGGTTGATGCTGTTCTCCCCTGTGACCCTCCCAGGCAGTCAGTCCTCCCCTTGCACTGAGGCACTAGTAGCTGCTCACCAGAATTGTCTCCAATGGTACATGTTAATACAGTCAGTCTCACTTCACTTGTAGTATCTTCCCCAAACTCACCTTAAACCAAGAAGGTTGTAACTTGTTTTTTGTCCCAGTTTAAGAGCTAGAGTGGTTATGGAGATCAGAGAGTGAAAGCTAAACTAGCTGTCTCTAAGAAACCTTTTCTTCAGAAGACAAAATATAAAATGACTTTCAGTAACAAAGCAAGCCTTTCGCAAAAGTATCCTCACGTATGCTCTGTTTATTAAGGAAGAATTAAAATCAGCTGACTTTTTTTTTTTTATTTTTTTAAATGAGGCTTCAGTCAAGTGGCAATAAAAATGATCTATTAAATGCTTGCTCTAGTGAAGGTGGTGATGCAAGGTTTTAAGGAGAAACATTTTGGACTGGATATACCCCTCCCTTCCTTCTCTCTCTCCTGGTTGCTATAGATATAGACTGTTTCTCCTTATCTTCTGGGGAGAAAGCTTGTATAAAAATTCTGAAAGTAAGAGCTGCAATTTTTGTGTTTAATAATAATGTGCTGGGTTATGCATTGTACTTTCAAACTAGCTACATTTTGATTCACTCTCCCTAAACATGAACTGCCAATCAATCTGGGTCACAAAATATTTTTCAGTGTGTTGTAGCTACAAAGCAATGTTTGTGTGTTTGTCACTTCCCTGTAGCTTCCCTGAGCTTCTGCCTTGGCAAGGATGCCTGCCAGCCTGTAAAGGCTGTCCTTGGTGGAAGGGAGTGGGGGCAGAGCAGGCTGCATTTACACAGTGAATCTGGTGGTCTAGGAGGTATGGTTCAGAGATCTGTCTATAGCAGTGAAGCAAGTTCAACCTTTCTACTTCTGGCTGGGATGGGGAAATCACTGATATCTCACAGCTCTGAAAGAGGGAGAAGAGTTTATTGCATTTTACAAGATGCAGGAAAATGTTTGCATTGCTGAAACTGAAGCAGTTTTAGCTCTCTCTTCTTTTAGAGTTCCTTTCTTTCTTTTCTCGAATGGTGTTACAAATCTTATTAATCTCGAGTTCAAACTATCTATTATAATAGATTCCATACAATTTTAGTCTACATTTTTAGGCACAAACAGGAGATGCAAATGTAATTTTACAAGGTATCTGAGTCTGGGGATTATTTGTGGTTATAGGTGGAAGATACCCATTTAGTTTCTTCTTGGACAGTCCCATTTTCTTTAACTGAAAATTGAACACAGATACATTATAAAACCTCTATAACATGTGCTGGAAACTGCGTTAAAAGCCATGTAATTACAGAAACAGTTTTTATATTAATTTGTTTCTATTAGGTGTTTCAGAAAGTCTTCCTAAAAGCTGATTCTGAAGTAGAAGTTTATGACCTTTACTATTTTATGAGATGTTTTAATTTTATTTCATTCTTTTTGTCTTTTTTTTTCCTCAACTTTTCTCTGTGCTTCCCAACACGGTAGTCATCTCCAAATGGTGATCTGTTTCTTTTGTCACATACTTACAAACTTGTTTAAGAAATTGGAAGTTTTAAAGTCATAATTAAATAAAATAATGTATCTTTGCATTTGTGCTTCTACTGCCTGTATAATTCATGAGGCTTTGTAGATTGTTCCTGTGGGAAGGTGTTTTTATAAGATGCTATTCTCAACAAGAGCACATATTGTCTTCTGCTTCTTCCATTTCTTGACATTTATTGTAGTTTTTAAAATGTGAACAAATAAGGAAAAGTATGGCCCTTCTCTCTCTGTCTCTTGCCCAGGTTTAGTCCAGGAAAGATATTATCTTTCCACAACAAAAAATACACTGAGTACATTTTAGTGTTCATTAGTCTTTGGTGAAACAGCAGGACTGGGAATTTAATACTCTAAATTAATCTTTATTTGTTTATAAAACACAATCCATTTGAGATTGTGGAACTTTTTAAAAAGAGTTTTACAAAGTAATCTTCTGTAAACAATCTATCCCAATTATGTTTGCTAAATTCTTCAGACTTGGGTTATTCTGGTCCTGTAACGATGGCTGTATAGATTTTTTTCTATAAGTAACTTTATTATTAGCAAATGATTATGCTGAGGAAGAAGTTAAACTTAAAATGTCTTCCAATAAACACTAGGCAGTTACTTCAGTAAAAAATGTGGCTCCACCGAATAAAGTATTTTCATGCAATCGTGCAACCTTTTTAGTAGATGCATTTATTCAGAAACTTGCTGTGGTATTTGATTTTCGTATTAGATATGCTGGGTGAAGTAGAGAACAAAGTAAACTGTGAACATTGCTTATCAAATTATTTTATTAGTCCTAAAATACTTTATAGTAGAAGTCATTCTACTATATACTGGTAAAGAGAGTAAGTGTGGGCATGCTGCAGTGCCTTCGCATTGACCTCTAATGTGTAAAACAATGCATATAACCTTCAGTGAATACGAGTATAATTTGGCAATAGAAATTAATCCTTTGTGCTGCTCATCATCCTGACTTTTTTTTTTTTTTTTTTAATCTGAAGGTTCTTCTTAAATGAGTACTTTAACATGCTGCAGAAATTTCTAGAAGCAGTTGTTCCATACACCGTGTAAGAAGTTCCTTCAAAGTTGTATTCAAATCATCGTTTGCAAATTTCTGCAAGTCGAATGCCTGTGATTTTAATTTTTAACTAATAAAAAGACAAGTTGGTCAAATTTCAGCTTTTAAACATGTAAGATTCTTTCGAATCCATAGCTGTGAGCATTTCATTTCATTAGCATTTAAATGTGGTTGACTTTACTCAAAGACTTTTATATAATGTTGCATGTAATTTGTAGGACTTTCACAAAGTGCGGCGTGTATGTTTAACGGTGGAAAGAAATAATTTCAGCATAGGTTAGGAATTTCCTGTGATTGAAGTTGAACAGAAGTAAGAAGTAAGAAGAACAGGGATTTCATTTACCATTGGTGGAAAGAATTTCTTCGGTGGGGATTCTTACATTACAAGAGGATGAAGTAAATAGTAGGACAAATAACAAAATAGAAAACTCTGAGTCAGCACTTCAAATATGATGCAAAGGATGTCGTGAAAGAGAGCCTTTGCCTGTGGCTGTTTCATGGGGAATGGCAAAAACGTGGATCTTGGTTTAGTTCTTGTTGGGTGGATGTTACCATGACAAAATTAACGTAACTGTTGTTCTCATTTCGCATTGTCAACTATCTTGGAGAACCATGACAGAAACTAGACTTAAATTTTGCTTCCTGCAGCAACTTTGAGCTGAGCAGAAGCTCACTGAAGTCAGCTTCAGCCTTCCCATTGACTTCCACAGCGTTTGGATCAAAATTCTAGTTGAGTCTTGCAGCCACTGGCTGAGAAAGCAGGGGAATTAGTTGCCATCTGTTCAGCAGATAGAATCGCTTGACTTTGCCATGACAGTTAGAGTAATTTGGGACTTCTCATAGGCACGGAGTTATACTGATATCATATTGCTTTGATATAATTATTAATGATATGTAATTTATAATAATGATAGCAAACAAATGTACCAAGACAATTTAACTAAGACAGTGCTATATACTCATAATGTGAAAGATTCAATGTAAGAAGTTTCCCTTCATCAAAAGTATTTACTTGCTTTCTTGTATTCTAGAAATGTTTCTAAGTAAGCAGTCATGTCAAAAAGCAATACTAATGTCTAGCTTGATATCAGGGTATGCGTACCTGCTAGTTCCATTGAAAAGGAGATAAGAATATGCATGGATGTTTTTGGCATCAGGTCATTACTGTTCTACACTGTCCTTTTCAACTTGAAACATATTGTCCACACCTTCTTTTACTGTCATCTGACTTGTATTTGTTGAGAGGTTCAAATAGACAGGAAGTGAATTAATTCATTTATGGGTAAAAGGAAGTCATCGCAGGTTGTTCTGGAGGTTGTTCATAGGATGGGATTTCTAGAGAGGTTTTCTTCTTTTATCTGCTTACCCGATTGAGAGGAAACAGACAAAGTTCTGGAAATACAAGCTCCTTTCTGCTTCACACCTGAGCGTACCTCAACATTTCTCTGTGTTGTTTGGTGAAGTAGAATAATATTTCTACTTGTCTTCTTTTTTCTGTTACCAAGGAAGAATACCAGTCCTCAAAACTTGATCATACTGCACCATCATCATGCCGTGCCATCAGTCAGTCTGCCAAGAGGAAATGAGGTTACTCCTAGTTGTTAGATCCTGCAATACTCGGACAGTTCTGCTAACAGCAAAGGGTACTTAATGTTGACACGTTGATGATAAATAAGCAGTTGCCTGTGAACTTTGTCACAGTGAACAGCAATGTTTTTAAACATCAGTGTGGAGAGACTGCCCTTAGTGAAACAAGGGCAACTGCAGTCCCTGAAGGCTGTGGAGGCCACTGATAAGTGGGGAGCTGAGGTTCATTGATCAGGTTTACATTGTCTGGAAAGAGAGCGTAAGAATATGAGCTCACATTTAGGTGATTACCATTGGTCATATACATTGAAATCCACAGGAAGGAAGCCAAAAAGTAGTATATATGCCAGCTTCCTCAAAACAATATTTGTTTTGACCTCACTGTAAGCCTAAAATTTTGAAAAACCTCTGAAGCTACTCTTACAAGAACAGGATATTTAAGGTCTTGCTAAAATCCGTGTTAGTGTTTACAAGCAGATTTAGGAGGGCATCCAATGAAGACTGAAGGAAAGATCAACCTGGTCCTGGTGATAAAGCTGGCAAAGGATGGAAAGCATCCAAGAGGGAAAGTTCACTGCTAATCTCCGTTGAAGACAGGATGTGTCTGGATGTGTCTTTGGTCAGGCTCATTCTTGATAAATTTAGGAAGTTAAGTAATGTTGTTGCTGGTGAAATGGCTTTATGTTTGCAGATGAAGAATAAGCAGGTGAAGATGCAGAAGAAGAAGAGACAAACAGCTTGTTTGCAGGGGAACAATCAGAAGAGAGGCCAAGGAGTAGAGGCATTTGGGGAATGTGGATGTTTAAAAAGGGAAATGAGAAATGAGGTGTTAAAGTAAATGTATTGGAATTGGAGCTCATGAATGGAGATTAGTGTGTTGTATAGGATCTACAAGTATGTAAACTGACGACTTGATGGAGTTACTCATTCTCATAGAGGAGCCAGTCAAATGCAGCAGCAAAATTGAGATGCTCAATGGGCCTGATGGAGGCATGAGAAAATGAGGCAAGGTGACAGGAAGGAAAAGCAGAAACATCAGTTCATTCATTTAGGCCAAAACCATGGCCACAGGGGAGTCAGGTAATGTGTGTAGACTATGTAAAGTTGTCTGGGGATAGCAAAAAAGGATGAATTTCTCCTAACGCGAGAGCTGGGATTCATCTAACTAAATGTGATTGTTGGAGCTAATCACTCTAGGTGCCTTTTAACCTAGATCTAGTTTATACATTTCAATTTTTCTTTCCCAAATGTACATAGCTAACACGGGTCAGATAAATATCTCCCAGAATGCAGCTATTCCTTTCCACTTAGTATTGTCTTGTGTAAGTTTCCCAGGACAGGGAGACTATCTCTCTGGCTATAAATATCTACGTGGTTGGTATTGCGTCGTAACAATGCAAAAATCAGACGCTCAGCTTACGCTTGGGGAAAGGCAAGCACTTCTGGGGAGTCATTCACCTTTCTTCCCCCACTGAACAGAGCCTAATGACATAGCTTAAAGTGAAGGTAGGTTGGTTGAGGATCACCTCCTGTGTTACTTCAAAAACAGAGGCATGACTTTGAGACATGTAGGTCTCACCAGTAAGCTGGTTAGGAAAGTCCTGTGAATTGTCTGGCACGTTTGTCACATAAGGGACTGAAACGAGTAATGCTGCTGGAGGACTTCACTAGCCCTGGAAAAATTTTTCCTTGAGACAGTCACCTCTGGTAATTGCAAACAGATAAAAGTGACCTCCGAATGAAATGGAAGAAATGAGCAGACTGGAGTGAGTGAGTAAAGGAAATAAAGCAGGTAAATGAGCAGGTAAATGGTCTGCAGGTAAGACGACAGACAAATGATAGGGGAGTCTGGTGGTGGGAGAGCTGAAGGAAAGGACTGTGGGACTTTCTAGTTTTGGACAGTCAAGAGAGAGCATGAAGGGCACGGAGGTTAATGTGTCTGTAGGATTACTGAGTTTTCCTATGTGGGTTTTAGGGGCTTTGCTTTGAGGGGGGTTAGGAGGACTCTATTTTTATCTCAACAATTTCACAGTGTCAATAACACACTATAGCATTCCCAATAACAGTAGGGCATTCAGAACAGCTGTGCTCATCAAAAACTTAAGGAACTGTTTTCTGGAAAGATTAGCGAGGCTTAGCTTTATAGAATTTATTCCTTTTGAGAAGGAATTTTTGAGAAGTAAAGTAGCTTAGGAAATTACTGCATCCTATTTTTTTCTAGAGTTTCTTTCAGCGCAACATACTTGACAAGTACTAAACAGTCTGCTGATGCACAGCCTTTCTCAACTGATAGTTAGCACTTAACATTGCATACCTACTTTGCTTCAAACTAATAAGTTGATAAAACAAGCTATTTTAAGGTGTAAAAATCAGTAACTAGACGATTTATGGGAAGTACAGCTGGTTGTAGTGGGTGTAAGGTCTTTTCTTTCAGTCATAGCTTAACAGCATGCAATGATGGTTACATAAGCTTGAAATCAGAGCCAACAAGTACAAGGTAAAGCAGAAGGATGTACATGCCTCCCAAAATGTAATATGCTTCCAGATGCCCTCAGAGAAAATAATGCGAGTGAGAGCGAGCACACATTACATAATGAACTTACAAAGTTCAACAAAAGGCAGGAACATCCACACACATAAAAAACTTGTTTACCCTCCTCCCCATTCATCTTTGATCTCTCAGGCTTGCACCTCAACACATTCTACAAAATACCTTACCAAAATCAATCTTCAGTGCTGAAAGACTGATAGATATTCGGGATTTCGGGCACATCAACATTTTCTGTTCTCATTATTCTGCAGGAGATAATTACCTGTCTGTCTCTTGCTGTCCTAAAAGGGCTAAAGATATTCTTCCTTATTAACATTCTGCTCTGCACCAAAGGGCTATCTTTCCCCTAAAACTTTCTAAAGGTGGTTAATACAATTCAGCTGAACTCAGAGCAGTTCTTTCTGACAATTGCTTTACTTGTAAGGCGAAGGTCTCATCCTCAGGCCCGATGACGAGTTTGTGTGTTAAGAAATGGTCTGTGTTTTTTCAACTATTACCAGGCAGCAGCTTTGCAATACAGAATGCTTGGCAGTAGCAACTGTTTATGGTATTCCTGCCAGGAAATGCTTGGTCTTGCCTTTGGACAGGGTATTGGTTTTGCTGAAACAAACAAAAAATTAAAAAAAAAATAAAAAAAAGGAATCAAATCACAGCCTTGCTCACAAGTTATAGCAGGGCTGATGTTAGTGCTGGTATCCCTGAAACGCCAACAGGGAGATGGGTTTGGGGATAGAACTATGTTATGCTGATAGTGCCCCTGAATTCTCCACAGCATGAAACTTTGACTTGTGTTGTCCTTATAAAAGATAGTCTCCTATTAACCTGAGCTCTCTGTCGGAAAGGATTTGGAAGTTAGATTTCCTATTCTATTTACTCTTCAGATGTGAATTACAAACATGGTAGCAAAGATGATAATCTGTGATTAATGGAGATAAATCACCACCAAAGAATGTGAATGTTAATTCTATTTTTAAAGAATATGTACATCATGGTGTATTTATCTTGCAGAATGATTTGTTATAATTTTAATTTAGATTGTGGAATGCTTTATGTACTTTCTGTTTGTATTTCAGCTTTCTTTGAGATCTGATATGATAGATGTTAGGCTATCAAACATCTTCGGTGAGCTATTACTCTTATAATGCCCATTCCTTTTCTAGATTTGAGCACAGCTCAGTATTCCAGTATGGGGTTAATGCAATGCCTTGCTTACACTGGCAAAATATTGTACCCAGCTTCTTCTGTGTCCTGCCCTCATGTCTTCTCAGCTAAGCACCGTTTCCTACTGTCACAGCACCTCCACATGGATTATAGCGACTGCTCCCATTTGTTGGAGGAGCAACCAGGCCCTATCCTACTTCTTACTTATGTCCTAAAAGAAGAAAGAAAGGAGGAAGGAGAGGAAGTTGGGAATTAGGCCTCTCTCATGGGTTTCTGGAAATAGACGAGCGTTAATGAAGACAAGATCCCAAAGTAAATACCAGGCAAATGAATGAAGGTAAACACATCTTGGAGTTAGTGTCATGGCTGACAGCGATAAACCCCAAAATTCTTCAGCAGAGTGTTTTCCTTTTAGATTTTTGATTTTGTTTGATCTATATTTAAGAAATGTCTTTTTATTTATTTATTTATTTATTTATTTGTAACCCTTAAAATCTGGGGTCCAGTTCTTCAATGTTCCCTTTCCTTGGAATGAATGAAATTTCAGTATGAACTGAAATTGCAAAGATTTTAAAATACTCTTGTTAGCACTACCTATCTGAAGGTTTATTTTGGTTAACTAGGTCAGCTCATAGCTATGATTTACCAACACGCATTACATTCAGGGGTGATTTCCATGGGCAAATTGCAGCAATAAAAGTTGCTTATTCAAAATGAATGCAACAATAGTAAAAACAAATGTTGAAGGGAAGAACAAAGTTAACTATGATCTTCTGTGCTAGCTGTTATTTTCCATCTTCAGAGCTACAGAAAAATGAAACGATGTACTTAGGAAGCAATTACACTTTTAGACAGGATAAAATTTATAATGCTATAATCAAACAGCATTTAAAAAGCAGAATGGGAAGGCTGTTTTAGTACTCTGCGTGTTTGGTTTTATGCCACCCTACCAGACAAAGATCTACAGTTGAGGGCTTTTTTTTTCCCTGTCCATTTGCTTTTGTTTCTCTGAGTAACACCTGCTCTATAGAGTTGGTAATCTGAAAGTAAATAACTGGGAAGGGAGGAGGAAATGGACACAGCACACAGGCTTGAGAATAAACAGCTGTCAAATGGCTGACATTTTAGAAAGCAGAGCACAGCTTTTATGAAGGATCTGATCCAGCTTGAATGGAGGATCTGATCACACCCAGTTGTCAAATTTTCCTAATTAAATAATTACCTGAGAGGATTTTAGAACAATACTTTATCACCTTGAGGTTGTGGAACTGTTTTTCTAGTTCAGCAAATAGGGAAGAGCTCCGAAATTTTCAGCTCCCCAGTGCCAGGCTGTCTGTGCAGGTGGCTACTAGGAGCGTAGTCGTGCTGCTTTCTCTGAGCTTGCAGATTAGGGAGGTTTATGTCATGCAATATGAGTTTTAGATATGGACAGAGAAACTAAATTAAATAGGGGTGTGTGTAAACAGGGGGAGGGTCTCACTTAAGCCTCAACACGGAGGTGCCAGAACGTGAAATGAGGTGTGCGTGTGTTTGGCCACCTAACACTTGTTTAACAGGGTGGGCTTCTTTTCATTATCTTTCTTTCTACCCATCCTGTATTAGGGTAATAATAACTGGCTTTCAGATGAGGGTTCATCACAGCACAAGAAGACTCGGCTCCCAACAGAAGTGTAACATCCAGCCTTTCATGAAGAGCCTCACCAGTTTTCCTGGAACTGTTCAGTGTTTGGTATAAATGAGAACTGTTGCAGGTTCAGTTCCTTCTGACGTTGCTGGTTTTAGTCCAGAGTTCCTGGATTTAAGGTGATTTAAGACATCAAATGTTTGAACAGGGCTTGCCTACAGCTGCTTTTATAGAATACGATTAGCTCTATTTAAGATAGAGTATTAGCAAATAAATATTTGAGCATTGTCTTTCCAGCCAATTTTCCATCATCTCTTTTCCAGTCTGGAGGATAGCCTTCCTTCAGGAGCTCCCACATTTTCCAGCAGGTGAAGAATCTATCTACCGTGGTTTCTGTTGAGTGAAGACTCATTCTTACCCGTTTTTATTTATTTATTTTTTTTTCCACCTTCCAGTCCCTTCAGCTCTTGTCAGCTGTGCTAACAGAACTCTGTTTGACCAGCTTCACCATTGCTGTGTAACCTTTGGAAAGTCCTTCCCGGTTTGTAAAAAAAAAAAAGGAACCATTTGCTGTCTGCAAATGTGACACTTCCTGAATACACATTAGATAAAGTGCATAACTTTCTTATTAAGTAGAGCTTCAGAAATTAATTGTACAAATGTGTATAAATGAAAGCAATGAATGCTGATAGAGACATGGTGGGAAACACAAAAACAGAAAAAAAGGGGAAGAGAAAGTGTTAGGAATAAATAGCCTTTAAATATGACAAGGTAGAAGTTGGCATAATCTCTGTTCTGCTGGAGTCAGTACACAACATCTCTTCTTCCTAGTCTTCGAAAGTAAACAATCAGTAAACTAGCAGCTCTGTTGTAAAGCGATTAATTTCATTATGTACTTTCTCAACACTAGTTCATTCCACTGTATTTTACATGCTGTTTATGCATACCTATTTTTAGTCACATTTCATTTGTGAATAATGCATCAGGTATTCTGATGATAGTTTTTTTTGTGTCATAAATCACTAGAGCGCTGTTTCTATAATAGTTTGTTACCTGAAAGCTATGATTAAGCCTGCCTGTTTAATTTTGGTTCTGATTGCCTATGCAAATACTTAGGCATATGCTTAACTATAGGGAAGTGCTCTTGTCACTTAGGAAATGGGACTGCTCCCCCTTTTTGCTTTCACCGTAGGCCACAAAGCAATTTTGATTATACCTCAAATTTGTATATAATCAGGACTTTTTTTTCATTTGTATTTGAGAACTTTAACAACATCCAAATTCCACACACTAGAAGAGTCTGTAATAACAAATTTCACAGTGCTGTCACCCGTGTGCATCTTTAGGGTTACTTAAAGAATTTGTGGTATTTCCAAATACGATAATTAGAGAAGGGTTTTTAAATTGAGAATAGATACGAATTCCTCAAATTACTTTGAATCTGCTATTTGCAATGCCTTCTGCAATAACAATACTTTGTCTGTCGTTTACTTTGTTCTTAATTGATATGGCACACCACTTTAGGATGAGTTAGCAGCTTTGGTTTTCATTCTTCTCTGATGGGTAGGTATCTGGTGACATCTGGGATGGGCTGTAAAAACCTACATTTGAGAAGATGCAAATTAACTGAACATTTCTCTGAAGGAGGATTAGTGCCAAAAATCCACTAAATGATGCTTTACAACTGCAAGAAACCTGAAGGAGTTTGTTTCTCCTCTTCCAAAGCTGATCCCCAGTGTGCGCATTGCCAACTCTCCCTCAAAAAAATAACTTTAACTGGACCTTAAAGATCAAGGAGAGAACACCAGGTATCTTGTAGTTAGAGAGCAAATAAATATAAGTTCCTGTGATAATCTCCAGATGAATGAATTTTGTATTCACTCTGCAATTTCTCAGTTCATATATTATCTATGTGTAGTTATTCTCCATATGTGAGAAATTGGAAATAGCTTTTTATTCTTGGTCTCATCTCAGGAGGTGCAAAGTTAAATCTGCGAATACATCTTTTTGCAAATGTAAGCTTTTTTTTTTTTTTTATGAAAATTGTATGTTGCTATAGAATTAAAAATTATTAGGAATTTTCCCTTTGAGGCAATTGAGAATTTTCTCCGCAGAAGAGAGACCACTGGGTGGCTGTGGGGAAAGAAAGTAGGACAGAATGCAGCAAGTGAGAAGTCATTATGGAAATTGCTAAAAACTTCAGTCACCTTTTCCGCTGCATTCTTATCCATGCTGAATATAAACTTGATTCCTCTGAGGAGCTTCCCTGTGCTTTTAACTTGACCCAGAACTCTCTTAAGCCAGTGTTTAAGTTTGAAGACCTTGCTAGGAAGATGATACTGTAGTGACGAAAAAGTGATATTTTTTTAGATTTGATAGAAAGCCTAAGTGTCCTTGCCTGAATCTTTTCTAGATTTCACAATAGGAATTTTGTCAATGTCACATGGTATTTGTGGGATGAATTATCAAAAAATAGTCAAGTAATGCAAAAAGGAAAGGGATGATTTCAGATAATAACTCTTGCTTTAAAAAGTCTTATCTACAGTAACATTTTGGCATTCTGACTAAAGGCAGAACAATCCTGAAGCAGGTAAATGTTCTAGATGTGGCCATACACAAACTCTCCTCAAAAAAAAACAACATTTAGTCCCAGAAACTGAATCAGAAATGATGCCAGAATTTGCTTATTAGACCCTGAAACGCTAATATTTTATAAGAAATAAAATTAAGTCAGTTTTTACTAGTAACTGTTAACATAGTGCTAAGTATTTCTTGCCACTGTGGGCAGAAAATACACGAGGTTAAATGTTGTGTTTTCAGAACTGTTCCAGCCAGGAGTCTCTGTCTGTATCAAAGTGCTCCCAGTGGCTTCCCATAGCCATGGGAAGGTTATATATAACTTTGGCAGTATAAAAGAAAACCACATGCCTTTGTACTATGCTTTGGATTCCAGTACACATGAGGACATGTGAATGGAAAAGATATTACATTAAGACAGAAGACAGATTTCACATATTGAGCTGGATCTTTCTGTTCACCTAAGCAATCCCATCACTTAAGCCTTCTGCTTGATGCAGAAGGAAGCAGTTTAAAACTCTGCAGCAGTTCTGTATAATAGCATGTAAAAGCTATTGAAATGACTTTATGTGGACTTCTGAGTAACCAAAATTAGGATTTGCATACACTCTTTAGCTAATTTCTTTGCTCTTAGAATTAGAAAGGAATAGGACAAGGATTTGTTTTATTTCTTGTTTTAAAGACTATTTTTTTTTCAATAGTCAGTTACCTTCCGTGTAATTTTGGAGCAATATTCCACTACTCTTCTACAAAGATGCATTCCATTCGTAAAATTATGGTTTCTGCTTCCTGCAATGCTTTTGTAATATGGAGATGTTGAATGAACACCGGTGAGGTCCATCCCTGTTCAGTTTGTAAGAATTTGTCAGCTACTAGTCCAGGGTACTGGATTTTTCACATAGAAAAAAATATATAATTAACAGCAGAATCTTTTTTTTTTTTTTTCTTAATTCCATTAGCTTAATCTTTTTCCTCAAATTAGTGTGAAATAATAAAAGTGAACCATCATGCATAAAATTTGTGTGCGAGGAAAGATTAAATGACAAGCAAGCTGAGTTTAAAGAGAAAACAGCTCTGTAGTGCAGTGGAAATATGTAATAGCACACTGGAGATAAGTAATTGAATAAGGTAGAAATGAGGTGCAGTAGGTGTATATTTTACTGATTTACCATGATCTTACACCAGATTGGAGGATATTGTAACCTCGACTGAACCCGTTTTTCATTGCCTTGGTTTATTTTCACAGATGAACCAAGTCTGAAAAAATAGTCAGGTGTGGAAATAAGCAAGCAAAAGATGATAATATTAACAGAAAGTCAAGACAGCTTCCCGAAGATCCATTACTGTTTTGTAACCTCAAAGAGTTTAAAAAAGTGGAACTTTTGAAGGCTTCTTTAAAGAATGAAGGTGTGAGATTTTTAACTAAACAAGAGCATCTTTGTTCTGTGTAATAGTGCTGTTAGTTATCTGAGTAGGCAATTTAAGACAGAACAATTCCTTGAATATTCTAGCTGTCAGAACAGGATTGTTCAGCTAAAACAAACCTATAAATATATACTTATTGCTTTCTTTAGAATGAATATAATGCAACAGAATAAATACATTTAAATCTTCACCCCAAATTACTAATATCAGAAAGTCTCTGTGTTTTTTCTCATCTTTCGCTGTTGTGTAGAGGTTATTTGAGCAATGACTATGAGTTTTTGCTTGAAGAGCAAGAGATTTCAAATTTCCCCGAGTGCAATAAGGCTATCACAGTGCTGCTATTTTTAACTTTTTGAGCCATTAGATTTGTGTGATCCTTGGATTAAAAGTGCAGTGTAGGGACTGAAGTTGTGTTTTACAGGAGCAAACAGAACAAGGAAATAAATGTTATTTTGTGATGATTTTGACTCTCTCTCTCTATATTTGCTTTCACTCTTTAATTGCAGCTGTGAGTGTTGCTTGGAGAGGTTTAAATTTTATGTGTTCAACATGTGGAATTTTTTTTTCTTAATGGTACTTTCTCATATGTCAACACTTTGGTTTGCTCCATATCAAGACAAAAAAGTAAAATAAGGATGTTTTATTAGAATAAGACATTTAAAAATATTATTCTTGGAGAAAGCAAAGTACTGAAACATTAAAAAAATACATTTTTTAAGGTAACACTGAACCTTGCCAGCCTGAACCGCCAGGTTTGGCAGCCTGAAGGCAGAGAGAAAGTTTTGCTATTCCTGGTGCTAGAAGCTGTAGCAAGCTGTACCTGCAATTCCTCGTATGGCTGTGCTGGGCAGGATGGAAATTGCCGAGCTACCGCTGTGCATCAGCCAGCCCCAGGCTTGACACGGGGCCAGGCTTCTGTGTTCAGCCCATCCATGGTGCACTGTCACACCTCGGGAGGGGGATTTCAAACACCTGAAATCGAAGTCTCTCCAGTCGTATCTGATTCAGATCACTGCAGTGTTAAATTAATCCCCAAATCCCAAGTTAAATATTTTTATTTGATTAACTGAAAAAGTTTTTTTTTTTTCCAGTTTATGCAGTGAAAATTTTCACCAGAAGTATCTTGTATAACTTCAATTTTCTGGAAACTACATTGTTAATTGAAAGAGCTGGTGACAGTCTCCAAACAGCTTGTTTGTATAAGGATCAGAATATTCAAAGAAGTTGGAATGGCTATTTTTTACAAAAACAAAACAATCTGATAATTTTGCTTGCCTAAGAGCAGAATGTGAGTGGAATGGTCTTAGGAAGTGATATTTCTAAGATATCACAACTCCTTCCTAAGCTATCAGCTGCCTGATCTATTTTTTAGGAGGAAAACAACCTAATGCCTTTTTTCCAGCTGTCTTCAAAGAATATGATTTCAATAAAAATGATGTTTTTGTATGGAATTTCAAAAGCTCCAGCTTTTCCATGAAATGTGTAGATATTGTCCTGTATAGGGAATCAAAACAAAAATGGGTTCTGCTCAATGTTCTATTTATTTACTAATAGACATTCTGAAAATCATACTTATGGGCAGACATGATGAGAAATAACAAATTTGTTTTCAGCTCTAGCAATTTAGTACTTTCTCAGATATTAGATTAGAAATTTAAACTTTTGTCAATTTTTTTAAAACTTCCTTTTGGTAAGAAACGCATCAGCCTTATTTTATTGAGAAAACTTCAGCAGGATGGTTAGTTGTGGGTACGGGATTCATTTCAGGTAATGTCAGATGAGTTGAGGCAGTCACTCTGTGGCCCATTTGTAGTCCTTGAAGAGAACAAGGCACTTAGAGGGCGTAATTGATCTGACCTATTTTACGTGTCTGCTTCAGGGTGAGATGAATGGTACTCCAGAAACATTTGGCTAAAAACTCCCTAGCTTTCCATCACCTACTAAAGAAGCACAGGGTGAGTGGAGGCTTCATTAAAGACAAAGTGTAAACTCCCATCCAAACTTTCTAATATATCTCCATGATTTTTTTAAAACTTGAGATCCATATCTTGCCTTCAAAAGTGGGATGGTTTGCATCCTTCTTAATTCTATTATTATTAGCAGTGTCCTTGTTGCACCTAAAAATCATGTTACATAAGAGATGAATGTATTCTCTTGCATAGTTTTAAAAATGTAGAGTTTTAAAAATGTAGAGAATAAGCGTAATAGGAACTCCGTAGACAGGTGGCATGATCTTCCCTCTCTTGAAGTACTTTACAGCAATGGGGTATATTAAAGTTTGGGATTAAATGGTATTTTTGAAAAATCAATTCTTTTGAATTCTTTAAGTGATCTTTTTGATTTATATATATATATATATATATATATATATAAAATACGTATATATACATGTATGTATATATATAAATAAGCAATTAAGAAAACAGTTTCCCAAGAAAATTCTATTCATTAACTCTAAACTGAAAAGGTGCATGTGAATTCCAGCTTGTTTCTAATCTCAAAAAATCATATTGGCCATGAAAAAATGATCATGAAAATGTACCAGTGCAGACACGCTTCACTGAAAATACATTCCTTCCTTCTCGTTCTACTGTATAACAGACTTCATGATTTTTGATTATATTTGCTTCATGATGCGTTGCTCATATTCAGCATGCTCTTTTATTTTCTCAGACTGATAACTTGTCTTGCCACTGTAAAATGTGCAGGGAGACTTTTAAGGGATTTTTGTCTTACCTGTGTTCATTAGAAGACAAACCTTGTTTTCCATCTGATGTAGACTGCTTCATATATAGAAATACTGCTACTTTTTTTTAAATTTATTTAATGTAATATATAAAGCTTATTTATTTTACATTGCCACTGAGTGTCAGGAATTTTAAAGACATCTGGAAAGATGCACTTCCAGCCTGAAGGGGTTGACAGATTAGGTCAAAAATGTAATAAATGCAAAGATTTAGAAATTGCTTAAATGAATAGTGGTATAAAGATGGTTAACAACATGCTGTTTGCATTAATTTATTTTGAAGTCACGACAGCGAATGTTTTTCTGTAGTAAGAGGAGATTTTTTTTCAGCTCGTTGGAGAAAGGCGACTTGTTATTCAGCTGTGTGCTGGCAACACAACTGCACTAGGCGAGGTGGGCTGCAAAACTCTTTGTAGATATGGGTAAGGACCGAGCATTGATTACACACGGGCATCTTCTACGGTGGTCCATGACGGTCACAAAGGAGTGTGTTTTAAGCTAAGCATTAACAGATAGAAGAGAAGTCATGTCTTGTCTTAAAGAAGAAAGTCCAAATGTATTAGCTGCATGAAAGGAAACAGTGAACAGGGTGATAAGAGCAAAAATACCAGAAGTTGGAGGACTCAGGTTGGGTATTCAAGGAGGGGTTAAAAGGATAGGAGAGGAATATTAGGAAGCAGATACTGAAGAGCTTTGAATGTCAAGTGGTCATAGAACAGGATTTGATTTTTGTCTCCTGCTATGTGACTTTAGGTAAATCATGAAGTTTCTTTATTTTTTAAGAGCAGAAAATGTGGATAATGCTTGCATACGAAGTAGAGGAGCTGTGGTGCCAACTCTGTTCTTGATGCAATGTAGATGAAATATTTATACTAATTTCAAAAATCCTTGAATGAACTTAGTAAATGAGTTAGATTTACAATTTCCTTGACCTTATGCTCTATTTTTCAGTAGCACCAATTTACATATTTTGCTATAATCAAGATTTCTGCAGAGCTTGACTTCTATATGTAAAGCTTTTTATTTATGGAAGGCAAGTTTCCGCAAGGTGCATTTCTTTATAATCTGTAGTCATATGGAATAGGTAATGAGAAAGACTGCATCTTTCTGGACTTCACAATCGTAAGTTTTTTCTTGACATACATAGATATGAGATTATTACTAACTCGCAAATTTAGTGTGCCTATTCATTTCATTACATTAGAGAAACATGCAAAATAGTATTGTCAGCTGATGGAAGCAACCCTTGCATCAGTTGATGTATTGATCTTTTTCCCAAATAAGAGCCAAACCTCAGTGTCTTGCCACTAAGATGTGCTTGTAGTGGCACATTTTGTAAAAGCAGAATAAAATATGGCAGAGAGAATGCATCATTCTGGTGGGAACTGCTAGTTTACGTAGATCATTCTTATGACAAATGAGGAAGTTGTAATGATTCAGGTTTGCCAAAGACAGGAGAAAATCAACTGCTTTTTGATAAATTGCACAAAAGCAATAATTTACTTAAGGTTTCACTGTAGTGGGTTGAGCCCTGAATCTCCTGAATACAGCTTTGAAAGAGGAAAATATTCAAACAGTTCAGGAAAACAATGAATTCTACCGATGTCCTTCTTACCCGTTTCTCATGTGCCATTTTGCAGTGCTACTTGGTACCCTTTTTTAATTTACTTGGAACATATTCTTCCATAGTTGTATGAAATTCTAATTTGTACCACAGACAGAGCCCATAAATTGAAACTGCATGGGGAGTTTCAGCAAGAGACTGCAGTTCCTTTTGTTGAAGGCAGAAAATAGCAAAGAATTAAATCTGGTTGTGAGCAGTGTGTGAAGAATGGTTGTGAGTGAGGCCCCTTCCAGCTGGCTAACGTACAGTGTCTTGTGCTGGTAGATGATGATCAGACCTGGGTTTCATGCACTTTTTTGCCTCTCATCTGGGTTGCAGTGGGGTAATACACTTTGGTTTAAACTTACTGTTTCCTAATACAGAGCAGGTAACACAGAACGTGGCATTGTATCAGAGCAGGTAACACAGAACATGGTGCTGTGTATATTCATCTACACAGTCAGGGGTAAGTACGTGCAGGTTGTTTTCTGCTCTGAACACTAGTCTCCTACAGTCCAAGCTCAAAGTCTGTATCCTTGTTTACCAGGCACTCACCAGCCAGTTTCCTGATCCTCTAATAATCCAGGATATGTAATGGTTCCACCACAGATGTAGGATGAGGATCACCAATAAAAAACTCTGCTTCTCAAAGACAAATCTTGTCTGTAGAGTGGAGAGGAACTTCGCGTAGTTTGAGACTTATGCAGGAAATGTGAAGGAAGACTAAGAACCATCTGAGAGCTGTCACATGCTCTCCTTATGTAGGTTGC